>NW_028227258.1:59842500-60442500 GCF_978045245.1 Mus caroli | reverse complement strand
GAGTATGTAACAGTACACAAATCCAAGGACCAGAAAATTCACTTTTCACAAAACATTTGCCATTCAGGCTCTGTGTGTGCCTTAGTGAGTGAAATTTAGAATTACACAACCTACCTCAGAGGTAACATAAAGATAGGATTTAGAAAGAACTTGGCTGTTCCGGGATGCAGAGGATTGAGGGAAGTGGGGTGTGTGCAGCAGAGTGTCTTCATTCAGTTCTCAATGGGTTAATGGGAATAAATATATGTAAAGGAATTCTATAAGGTGTTCTATGATCTTTAGCACCTTTTTGAATGACTGACTGGTGTTTGGGGGTGGGTCACAAAAAGAAAATCCCACCCAGACCCTCTGACCATTTCCTGCTTTGTACAGATTTTCTTTTGGCTCTCCTACAATGCTGCCATTTAACAAGAGACATCTGTTACTCGTTTTAAAGATTTCTTCTTGAATTAAGGTCAAAGCATTATTGTTTCCATGTGGCTGTCTTTATAGGCTTCTTGGTACTCACACCCACCCACCTCCATCCCCTTCACTGTATCATGCATGTTTGCAGTTGAGAGAAGAAAAAGTAAGAACTGAAAGAGATGGTAAAGCAGGGCCCTAGCAGGGTCCTGCCAGCCCACCCAGGGTCCCAGTCTGCTGCCCAAGCACTCTTCAGGAGAGGGAAGGAAGCATGCCTCTCTTCACCTTTAAGAGGGAGCCCTCCCAGTGATCATTTTATGTTGCTTCGTATAAACAAGAAGTGGTTCACATTTCTTGGATAGGTGTCCTTGTTAGATATCAAAGCCACTGCTAGTTCTGTCTACCTACATGGGAAGGACTGCCTGATATGTTCTAGGTCATCGAGACAACCAGTCAGATGTCAGGTGTAAACTTGCTTTCATGACTCCTTTAACCCTCTCATCCTTAGAGGGTCTGGTATTTTAAGTTCCTCCCATACAGCAATTAGTGTGTCATTTGATCTGAGGCATTGCTTACTAGAAGCAGCAATAGCAATGCACCTGCTCCGCTGATGCTGGACTTAGCTACCGAGAACTGACGTCTGGCCTAAACCATTGCCGCTCTGTATAACAGAAACTGTAAGTTACCTTGCTATTTGAACAGAAGAAATTTTATATGAACAATGTCTGTATTTTTTCAGACAGACTCACATTCAGGCTGGCCCTAGACTTGTGACCCTCTGTCTCAATCTCTAGAGTGCTAGGATTATAAATACATGCTGTGATACCCAGATCTCTGCAAGTTGCAATTTATGGTATGCAATATTTTTCAATGAATGTTCTTTTTTTATACCTGTAAGAATCTCTATTTGCTTATATTCTAGCCTAATTAACACAATTGGAGTGGAAAGATGGTAAAAGACTATTTTGTAATGTATGTAAGGATGACTAAAGAAAGGTAAGGGCCAGTGTGGGGCTATTCATGCTTTCATAATTGATTGCTTCTTAGAGGGGAGGCAGCATGGCCTTGGTATTGAAATAAGTAAGTAACCTGTCATGTATGTGTGTTCTGTCAAAGGTTTGGATAGCCTGGAGAACACAGGAGGTTTTCAAGAGTGTATCAGAGAAGAATGGGATGACTGGATGGCGATCCTTAAGACTTGGTGTTAACCCAGAGCACCAACAAGTCTTTAGTCCAATTAAACCTTGGTTATGCTGAGCATTAGCTGAATTGCTAAAGGCACAATATAGAAATTACTAGCTTATTAACTGACATAGGCAAACAAGGTAGAATTTGTAATGGAAATACATTTGCTTCAGCTCATTCTTGAGTTTTTCTGACTCACACATATCCAAGATTCTGGACCATAAAATGACCTCTCGAGAGGGGTTGAGTGGACTAGGTTGTTATGGAAAGTGGTTCATTGTTAAAGGTTTCTTTACTGTGTCTCTCTGGTTTCATTGTGAGAGGGTCTATTATATTTGCTTTTTCAGAGGAACCCATTTGTAGTATTTTAAGAGCAATCAGGATTTTTATTTTGTATATCCCCAAGATCAAAGGAACATACATAAGGAAAATGGATATAGGTGTTTTGTTTGTTTGTTTGTTTGTTTGTTTTAATAAGTTTCTGAAAGTCTAAAACGAATAAAGTATCCTTCCAAAGAAGGTTAAGTATAAACACCCTAGCTAAAGAAAAAAGTAAGTCTGCCTATATCTTCCTGGGTTTTTATTTGTTTGCTTTTATTGAAAAATAGAATTGTAGGGATGGGCTTATAACTCCATGGTAGAGCAGTCACATAACACACACAAGAGCCTGGAATCTACCCCCAGCACCAGGAAAATCAATAGATATTGAGAAAGTAATGCTTTTATTTTTCCTTTGTAACAGTTATCAGGAAAGTGATAAAATATACTCTTCAACACAAGCTAAAAATCATTCTTTATTTTCATAATATGCATATATGCATAGTTTCAATTAGTTGGCATATAAATAGAAATTAGAATTTCAGGAGTTGGATAAAGAAAAAGTCTAGCTGTGGAATCCCTACATCGTGGTATTAAAGACCAAAGGTGCCACAAGGTAGCCTGGAGACTCCTCTGATTGGACTTAAGGGACTTTCCAGTTAGAGTTTATACGCTACCACCCCACCTCTGGTACCAGATACTGACCCCAGAGCCTTGCATGCTGGCCACACACTACACCACTGAGCCATACTGCCAGCCTCAGTGTCCTCATAGTCATCGTAAGCAACATGTAGGAAAATGTTTTCTCTGTACCATCTCTGATGCAGCCTCCAAGCTTACAGTTAGTTCTGGGTTTGTAATTGCATGAAACCTTAAAGCTGGAGACTCATTGTAGAAGTCTAGAAAGACCCAAGATCAAAACAACATATACTTCAAGATCCCCCACCCCCACCCCTTGCTGTTTTCATAAAGGCGAGGAAGACCATCACTCACTCTCACTGTCTTAACCTGCCCAGGACCCAACATCACATCTGAGATTACGGTTTTAACAGATAAGTTGGAGTGAGGTGCGTATGTATGTATGATCTAAGTCATGATCTAAGCCAAGTGGTGATAAGGGTTTCTTAATAGATTTAAGAAATGCAGTGTATAAGCAGATTTATGCATATGTGTGTATGCGTATAAATGTAGATAGTCTGCTTTTATATTCTTTGACTATGGCTTGCGTGATTCATGTGTAAAAGCAGAGCAATAAGAGTGTTGACACTTTAGTTTACCTTAAACAGGTGGTGTGGTCGTTTTGATATCAGTGGCTCTCATCAGTTAACTTTTGTTCTAAGATTAGCTGTTGGATTCAAGAAGAAGAGAATATTCTCTACATGAATTATACTAATACAACATAACTGTTGAGTATGGTTGATACTGGCTCAAACAGTAAAAACAGCCGTCACATCACAAAACTTTTATAATTCGTTTTGCTAACATGAGTGTACAGTTATTTTAGCTGAGCCAGGACTCGTTTACACCAGATCGCTCTTGCTAAAACATTCAAGAGCTTTCCATATGAGTGATTTAAATTGCTGTTGGCCAGAGGATGCTTAAAATCATTTTAACAGGATTTTAAAACTTGTTTGTTGAGAATGCTACTGTGGACACTCTTGTCTTTTAAAATGTTTTAGCCCTTCCTGTGGAGTGGTTGGGTCCCCTTCAGATAGGGTCTCAGTCTTTACAAATAGAGCCTGTGAAGGCCAGTAGTGAGAATTACTGTGTTTGTGCTGCGGAGATGGCTCAGCAGTTTAGAGCACTGACTGCTCTTCCAAAGGTCCTGAGTTCAAATCCCAGTAACCACATGGTGGCTCACAACCATCCCTAATGAAATCTGACGCCCTCTTCTGGTGTGTCTGAAGACAGCTACAGTGAACTACATATAATAATAAATGAATCTTGAGGCCGGAGCCAGCAGAAGTTCTGAGTTCAATTCCCAGCAACCATATGATGGCTCACAACCATCTGTACAGCTACAGTGTATTCATACATAAAAATAGATAAATCTTTAAAAAAAAAACTACTGTGTTTACATCGAATCAACAGGACAACTTTGCTATTTGTTTTATTGTCATCATTATTACTATTACTGTGTTCTTCTTTATTGTGGCTTTGATTGCATTTGTGCTTTGATAGTTTCACATATGTATTAAAGTGCATTCTGGTTACTATAGCCCAACCCCCAATTGCTCTCCCACCCTTGTCAGCCCCCACTCCTCACAGTTCACTTTCAAGCATTCTCCCTCCATCCCTCCCTCTCCCCCTCTCCCACTCTCCCCCCTGATCCCCGAGTTTCACTGGGGTCATCTTTGTGACCATGGATTTGGGACTATTTACTGTAGTCTGGTAAGTGAGTCCTTGGTCAGTATAGAACTTAAGACAATGACAGCCCCTCCTCCAGCATCTTAGCTCCTCAGTTTTCACTTTTTATATTTATATATCTAAATTATATTCATAAACATAAAATTAGTTACATTTCTTATGCATGGATAAAGCAAGTTCACAGATTTGGCAGAGAAGCACTCATGAAGTTTTAGAATAATGTTAACAAATGCTGCAGGTAAGTCGTTTTTGTCACAAGTCATGTGACTATGGTCTAAGCACACAAGTCACCCTGCAGGTGCTGCCCATAGGCTGCGTGCGATTTCGTCTCCACCCCCAGATGCATCCTTCCCTAGTGTGTCAGCCTGCTTTATATAATTGAACACAGAGTGATTGAAAGTTTTTATCTTATAAACTTTCACACATTTATTACAAAATTAGTGATGCTTTTATAGACAAGGAAATGAGTGAAGAACACTCTGTGTGTTGATACTTATACAAAAAGAGTTTATGTAAGGGTTGGCATGCCAAGCTGTGGTACACTAAGGAGACATTAGGAGCAGAGCACCCAATCTGAACATTATTGCTGTGTTACATAGTTAGTACCTGTTGGGTTCTTCTGCCACTGATGAGATGCTCTAACAAAAACAACTTAAAGGAACAAGGGCCTTAGTAGCTCACAGCTCAGGCTGTAAGCTGTCACAGCAAGGAAGTAGAGCTGCAGAGCTGCAGAGCTTTAAGCAGTGGGCTGCATCTCCATGATCGGGAAACAGACGAATGTATGCATGCTGGTGTTAGCTGGCTTTCTAGTCTTTTTATAGATAAAGCATTTACTGAGATTATTTAATTTGCAAGTATTTTTTTTTAATTACCTTAATCCCTTTTTAAAGTCCTGTCTTTTTCCCCATCCCAGTCTGCCCTCCCATCTCCAAGAGGATGTCCCCACCCACCCATTCACCCCGAGAGGCCTCCCTGGGGCCTCAAGTCTCTTGAGGGTTAGGTGCATCTTTTCTCACTGAGGCCAGACCAGACAGTCCTCTGCTGTATATGTGTCAGAGGCCTCATACCAGCTAGTGTATGCTGCCTGGTTGGTGATCCAGTGTCAGAGCTCTTACGGGTCAGGGTTAGTTGAGATTGCTGGTCTTCCTATGGGGTCTCCCTCCTCCTCAGCTTCTTCCAGCCTTTCTCTAATTCAACCATAGGTGTCTCCAACTTCAGTCCAATGGTTGGGTGTGTGTATCTGCATCTGTCTCAGTCAGCTGCTTGTTGGGCCTCTCAGAGAACAACCATGCTAGGCTCCTGTCTGTAAGCATACCATAGCATCAGTAATAGTGTCAGGCCTTGGAGCCTCCCCTCAAGATGGATCCCAAGTTGGACTGGTCACTGGACCTTCTTTCCCTTAGTCTCTTCTCCATTTTTGTCCCTGCAGGTCTTTTAGACAGGAACAATTCTGGGTCAGAGTTTTTGACTGAAATGGCAACCCCATCCCTCCACTTGATACCTTGTCTTTCTACTGGTGGTGAACTCTACAAGTTCTTCTCAGCCATTCAAGATCCCTCTGTTGTGAATTCTCTGTTTTGTTCTATGCCCCACTTTTGATTGAGTTGTTTGGTTTTTTTGAAGGTTTGCTTTTTGAATTCTTTATATATTTTGGATGTTAGCCCTTTGTCAGAGGCAGGGTTAGTGAAGACTTTTCCCCAATCTGTAAGTTGCTGGTTTGTCTTATTAACTATATCCTATGCCTCACGGAAGCTTTCTACTTTCATGAGGTCCCATTTATCAATTCTTGATCTTAGAGCCTGAGCCATTGAAGTTGTTCAGGAAGTTTCCCCCTGTGCCCATGAATTCAAGGCTCTTTCCCACTTTCTCTTTTATTAGATTCAGTGTATCTGGTTTTATGTTGAGGTCCTTGATCCACTTGGACTTGAACTCTGTGCAAGGTGACAAATATGGATCTATTTTCATTTTTCTACATACAGACAACCAGTTAGACCAGCACTATTTATTGAAGGTGTTTTCTTTTTTCCATTGTATCTTTATAGAAATTTTTATAAATAATTTTATAGAAATGTAAATTTTATAGAGATTTATAGCCCAGAATCCCCCACTGCCACCCCTAGGAATGGTCCTGCTCACAACTGAGATGGGTTTTTTCACATCAATTTGTGTTCAGAGAGGCGTATTGTCAAGTTGACAGCATTGACCCTTGCAGTACTAACAGGAGAGTCTCCCCAGAGCATCCCACCTCCCTCCAGTGGAAGAACTCTCCCGTAGCATCACTGTCCTCATTTATTCCATGCCATTCTGTGAACTAGAATGTGCACCTGTGCCAGGTCTGAAACATCAACTTCTTTAACTGTCCTTTAGTTTCTTGTAATCTTTACTCTCTTGGTCTTCAAAAACACATCACTAATAATTTCAGGAAGTGACCATACTTTTGTTTTCTTCTGATTGGCTAATAGAAAATACCAAGAGATCTGGAAACAGACCCTTGTTTGCAGAGGTAGTATATGTCAAATTCAAATTCTTTTCCTTCTTGCTAAAGCATGTTTGCACAAATTATTAAAGAGTAGTGGAGACATGGGAAATGGAAAGCAGCCACTGGATTCTTTTAAAATTCAGGTTATTTTTTAAATTTCCATTTATGCTACCCTGGTACTAGCAAGATAGTCGTAATTTATTTTATAGAAAGTATCTTATTCCTTTTCCAGTCCAGTCTCTTGACCCCCACCACCCATCGTCCGGGTCTTTTAAGCTCAGTGGCTGCATGCTACTCTTTGTCAGAGTTGTCAAGGTAGGGTAACCATTTTCTGTGACACTTCATCACGGCCTCATCCTCCATCATAGCACAGGGAAATTGGCTGTCAACACATTTATAGATAAGGCCTAATTCTTGACTCTACATTTTAGCAGTCTACTACTTGATTTGAGTTGTCAGAACTACTTTAGCTGAGTCATATTTTTTTCTCTACTGATTACAACTAAATTTATGGTGTGTGTGTGTGTGTGTGTGTGTATACATGCATGTATCTGTGCTTATATTCTATATGCATGGATGTAAGGGTTTCTAATCTTTTGCCGTGTAACTATCTGTCTTATTCTTTTCAATTGTGTCTTCTAATTTAGATGTATCTGAGCATGTACATTTTGAGTTGCTTATTATAAATCCCTAAGCCTGGTTTCTATTGGTGAAATGGGCATTAAGCCGTACTGTGAAAGAGCCATTATTTTTCTTCTGGGAATCTCTGAACTCCTATATTACAGATAAAGACATGGACTCCCAGGCAGTTGGGACTAAAGCTAAAACAAAGAGGCTGTAAGAAGCTTCAGAGTGGCTGCCACCTATAGATTGGACCCATTAGTGGATAAAAAGGTTTGCACAAGTCTTTTGGCTTTGCTGGTGCCTCTTAGATCACATAGTAAAGGCTTTTAAAATGTAGTCTTCATTTTTTAGGTTGTACCTGCTTAGCCAGGTTCCCAGCAGGCCACAGTGATCAGGAACTAACAGCAAAAGCTAACACTCTCTCAGGAACTGGGGAGGAATGTTTTGAGGTGAGCACTCAAGTTGATTTACATTTAAGACTACCTCTTAAGGCTGGAGGAATGCCTCAGTGCACCCTGGCAAGCAAATTAAGCAGAGATAATAGTGATCTGAAGGGACATTCTGCCCCCCTAGAAGACTGATTTTTTTTTTCTTATAAGGTTTAGGCTGCTAGATCAGTGCCAGGAGTATGCCTGGAAAGGCTCAGTAAAAAATTACACAGGCTTTTGATGGAGAGACTTAAGTTATCATGAGCCCACGTGTAGCCCAGAACCTCTCAAATTGTTTCTAACAAAGCAAACAGTATATTGAGACCCTATTCAAATAGTCACTAGTGGACTCTATACTAGCAAAATAACAGTGGCTGTTAGGAAGAACTGAAAACAGCTGAGGGCTTAAACACCATAGGAAAGTATCTCTCAGGCACACAACCAATGGACAGAAGCTCCTGACCCCTATGGTTGAATTAGGGGAAAGCTGGAAGAAACTGTGGAGGAGGGCCACCCTGTAGGAGGACCAGCAGTCTCAATTAACCTGGACCTCCGAGATCTCTCAGATACTGGAACACCAACCAGGCAACAAACGCCAACTTATATGAGGCTCCTAATACATCTATAGCAAAGTACTGTTGGTTTTGGGTTAATTCAGAGAAGATGCACTTGAACCCTCAAGAGACTGGAGACCCCAGGGAGTTTAGAGGTCTGGTGGGGTGGGAGTAAAGGGGTGGGGACATCCTCGTGGAGACAGAGGGACATGGAGGAGGTATGGGATGTTGAACAGTAGGAGGGTAGACCAGGAGGGGAATTAAATCTGGAGTTTTAAATAAAAAATATTTTTATAAAAATGTTTAAAGATTAAAAAAAGAAGAAGAAGAAAAACATATTTCTGATGGACAGTCTTCTCCAAAGTCTGATCCATAGTGCAAGCTCTTACAGTATTGATGCTCCATCTTCCAGTGAGGCTTCCAAAGGATCCAGGAGCCCCCTCTAGTTGAAGCTGGCAGATGGGAAAGAGCTAGAAGACACATCCTACAAAGATTTTATGTGCCAGACCCAGAGATTGCACATATTACTTCTCTTCATCCATGTTCCATTGTATAGAACTTGCCAGCTTGGCTTCACTGAACAACAAGGCTGGGAGGCTGGGAAGGAGGAAGAGTGTGGTGCCAGGCTTCCTGTAGCAATCCAGACAGTGCTGGAGACCAGGATACATTGCAGTCAAATAGAAATAGAAAGCCAATAAAGGAAAGGTCCCATTAGAGAGGGGCCTTAGAAAAATGACAGGATCATAATGTAACCTAGAACAAAGTGCCAAGGTGGGCCTGTATCACTGAAGTTCCTTGGAGCCACAGTCACTGTTAAAGAGTGTACATAGACTCCAAAACAAACAGATGGGGCCATCCAGAAGGCCTTGCCTGGATCTTGTGAGTTACAGTGTGCTAACTCATTAGGAATTACTTACAGGAATTCATTTCTCTGGGACCCCACCTCAAAGTCTATTTTTCCAAGGCCCCCAGATGATTTCTGTTCTTACCAAAGTTTAAAGGTCGCTGTAATCCTGGCTCTGGTGCTTATGAGCTCTGAGATATGAGGTTACTTACTATCTAATCTCATGTCTGTACTTTATCAGTAAGCTGGGAGTGGAGCAGCCCTGTTACTAGATGGAGGGGTGTCTCTAGGGACGATGCAGCCACATGATAAATCACCCCTGACACCTAAGCATTGGTTTCTCCCACAGGCCAAGTACTTTGAAAAGAATCAGTCAAGAGAGGCAGCCTTTTGAACTGTAGCGATTTGCGTTCATCCTCTTTCAACACACACCTTAAGGCATGTCACCCTTAAGGAGTTTTGGCCCTGATTCCATCTTTGTTCTCTGAAGATGGGTAAGCACAGGAACAATCAACTTTTCTAGTGTCAGCAAACACTGTATATCCTAATAATCTCTGGCATAGCAGCACCTTTGCATTAAAGATTATAGACTGAAGTATACACAGAAACAAGATCATTTGTTTAACTGTGAGGACTGCCAACGGCCTAACAAGCTTCAGTCACACATGCAATAGCAGGTCAACAGACAAGGTTACAAGGCACCTTTAGAAATGTACTCATTGGTGCAACCAGAAAGCAATCTGTTTCTCACCCTACAGATGGCTGCATTGTAGCCATCCTTGTTTGCTCTGATACGATCATTTTAAGATGAATTTTGATTCTACTTGAGGCTTTAGAAAGTTCATCCAGATCTTGGGGGTCTGGCACATACTCTCACCCTATTTCTCTTCATCCTATGTGAGGAGTGTAGTGATTATCACAGATAGGGTTGAATCCCTTGCCTGAAGCTTTGGCAATTCTTCAATAGAAGTTTCTAGTCTCAGTTTAGTAGACCTTTGCCTCTTAAAATGACAGTTTAATTATGATGTGATCATTGGTGTGGGCAGTGTCCTTTAGAGTCCTCAAATTCTTTTAAACTGGAAAAAGAAATTTTAAAGACCTCAATAGTTATAGCCTTCACTCAGAGTCGACTCTGGGCCATTCACACTTTATTTCAAATGGGAATAAGGCATTAGCTGGAATCAAGAATTGGTGGGAAGTATAGATAATGAGGGAACTCTGACTTGTATCCATCTAAGACAAAGTTGCATATACACTGCACACAGACCATCTTTCTCAATCATGGGGTAATGTGAAGCATGGCCAAGTCCCATAGTGGCTTACTTTGTATGACACTAAGTGCCGGGTTAGGGACTAAGAGAAGTGTCTGTCTACTGGAGGCTAGCCTCAGATACCTTTGGCCCACCCAGTGGGAGGGTTCAAGTGAAGGGGTAAGCACATGAGCAGAGAGGGGCAAGAGCTTCTGCCACCTCTGCTGCTGCTGCTGCTGCTGCTGCTGCTGCTGCTGCTGCTGCTCCAAAAGACTGCACTGGCACTGAAGCAAGCTGGCTGGCAAGCGAAGTGCAGAGTCGCTTCTGGTGACAAAAGCGGAGAGTATTCTCTTCCCAGGCAGTGTTATAGCTCTTGTGACAGATGCTTTCAGACTATGGAGTGGTTCTCCCACACCTGTATTTCTTCTAGATAGGATCTTTTATACAGTTTTGGGGTGGGTTGGGTCTGGCAGCTGGTACTTCCTATTGGCTTGGCCTGAGATGCCTCATCTTCATTAGGAGCAGCTTGTGGGAGCTGCCGCTACCTGACTGGTGGCCACAATTCTCTCTGGGATTCTGTGCTATGTATGTGTCAAGGACCTGGACTGGGGAGCAGGCAAAGCTTCTATCATTCCTTCAGGGTCCCTGGTGCTTCAAGCCTTAGCTCAACCTTACCAGGCTGCGGAAGTGGCAGCAGCAGCTGCTTCTGCTTCTGCTTCTGCTTCTGCTTCTGCTTCTGCTTCTGCTTCTGCTTATCCTTATCCTCATCCTCATCCTCATCCTCATCCTCATCCTCATCCTCATCCTCCTCCTCCTCCTCCTCGTTTTTTTTTTAAAAATTAGGTATTATCTTCATTTACATTTAAAATGCTATCCCAAAAGTCCCCCAGACCCTCCCCTCTCCCCCTCCCACTTCTTGGCCCTGGCATTCCCCCGTACTGAAGTATATAAAGTTTGCAAGACCAAGGGGCCTCTCTTCCCAATGATGGCCGACTAGGCCATCTTTTGATTCATATACAGCTAGAGACACGAGCTCCAGGGTACTGGTTAGTTCATATTGTTATTCCACCTAGAGGGTTGCAGACCCCTTTAGTTCCTTGGGTACATTTTCTAGCTCCTCCATTGGGGGCCCTCTGTTCCATCCAATAGCTGACTGTGAGCATCCACTTCTGTGTTTGCCAGGCCCCGGAATAGCCTCACAAGAGACAACTATATCAGGGTTCTTTCAACAAAACCTTGCTCGTGTATGCAATGGTGTCAGTATTTGGAGGCCAATTATGGGATGAATACCCAGGTATGGCAGTCTCTAAATGGTCCATTCTTTTGTCTCAGCTCCAAACTTTGTCTCTGTAACTCCTTCTATGGGTGTTTTGTTCACAATTCTAAGAAGGGGCAAAGTGTCCACACTTTGATCTTCGTTCTTCTTGAGTTTCATGTGTTTTGCATATTGTACCTTGTATCTTGGGTATTCTAAGTTTCTGGGCTAATATCCACGTATCAGTGAGTACATATTGTGTGAGTTCCTTTGTGATTGTGTTACCTCACTCAGGATGATGCCCTCCAGGTCCATCCATTTGCCTAGGAATTTCATAAATTCATTCTTTTTAATAGCTGAGTAATACTCCATTGTGTAAATGTACAACATTTTCTGTATCCATTCCTGTGTTAGGGGACATCTGGGTTTTTTCCAGCTTCTGGCTATTATAAATAAGGCTTCTATGAACATAGTGGAGCATGTGTCCTTCTTACTGGTTGGAACATCTTCTGGATATATGCCCAGGAGAGGTATTGTAGGGTCCTCTGGTAGTACTATGTCCAATTTTCTGAGGAACTGCCAAACTGATTTCCAGAGTGGTTGTACAAGCTTGCAATTCCACCAACAATGGAGGAGTGTTCCTCTTTCTCCACATCCTTGCCAGCATCTGCTGTCACTTGAATATTTGATCTTAGCCATTCTGACTGGTATGAGGTGGAATCTCAGGGTTGTATTGATTTGCATTTCCCTGATGATTAAGGATGCTGAACATTTTTTCAGGTGCTTCTCAGACATTCGTTATTCCTCAGGTGAGAATTCTTTGTTTACTTCTGAGCCCCATCTTTTAATGGGGTTATTTAATTTTTCTGGAGTCCACCTTCTTGAGTTCTTTATATATATTGGATATTAGTCCCCTATCTGATTTAGGATAGGTAAAGATCCTTTCCCAATCTGCTGGTGGTCTTTTTGTCTTATTGTCGGTGTCTTTTAACTTACAGAAGCTTTGTAATTTTATGAGGTCCTATTTGTCCATTCTCGATCTTACAGCACAAGCCATTGCTGTTATATTCAGGAATTTTTCCCCTGTGCCCCTATCTTCGAGACTTTTCCACACTTTCTCCTCTATAAGTTTCAGTGTCTCTGGTTTTATGTGGAGTTCCTTGATCCACTTATATTTGAACTTGGTACAAGGTGATAAGAATGGATCAATTCACATTCTTCTGCATGATAACCGCCAGTTGTGCCAGCACCATTTGTTGAAAATGCTGTCTTTTTTTCCACTGGATGGTTTTAGCTCCCTTGTCGAAGATCAAGTGACCATAGGTGTGTGGGTTCATTTCTGGGTCTTCAATTCTATTCCATTTGTGTACTTGTCTGTTGCTATGCCAGTACCATGCAGTTTTTATCACAATTGATCTGTAGTACAGCTTTAGGTCAGGCATGGTGATTCCACCAGAGATTCTTTTATCCTTGAGAAGAGTTTTTGCTATCCTAGGTTTTTGATATTCCAGATGAATTTGCAAATTGCCCTTTCTAATTCCTTGAAGAATTGAGTTGGAATTTTGATGGGGATTGCATTGAATCTGTAGATTGCTTTTGGCAAGATAGTCATTTTTACTATATTGATCGTGCCAATCCATGAGCATGGGACATCTTTCCATCTTCTGAGATCTTTAATTTCTTTCTTCAGAGACTTGAAGTTCTTATCATACAGATCTTTAACTTCCTTAGTTAGAGTCATGCCAAGATATTTTATATTATTTGTGACTATTGTGAAGGGTGTTGTTTCCCTAATTTCTCTCTCAGCCTGTTTATCCTTTGTGTACAGAAAGGCCATTGACTTGTGAGTTAATTTTATATCCAGCTACTGCACTAAAGCTGTTTATAAGGTTTAGGAGTTCTCTGGTGGAATTTTTAGGGTCACATATATACTATCATATCATCTGCAAACAGTGATATTTTGACTTCTTCCTTTACAATTTGTATCCCCTTGATCTCCTTTTGTTTTCGAATTGCTCTGGCTAGGACTGCAAGTACTATGTTGAATAGGTAGGGAGAAAGTGGGCAGCCTTGTCTAGTTCCTGATTTTAGTGGAATTTCTTCCAGCTTCTCACCATTTACTTTGATGTTGGCTATTGGTTTGCTGTAGGTTGCTTTTATCGTGTTTAGGTATGGGCCTCGAAATCCTGATCTCCCAAAACTTTTATCATGAATGGGTGTTGGATTTTGTCAAATTCTTTCTCTGCATCTAATGAGATGATCACGTGGTTTTTGTCTTTGAGATTGTTTATATAGTGGATTACATTGATGGATTTCCATACATTAAACCATCCCTGCATCCCTGGGATAAAACCTTCCTGGTCAGGATGGATGATTGTTTTAATGTGTTCTTGGATTCAGTTAGCAAGAATTTTATTGAGGATTTTTGGATCGATATTCATAAGGAAAATTGGTCTGAAGTGCTCTATCTTTGTTGGGTCTTTCTGTGGTTTAGGTATCAGAGTAATTGTGACTTCGTAAAATGAATTGGGTAGAGTACCTTCTGTCTCTATTTTGTGGAATAGTTGTGAGAAACTGGAATTAGATCTTCTTTGAAGGTCTGATAGAACTCTGCACTAAACCCATCTGGTCCTGGGCTTTATTTAGTTGGGAGACTATTAATGACTGCTTCCATTTCTTTAGGGGATATAGGACTGTTTAGATCATTAATCTGATCCTGATTTAACTTTGGTACCTGGTATCTGTCTAGAAATTTGTCCATTTCATCCAGGTTCTCCAGTTTGTTGAGTATTGCCTTTTGTAGAAGGATCTCATTATGTTTTGGATTTCTTCATGATCTGTTCTTATGTCTCTTTTTTCATTTCTGATTTTGTTAATTAGGATGTTGTCCCTGTGACCTCTAGTGAGCCTGGCTATGGGTTTATCTATCTTGTTGATTTTATCAAAGAAACAGCTCCTCGTTTGGTTGATTCTTTGAATAGTTCTTCTTGTTTTCACTTGGTTGATTTTTTGTTTTTTGGGGTTTTTTTAATTAATATTTTTATTAGGTATTTTCCTCACTTACATTTCCAATGCTATCCAAAAAGTCCCCAATACACTCCTCCCCCCACCAACTCCGCTACCCACCCATCCCACACCTTGGCCCTGGCATTCCCCTGTACTGGGGCATATAAAGTTTGCAAGTCCTATGAACATCTCTTTCCAGTGATGACCTACTAGGCCATCTTGACTAGGCCTACTAGGTCAAGAGCTCTGGGGTACTGGTTAGTTCATAATGTTGTTCCACCTATAGGGTTGCAGTTCCCTTTAGCTCCTTGGGTTCTTTCTCTAGCTTCTCCATTGGGGTCCCTGTGATCCATTCAATAGCTGACTGTGAGCATCCACTTCTGTGTTTGCTAGGCCCCGGCATTGTCTCACAAGAGACAGCTATATCTGGGTCCTTTCAGCAAAGTCTTGCTAGTATATGCAATGGTATCAGCGTTTGGAAGCTGATTATGGGATGGATCCCTGGATATGGCAGTCTTTAGATGGTGCATCCTTTCGTCTCAGCTCCAAACTTTATCTCTGTAACTCTTCCCATGGGGGTTTTGTTCCCAATTCGAAGAAGGGGCACAGTGTCCACACTTTGGTCTTCGTTCTTCTTGAGTTTCATGCGTTTAACAAATTGTATCTTATATCTTGGGTATCCTAAGTTTTTGGGCTAATATGCACTTATCAGTGAGTACATATTGTGTGAGTTCCTTTGTGATTGTGTTACCTCAGGGTGATGCCCTCCAGGTCCATCCATTTGGCTAGGAATTTCAAAAATTCATTCCTTTTAATAGCCAGTAGTACTCCATTGTGTAAATGTACCACATTTTCTGTATCCATTCTTCTGTTGAGGGGCATCTGGGTAGGTTCCAGCTTCTGGCTATTATAAATAAGGCTGCTATGAACATAGTGGAGCATGTGTCCTTCTTACCAGTTGGAACATCTTCTGGATATATGCCCAGGAGAGGTATTGCTGGATCCTCTGGTAGTATTATGTCCAATTTTCTGAGGAACCGCCAAACTGATTTCCAGAGTGGTTGTACAAGCTTGCAATCCCACCAACAATGAAGGAGTGTTCCTTTTTCTCCACATCCTCGCCAGCATCTGCTGTCACCTGAATTTTTGATCTTAGCCATTCTGACTGGTGTGAGGTGGAATCTCAGGGTTGTTTTGATTTGCATTTCCCTGATGATTAAGGATGTTGAACATTTTTTCAGGTGCTTCTCTGCCATTCTGTATTCCTCAGGTGAGAATTCTTTGTTCAGTCTGAGCCCCATTTTTTAATAGGGTTATTTGATTTTCTGGAGTCCACCTTCTTGAGTTCTTTATATATATTGGATATTAGTCCCCTATCTGATTTAGGATAGGTAAAGATCCTTTCCCAATCTGCTGGTGGTCTTTTTGTCTTATTGTCGGTGTCTTTTGCCTTGCAGAAGCTTTGCAACTTTATGAGGTCCCATTTATCGATTTTCGATCTTACAGCACAACTCTTTGCTGTTCTATTCAGGAATTTTTCCCCTGTACCCATATCTTCCAGGCTTTTCCCTACTTTCTCCTCTATAAGTTTCAGTGTCTCTGGTTTTATGTGGAGTTCCTTAATCCACTTAGATTTGACCTTAGGACAAGGAGATAGGAATGGATCAATTCGCATTCTTCTACATGATAACCTCCAGTTGTGCCAGAACCATTTGTTGAAAATGCTGTCTTTTTTCCACTGGATGGTTTTAGCTCCCTTGTCGAAGATCAAGTGACCATAGGTGTGTGGGTTCATCTCAGGGTATTAAATTCTGTTCCATTGGTCTACTTGTCTGTCATTATACCAGTACCATGCAGTATTTATCACAATTGCTCTGTAGTACAGCTTTAGGTCAGGCATGGTGATTCCACCAGAGGTTCTTTTATCCTTGAGAAGAGTTTTTGCTATCATAGGTTTTTTGTTGTTCCAGATGAATTTGCAGATTGCCCTTTCTAATTCGTTGAAGAATTGAGTTGGAATTTTGATGGGGATTGCATTGAATCTGTAGATTGCTTTTGGTAAGATAGCCATTTTTACAATGTTGATCCTGCCAATCCATGAGCATGGGAGGTCTTTCCATCTTCTGAGAACTTCTTTAATTTCTTTCTTCAGAGACTCGAAGTTCTTGTCATACAGATCTTTCACTTCCCTAGTTAGAGTCATGCCAAGATATTTTATATTGTTTGTGACTATTGAGAAGGGTGTTGTTTCCCTAATTTCCTTCTCTTCCTGTTTATCCTTTGTGTACAGAAAGGTCATTGACTTGCTTGAGTTAATTTTATATCCAGCTATTTCATTGAAGCTGTTTATCAGGCTTAGGAGTTCTCTGGAGGAATTTTTAGGGTCACTTATGTATACTATCATATCATCTGCAAAGAGTGATATTTTGACTTCTTCTTTTCCAATTTGTATCCCGTTGATCTCCTTTTGTTTTCGAATTGCTCTGGCTAGGATTTCAAGTACAATGTTGAATAGGTAGGGAGAGTGTGGACAGCCTTGTCTAATCCCTGATTTTAGTGGGATTTCTTCCAGCTTCTCACCATTTACTTTGATGTTGGCTACTGGTTTGCTGTAGATTGCTTTTATCATGTTTAGGTATGGGCCTTGAATTCCTTATCTTTCCAAGACTTTTATCATGAATGGGTGTTAGATTTTGTCAAAGGCTTTCTCAGCATCTAAGGAGATGATCATGTGCTTTCAGTCTTTGAGTTTCTTTATATACTGGATTACATTGATGGATTTCCATATATTGAACCATCCTTGCATCCCTGGAATGAAACCTACTTGGTCAGGATGGATGATTGTTTTGATGTGTTCTTGGATTCGGTTAGCAAGAACTTTATTCAAGATTTTTGCATCGATATTCTTAAGGGAAATTGGTCTGAAGTACTCTATCTTTGTTGGGTCTTTTTGTGGTTTAAGTATCAGAGTAATTGTGGCTTCATAGAATGAGTTGGGTAGAGTACCTTCTGTTTCTATTTTGTGGAATAGTTTGTGAAGAACTGGGATTAGATCTTCTTTGAAGGTCTGATAGAACTCTGCACTAAACCCATCTGGTCCTGGGCTTTTTTTGGATGGGAGACTATTAATGACTGCTTCTATTTCTTTACGGGATATGGGACTGTTTAGATCATTAACCTGATCTTGATTTAACTTTAGTACCTGGTATATGTCTAGAAACTTGTCCATTTTATCCAGGTTCTCCAGTTTTGTTGAGTATAGCCTTTTGTAGAAGGATCTGATGGTGTTTTGGATTTCTTCAGGATCTGTTGTTATGTCTCCCTTTTCATTTCTGATTTTGTTAATTAGAATACTTTCCCTATGCCCTCTAGTGAGTCTGGCTAAGGGTTTATCTATCTTGTTGATTTTCTCAAAGAACCAGCTCCTCGATTGTTTGATTCTTTGAATTGTTCTTCTTGTTTCCACTTGGTTGATTTCACCCTTGAATTTGATTATTTCCTGCCGTCTACTCCTCTTGGGTGAATTTGCTTCCTTTCATTCTAGAGCTTTTAGGGGTGTTGTCAAGCTGCTAATGTGTGCTCTCTCTAGTTTCTTTTTGGAGGCACTCAGAGCTATGAGTTTTCCTCTTAGAAATGCTTTCATTGTGTCCCATAAGTTTGGGTATGTTGTGGCTTAATTTTCATTAAACTCCAAAAAGTCCTTAATTTCTTTCTTTATTCCTTTCTTGACCAAGGTATCATTGAGAAGAGTGTTATTTAGTTTCGACATGTGTGTTGGCTTTCTATTATTTATTTTGTTATTGAAGATCAGCCTTAGTCCATGGTGATCTGGTAGGATGCATGGGACAATTTCAATATTTTTGTATCTGTTGAGGCTTGTTTTGTGACTAATTATGTGGTCAATTTTGGAGAAGTTACCATGAGGTGCTGAGAAGAAGATATATCCTTCTGGTTTTTTTTATTAATTAATTTATTTATTTTTTATTAGGTATTTTCCTCAATTACATTTCCAATGCTATCCAATAAGTCCCCAATACACTCCCCCCCCAGTCCCTCACACACCCACACCCACCCCTTGGCCCTGGCATTCCCCTGTACTGGGGCATATAAAATTGGCAAGTCCAATGGACCTCTCTTTCCAGTGATGGCCGACGAGGCCATTTTTGATACAAATGCAGCTAGAGTCAAGAGCTCTGGGGTACTGGTTAGTTCATAATAATGATCCACCTATGGGGTTGCAGTTCCCTTTAGCTCCTTGGGTACTTTCTCTAGCTCCTCCATTGGGGGCCCTGTGATCCATTCAATAGCTGACTGTGAGCATCCACTTCTGTGTTTGCTAGGCCCCGGCATTGTCTCACAAGAGACAGCTATATCTGGGTACTTTCAGCAAAATCTTGCTAGTGTATGCAATGGAGTCAGCGTTTGGAAGCTGATTATGGGATGGATCCCTGGATATGGCAGTCTTTAGATGGTGCATCCTTTCTTCACAGCTCCAAACTTTATCTCTGTAACTCTTCCCATGGGTGTTTAGTTCCCAATTCCAAGAAGGGGCACAGTGTCCACACTTTGGTCTTCGTTCTTCTTGAGTTTCATGCATTTAGCAAATTGTATCTTATATCTTGGGTATCCTAAGTTTTTGGGCTAATATCCACTTATCAGTGAGTCCATACTGTGTGAGTTCCTTTGTGAATATGTTACCTCACTCAGGATGATGCCCTCCAGATCCATCCATTTGCCTAGGTATATCATAAATTCATTCCTTTTAATAGCTGAGTAGTACTCCATTGTGTAAATGTACCACATTTTCTGTATCCATTCCTCTGTTGAGGGGCATCTGGGTTCTTTCCAGCTTCTGGCTATTATAAATAAGGCTGCTATGAACATAGTGGAGCATGTGTCCTTCTTACCGGTTGGAACATCTTCTGGATATATGCCCAGGAGAGGTATTGCTGGATCCTCTGGTAGTATTATGTCCAATTTTCTGAGGAACCGCCAAACTGATTTCCAGAGTGGTTGTACCAGCTTGAAATCCCACCAACAATGAAGGAGTGTTCCTCTTTCTCCACATCCTCGCCAGCATCTGCTGTCACCTGAATTTTTGATCTTAGCCATTCTGACTGGTGTGAGGTGGAATCTCAGGGTTGTTTTGATTTGCATTTCCCTGATGATTAAGGATGTTGAACATTTTTTCAGGTGCTTCTCTGCCATTCGGTATTCCTCAGGTGAGAATTCTTTGTTCAGTTCTGAGCCCCATTTTTTAACGGGGTTATTTGATTTTCTGGAGTCCACCTTCTTGAGTTCTTTATATATATTGGATATTAGTCCCCTATCTGATTTAGGATAGGTAAAGATCCTTTCCCAATCTGTTGGTGGTCTCTTTGTCTTATTGTCGGTGTCTTTTGCCTTGCAGAAGCTTTGCAACATTATGAGGTCCCATTTATTGATTCTCGATCTTACAGCACAAACCTTTGCTCTTCTATTCAGGAATTTTTCCCCTGTACCCATATTTTCGAGGCTTTTCGCTACTTTCTCCTCTATAAGTTTCAGTGTCTCTGGTTTTATGTGGAGTTCCTTAATCCACTTAGATTTGACCTTAGGACAAGGAGATAGGAATGGATCAATTCGCATTCTTCTACATGATAACCTCCAGTTGTGCCAGCACCATTTGTTGAAACTGCTGTCATTTTTCCACTGGATGGTTTTTGCTCCCTTGTCAAAGATCAAGTGACCATAGGTATGTGGGTTGATCTCAGGGTCTTCAATTCTGTTCCATTGGTCTACTTGTCTGTCATTATACCAGTACCATGCAGTTTTTATCACAATTGATCTGTAGTACAGCTTTAGGTCAGGTATGGTGATTCCACCAGAGGTTCTTTTATCCTTGAGAAGAGTTTTTGCTATCCTAGGTTTTTTGTTGTTCCAGATGAATTTGCAGATTGCCCTTTCTAATTCGTTGAAGAATTGAGTTGGAATTTTGATGGGGATTGCATTGAATCTGTAGATTGCTTTTGGTAAGATAGCTATTTTTACAATGTTGATCCTGCCAATCCATGAGCATGGGAGGTTTTTCCAACTTCTGAGATCTTCTTTAATTTCTTTCTTCAGGGACTTGAAGTTCTTGTCATACAGATCTTTCACTTCCTTAGTTAGAGTCACGCCAAGGTATTTTATATTGTTTGTGACTATTGAGAAGGGTGTTGTTTCCCTAATTTCCTTCTCTTCCTGTTTATCCTTTGTGTACAGAAAGGCCATTGACTTGCTTGAGTTAATTTTATATCCAGCTACTTCACCGAAGCTATTTATCAGGCTTAGGAGTTCTCTGGTGGAATTTTTAGGGTCACTTATGTATACTATCATATCAGCTGCAAAAAGCGATATTTTGACTTCTTCTTTTCCGATTTGTATCCCCTTGATCTCCTTTTGTTGTCTAATTGCTCTGGCTAGGACTTCAAGTACAATGTTGAATAGGTAGGGAGAGAGTGGGCAGCCTTGTCTAGTCCCTGATTTTAGTGGGATTTCTTCCAGCTTCTCACCATTTACTTTGATGTTGGCTACTGGTTTGCTGTATATTGCTTTTATCATGGTTAGGTATGGGCCTTGAATTCCTGATCTTTCCAAGACTTTTATCATGAATGGGTGTTGGATCTTGTCAAATGCTTTTTCAGCATCTAATGAGATGATCATGTGGTTTTTGTTTGAGTTTGTTTATATATGGATAAGATTGATGGATTTTCGTATATTGAACCATCCTTGCATCCCTGGGATGAAACCTACTTGGTCAGGATGGATGATTGTTATGATGTGTTCTTGAATTCGGTTAGCGAGAACTTTATTGAGGATTTTTGCATCAATATTCTTAAGGGAAATTGGTCTGAAGTTCTCTATTTTTGTTGGGTCTTTCTGTGGTTTAGGTATCAGAGTAATTGTGGCTTCATAGAATGAGTTGGGTAGAGTACCTTCTGATTCTATTTTATGGAATAGTTTGTGAAGACCTGGGATTAGTTCTTCTCTGAAGGTCTGATAGAACTCTGCACTAAACCCATCTGGTCCTGGGCTTTTTTTGGATGGGAGACTATTAATGACTGCTTCTATTTCTTTACGGGATATGGGACTGTTTAGATCATTAACCTGATCCTGATTTAACTTTGGTACCTGGTATCTGTCTAGAAACTTGTCCATTTCATCCAGGTTCTCCAGTTTTTTTGAGTATAGCCTTTTGTAGAAGGATCTGATGGTGTTTTGGATTTCTTCAGGATCTGTTGTTATGTCTCCCTTTTCATTTCTGATTTTGTTAATTAGAATACTTTCCCTATGCCCTCTAGTGAGTCTGGCTAAGGGTTTATCTATCTTGTTGATTTTCTCAAAGAACCAGCTCCTCGATTGTTTGATTCTTTGAATTGTTCTTCTTGTTTCCACTTGGTTGTTTTCACCCATGAGTTTGATTATTTCTTGCCGTCTACTCCTCTTGGGTGAATTTGCTTCCTTTCGTTCTAGAGCTTTTAGGTGTGTTGTCAAGCTGCTAATGTGTGCTCTCTCTAGTTTCTTTTTGGAGGCACTCAGAGCTATGAGTTTTCCTCTTAGAAATGCTTTCATTGTGTCCCATAAGTTTGGGTATGTTGTGTCTTCATTTTCACTAAACTCCAGAAAGTCCTTAATTTCTTTCTTTATTCCTTCCTTGACCAAGGTATCATTGAGAAGAGTGTTGTTTAGTTTCCTCGTGTGTGTTGGCTTTCTATTATTTATTTTGTTATTGAAGATCAGTCTTAGTCCATGGTGATCTGATAGGGTGCATGGGACAATTTCAATATTTTTGTATATGTTGAGGCTTGTTTTGGGACCAATTATATGGTCAATTTTGGAGAAGTTACCGTGAGGTGCTGAGTAGAAGGTATATCCTTTTGTTTTAGGATAAAATGTTTTGTAGATATCTGTCAGATCCATTTGTTTCATAACCTCTGTTAGTTTCACTGTATCCCTGTTTAGTTTCTGTTTCCATGATCTGTCCATTGGTGAAAGTGGTGTGTTGAAGTCTCCCACTATTATTGTGTGAGGTGCAATGTGTGCTTTGAGCTTTACTAAAGTATCTTTAATGAATGTGGCTGCCCTTGTATTTGGAGCATAGATATTCAGAATTATTAGTTTGTCTTGGAGGATTTTACCTTTGATGAGAATGAAGTGCCCTTCCTTGTCTTTTTTGATGACTTTGGGTTGGAAGTCAATCTTATCAGATATTAGAATGGCTACTCCAGCTTGTTTCTTCCTACCATTTGCTTGGAAAATTGTTTTCCAGCCTTTCATTCTGAGGTAGTGTCGGTCTTTTTCTCTGAGATGAGTTTCCTGTAAGCAGCAAAATGTTGGATCCTGTTTCTGTAGCCAGCCTGTTAGTCTATGTCTTTTTATTGGGGAGTTGAGTCCATTGATATTAAGAGATATTAGGGAGAAGTAATTGTTGCTTCCTTTTATTTTTGTTGTTACAGTTGGTGTTCTGTTTTTGTGGCTGTCTTCTTTTAGGTTTGTTGAGGGATTACCTTCTTGCTTTTTCTATGACGTGGTTTCCGTCCTTGTATTGGTTTTTTTTCTGTTATTATCCTTTGAAGTGCTGGATTCGTGGAAAGATAATGTGTGAATTTGGTTTTGTCGTGGAATACTTTGGTTTCTCCATCTATGGTAATTGAGAGTTTGGCTGGGTATAGTAACCTGGGCTGGAAATTGTGTTCTCTTAGTTTCTGTATAACATTTGTCCAGGCCCTTCTGGCTTTCATAGTCTCTGGTGAAAAATCCGGTGTAATTCTGATAGGCTTGCCTTTATATGTTACTTGATCTTTTTCCCTTACTGCTTTTAGTATTCTATCTTTATTTAGTGCATTTGTTGTTCTGATTATTATGTGTCAGAAGGAATTTCTTTTCTGGCCAATCTATTTGGAGTTCTGTAAGCTTCTTGTATGTTCATGGGCATCTCTTTCTTTAGGTTTGGTAAGTTTTCTTCTATACTTTTGTTGAAGATATTTGTTGGTCCTTTGAGTTGAAAATATTCATTCTCATCTACTCCTATTATCCGTAGGTTTGGTCTTCTCATTTTATCCTGGATTTCCTGGATGTTTTGAGTTAGGATCTTTTTGGATTTTGTATTTTCTTTGATTGTCGTGCCAATGTTCTCTATGGAGTCTTCTGCACCTGAGATTCTCTCTTCCATCTCTTGTATTCTGTTGCTGATGGTTCCATATTTCTATCCTAGTGTTTCTATCTCCAGTGTTGCCTCAATTTGGGTTTTCTTCATTGTCTCTACTTCCCTTTTTAGGTCTTGGATGTTTTTATTCAATTCCATCACCTGTTTGGTCTGGTTTTCCAGCAATTCTTTAATGGATTTTTGTGCTTCCTCTTTAAGGTCTTCTACCTGTTTAGCAGTGTTCTCCTGTATTTCTTTAAGTTTGTTATTAAAGTCCTTCTTGATGTCCTCTACCATCATCATGAGATATTCTTTTAGATCCGGGTCTAGCTTTTTCGGTGAGTTGGAGTGCCCTGGAATGGGCGAAGTGGGAGTGCTGGGTTCTGATGATGGTGAGTGGTCTTGGTTTCTGTTAGTAAGATTATTACGTTTACCTTTCACCATCTGGTAATCTCTGGGGTTAGTTGTTATCGTTGTCACTGTTTAAAGATTGGAGCAGACTCTGTGTTCCACTCACCAGAAGTCTCAAAATCCTGTGGCGGGTGTCGTGGGTAGCTGGTGGGTGTCAGCTGACCCTGCGCTCTACCTACTCCGGTGCTGGTCAGACCGGAAGAGGCTTGTGGCCCTACTCAGGCCGTTTTTTCTGCTTCCCTAACTAATGCAGTCTCAGGTCCCGCGTGCAATTGGATTGGAGCAGAAGCTGTGTTCCACTCACCAGAAGTCTTAAGATCCTGTGGCGGGTGTTGTGGGTAGCTGGCGAGTGTCAGTCGACCCTGCGCCCTAGCTACCCCGGTGCTGCTCTGACCGGAAGAGGCTTGTGGCTCTACTCAGGCTGGATTTCTGCCTCCCCAACCAAAGCAGTCTCAGGTCCCGCGTGATTGGACTGGAGCAAAAGCTGTGTTCCACTCGCCAGAAATCTCAAAATCCTGTGGCGGGTGTCATGGATAGCTGGCGGGTGTCAGCCGACCCTGCGCCTTAGCTACCCCAGTGCTGGTCAATCCTTCTGTTTTAGGATAAAATGTTCTGTAGATATCTGTCAGATCCATTTGTTTCATGACCTCAGTTAGTTTCACTGTGTCTCTGTTTAGTTTCTGCTTCCATGATCTGTCCATTGGTGAAAGTGGTGTGTTGAAATCTCCCACTATTATTGTGTGAGGTGCAATGTGTGCTTTGAGCTTTACTAAAGTATCTTTAATGAATGTGGCTGCCCTTGTATTTGGAGCATAGATATTCAGAATTGATAGCTCCTTTTGGAGGATTTTAGCTTTGATGAGTATGAAGTGCCCTTCCTTGACTTTTTTGATGATTTTGGGTTGGAAGTCAATTTTATTAGATAGTAGGATGGCTACTCCAGCTTGTTTCTTCCTACCATTTGCTTGGAAAATTGTTTTCCAGCCTTTCATTCTGAGGTAGTGTCTATCTTTTTCTCTGAGATGAGTTTCCTGTAAGCAACAAAATGTTGGGTCCTGTTTCTGTAGCCATCCTGTTAGTCTGTGTCTTTTTATTGGGGAGTTGAGTCCATTGATATTAAGAGATATTAGGGAGAAGTAATTGTTGCTTCCTTTTATTTTTGTTGTTAGAGTTGGCATTCTGTTCTTGTGGCAGTCTTCTTTTAGGTTTGTTTAGGGATTACCTTTTTGCTTTTTCTAGGATGTGGTTTCTTTCCTTGTATTGGTTTTTTTTTTTTTTTCCTGTTATTATCCTTTGAAGGGCTGGATTTGTGGAAAGATAATGTGTGAATTTGGTTTTGCCGTGGAATACTTTGGTTTCTCCATCTATGGTAATTGAGAGTTTGACTGGGTATAGTAGCCTGGGCTGGAATTTGTATTCTCTTAGTTTCTGTATAACATCTGTCCAGGCCCTTCTGGCTTTCATAGTCTCTGGTCAAAAATCTGGTGTAATTCTGATAGGCTTGCCTTTATATGTTACTTGACCTTTTTCCCTTACTGCTTTTAGTATTCTATCTTTATTTAGTGCATTTGTTGTTCTGATTATTATGTGTCGGAAGGAATTTCTTTTCTGGTCCAGTCTATTTGGAATTCTGTAGGCTTCTTGTATGTTCATGGGCATCTCTTTCTTTAGGTTTGGGAAGTTTTCTTCTATAATTTTGTTGACAATATTTGCCGGTCCTTTGAGTTGAAAATCTTCATTCTCATCTACTCCTATTATCCGTAGGTTTGGTCTTCTCATTGTGTCCTGGATTTCCTGGATGTTTTGAGTTAGGATCTTTTTGGATTTTGTATTTTCTTTGATTGTTGTGCTGATGTTCTCTATGGAGTCTTCTGCACCTGAGATTCTCTCTTCCATCTCTTGTATTCTGTTGCTGATGCTCGCATCAATGTTTCCAGATTTCTTTCCTAGGGTTTCTATCTCCAGCGCTGCCTCAATTTGGGTTTTCTTTATTGTGTCTACTTCCCTTTTTAGGTCTTGGATGGTTTTATTCAATTCCATCACCTGTTTGGTCTGGTTTTCCTGAAATTCTTTAAGGGATTTTTGTGCTTCCTCTTTAATGTCTTCTACCTGTTTAGCAGTGTTCTCCTGTATTTCTTTAAGTGTGCTATTAAAGTCCTTCTTAATGTCCTCTACCATCATCATGAGATATGCTTTTTAGATCCGGGTCTAGCTTTTCCGGTGTGTTGGGGTGCCCTGGATTGAGCGAAGTGGGAGTGCTGGGTTCTGATGATGGTGAGTGGTCTTGGTTTCTGTTAGTAAGATTATTACGTTTATCTTTCTCCATCTGGTAATCTCTGGAGTTAGCTGTTATAGTTGTCTCTGTTTAGAGATTGGAGCAGAATCTGTGTTCCACTCACCAGAAGTCTTAAGATCCCGTGGCGGGTGTCCTGGGTAGCTGGTGGGTGTCAGCAGACTCTGCGCCCTAGCTACCCCAATGCTGGTCAGAAAGGAAGGGGCTTGTGCCCCTACTCAGGCCGGTTTTCTGCTTCCCTAACTAATACAGTCTCAGGTCCTGCGCGATTGGATTGGAGCAGAGGCTGTGTTCCACTCACCAGAAGTCTTAAGATCCCGTGGCGGGTGTCCTTGGTAGCTGCCACTTGGTTGATTTTGCCCCTGAGTTTGATTATTTCCTGCCATCTACTCCTCTTGGGTGAATTTGCTTCCTTTTGTTCTAGAGCTTTTAGGTGTGTTGTCAAGCTGCTAATATGTGCTCTCTCTAGTTTCTTTTTTTTTTTTTTTCTGATCAAAGCTCAACTTTAATGTCGGCAAACATGCTTTATGAAGAAGAGACGAGGCCCATTCCCAGCCACGCAAAATTCCCTTGAAGTAGACAGATCAGCCTATTAGTGGGAACTCGCAAAGATCACAGTTCTGGTGCTAACTCCAGAAAAACTCAGTCTCTCTAATTTCTTTTTGGAGGCATTCAGAGATATGAGTTTTCCTCTTAGAAATGCTTTCATTGTGTCTCATTGGTTTGGGTATGTTGTGGCTTCATTTTCATTAACCTCTAAAAAGTCTGTAATTTATTTCTTTATTCCTTCCTTGACCAAGGTATAATTGAGTGGGGTGTTGTTCAGTTTCCACGTGAATGTTGGCTTTCTATTATTTATGTTGTTATTGAAGATCAGTCTTAGTCCATGGTGATCTGATAGGATGCATGGGACAATTTCAATATTTTTGTATCTGTTGAGGCCTGTTTTGTGACCAATTATATGGTCAATTTCGGAGAAGTTACCATGAGGTGTGAGAAGAAGGTATATCCTTTTGTTTTAGGATAAAATGTTTTGTAGATATGTGTTAAATCCATTTGTTTCATAGCTTCTGTTAGTTTCACTGTGTCTCTGTTTAGTTTCTGTTTCCATGATCTGTCCATTGATGAAAGTGGTGTGTTGAAGTCTCCCACTATTATTGTGTGAGGTGCAATGTGTGCTTTGAGCTTTACTAAAGTATCTTTAATGAATGTGGCTGCCCTTATATTTGGAGCATAGATATTCAGAATTGAGAGTTCCTCTTGGAAGATTTTACCTTTGATGAGTATGATGTACCCCTCCTTGTCTTTTTGATAACTTTGGGTTGGAAGTCGATTTTATTCAATATTAGAATGTCTATTCCAGCTTGTTTCTTCAGACCATTTGCTTGGAAAATTGTTTTCCAGCCTTTCACTCTGAGATAGTGTCTGTCTTTTTCCCTGAGATGGGTTTCCTGTAAGCAGCAAAATGTTGGGTCCTGTTTGTGTAGCCAGTCTGTCTGTCTTTTTATTGGGAAATTGAGTCTACTGATATTAAGAGATATTAAGGAAAAGTAATTGTTTGTTGTTAGAGTTGGCATTCTGTTCTTGTGACTGTCTTCTTTTAGGTTTGTTGAGGATTACTTTCTTGCTTTTTCTAGGATGTAGTTTCCATTTTTGTATTTTTTGTTGTTGTTGTTGTTGTTGTTATTATCCTTTGACGGACTGGATTCATGGAAAGATATTGTGTGAATTTGGTTTTGTCGTGGAATACTTTGGTTTCTCCATCTATGGTAATTAAAAGTGTGGTTGTGTATAGTAGCCTGGGCTGGCATTTTTGTTCTCTTTGTGTCTGTATAACCTCTGTCCTGTATCTTCTGGCTTTAATAGTCTCTGGTGAAAGGTCTGGTGTAATTCTAATAGGGCTGCCTTTATATGTTACTTGACCTTTTTCCCTTACTGCTTTTAATATTCTATCTTTATTTAGTGCATTTGTTGTTCTGATTATTATATCTCGGGAGGAATTTAACTTTTCTGGTCCAGTCTATTTGGAGTTCTGTAGGCTTCTTGTATGTTCTTGGGCATCTCTTTCTTTAGGTTTGGGACGTTTTCTTCTATAATTTTGTTGAAGATATTTGCCGGTCTATAAATTTGTTGAAGATATTTTCTTCTATAATTTTGTTGAAGATATTTGCTGGTCCTTTAAGTTGAAAATCTTCATTCTCATCTACTCCTATTGTGGTGGGTTTGGTCTTCATTTCCTGAATGCTTTAACTTAGGATCTTTCTGCATTTTGCATTTTCTTTGATTGTTGTGCCCATATTCTTTATCGAGTCTTCTGCACCTGAGATTCTCTCTTCCATCTCTTGTATTCTGTTGCTCAGACTCACATCTAAGGTTCCAGATTTCTTTCCTAGGGTTTCTATCTCCAGCGTTGTCTCATTTTGGTTTTCCTTTATTGTTTCTATATCCCTTTTTGGGTCTTGTATGGTTTTGTTCAATTCCATCACCGGTTTGGTTGTGTTTTCCTGTATTTCTTTAAGGACTTCTACCTCTTTAGCAGTGTTCTCCTGTATTTCTTTAAGTGAGCTATTAAAGTCCTTCTTGATGTCCTCTACCATCATCATGAGATATGCTTTTAAATCCGGGTCTAGCTTTTTGGGTGTGTTGGGCTATCCAGGACTGGCTGAGGTGGGAGTGCTGGGTTCTGATGATGGTGAGTGGTCTTGGTTTCTGTTAGTAAGATTCTTACATTTGCCTTTAGCCATCTGGTAATCTCTGGAGTTAGTTGTTATAGTTGTCTCTGGTTACAGCTTTTTCCTCCCGTGATTCTGTTAGCCTTTATCAGCAGACCTGGGAGACTAGCTCTCTCCTGAGTTTCAGTGTTCAGAGTACTCTGTAGGCAAGCTCTCCTCTAGCAGGGAAGGTGCACAGATATCTGGCGTTCGGACCTGCCTCCTGGCAGAAGATGAAAGCCCGAAACAGGGCCTGACCCAGAAGACATGCTGCTGTGCAGCTTCTATAGTTGGTACTCTCACCTACAGTCTAGTCTCTGAGAGATCCCAGACCAGACATGGCTCCCTCAGGTCGCTGCCGCTGCTGACTCTTCTTCTTCTTCTTCTTCTTCTTCTTCTTCTTCTTCTTCTTCTTCTTCTTCTTCTTCTTCTTCTTCTTCTTCTTCTTCTTCTTCTTCTTCTTCTTCTTCTTCTTCTTCTTCTTCTTCTTCTTCTTCTTCTTCTTCCTCTTCTTCTTCTTCTTCTTCTTCTTCTTCTTCTTCTTCTTCTTCTTCTTCTTCTTCTTCTTCTTCTTCTTCTTCTTCTTCTTCTTCTTCTTCTTCTTTTTCTTCCCCTCCTCATCCTTCCTTCCTCTCCTTCCTTCTTTTCCTTCCTCCTCCTCCTCCTTATTATTATTCTTCATCTTCTTTTGTCAATCCATCTTACTGGTGCAGAAGATAGCCTAGGAAGCCAATTTAGAGCCTCATAGTATCCCTAGGAGATTTCTACAGGAAGTCAAGTCATGGAATGATACTGCGTAGGACTGCTTTTCATCTGAGTTTTATTTAGCTGCTTTTTTTTGTTGTTACATTCATAATTAATTGGGCATCAAATTGTGATGTTGGGATTCCATAGGTTTGTATACAAAGGCTGCCATGATATATATCTACTTCCATTATATATAGCACATCCTTTTTAAAATATTTGCTTTTTAATAACTTTGAGATGCATATATAAAATGTATTCATTAAAAATGTACAGGTCTGTTGGGTGGTGGTGGTGCATGCCTTTAATTCTATCACTTGGAAGGCAGAGGCAGGTGGATTTCTGAGTTTGAGGCCAGCCTGGTCTACAAAGTGCGTTCCAGGACAGCTAGGGCTACACAGAGAAACCCTGTCTCAAAAAAAAAAAAAAAAAAAAAAAAACTAAACAAAAAAGTACAGATCTTCTTCTGTACATTGTTTTCTGTATTTTCAAAAGAGTTGTAAACCATTACCATGATCCACTTTTAAAGTATTTCAACATCCTAAAAGAAATGCTCATACTCACTAGCAGTCCTAACCTTCCCAGTCTTCCCTGTTCCCTTGATGGTCTGCTTGAATGCACATATGCCCCCCTTGGAACACTTCTCCAAGTGCTGTGCACCTGAGGAGATGAGGCCAGTACTGTTGCAGGAGAGTGGGTCAGGGAAGGACATTGAGAATGGGGGATGAAGGAGCTAATTGACCAAAAGACAAGAAATTCATCCCCACTAGGGCTACATGTCAGAGACATGCATGCTCAAGAAAAGCCTGTGCTCTATAAATACAAGAGAAGCCTGGTGCACAACATGAGTCCGGACCCAGAGCCACTGAGCTGCTAGGCTTTCTTCTTTTGCTACTATGAACATGTCACTTTAAATCTTTGTGCATGGACATGAGACCCTCAGAGTGCCCTCTAGATTCTGATCCACACCTATGACAGACCTGGAGGAGACAATAATCCTCTCAGCTCTGATGCCAGCTGGCAGTGTTGTTCCAGGCTGAGGGGCTGAGCCCTTCTGGCTGTTTTCACATTTATAGACTATAGACAGCTATGTCTACTTCACAGTGTGGTTACACAGCACAGTGTTACACTGGCTCAGCGACTTGCACAGGTTAAAAGGAGAATATTTATTCATCACTGGAACAAAATGCTAGGTTAGTGATGGCAACTGCATACTCTAAGAGTTGTCTAATCTGCACCAGACACTTCCCTTTATCATCAACTTAAAGTTCAAAGTAATGCATGTTCCCTTTCTCCAGTTCCATTAAAAATAGAATACAGTTGACAGCTATATACAGTTGTTGGCCTGCCCTGATTCAGAATGAGGAATTTTCTCTTTCTATGCTCTACTGCCAGGCCCATGCTTTGTCTATAGGCAACATTGTCGTGTCTGTAAGCAATGTGCAACTGATCTTTCAGGCTGGAGAGATGCTCAGTGATTAGGAGCACACGGTGCTCTTGCAAAGGACCCAAGTTTGGCTCCAAGCATACAACCACCTGTAAACAAGGCTCAAGAGAGACCCGATGCCTAACCTCTGCAGGAACCTGCCCCCAAGTATACATACACACATGGAGACACACAGTTAAGAATCAAAGTCTTTTTTTAAAAATTAAATAAAAAATAAACCTGACCTTTGGAGTTGGGTTGCTAACACTCTATTCAAACATCAAAAACAGTCTGTCTGCCCTTTTCCCTGACCGTAGGGAAGATATGTTCAGCGGGAACATAATCTCCCTGCTTTTAGCAACTGGTTGCCTTGAGTTGATAGCCATGTCTTTGGGGAGTCTAGGAACCATTATTTAACTACCTTCAGAATTCTTCTGTTTTTTTTTTATTTAATTTTTAAAAATTATTCACTTTATATCCCACTCACTGCCCCCCTCCTGGTCACCCCCTCCCACAACCCTTCCCTGCATCCTCCCTCCTTTTTGCCTCTGAGCAGACAAGGGCTGCCTCAGTATCCTCCCATCCTGCCATATCAAGTCTCTGCGGGGCTAGGCACATCCTCTCCCACTGAGGCCAGACAAGGCAGCCCAGATAGAAGACTATAACCCACATACAAGCAACAGCTTTTGGGGTAGCCCCAACTCCAGTTGTTTGGGACTCACATGAAGACAAAGCTGTCTATCTGCTACATAAGTGTGGGGAAGCTTAGGTCAAGCCTATGTATGCTCATTCGTTGGTGGTTCAGACTTTGAGAGCCTCAAGGGTCCAGGTTAGTTGACTCTGTTGGTCTTCCTGTGGAGTTTCTAGTCCCTTCGGGATCCACAATCTTTCCCTCTACTCTTCAGTAAGAGTCTCCAAGCAAAAATAAATTCTGTTCTCATGGTGGAAAAATTGCATTTAGGATAATACTAATAATCTGAACTCACAGCCCATAGTCACTCATATCTGACTCCATAATATACTATCTCTTGTCCCACTTGAGGAGAGCTGTGTTTTGTTGCTATTGTTGTTGTTATTATTGCTGCTGCTGCTGCTGCTGGTGGTGGTGGCAGTGATGGTGGTGATGGTGGTGATAGTGATGATGATACTGGCTCATCATCTTACATTTTGTTTTCCTGGTTTTGGACATTCAACAAGGAGCCATGAATCATTTTAATGGATAGAAGACTTCAGAAACTCAGTTGAGCCCAGATTCTCTTGAAGCATCTCTAAGAAGGCTTTTCCAGAGACTCCACATTGGAAAATTTGGTATCTTCACCATGTATGCTCCAGCAAGAAATAAATCTTCAGTTCTCAAAAAAAAAAAAAAAAAGTCCCCAAGCTCCATCCATTGTTTCAGTGTGGTATTTGCCTATGTCTGAATCAGCTGCTGGGTGGAGCCTCCAAGGACAGCCATGTTAGATTCCTGTTTGCAAGCATAACAGAATATCACTAACAGTGTTAGGGATTGGTGCTTGCCCATGGGATGGGTCTCACATGGAGCTGGCTATTGGTTGGCCATTCACTCAGTCTCTGCTCTGTACCCCTGCATTTCTTATAGACAGGAGAAATTTTGGGTAGAAAGTTTTGTGGATGCGTTGGTTACCTCCTGAATTCTTAAAGCCTCCACTTCCTTCTCTCTGAAAGTTGACTTTGAACATGTTCTATGTGGTTACTTTAGAAAATGCCTTCTGTAGAGTAGTACTGAATAATGGCATTCATCTTCTACAGAATGCTGGCCTTTGTTAATACAATGTGTCACAGAAGAAAATGCTAAAATATTAGAGAAATAATTTTAAAAACCTATCCTGATATATATATATATATATATATATATATATATATATATATATATATATCAGTAATTGGCAAATTTGATAACGGGCCAGAAAGTAAATACTTTAGTGTTGTAAGCCAAATGATTTCTTCATGGTGACTCAAGACCCAGCTATATCACTCCTGTACATATACCCAAAAGATGTTCCACCATCCTACAAGACACTTGCTCAACTATGTTCATAGTAAAATTATTCATAATAGCTAGAAACTGGAAACAACCCAGATGTCCCTCAACCAAAGAATGGATAAAGAAAATGTGGTTCATTTACACAATGGAATACTACTCAACTATCAAAAACAAAGGCACCATGAATTTTGCAGGCAAATGGGTGGAACTAGAATAGGTCATCCTGAGTGAGGTGACTCACACCCAGGAAGATACGCAGGGTATGTACTCACACAAAGTGGAATAGCCATAAAGTACAGGATAAACATGCTACAATTCACAGACTCAAAGAAGCTAAGTAACGAGGAGGACCAAGGGAGGGTGCTTGAATCTAACTCAAAATAGACATCAAAAGTGGATGGAGAGAGGAACTAGGGGAACTAGGGAGGGGTGTGGTGAGGGAAATGGGGATGGGGGTGAGAGGACCAAGAGGGAGAAAGATTGTTGGTGAAGCATCTCTGAGACAAGCTAGAGACCTGGAATGGGAGAGGCTCCTGGGACAATACTTGGGTGACCCTAGGTGAGACTCCTAGCAGCAGGGTATATGGAGCCCGAAGTAACCACCTCTGGTAGCCAGTCAGGACTTCCAGTGGAGGGAGGGGTACACCAACCCACCCACAAAACCTTCAGCTCCAAATCTGCCCTGCCTACACGATACGCAGGGATAAAGATGGAGCAGGAACTGAGGGAATCTAGTGAGTCTTTAAAACCAGAATCTTGCAGGCTTACAATTAGGGGGGGAGCCCCATGAAGGAGGAACTAAAGAGCTGGCCAACCTATCAACCAGCTTGATCAGGGAGAGCTACCCATGCAGCCCTTGGAGCTTATAAAGGTGGGGTGGTGATGTCCCTCTCATAGCTCTTTCTGTTGAAGGAAGCATAATAAAAGTCACTCCCTTGAGAGTCTTTGGAAAAGATATCAGTAATCGAAGAATTGCTTCCCTACCCTGTGCTAGATATTTGATTTATTTTAGTCCTGAATCATGTTTTAGTTAGGAAACAGAGGCTTAAAAGGCAACTTGGGGGCGGGGAGTAGGGTAGGGTGTACTTAAGCTTAATACAAACCCAGGGATATTTGACTAAATCCCACAGCCCCTCCCCACTTCTCAGAATACCAGGGCCATTAGAGCTAGAACTTCACAGAGCTCATTCTGTGCTATACCCCAGGGCTCAAAAAATGAGTGCTAGAATACAGTAGGCATTCACTAAATCCTTGCTGAATAGATTATTTACCTCATTTTCTCCTCATACAATGGCTGTTGAGCTTAGATTAGGTACTCCTGTGAGAGATTTTAAGGTCACAGAGCATCTCTTCAGGTAAATCTCCATGGAGAAAGCTCATGTAACAAATTCAGCAGACCTATGGATGAAGATGCTTAGCCTCTGAGCAATGTTCATCAGACTCCTCATCACAGGCATGGGGAAAGGATTGGCAGGGCCTTCCAGCTAATCGTGATTCTGAAGACATTTAACTGGGTGTTATCCCCACTACAGCAGTGATTTTCAACCTGTAGATCACAACCCTTTTGCAACCAAAGGACCCTTTCACAGGAGTCACCTAAGACCATAGGAGAACATAGATACTTACATTATGATTCATAATTTTAGCAAAATCCCAGTCATGAAATAACAATAAAAATAATTTTATGGTTAAGGATCACCACAACCTGAAGAACTATATTAAAGGGGTGCAGCATTAGGAAGATTGAGAACCATTGCCCTACAGCTTGCTTATAGTTACTGAAAACACACACACACACACACACAACACACACACACACACACAACACACACACACACTTTCTCACACACATACACACACACACACACCTTAGTTTCTGTTAATTCACTTCTGAAAAAACTTACATAAAAGATGATTTTATTGGACACAAGGTGCTTCACAATGAGGAGCTAGTAGTCACAGTTGATTTGATTAAAACCAACAAGCAGTTGTTTGTCTTCAGAAATACAGCTCTGAGAAAACATGTGCTCTTCACTGATAAAAGGCCAAGCAAGTGAAACTTCAGCACCCTGAACTGAGGAGCCCTGCGGCTGCTCCTCCTCCTCCTGCTGCTGCTGCTGCTGCTGCTGCTGCTGCTGCTCCTGCTCCTGCTCCTTCTCCTGCTGCTGCTGCTGCTGCTGCTCCTGCTCCTTCTCCTGCTGCTGCTGCTGCTGCTGCTCCTCCTGCTCCTGCTCCTGCTCCTGCTCCTGCTCCTGCTCCTGCTCCTCCTGCTGCTTTTGCTCCTGCTGCTCCTGCTGCTCCTGCTGCTTCTGCTCCTCCTCCTGCTGCTGCTCCTGCTCCTGCTCCTCCTCCTCCTGCTCCTGCTGCTCCTGCTGCTCCTGCTGCTCCTGCTGCTCCTGCTGCTCCTGCTGCTCCTGCTGCTCCAGCTCCTGCTCCTGCTCCTGCTTCTGCTTCTGCTGCTCCTGCTCCTGTTGCTGTTGCTGCTGGTGGTGTCTTACAGCTTTGCCCTGGCATGTGTGGCCTCCTGCTAAGTCAGAGACAGGTTATTAACATGCAGAAGTCACCAAGTTCAGGTGCTACAATTTTTCTCTTGGGTTAAGCATCTGCTGTTTTCATGGCTTCTTCCTTTACATCATTGTTCATTGCCTCAGCAGATAAGAGCACTTGTTGCTCTCATAGAAGACTTACGTTTAATTCCCAGCACACACAGCTGTCTATAACTCCAGTGTCTTGGGCCCTTGACACCCTTTTCTGCCCACCATGGGCATCCAGCATAGGCATGTATGTGGTGCACAGACATACATGCAGCAAGGCACCCATACACATTAAAAACTAGTTAAAATGTTTTAAATGTACAACTCAGCTCTTTTGTGCCTTTCCAGTAACCTGAGTCATTCTTATCCAGAATTTGCCATACTACTCTCAGTAATCTCATCGCTGCCCTTTGACCTTATTCGAAGCCCACCAGGTCATTCTCAGAGGGGGAGCCACCAATACCCACTCATGTTTATGGTTTTCCAGTTCCTGCCCAGCCAGCCCCCTCTTTCAGCAAAATGACCACATCGGGAGGCTAATCCACAGCTTCTGTGAACCTGGGTTTTATTTAGAGCCTCTGCCTTTCCGTCATACTGGTCTGTAGCAGCCTTCTACTTGTATTATCCTGGTGAGTGAGGGTTACCTCTTTTCTACTGGAGAGTGGTTACCTCATAGCACATCACCTAATTTGTCACTATGAGCAGTTGCTCTCAGCTCAGCCTTCAAAACACAGACCCTATAATAGCACCTATTTTTTATATTGCTATCACCACTTTCCACCAGTTTTCTTAGTTCTTACATTTACCACTGTTTTCTGAATCTGTAAGTAGGACTCTAGGTTATGTCACAAAATACTGTGTTTGCATTGCTGCAGTATTGAGAGTAGTTTTAATAACTTTCCATATGGGCTTTGATGGAGGCCAACCTCTGATCTAGACTGTACACTCCAAGAAGCTAAAGTCTGAGCCATCTCTGTGAACATCATTGTAGCCTTAGCACTGACCACAGCATTGGCAAGTGATATATATTTTAGTGTTGAATGAGTTGTTTTAAAGTAAATGAAAGAAAGGGTGGGCAAATTTTCACTACAGTGCATTATTTGACGAGAGCATACCTAACCCAGACTAATAAGAATAAATGATAAGGCAGCATCTTCTACTAGTAAAACATTTTCATATCCTTTATAAATCTGGACAAGCTCGTTAGCCCTGGATATTTTAAGGATTTACCAGAATTATATCATTTCAGAACAGCCTCTGTCAGCCCAAATCTAATAGAACGCAAGGATGTTGCCAAGGCAAATTCCTAAGAGGAACACAGTGCTATAGAAGCAGTTCATGGAGTTCTGAGAGTCTTGGTCGGTGCTCACATCCTGTTGCAATGTTAACAAGGATTGGCAGCCAGCTGTGGTGGTGGGAGATGAAGAAGAGCGGCCCTGGTGAAGTCAAGATTCCTCAAGCAGATATGTTATGGGAGGAGTCCTAGTCTAGGACATCGTGTTCAGTGATGAAAGCCAGGAGCACCTCTATTTTCTCTTAATGAATCTCATTTTACTGCGAAGTGGTGAAACAAACACATTCCAGCTGAGAATTGTTAGCCATGACCTTTGTTCGGTGCGTAATATTCTGGATGTGCTCTGGACCGAGGTGTTACACTTCGCAGCTAAATTCTTACATATGCAGTGTCATAGTAAGCAGTGAGCATTTGAGAAGAGAACTTTATTTGAAACTGAGACTGTTCCAGGGAGATTATTTGGTAATGGCTTCTCACAGGATGACCATGTTTAGCCATGGGTCTGGTCAGGTTTGGCTTGGCAAAAATTTTCCACAAAGAATCAGATTTAGAGCTGAGTCGTGTCAGATGCCTGTAATCCCAGGACTTGTGAGGCAGAGGCAGAAGAATGACATCAAGGGACAGACCAGCCTGGTCTGTGGAGTGAGTTCTATGGTACCCCAAACCACAGAGGAAAACCCTCTCTCAACCTCCATGTACCCCTAAGAAAATCAGATTTGAGAATGTGTTGAACTTGAGTTTTCAGCATGGCTAAAAGCTATCCTGTGCCCACCCCTGAGTTTAGTTTTTAACTCTTTTAGCTTTGGATATGAGGAAGGTACACAAGAATTAGAAATTGATTTTCTCTGCCTTTTCCATAGGGAAAGTTGACAAAAATATGAGACCAGCTAACTGCATTGTTCCCCAACACTTTTTCCTGAGTAAACCAAAGGACCCAGTGCATCCAAGCTCAACCTTTGTAATAGAACCTGATGTCCTGACCAGGATGGGACATGTTCCTTGACACATTTGTCCTATTTCACATGTGCATGTTTATATAACTACATGTTTACACATATGTGTACATTTGAAAAATGAAGTACAAAGGAAAGAAAAGAAAAACAAACGCTGATAGTCTAATGAAACAAGGAAGGAGAGGGGGCCTAGGCAAATGGCTCAGAGGCTGGGAGTGCTGGCTGCTTTTCCACAAAACCTTGGCTCAATCTCCAGCACTCACACGGTGGCTACAACCATCTGTCACTCTGATTCCAGAGGTGTTGGTGGGGCCCCAGCAAGATGCTAGGCACACATGTGGTACACAGACATACATGCAGGTAAAACACACCCAATACAAAATATATTTTAAAAACAGGAAGGAAGGAAGGAAGGAAGGAAGGAAGGAAGGAAGGAAGGAAGGAAGGAAGGAAGGAAGGAAGGAAGGAAAAGGAGAGAGAAGGAGGAGGAGAGAAGAAGAAGAAGAAGAAGAAGAAGAAGAAGAAGAAGAAGAAGAAGAAGAAGAAGAAGAAGAAGAAGAAGAAGAAGGAGGAGGAGGAGGAGGAGGAGGAGGAGGAGGAGGAGGAGGAGGAGGAGGAGGAGGAGGAGGAGGAGGAGGAGGAGGAGGAGAAAGGAGAAAGGAGAAAGGAGAAAGGAGAAAGGAGAAAGGAGAAAGGAGAAAGGAGAAAGGAGAAAAGAGAAAGGAGAAAGGAGAAAGGAGAAAGGAGAAAGGAGAAAGGAGAAAGGAGAAAGGAGAAAAGGAGAAAGGAGAAAGGAAGGAGAAGAAAAAGAGGACAAGAAATTGAGAACAACAAAAGAAAGAACTACACACTACACAGCAGGCCAGTGGAAGAGATCTCTTATATGGTGTGCTGTTGCTCGCAGATGACTATGACACTTGGAAGATGAGATTCCAACAGAGCTTCATTCTAGGGATGATATGATAAGCAATACACACCCATGAATCTGGGAGATGTGATGTCAAAAGGCCACATTTCTGGTCATCCCAAACTATGATGGCTTTTTTCTTTGTATTTCTGAAACCATGTTCCTGTCTTTTTGCTTGTCACATTAATAATAAGCAGGAATAAAAAGAGCGAGGTGAGGTAGACACTAATATTATATTTATAATCTGCTACTGTGTGCCACAAGTCATTTTGAATATATAAATAGCTGAGTCTCAACAATCCTGTAAGGTCGGAACATTTGTTTGTTTGTTTGTTTGAGACAGAATATCTCCTTGTAACCCTGGCTGTCCTGGAACTCATTTTGTAGCCCAGGCTTGTCTCGAACTCACAGAGACCCACCTACCTCTGCCTTCTGAATGCTGGGCTTGCCCAGTGAGATTAGAATTTTTGTTCTTGTTTATAAGTGAGAGAACACAAGAGAACAGAGAGAACAACCAGTATTAGCTAAGTCTCAATCTAGATTCAAACACAGTATCGAAGTAGCCAGGCCTCTAGTTTACTAATTCAAGGTGTATCATGAAAACAGGGTCACCCATTGATTTCCCTAGGGACTTCCTGAGAGTTAGTGATGAAGTTGACGGAAAGTCAGGCTTTCTAACTCCCAGTCAGCTCTTAGATCTCTCAACTGACACCATGCTAAAAACACCCATTGGTCGGGTAAGCCTTGTAGAGGTCAGCTTACACAAAGCACACAGGAATGTGCAGGCAAATATATGGGAATGTATTCTGGATCATATAACTGAGTATTTTTGTTCTATCATGTGGCTTTCCCCCCCTCTCATGATGAAACTTGTGGCTGTCATCCAAGTAACTACATAGCCCAGGATGAAGCAAGAAATAGGCATTCTCCTGTGCTTGCTCAGAAAAGAAAAGAATGTTCTTGATAAAAGGAGGAACTTAGTGTGTGCTGATTTTAAATAAATAAATATATACTATTTATATTAAATACACACACATACATATACATACATACATACAAATTTAAAAATAATTCAGTATATAATTATAGTGGGGGAAACAGTGTTTTATATAATAATTCTCTGGATTTGCTTATTTATTCTCTTGATTTTCAGATGTGTTTTGACCAAATAAATTTTAAAAATGACTTGACTCTAGCTCCTCCATCCACAAGAGACAAAAAACCCTTTGCTATGAAATTTCAATTGAAAGTAATTCTATAACTCAGGCTCTCTTGTAAAACATACTTGTCTCTGTCAGCCTTGGTCTATCCACTGCTACTTTCCATATTCCAGGTAGACAAGCTATCGGGACCTGTAAGTTTACAGTCCTGCAGCTCCAGCTGCCTCTGCAGTCTTGCTTCCTCCCTACCTTGTTTTTCCCTTACCTCCAAACAATTCAGAACACATGTCACCAAGGGCCTCTTTGCCCTTCTATGTTCTTTAAGTATTAGCCCCCATAATCCAGCTCCTCTACTCTCCATGACCTCCCTCCCCCATCTGCATCCAATCTCAAGTTTAGGCCCTTACCCCTAACCTTCATTGTCTTCCTCCCTTAGGACCCCCAGTGTCTTACATCCCTTTGTTCAAGTGACATCTTTCTTGTATCATGGTTCTGTGACATGGCATCTCACACTAACCTAGGGCTTCAGATATCAAACTGAGGTAGAAAGAACCTTAGCCACCTAGGGCTGAAAGCCAGGTCACATGAGACCCTGCACTCTAAAACATAGGTGGAAATGTGAAATTGCTAGAGAGAAGGTTTAGACTACAAAAATCACATGGGCATGCACAGATCCTCACTGGGGCAACAGAGCAGGGGTGGGGCGGGGCGGGGTAGGAATTGATGTTAGCAGGAATAAGTTATTGAATAGAATGCAGACTTAGACAGACTTGGGAAATAGTCTGAGCAGTTCACACTTGGGACAGTAATGGATATTGAGGACATGGGTGCAGATGGAGGTACATTGGCAGATGTCAAGATTGCAGGACTTTTCTGCAGAATTTTTTTTTTCCTATTAAGTAAGATGTAGTTCTTAGGTGAACATAAAGGAAGCAGCCCTGGCAGCTCGAAGCAAGAAAAGAAGTTTCCTGGGAGAATGGAAAAGGGAACTGAGGGAAGCCATGTGATTGTAGACACTGGCTACTTGAGCTGTGTGGTCTAACGCTGTACCATGGGGGATTCTGTTGTGTGGGACAGGAGTGTTGGTTGGCATTTTGTGCCCTGGCCCTTGGTGATGTTCATCAATCAGTGTGAAGATAAACTGCCCCTGCACCATTTCCAAATACCTCAAAGTAGCTGAACCATCCCTGATTAAAAATCACAGAGTGGCTAGTCAAAGGTCATATTCAGCTGCTCAGCTGTTGACAAAGAATACATAGAAATCTGAATTATGCACGTAGATGTGTGAATGACAAGGCCAATGAGACAAAAGAATTGAGACTATATAATGGAGTGGTTATAGCAGAGTTCCTGAATAACAAACCCTCTCTTGTTGTCTAAGGCAACTTAGGAATTACACAGTTGGGGGATCCTTGGCTGCCATTGGTGGTCATTTGATGTCTGTCCAATTATGTTCTTTTATAAGTGAAGCTGCTATGGCTATCAGTGTACACCTTCATGAAGGTGTATGCATTCGCTTCTCTCGGTGACGTGCCCAGGGATAAGTGGAGGCTGTCTCTGAGCCTGTTGCCTCCCTTTGGTTCCCCTTTCGCGCAGCTAGGCTGCCTTGTCTGGCTTTAGTGGAAACTAATTCCAGCTGCAACTTGATGCACTAGGGTGGGTTGGTACCCATGTGGGGCCTTCCTTTCTCTGAGGAGAAAAAGTAGGGGCGATGGTAGGAGGAGTGGTATGTGAGGGTGGAACTGGGAAGAGAGGAGGAAGGGGTGTGATTGGGAGGTAAAGTGAATAAATAAACAAACAAAAGATAGTGGACTGAAAAGGCAAGGCACATTGTTAAGGGACTTCTAGAAGGTCTGCATTTTGGATAGGAGAGGAAACAATCAGAATCTAGGTAATAAATTTGAAGAATCTATTAAAAAGGGAATACACTTCATGCAAAAGCATTTTATAAATATGTCATTCATATGCCTATGTAAGTGCTATCAAAATTATCAGACATTGGGATAATACAAAGTCATAATATGCTACCTCTGTGGTCACACCAGTATGACCAACAAATGGCCTGAGGCTGTTTTACTTAGACTTATTATTGCTGTGATGAAACACTATGACCAAAAGCAACTTGGGAGGAAAGGACCCATTTGCCTTACCTATCATAGTCTATTGAAGGCAGGAATTCAAACAAGACAGGAACCTGGAGGCAGAAGCTGATGCAGAAGCCCTGGAGGGATGCTGCTCACTGACTTACTTTTCATGGTTTACTTCCCTATCACACCTCCTCCCTCCTCTCTTCCCAGTCCCACTCTCACATACCACACCTCTCCTACCATTGCCCTTACTTTTTCTCCTCAGAGAAAGGGAGGCCCCACATGGGTACCAACCCACCCTAGTGCATCATGTTGCAGCTGGAATGAATATCCACTAAAGCCAGACAAGGTAGCCTAGCTGGGGGAAAGGGGATCCAAAGGGAGGCAACAGACTCAGAGACAACCTCCAATTTTTAGGGGACCCACAAGATGATAAGACTGCACATCTGGCTTCAAGTGTGTAAGGACCTATGTCCAACCCATGCATGTTCTATAGTTGATGGTTCAGTTTCTGTGAGCCCCCATGGGCCGCGAGATTAGTTGGATTTGTAGGTCTTCTTGTAGTGTTCTTGACCCCTGTGGCTCCCTCAGCCCTTCCCTAACTCTTCCACACGACTCCCTGAGCTCCACCTGATGTTTGACTGTGGTTCTCAGCATCTGTTTCCATAAGCTGCTAGCTGACGCCTCTCGGGAGATAGTTGTGCTAGGCTCCTGTATGCAAGCAAAGCAGAGTATCATTAATAGTGTTGGGGGTTGGCTCTCCCTTATGGAGTGGGTCTCAAGTTGAGGCAGTCATTGGTTGGGCATTCCCTCAATCTCTGTTCCATCTTTATCCCTGGGCATCTTGTAAGCAGGACAAATCTGGGGTCAAGGTTTTGTGGATGGGTTGGTCCCACACCACACCTCCACTGGAAGTCCCTCCAGGCTGCAGGAGGTGGCTGCTTCAGGCTCCATATTATTTAGTAATTATTAATCTTTAAAAAGTTAAATATGTTGAGCTTTTCTCTTACCTAGTGCTTTTAATGGCTTCTTTGAGTTTTTTAATCTACCTAAAAGCCTGAAAATGTTTGTGTTTTCTAGAAGCTTTCGATAGAGCTTTCATATATAAGTTATCAGCTGTTGTTACTCAGTGTGAGATGGAGAAGCAAATGCTCCTTTAAAGTTTTCCTGGATTGTAATGGACTCCACACCACTTATGAAAACAAAGGAGCCTTTTGGGTGTGGAGTTACAACAGTACATTTCTCACAAACCATGTCTCCAGTGCAAATCTTTTCTTTCCATTTTTCTACAGATGTCTCTTGCCCTGTTTGTTTACAGATTTTATGCTAAGGTTTATGAATCACTTAAAATAAGACTAGAAGGCCTCTTCTCTAAGTTCTGACATACATATGCATACCATTAAGAAATTATATGTTTTGCAGTTTGAAATAGTCCATAAAACTACCTGTATCATTGTTCCAGCGAGAAAACAAACTTTTAAAGAGAATTGGAGCAGAGATTAATTACTCAGATATTGGAAGGGTCATAAAATCTAACCAAATGAAATTAGCAGTATCCAAATATATCCCACCTCCCTAACCTAGAGGGGATGAAGGAGGGAAGAGGTGCTATTGGAGGTCAAACGTTGATGGGTAAAGTGCTGGCTGTGTAAGAAAGCATGAGGGCCTGCATTCAGATCCCAGGACTTATGTAAAAAGGGTGTAGCAACAAACAGTGTGGGAACCCTGACTCAAAGGGAAACCTGGAAAGTGGTAGAGAAGGACACATGATATGGACCCCTGGCTTTCACACATATGGACACACATACACATAGGAGATACATACTCCCCAACACACACACACAAAGAGAGAGAGACAGAGATGGAGAGACAGAAAGACAGAGACAGACAAAGATAAACAGCTACAAGGCTATGAAGTCATGGGGTAGAAGCTGGAGCCACAATCATGTGACTAGAAGAAACTGTCACTGTCAACACAGATGAATGATGTTAGGGATTCCAAACACAGAACAGGACAAAACCTTGTGGTTTCTCTCTTCCCTCATCTCTAGCTTCCTTCAAGTTCTTCTCACTACTGAAGCCTGCCAGAAACCAGCTGATGCAGGAACCTAGGAAGCCATCCTGCCACAGCCAGCCTCTCTAGAGTAAGAAGCAGGGTTCCATAGGGGCAGATGGCTCAGATCTGTCTCTTATCCAGTCTAGAACTGTTTTCTAGAATTGCTAGGGATACTATTCTTTCAATTCCTTGGTTATTTTGAACATGTTGCCTAATTTTACGGAGGTTTTAAATTACTGGCATCAGATTGTGTGCTATATTTTACCATCTAAATTTAATCATAGTCTATCCCATCTTTTTTTTTTTTTGTATTCTTGAACTTAAATATTTGTGTTTATACAATTGCCTAAACGCAGTCAAGGTTGTTGTTCTAGTCACTTTTCCTGTCACCATGATCAAACCTCTGACAAAAGCGACTTAAGAGAGCGAGGATACAGTGCACCTCATTACAGAAGTCACAGTCAGGATTCCAAGAGTGATGGAGGCTGGTGCTCAGCTCTCTCCTTTTCGTGCACTCCAGGACTGAGGCCCAGGAAGCAGCACCACCCTCCTTCAGTTAACCTAATCACCTCCATCCATTACAGGCTAATGGAGGGCTCAGATTCACATTACAATCTCCATTTTGCTTTCAGACTTCATTTTATGATTAACTTGCCCTCTGAATTAACTCAGCTATGGGGGTTGAGGAGACCCCAACTTGTTCCAGAAGCCATGTCACCCTGGCAACAAATGCAATTCCCCTAAACAAACATCCACTCTACCCCTAGCAACAGCCAATCAATTTTTAAGGGGAAAGTACCTACTGTCTTAAAGTAGATTGATTAAACTAGCACTCATTGTTTATACCAAGCCGAAATTATTACTAGCCAATAGAAGTGTGCCAAGCAAATATCAACTAATTATGCAACTGCCAAGTTGGAAAGTCCCTCACCCTGCTACAGCAACCATGATAAATAAGCAAGGCTTTTACCAGCTCAGGACTTTCTACACCTTCCCCTGCATTAGAGAGGTTAAAGGGTCTGAGTTTGAACTTGAATAAAGACTCTTTGCTTTTGAATATGAGTTGGACTCCTGGTCTCTGGCAGTCTGTGGGGACCATCAGATCTGGGTATGACAGCTAACTTATCTAACAAACCCCTCACAGGTATGCGTGGAGAGTGGCCTCCATGGTTCCCACCCTGTCAGGTTGACAATTGACAGTGGCCATCAGCCATTTAACCTGTTCCTCTGACTCCTCTGTAGTCTTTAGTTAATGACTTACTTTTCTCCTTTACCTCTTCAGATAACTGAGTTCCTTATCTGGAACAGTGATCTTTTCTTTAAGGATACAGAATACAGACTTTTGTCAAAGGTGTTCATATGCTTATTAATTTTTTAAATGACATAAAATTCAAATGCTTTGATAAAGTATAGAATAAAAAGTCCTACTCTCCTGCCTCCACTCAGTTCCCTCTCTTGAGGCAGCCGTTCCTATGGTATCCTTTAGACAAGTATTTTACTTTGTAGGCCAGGCTAGCCTACAATTCAAAATTCTCATGTTGCAGCCTCCTGAGTGCTGGGATTATAAGCATCTCCCATCATGCTCAGCTCCTGTTGCATGATAAGCCAAATAGGACAAATTCTGTAAAAGTTACTTTTATTCTTCTGATGTGATTGTCATCTCAGAGGCTTACTGCTGAATAAGCTCACCCTTTCTAGTTCTTTCTAAACTCTGGCTGGCTAATTCAACTCAGCTATTCTGACTCTCACCCTCTCCAAGCTGACCTATTCAATTGCTCTACTTGGCAATTTGTTCTAATCTTCTGGCTCCTTCTTATTCTCTGGATTCAACCTCTGCTGACCAGAAATGAACTGTCTGAACTCACAAATGAACTCAACTCTACTGCACTGTCCTCACTGCATGACTCCCAACTGACTGACTCCCTCTATCTCCCTGCTGCTCTTAAGTAGCCTCCCTTTCCTGTGCTGGTCTCTTGAGAATTTGCTGTATCCCATCTCTGACTCATTCTGTCAAATCTTTCCCTGATTTGTCACTTTGTCTGCCCCTCAACTAGGTGTCACTTTCAAACATGGCTACTTCCTTCTACAAACTTATTTTACTTTCAATGTTAGGAATTAAAGGAATGGATTAAGGATATGTCTGCATTCCAGAGGGATCATAGAGACCTAGGTCTTTGGTTGTGATCCCGTGCCAGAACAACCATGTTGCAAGATTAAAATTCCTCTACAGTATTCATATTCAACAGAAGGAAATATAGGTGTTCCTTAATTATTTTTAATTTTGAAGTTTTAATTAATTTCTAAGTAAAAATCATTATGCATATTAAGTAGCACATATGTACTTTTTATTTGGTAACTCAAACTTTAGGTACTATTTTGCCCTTGATTTCTTCATTGAATAATTTATTTGAAACATCTGTCCATTATTAGAACACAGAGAGATGACTTCCTTTCCAAAGACTGCTGTCATTCAGTTGCATGGAAATATGATATATTGCAGTTGATCTAAACAGCAATTAATCAGGGGATATTCCGATTGTTTTAAATGTTGACAGAGCAAATATAGGTGTGGTGAATACCTCGTAAAAATACGAGTCACTGTCTCATGTGTGTGAGTGAGATCACTTATAAAATCAAAATATAGAAGTGGATACCTGCTTCAAAGGGTCTATCAGAATCTAATATTTTGAGAATTGTTTTATTTTTATTTCTGTGTGTTTGCATATGTGTGTAGGTTCAGTGGCCTTGAAGTCCAGAAGAGAATGCTGGATCCCTTAGAGAGGGAGTTACTACAGGAGGCTGTGAGTTCTGGGTGCTAGAAACCAAATGCTAGTCCTCTGCAAGAGCATCAAGTTCTCTTAACTGCTGAAACATCTCTCCAGCCTTGACATTTGACTTTGAAATAATAATCACTAAGTTGTTCTCCTTAGAAGATATTCCATTATACATTTCCACTATCTTCTGAGTGTCTTAGTTTCTATAAACTCTTACCTCCACACGGGGTTATAGAAAAATGTTACCATTTCTAGTCTGATGGTTGAAAACATCAACTTACTTTATAGTTTTAGTGTGCATTGCTCTTTTTGTTAAAGAAAACGATGCTTTATTTTCCTGTGTACTGTATGCTCATATTTCTCCACTCTTTCTGTTGTGTTCCTGGCTATTTTTAGTTGGTTTGTAGGAGGTCTCTATCTGTTAAGAAAGCTGGCCTTTTGTCTGTGGTATCACAACATTTTTGAGTTAGAATAATGACCTTACAATAATCTAGTTAAGTACTGTAACATTCCAAATTTAAGAACTAACTCAAGAGTGCTTAATGACTTGCAAATGTTGTACCCTAAGATTTTTTACTCTTCTTTAGCCATTTTTTATGCTACATAACACAGAATCAACCCATTCCTGTCTCTCCAAACATGTAAGAACTGGTTGCCAGGACTTTGCCCCTTACAACATCTCTGATTCTTGCCATCCAGGGATAGACCTCCTTCTCAACTTACACTGCACAATCTGGATGCACCACATTTGTCTTTGTCAATTCTTATACCCAGTAAGCAAACTGACTTCTTGAAATTTCCTGTAACTTCTAATTCTTGTGCCAGTCTTTCAGAGTAGACTTAGTGAGATCTTCAACAGGGGGTGACATGGGGGTTGGGGCTGTATTGGGCGGGTAAAAGGATGTAAGGAAGTAAATTCAGTTTCTGCCTTGCTTAACAATCCATTTAAGAGGACAAAGAAAACACTTAATTCATTAAAAAGAAATGTGTCAATTTTGTCAACAATTACTTGTCAAAACTCAAGGCAAACAAACCCAGTGATGAAGTAGGCATATATCAATCATACAGGAGTCCTCTAAGTTTTCAGTTCTGACTTAAAAACCATATCTATGGACCATAACGTTGTGGGCTGAAACCACACAGTCTGGTTCTTAGGAATTGTCACAGACACCATGACTTTCACTCTTTAAAGATGCTACTGTTTGCTTTTCTTTGTTTTATTATAAGTAAGCTGAACAGTAATAGATGAAATGTTGTTTAGCATAGCCCTGATGGGTCTTGATCGTCTCACTCCAGGACCAGGGTTCTATCTCACTATGCATAATGCTTCAGTTTGTCAGAAACCTGGAGAGAAAAGCAAAGGGTAAGCTGGAATAAATAAATAACAAGTTTGTCATGGACTTGACTTCTGGTAAGAGACTAGAGTACAAAGAGAAGACTGCAATTTTGGATTCAGATTTGACTTACTAGTTTAAAATGAGGAGCATGTGCACACATCCTGTTGCTGTTGTTGATTTACTTGGTGGAGGCAAACAGTTTGGGACAAACCTAGAACACTGAGCAGACAAGATCTCTCAGGGGATAAATATTCTTCTTAAAATTATGTGTACCTGTATGTGGGTCTATGCATGTTAGAACAGGTGTCCATGGAGGCCAGAGACTTTGGATGCCCTGAAACTAGAATTTAGATGGTTATGAGCCTTGGATGCTGATAACCAAACTAGAGTCCTCTGGGAGAACAGTAAGTGCTCTGAACCACTAAGCTACTTTACCAGCCCCAAGACCAATATTTTTTTTTAAAGATTTATTCATTTATTACATGTATGTACACTGTAGCTGTCTTCAGACACACCAGAAGAGGGCGTCAGATCTCGTTACAGATGGTTGTGAGCCACCATGTGGTTGCTGGGATTTGAACTCCAGACCTTTGGAAGAGCAGTCGGGTGCTCTTTCCCACTGAGCCATCTCACCAGCCCCCAATATTTTTTAAAGGAGGGTATTGGACAGTAAATAGGTAAGTAGGGTTATGGCAAGGAAAATAAACTGGAATGCTGATAATAACTGGATGACATCTCCTTTGACTGGGTTGATCTGGGTGGAGGCCATTGTAGAAGTAAAATGAAGGTTCTTAGAAATAGGCTCAGTGTCAGTTTGAGTGATGGAGATTGTCGCACCATGCAACAAACACCAAGACAAATTATCTGAAGCACTTTTGTTCAGATTTGGGACTATTATACATAGAAATTGAAGGTTTTTTTTTTTTTTTACTGTATTTGTAAAGTTTCCTTTGATTGTAGAGACATAATTGTTAAAGAAACAGGCTTGTAATCTTGGACTGCTGTCATTGCTCAACAGGTAAGTAACAAGTTAAAAAGTCTTACGATGTGTAATCTGTTAGAATGACTAGTCTTAAATACTGTTTGAGGTGCCTACTTGATTCTTATAAAAAAATCATTAAATACATTTTGGGTTGGGATTAAGTTAGGTTTTTTCAACACTTTCCAAAATCATCCTAAACATACTTATGCCCTGACCATGTTTGTTTGTGGAAAGTGGCCTTCTCAGCTGCGGTAAGTGTAAGAATATCAACTCCTCTGAAAAACATTAGCAATGCTGTGCATAAATATTGAGCCAGGATTTGACTATTGATGATCATCTCGTTAATATGAAAAATTGTTCTGGTCTTTAATAAAATAACATACATACAGCAAATATTTGTCAATTCTTTTTCTTTATGATTTACCAGTAAATGTTTGTTTGGCAGTCTGGTTTATACACCTATGTAACAAGGGCCACATAAAACAAATTAGGCTTAGCATGGTGAAAAGCAGGACGATTCAGAAGCTTTGGTGTAATGTGTTAGGTACTCTTTCATTGCATGACAGAATGTAATCAATGTAAGAGAGAAAGGCTTATTTTGTCTCATGGCTTTCGAGTATAGGTCATCATGGTGGTAGCCACATCTGGAAGCTGTGCTGGCAGGAATGTTAGGATGCTTGTCCATATCTCTGTAGACCAAGAAGCAGAGATAACACAGAGAGTCTGGGACAAGACCTCAAGGTCCAACTTCCTCCATTTAAACTCCAGATCCAAAAGCCTCCATATGCTCCCAAAATGGTGTCACCAAGTGGAGACCACGTGTTCTGGCATGAGCACCTGTAAGGAACATTTTACATCCAAACAATAACAAGTAGGCCTAATATCCTCATGGTGAAGGATTCAGGTTTTAGCATAAGAGCAATGGGAAACTAACGAAGACATTGGATCCAGAAAGGAAGGAAAGGAGGGAGGGAAGGAGTTTTAAATTGAGGTAAAAATTCACTTAACACAGACTAACCATTTAAAATTAACTGTTCCAGTGGTGTCACTGTGCTTAGAGTACTGTAATACCATCACCAATGTATGTTTTTAAAAGACCACTGTAGTTGCCACGTAGAAAGTGGATGGAGCATGCTGTGATCTGGATGTTTGTATGCCTTAGTCATGTGTTAAGATCCTACCCCCCTCACACACACACACTGTAAGATTATTACAAGGTGGGTCTTTAAGAGGTAATTTGGTCAAGAGCTTTCTTGAGTGAGATCAGTGGCCTTATGTAGAGAGCTGCTGTGACCTACCAATTGAAGATAGAGAAGTTTCCAGATGTGTACCAGTAAATAAACCACCTTCTACTGGTGCCATGATCATGAAACTGCCCCAATGCCCCCAGTCTCACCCCACCCCACCCCAGCCTCCAAGATGACAAGAAACAAATTCTCATCATCTGGGACAACCATGGGGTAGTGAACCTTCATAGGCCAGGCTCCTGAGAAAGCATCAATATGGCTGAGAAAAAGATTCAGTGCAGTATATGAAAAATACCTTGTAACCTTCATAAACTCCAAGATGTTGGGACAACCCTTATGAAGAGGATTTTATGATTATTAAAGAACACACACTCTTCTGGATGTCCTCTTAGGGCTCGTCTGAGTCTTGAGAGCCCCTGACTCTTTAAAGAGAGATAAACTGCCTTTGAGACAGTAAGGAAGTTTCCTTGAAGATCTTCTTGATTCCATGTAATGCCCAAGGGCTTCCAGAGAACAGTCCAGGACATTATCTGACCCAAGGTTCAGTGAGAACCAGCACTACGTCACAGCCTGGAGGCGAACATGGGAATTGGCAGCTTTGATTCCGCATCCCAGACACTACATGCTTAGGAATTAAGTGCCCTGACGCCTGGGTTCTCAGACCTCAGTGGTGTCCAGTAAAAACACACTGGGTGGTAAGGCACTAGGCCAGAGAAAGGAGAATGCTTCCAGCACAGCATCACTTAGAGAGGACCGGATGTCACCAGATGTCTCTGAAGACTGGAGTGCTTTCCTCCGCTATCCCCAAGGAGTTTGTGTCTGAGCTCTTGTGCATAATGGGACTCAATTTCAAAAGCTGTCAGAGGATGCTTCAGTGATAAGAACCTTCAAGAAAGACCCTCTCCAAAAGACAGATTGTCTTCCTTACCTCCTTCTGTTGCCTTGAGGATCTTGCCATGAATCCAAATCTATTTGGTTTATAATCTTTGCTGACTCCTCTGGAGAAAGTGACCCCTTTTTCACATATGTCTTAGCATGGAACATAAAGGCCTCAAATGGTCTGGGAACCCATTTTCTTAGTGGATATTTTCTCACCAAGCAGATAAAGAAGCTGAATAAACCCTTAAAGTCAGCCAAGTAATAATGTTAGTGCTATTATAAACTATAAAATGGCACTTCTTTCATAACCCTTCACCTTTACACAGTTAGAACTGTAGACTCCATGCCAACAGTATCTAAATCATCTGGTACTTGTTAGAGAGATGCAAATTCTAAGACTCCTTGGCTGACCAACTGAGTGAGAACAATGCACATTCAAGGGTGTCACCTGTTGAAAGAAATAGAAGTCTTTAGAGAGCCATAGAATGTCTTAGTAGAATAATCAATGCCATCTGTGCTGGCTGGTCTTATGTCAACTTGACACACAAACTAGAGTTATCTAAATGGAGAGAACATTAACTGAGAAAATGCCTTCATAAGATCAGGCTGTAGGCAAGTCTGTATGGCATTTTTTTAATTAGTTATTGATGGGGGGGTGCCCAGTCCACTATGGGTGGTGCCATCCCTGGGCTGGTGGTTCTGGGTTCTATAAAAAGGCAGACAGAACAAGCTATCAGAAACACACCAGGAAGCAGCATTCCTCCATGGCTTCTGCATCAGTTCCTGCCTCCAGTTTTCTGCCCTGTTCGAATTCTTGTCCTGATTTCTTTCTATGATGAGCAGGGATATGGAAGTGTAAACCAAATAAATCCTGTCCTCCCCAGCTTGCTGTTTGGTCATGGCATTTTGTCACAGCAATGTAAACTATGACCAAGACACTATATGGTCATTTAACTGATAGAAAAAGGCAAGTCCTCCAAGAGAAGGTGACCTCTCCTGGAAGACACCACTCACACAGCTTTCTGTTGCCTCTGGGTTCTCCGTTCTCCCATAGAGAAGCTTCGAGTTCTTCTGAACTTACAGCTTTCCCAGTTGTAGCTGCTCTCTAGCTTGTTAATGTTTAACCATCTCCCCTATGGGGTTTTATAAACCTGGTCATTTTACACAGGAAGAAACATAAGATGCTAAGAGATCCCAGAGGTCATAGTTGCTTTTAGGGGATCACACATAGCCTTGTGTTGTGTGGTCCCAGAGATACTGCCATGAGGACTGGTGGTAAGAAGAAACTGCTCACTGATATGGTTCTAACTGATGTCTTCTTCACCAGTTCTACAGAAAGTTCTGGAGATTGGATGAGACTTTAGAATTATCTCAGCTAAAGCTGAGTGCCCAAAGCCCTGTGTCCAGCATTGGCCCACCACTGGCTGTTAGCCAATCCTTAGAAGAGCCCTAATCCAAAGCCTGGTAATTTTCTACCAAGCATATCACCTAAGAAGAGACGGCAGGGAGCAATTGGCAGCTGGGAGCTGGGTGAATCACCCCTGATATGAGGCTATGGAAAAAATGTGAAAACACTCTCTTAAAAAAAGGTATTCAAGATATGGGAGCCAGGGTCATAAAAAAAAAAAAAATCACCTGCTAAGAAAGTTAAAAAAAAAAAAAACCACCAAGACACAATATCAAAAGCATCAGATTTTAAGAGTGGTGTGTTCCTAGTCAGACTGGAGTATTTAACAATTCCACTAAATCAGCAGCTCATAACCCATGGGTCATGATTGCTTTGGGAGCTCTAAGTATCCTTCACAGGTGTCTCCCAGAACTATCAGAAATGCAGATGTTCACATTACAATTTATAACAGTAGCAAAATTATAGTTATCAAATTGCATTGAAATAGCTTTATAGTTGGGAGTCACCACATGAGGAACTGTATTAAAGGGTTACAGCATTAGAAACCTTAGAACCACCATACTATTCTTCTAAGTCTAGGAAGAATATTCCAGACTCTCCAACAAATGTGCTAAGACTTACTGATGGTCACCAACAAGTCACCAAGGTGTGAGCCTTTTTATTTCCTTCAAACCTTGGGTGGAGTGGCAAAACTGGAAGTAGAATGGCCCAGCTTCCTCTATCACGGTTGTTGATTGAATGTGATGTACAAAGCTATTCAGCAGAGCTTCCATCCAATAACTGTACCTTGTTACAGAAGACACGATGGTGGCACCACAAAGGGACATACCTGTGTGAACTTACACACCACACACACACACACACACACACACACACACCAGGCTTGTGCTGGACTTGGCTGGAATCACTCTGTTCCTGATAATCAAGAGTTTTCGGCCCTCTGCCTCAGGAGCAGCGGGCGACATCTTGGTTCCGGGATGCAACCGAACTTAGGAACTTAGTCTGCACGGGTGAGAGGGTGCACCACAGAAGCAGACAGCTTCTGGGACAGGCGGGAGCCACAGAACCACTGAGGCAGTGCCCTTTTCGGGCCACAGACATCCGGCCACCCTCCCAGCCAGAGGACAGGTGTCCACCTGGCTCGGAAGCACTCTGCCTCAGGAGCAGCTGGCGACATCTTAGTTCCAGGACTCTGCCGAACTTAGGAACTTAGTCTGCACAGGTGAGAGGGTGCACCACAGAAGCTGACAGCTTCTGTGACCTGCCAAAGCAACACAGCTCCTGGGAGAGGTCCTGTTTTGGGCCTTCTTCTTCAGCCAGGAGGAGGTCCAAACACAAGATATCTGTGCATCTTCCCTGTAAGAGGAGAGCTTGCCAGCAGAGAGTGCTCTGACCACTGAAACTCAGAGGAGAGAGCCTGTCTCCCAGGTCTGCTGATAGACAGTAATAGAATCACCAGAAGAACAATCTCTAAACAGAGTCAACTATAACAACTAACTCCGGAGATTACCAGATGGCGAAAGGTAAACGTAAGAATCTTACTAACAGGAACCAAGACCACTCACCATCATCAGAACCCAGCACTCCCACTTCGCCCAGTCCAGGGCACCCAAACATACCCGAAAAGCTAGACCTGGATTTAAAAGCATATCTCATGATGATGGTAGAGGTTTCAAGAAGGACTTTAATAACTCACTTAATGAAATACAGGAGAACACTGCTAAAGAGTTACAAGTCCTTAAAGAAAAACAGGAAAACACAACCAAACAGGTAGAAGTCCTTACAGAAAAACAGGAAAACACATCCAAACAGGTGATGGAAATGAACAAAACCATACTAGACCTAAAAAGGGAAGTAGACCCAATAAAGAAAACTCAAAGTGAGGCAACACTGGAGATAGAAACCCTAGGAAAGAAATCTGGAACCATAGATGTGAGCATCAGCAACAGAATACAAGAGATGGAAGAGAGAATCTCAAGTGCAGATTCTCTCATCGGCATAACAATCAAAGAAAAGGGAAAATGCCAAAAGATCCTAACTCAAAACATCCAGGAAATCCAGGACACAATGAGAAGAGCAAACCTACGGATAATAGGAGTGGATGAGAATGAAGATTTTCAACTCAAAGGACCAGCAAATATCTTCAACAAAATTATAGAAGAAAACTTCCCAAACCTAAAGAAAGAGATGCCCATGAACATACAAGAAGCCTACAGAACTCCAAATAGACTGGACCAGAAAAGAAATTTCTCCCAACACATAATAATCAGGACAACAAATGCACTAAATAAAGATAGAATACTAAAAGCAGTAAGGGAAAAAGGTCAAGTAACATATAAAGGCAAGCCTATCAGAATTACACCGGATTTTTCACCAGAGACTATGAAAGCCAGAAGGGCCTGGACAGATGTTATACAGAAACTAAGAGAACACAAATTCCAGCCCAGGCTACAATACCCAGCCAAACTCTCAATTACCATAGATGGAGAAACCAAAGTATTCCACGACAAAACCAAATTCACACATTACCTTTCCATGAATCCAGCCCTTCAAAGGATAATAACAGAAAAAAAAAAAAAAAAACACTACAAGGACGGGAACCTCGCCCCAGAAAAAACAAGAAGGTGATCCCTCAATAAACCTAAAAGAAGACAGCCACAAGAACAGAATGCCAACTTTAACAACAAAAATAACAGGAAACAACAATTACTTTTCCTTAATATCTCTCAATATCAATGGTCTCAACTCCCCAATAAAAAGACATAGACTAACAAACTGGCTACAGAAACAAGACCCAACATTTTGCTGCTTATAGGAAACTCATCTCAGAGAAAAAGATCGACACTACCTCAGAATGAAAGGCTGGAAAACAATTTTCCAAGCAAATGGTATGAAGAAACAAGCTGGAGTAGCCATTCTAATATCTGATAAGATTGACTTCCAACCCGAAAGTCATCAAAAAAGGCAAGGAGGGGCAATTCATTCTCATCAAAGGTAAAATCCTCCAAGAGGAACTATCAATTCTGAATATCTATGCTCCAAATACAAGGGCAGCCACATTCATTAAAGAAACTTTAGTAAATCTCAAAGCACACATTGCACCTCACACAATAATAGTGGGAGACTTCAACACACCACTTTCACCAATGGACAGATCATGAAAACAGAAACTAAACAAGGACACAGTGAAACTAACAGAAGTTATGAAACAAATGGATCTGACAGATAAACACAGAACATTTTATCCTAAAACAAAAGGATATACCTTCTTCTCAGCACCTTATGGTACCTTCTCCAAAATGGGCCACATAATAGGTCACAAAACAGGCCTCAACAGATACAAAAATATTGAAATTGTCCCATGCATCATATCAGATCACCATGGACTAAGGCTGATCTTCATTAACAAAATAAATAATAGAAAGCCAACATTCGCATGGAAACTGAACAACACTCTTCTCAATGATACCTTGGTCAAGGAAGGAATAAAGAAAGAAATTAAGGACTTCTTAGAGTTCAATGAAAATGAAGCCACAACATACCCAAACTTATGGGACACACTGAAAGCATTTCTAAGAGGAAAACTCATAGCTCTGAGTGCCTCCAAAAAGAAACTAGAGAGAGCACACATTAGCAGCTTGACAACACACCTAAAAGCTCTAGAACAAAAGGAAGCAAATTCACCCAAGAGGAGTAGACAGCAGGAAATAATCAAACTCAGGGGCGAAATCAACCAAGTGGAAACAAGAAGAACTATTCATAGAATCAACCAATCAAGGAGCTGGTTCTTTGAGAAAATCAACAAGATAGACAAACCCTTAGCCATACTCACTAGAGTGCACAGGAAAAGCATTCTAATTAACAAAATCAGAAATGAAAAGGGAGACATAACAACAGATCCTGAAGAAATCCAAAACACCATCAGATCCTTCTACAAAAGGCTATACTCAACAAAACTGGAGAACCTGGAAGAAATGGAGAAGATTCTAGACAGATACCAGTTACCAAAGTTGAATCAAGATCAGGTTAATGATCTAAACAGCCCTATATCCCCCAAAGAAATAGAAGCAGTCATTAATAGTCTCCCAACCAAAAAAAGCCCAGGACCAGATGGGTTTAGTGCAGAGTTCTATCAGACCTTCAAAGAATATCTAATCCCAGTTCTGCACAAACTATTCCACAAAATAGAAACAGAAGGTACTCTACCCAACTCATTCTATGAAGCCATAATTACTCTGATACCTAAACCACAAAAAGACCCCACAAAGATAGAGAACTTCAGACCAATATCCCTTATGAATATTGATGCAAAAATCCTCAATAAAGTTCTTGCTAACTGAATCCAAGAACACATCAAAACAATCATCCATCCTGACCAAGTAGGTTTCATCCCAGGGATGCAGGGATGGTTCAATATATGGAAATCCATCAACGTAATCCAGTATATAAACAAACTAAAAGACAAAAACCACATGATCATCTCATTAAATGCTGAGAAAGCATTTGACAAAATCCAACACCCATTCATGATAAAAGTCTTGGAAAGATCAGGAATTCAAGGCCCATACCTAAATATGATAAAAGCAATCTACAGCAAACCAGTAGCCAGCATCAAAGTAAATGGTGAGAAGCTAGAAACAAATCAGGGACAAGACAAGGCTGCCCACTTTCTCCCTACCTATTCAACATAGTACTTGAAGTAGTAGCCAGAGCAATTTGACAACAAAAGGAGATCAAGGGGATACAAATTTTAAAGGAAGAAGTCAAAATATCACTGTTTACAGATGATATGATAGTATATATAAGTGACCCTAAAAATTCCACCAGAGAACTCCTAAACCTTATAAACAGCTTCAGTGCAGTAGCTGGATATAAAATTAACTCAAACAAGTCAATGGTCTTTCTCTACACAAAGGATAAACAGGCTGAGAGAGAAATTAGAAAAACAACACCCTTCACAATAGTCACAAATAATATAAAATATCTTGGCATGACTCTAACTAAGGAAGTGAAAGATCTGTATGACAAGAACTTCATGTCTCTGAAGAAAGAAATTAAAGAAGATCTCAGAAGATGGAAAGATCTCCCATGCTCATGGATTGGCAGGATCAATATAGTAAAAATGGCTATCTTGCCAAAAGCAATCCACAGATTCAATGCAATCCCCATCAAAATTCCAACTCAATTCTTCAACGAATTAGAAAGAGCAATCTGCAAATTCATCTGGAATAACAAAAAACCTAGGATAGCAAAAACTCTTCTCAAGGATAAAAGAACCTCTGGTGGAATCACCATGCCGGACCTAAAGCTGTACTACAGAGCAATTGTGATAAAAACTGCATGGTACTGGTATAGTGACAGACAAGTAGACCAATGGAACAGAATTTAATACCCAGAGATGAACCCACACACCTATGGTCACTTGATCTTTGACAAGGGAGCTAAAACCATCCAGTGTAAAAAAGACAGCAGTTTCAACAAATGGTGCTGGCACAACTGGCTGTTATCATGTAGAAGATTGGGAATTGATCCATCCCTATGTCCTTGTACTAAGGTCAAATCTAAGTGGATTAAGGAACTCCACGTAAAACCAGAGACACTGAAACTTATAGAGGAGAAAGTAGGGAAAAGCCTCGAAGATATGGGTACAGGGAAAAAATTCCTGAATAGAACAGCAATGGCTTGTGCTGTAAGATCGAGAATTGATAAATGGGACCTTATAAAATTGCAAAGCTTCTGCAAGGCAAAAGACACCATCAATAAGACAAAAAGGCCACCAACAGATTGGGAAAGGATCTTTACCTATCCCAAATCAGATAGGGGACTAATATCCAATATATATAAAGAACTCAAGAAGGTGGACTCCATAAAATCAAATAACCCCATTAAATAATGGGCTTCAGAACTGAACAAAGAATTCTCACCCGAGGAATACCAAATGGCAGAGAAGCACCTGAAAAAATGTTCAACATCCTTAATCATCAGGAAAATGCAAATCAAAACAACCCTGAGATTCCACCTCACACCAGGCAGAATGACTAAGATGAAAAATTCATGTGACAGCAGATGCTGGCGAGGATGCGGAGAAAGAGGAACACTCCTCCATTGTTGGTGGGATTGCAAGCTTGTACAACCACTCTGGAAATCAGTCTGGCGGTTCCTCAGAAAATTGGACATAGTACTACCGGAGGATCCAGCAATACCTCTCCTGGGCATATATCCAGAAGATGTCCCAACCGGTAAGAAGGACACATGCTCCACTATGTTCATAGCAGCCTTATTTATAATAGCCAGAAGCTGTAAAGAACCCAGATGCCCCTCAATAGAAGAATGGATACAGAAAATGTGGTACATTTACACAATGGAGTACTACTCAGCTATTAAAAAGAATGAATTTATGAAATTCCTAGCCAAATGGATGGACCTGGAGGGCATCATCCTGAGTGAGGTAACCCAATCACAAAGGAACTCTCACAATGTGTACTCACTGATAAGTGTATATTAGCCCAGAAACTTAGAATACCCAAGATATAAGATACAATTTGCTAAACCCATTAAACTCAAGATAATGAAGACCAAAGTGTGGACACTTTGCCCCTTCTTAGAATAGGGAACAAAACACTCATGGAAGGAGTTACAGAGACAAAATTTGGAAGTGTGACAAAAGGATGGACCATCTAGTGATTGCCATATCCAGAGTTCCATCCCATGATCAGCTTCCAAACGCTGACACCATTGCATACAATAGCAAGATTTTGCTGAAAGGACCCAGATATAGCTGTCTCTTGTGAGACTATGCCAGGGCCTAGCAAACACAGAAGTGGATGCTCACAATCAGCTATGGAGTGGATCACAGGGCCCCCAATGGAGGAGCTAGAGAAAGCACCCAAGGAACTAAAGGGAACTGCAACCCTATATGTGGAACAACAATATGAACTAACCAGTACCCCGGAGCTCTTGTCTCCAGGTGCATATGTATCAAAAGATGGCCTAATAGGCCATCACTTGAAAGAGAGGCCCATTGGACTTGCAAACTTTATATTCCCCAATACAGGGGAACGCCAGGGCCAAAAAGGGGGAATGGGTGGGTAGGGGAGTGGGGGAGGGTATGGGGAACTTTTGGTGTAACATTGGAAATGTAAATGAGCTAAATACCTAATAAAAAATGGGAAAAAAAGAAAATATCTAATAAAAAAAGAACAACAGTGAAATTCCATCACAAAAAAAAAAAAAAAAAGTGTTTTCATCCAGAGTCAAGAAGGGCCATTCATGCTGGGTGTGGTGGCACACGCCTTTAATCCCAACACTTGGGAGGCAGAGGCAGGCGGATTTCTGAGTTCGAGGCCAGCCTGGTCTACAGAGTGAGTTCCAAGACAGCCAGGGCTATACAGTGAAACCCTGTCTCAAAACAAACAAACAAAAAAACAAACAAAACCAAAAAAAAAAAAAAAAAAAAAAGAAGAAGAAGAAGGGCCATTCATCCATGTACTCTGAAATGATCAAATGGTTTTCAAGACAAGAATGTTCTCAAGGTTACACTCTCCTTTTATCAACATTGGAAATATTCATTTTTTCCCTATGATCAAAATACATTGAATGAAAAAATTAAGTAATTAAAAGAGAAAATACTCATTTCTCTTTGAGCATCCCAAGTGAGGTTGTCCTGAGGAGTGTCCTGAGTGGTTGGTCACCTGTGAGCCTTTCTGAGATTCCCTCAGTCATAAGCCTGAACCTTTTTTGTTAATAAAGTTATTATCTAGAAAATAGGCTCCAAGTAGCCTCAATGAGACAGCTTGATACCCCTCATTAATAAGTAAGTATCCTATTTCAATAAAGCTATGATTTCTAGAAGTGGCTCCCCATACATGCTTGTCTTTGAGAGACTTTTGGGATTAGTTCCCAACCCAGCAGAACTGAGGGCCAGTCCTTGATTTGTGGCAAGCTTAAATGGAGGCTCTGGAGCACAGCATTTAGTGAGCATAAGAGCATCTCACAGCAAAGGGGTGAGTCATTTATGAAGCCCACCTAAGGACTATGACCAGACCTAGGCAGAAGGTGAGCGTTTGATGGCAAGTACCTGGTCAGTACACCCTGGGCTGGTTCCCAGAAGAACAAGTCCCTATGGTGTAAGCACTCAGGTGACAAGTACTAAAATGTCTGTCCCAGAGACAAAGAGATGGAGATACTAAACATTCTCAGCAGGTCAGTTGGGAGGGAGGCGCTGTCCTAGTCTACAGGAGCTGTGCCCCTCTGAAAGAGCTTTAGACATCAGGAAACAGCCAGTGCCACAGCCAATCAAAGCACCTCAAGACCACCCAGGAGGAGGCTGGAGTTGTTTCCTTGTCCTTCCAACCCATTTCCTCTCTCCTCTTTTCATAAGGAGGAAGCGCTTTCCCTTATGTGACTATGAGATTTCAGCTAAACCAGTTGGCCACCTGGCCCCAGAGCCATCCAGAAGGGTTTCAGGATTGCTTGCCTTCCTGGTGGAAAATGTGGTTCTCCTCCTTCCTTTCTGAGGAAAAGGGGAATATCTAATGGTAGCCCCCAAGGCTCTTCCAGAAGAAGATGCCCCATGAGACCCAGCACATATAGTGATACCAGGAAGGTTTCTCAGGGCAGGTCTAGACAGGTCTGACCAACGTTTTACATGAACCTTTGGATCAAGGTCACTGAGCTGAGTGTAAACGAAGCAGGAAGGGGAGAGAGCCAGATGTGACTACAGCAGTGCAGCTAGTCTCCAGAGAATCATTGTTCTCTGGAGTAGTTCTGGCCAACTTCGGGGAAAGAGGTGTTGTCTCTGTTTGGAGTCAGCCAGAGCCCAGTCCCTGGAGTTTTGGAACTTCAAGCTGACCTCTGGCATCCCCTTCCCATTATGTTTTAACACTGCCAATCAGCTCCACCCTAGCCCTTGAAGACAAAGCATCAAATGCCAAAGGCTTTGTCTTCTACAGTCCCCAAAGCAGCCAACAGCCTCCAGTTCCCAGATCCCACCAGCTCCCCACGCCTCTGTGGCACACTGTCAGAGGTTGCTGGCACTAACTTCATTCTAAGCTGTTGTCCTCATCTTTCTGTTGTGTGTTCTGCTCTTTGAGGACACAGCTCATGACCTCATCGCTTCTTGGTGCAACATGGCACCCAGTGCAGTACTGGCTATGGAGCAAGTCCTCAGAAAACTGCTGATGAATGAGAAATCACATACACAGATATGTAAATGTGGTTATGAATATTGTGGATACTTTGAGTCAGTGTGCTGGACCAGAGATCTAAATCTAGAAGTTGGGAGCTAGGGATCTAGCACCCTCAACTTTCAAATCCTCTGCCCGTTTATCCATGTTCCTTTCTACCACTGAACAGTAAATGGAATCAGAACACAGAAGCAGGAAGGGAAGCCTCAGAAGAGAAGATCATCAAAGGGCCCCTTACTGCAGGAGGTTGTGTACAGGGAATACGAGGCTATACCTCTTTTTCTATGTCTGTTTGGAGTGTGGGCCTGTGTACAGTTTGGGACTCTGGGATTCCCAAGTTTGGATGGGCCTGATTTCTCTCACTAGCCCCCTTCTTTCTGAGGCACATTCCAAGTCACCATCTGAGCTTCACTGTGAAGCTTCCTGAGGAGGTGATAAACACAAGTTCACAGGCCACCGTCCCTGCAACCATGCTCACTCCTGACTCTGCCTTCAGCTAGCTCACCTCTCCTGTTGACCTTCTCCAAACAAGGTTCTGTGTCTTTCCTTGGAAGCCACCATGCCAGCCAGCCTCTTCTGACTTCCAGATTCATGGCCCACCTGATGGACAGCTCTCACCAGCTGCCTTAGATGCATTCTTCCAATCTGAGAAACAACTGAGATCAATAGTTGTTTTCATCATCCAAGACCCCTTAATAGCATATCTCCAAGTTCAATACATACATGGGATGCATGTGTATAATAACAACAATAAAAATATCTACCAAAGGAGAATTACAACCATTCTCCTTCTGGGGGCTTCTGCTGATAGAGAATGGGAGCCAAGTAAAGGGGACATCGAGCTGCTCTCAGAAGCAAATCTTCCAACTCTCAGCAGCATGGACAGAATGGTTTTATTTCTTGTTCCTGTCAACTCCAACCAGGCACTTAGTAGACAGCATTCTGTGGAGTGGTACATAGGCCACATGTTCAAAACACAACTGCTATGAGACTTACTTATTTCTTTGAGTCTTGGTGTCCTTTGCTTTTAGCTGACAGACAAGAAACAGGAATGTAGAAGAGACATGTTCATTTCTTTTTTTGTAAAAGATTTATTAGTTTTTACTTTTGCACATGAGTTAGTATCCATATATACATGTGGGTGCCCCTAGAAGCCAGAAGACTGTCAGATTCTCTGTAAGTGAAGTTCCATGTAGTTGTGAGCCACCTGAGGTAAGTGCCGGGAACCCAACTCTGGTCCTGTGATCTTAACTAATGACCCAGCTCTCCAGCCCCTACATTTACTTCCTAATCACTTTGACCTGTAGGAGACACACATCACTTCTAGTGACTTCCCAGTGATGGGGATACACCTGTCTAGTCCATGTGGCCCTGATGCAAAGATGCCAGGTGCTTGGGAGATGTTCTGTAAAACTTTCGGGTACAATACTGGATCACAGATTTCCAGAGAGCTAGCTGACTCTGACACGATGAAGTGACATGTTGCAGTGCTAAAGCTATGCTCAGGAAATGAGCTGCAGCCCTTGGTGGCAGAAAGGACATGGATATAAAGTGACATTTGTATTACAAATCTGAGAAGCAGGGAGAGTGAGGAGAACCATGTGCACTGTCATTCTTGAGAAGAGAGAATAGAATGAGCTGCTGCTGGAAGCAACCATCAAGAGATATTACTAAGTGTTATGAGGTGTGATTGTTCCCTGGTTAAGTATCAGGAGGGGTTCTGGGGTATGGGAGAAGAGACAGTTAATACATTAAATGGTTAACAAAACCCGATATGGCTGAGTGTGGTTGTGTATGCCTTTGATCCCAGTACCAAGAAGGCAGATGCTTTTCTATTGCTCAAGGCTAGCCTGGCTAATATGTGGAGCTCCAGGAAGCCAAGGCTATATGGTGATCCCTGATGGCCTGGTAGATGCCTCTACCCCCTTCCACAATACCCCCCACACCACAATTCTATGCTGTTCTGAAATTAAGTAGTGATAGGAGGCAAATATCTAAACCCACCGAAGTTGTCATTTTAAAAGAATAAATTTCACGTATGAATTATATATCAACTAGACAGTGTTAGAAGAGAGCAATTATTCCCACTCTTGGGCACTTCTGAGAAAGGTACTTCGTATAATTCAGTCATTTCTGACCTTTACCTTGGCCTGAAAGGCAGCCAACAATGTCTTTTGCAGGGATGAAGACATTGAGATTCACCTAAATCAAATGTCCCAGTGCCACAAGAGTGCCACAGTTCATACCACTTTGCCTAATGATGAGGACAATTGGCATTCTCTCCACGGGTCTTTATTTCTCCTTAATAATACTCATCATCATTGACTGATCTGAGGACTTTGCATACATGCTAAAACTCCCTCAATAACTCTAGGGTGATGGCAACAGCTTGAACTTCAAGCCTCAGCTCGGAGAGGCTCCAAATAGGTCACTGGTGTCTCAACTCAGTGCCTAAGAAGTGGGTTAGGTTTCAAACCCCTTTGTGGCCTTTCTCCTGGGACCAGTGCTGTCCCACCAAGAAGGCAAACGCTGCCCTGTCCTCTTGACAAATAAAGCTTGCTTTTCTCAGCCCGATTCAAATCCAGATGACTTTGTCATCATTTTTTAAGGTGATGAAGAGCATACTGGGATCATTTGCCACTCTTTTTTCAATAATCAAAATCTATTGTTTTTTTTTCAAAGTTGGATTCAAAGTTCTTTTTTTGTAAGCTCTATACCAACTGGCCACATCACCTGATGTTGCTCACTGGCATCCTTTACACAGAAAATCCATTGGTTTGATTCTTACAGTATTTCTTGGTGTACCCATTGCAGGGGTCTAGTCTCAGATTTATTTTTCTAGGTCAGTTTATGTAAGAGAAGTAAAAACAGTTGAGTGTAGTTAGAAACTACTGCAGCAACGTGATACAACTGTGATATCTAGTTATGCAACCAGTGAGTTCATATTTTTGCCTTTTTATTTCATTTTTAGTAATTAATTTTTATTGCAGCTTATGAAAAAATCAGCCTGCAAAAGACTGGAAAGTTTATATATATATAAATGGCCCTGCAGCACAGATAGTTTGAGGAACATTGATCTTGACCAGAAGTCAACTCATTATTGTTTGTGGCCAAGTCCATCCTATAGCATAAGTCTGAAATTCAACAGACACATTCGTTCATTTATATGTTGTCAATGGTCACTTTCATGCTACAATAACTGCCACTAGTAATTGTGACAGGGACCATATATTGTGGAGCGCCGCTATCTCGTAAACATCCTGTGCTGAGTCATTTCCTCAGTACTATCTCGTAAACATCCTGTGCTGAGTCATTTCCTCAATAACAACTCGTAAACATCCTGTGCTGGAAATCCCCGCCCCGGGCAGCTCCGCCTCAGGGATGGGGCAATCAGTGTTGAGCCAATCATGGCTTGCCACGTCCGAGGCAGGGAGAATTTCTTATAAAAGGGAGGGGCTCGGATTGCCTGGGGTCTCCGGTTGTGAAGCTTATGCTCTCCCTCTCAAGACGCATAAAGCTTGCTGCAGAAGAACCCTATTGTGTGTGGTGTCCTTATTCGCGGGCGAATTAGAGAACACTCACATCTGGTGCCGGAAACCCGGGAAAACAAAGAACATCGTGAGCACCGTCGGAGATCCCTCGGTGACGGGGAGGGTCCAGAACTGCAGGAACTACGTCTCGGAAAGGTATGCCTGAATTTTACCTGACCCTTTCGCACTCCCTTCAACTAACTGGGCCGTGGGAGGGATTGCCTGAGGCTTTAATTATCGTCTTCGTGGCTTTGGTTGTATGGTTCCTAGCCCGAAAGAAAGGGCAAAAGGTTTTAGAAGCTATGCAGGAAGGTATGTCAGAATCCGAGCGTAGTGAGAGGATGGGTGTGCGCACAAAAACCGTAAAAAAGGCAAAAAAGGGAAGTGAAAAAGGACCTCCCGGGAGAAATAGAAAGGGAGAGAAGGGGAGCAGCAGGCCCGGGTTATATCCGACCCGAGAACTGGCTGCCCTCCACCTAAGAGATACCTCGGATTCTTCTGAAACCGAGGATAGTAAGCTGACCTCGGAGGAAGAGGGCGAGTTAGAAGAAGAAGCAGTTAGATATAAAGGAGAAAGGTATCACCCAGATGAAGGCGGGCGACCTGAGTCAAGTAAGCCCGCGTCCGGTGTCTTCTCTAAGGATAGGAGATTGTTGGCTGCCGCCATTCCCTCCGCTCCCCCACCTTATGAGGCCCGGTCATCCACAACTTCCTTTTTTCCCCAAAGGATCCTCCGCAAGCTACACTTAGCGTTTCCTGTTTATGAACAGGAAGGGGGGAGAATCTACGCTCCTGTAGACTATAGTCAGATAAAAGATCTTGCAGAATCAGTAAGAAAATATGGTCCCAATGCTAATTTTACTATTATGATTCTTGAAAGAATGGCACAAACTGCCATGACACCTAGTGATTGGCAAATGGTGGTTAAGGCCGCCTTGCCTACCATGGGACAATACATAGAATGGAAAGCCTTGTGGCATGAGGCAGCCCAGTCCCAGGCCAGGGCCAACGCAATAGCCCTTACGCAAGAGCAGCGGGATTGGACATTTGACCTTTTAACAGGCCAAGGCCCGTGGGCCGCAGATCAAATTAATTACCATTGGGGGGCGTACGCTCAGATTTCCAGCACAGCCATACGGGCCTGGAAGTCACTTAATCACAAGGGAGAAACCACCAATCAGCTTACAAAAATTGTTCAAGGGCCCCAGGAGCCCTTTGCCGACTTCGTCGCACGCATGGTGGAGGCGGCAGGAAAAATCTTTGGGGACCCAGAGGGGATAGGACCCTTTATTGAGCAACTGATTTTTGAACAAGCCACCCAGGAATGCAGGAATGCCATTGCTCCTAGAAAATCAAAAGGGTTGCAAGAATGGCTAAGAGTGTGTAGAGAGCTTGGAGGTCCACTTAGCAATACTGGCCTCGCGGCCGCCATCATGTTAGCACAAAAGCATCCTCCACAAAAGAAGACCGGTGAACGGACCTGTTTTAATTGTGGTAAGCCTGGACATTTCAAAAGAGATTGCAAAGCCCCAGACAAGAAAGGGGGGGTCTTGACCCTCTGCACGAGGTGTGGTAAAGGGTACCACAGAGCAGATCAATGTCGCTCAGTGCGAGATATACAGGGAAGGCTTTTGCCTCCATTAAATGTTCCTGCTCCCAATGTGTCAAAAAACGGGTCACTGGGCCCACGGTCCCAGGGCCCTCAAAGATATGGGAACCGGTTTGTCAGAACATCCGGGATGGCGGAAGAAGCGACCCAGGAAGACCCACAAGGGTGGACCTGCGTGCCGCCTCCGACCTCCTACTAATGCCCCAAATGAGTATCCAACCAGTACCTATAGAGCCAATGTCACCTTTGCCCCCTGGGACCATGGGCCTTATCCTCGGACGAGGATCACTCACCTTACGGGGCCTAGTGGTCCATCCTGGGGTTGTTGACCATCTACACTCCCCCGAAATACAGGTCTTATGTTCCAGCCCCAGGGGCGTGTTTTCCATCAGTGCAGGAGATAGGATAGCTCAATTGCTGCTCCTCCCCGACACCCTCTGGGAGGGCTCCCCAGGCCCCAGTCCCAAAACGATGGGGTCGTCAGGAACTGATTCAACCTACCTTGTTGTATCCCTGAATGAAAGGCCCAAACTCTGCCTCGAAGTAAATGGAAAAAGGTTTGAAGGTATTCTTGATACCGGGGCAGACAAAAGCATTATATCCACGCACTGGTGGCCAAAAGCTTGGCCCACTACAAAATCGTCCCACTCTCTACAAGGTCTGGGATATCATTCATGCCCTGCCATAAGCTCAATGAGTTTGACCTGGAAGGCTCCTGAGGGACAAAAGGGTAAATTCGAACCTTATGTGCTCCCGCTCCCAGTAAACCTTTGGGGGAGAGACATTATGCAACATTTGGGCCTAACCCTGTCCAATGAAAAAATCGTGTCGGAGGAAGGGTTGAACAAGGCAAAAAACATGATGCTATAATTTCACATATGCCGCTAATCTTTCTAAGAGTTTGTCCCAACAGCTGCTATATAATTGGACGTCTGATTTTGATCAAACCCTCCAGAAACTTAGATTGGCCATCGTCCAAATCAATTCCACCAGACTTGACCTCTCCTTGACCGAAGGCTTTTCGTCATGGATTTCTTCTGCTGTTTCTTATTTTAAGGAATGGGTGGGGGTGGGTTTGTTTGGAATTCTCCTTTGCTTCGGATCGGTATCTAGCTTATGGTTAATTTGCAAATTATATAAGAAAAATAATAGAGACAAAATCATGATATCCCAGGCGCTTGCTGCCTTGGAGCAGGGGCAATCTGCACAGGTATGGTTGGCGGCGCTTAAACAAAATCGATTTGCACCACTGGTCGCTGGCTGCCCGCGCTTTAGCGGGTGAGCTTCAGCAGCCCTAGAGGATTGTAGAGCAATGCATCGCACAGGTGGTCCCCCCGTCCCACCTGGGGAATATGCCGTCTAGTGGGGGTTTCCTGCCCTAGTCTTCCCCTCCTCGAAAAAATGGCAGAGGGACAGGTCGGAGCAACTTCGGGTCCCACTCAAGCCTAGTTGTTGCTTGCGGACATAGTTCTTACATCTCTGAGTAAGAGGATTCGGCCAATGTTCCCGTCCTCTCATACTGGGTGTCCAGTTGGTTTTATTAGACAAAAAAGGGGGAGATGTGGAGCGCCGCTATCTCGTAAACATCCTGTGCTGAGTCATTTCCTCAGTACTATCTCGTAAACATCCTGTGCTGAGTCATTTCCTCAATAACAACTCGTAAACATCCTGTGCTGGAAATCCCCGCCCCGGGCAGCTCCGCCTCAGGGATGGGGCAATCAGTGTTGAGCCAATCATGGCTTGCCACGTCCGAGGCAGGGAGAATTTCTTATAAAAGGGAGGGGCTCGGATTGCCTGGGGTCTCCGGTTGTGAAGCTTATGCTCTCCCTCTCAAGACGCATAAAGCTTGCTGCAGAAGAACCCTATTGTGTGTGGTGTCCTTATTCGCGGGCGAATTAGAGAACACTCACAATATATCCCATAAAGTCTAAGATATTTACTATGCTGACATTAATTTTTTTTCTTTTTGTTTTTGCTAATCCCAGAACTAGACCATTGATTCTCAAGAAAAAAAAAAGGATTACATATTAGGTACATTTTGGGGGTAGTTTTTAAGTTTGGATGCCAACTTTGGTTCCCAGAGCCTTTTGATTTCAGTACCCTGGAGAGTAGTCTGTGCCAGTAATTTTAATGTGCAATGAAGTTTTAGAATTGATGATCAGATCAACAATTTGATCAGTACCACTGTGGGTTCTAGGGCTTAACTTTACTGAATCCAATTTCTGGGCAATGAGACTCAGGCATGATTGACTACTTTTGTCAAGTTAACTGCCCACAGGGAATCAAGATGCTTATCCAGGACTGAGAGCCGCTGGTCTAGATTCAAAAGCAATGCTTTCCAAGCCTATATAATATATCAGAATTACATGAAGAAGATGCTAAGAATATAGACTTCCAGGTTTCAACTTGAGTGAGTCTAATTCAGTAGGTCTCCACCAGAGAATGTGTGTGCATGAATTGACAGAAACACCAAGTGCATCCAAGTGCATCTGTTGAAGGGACATCCTTAGCCCATGGTGAGAAACATGGCTTTCAATATAACAAATTCTTGGTCTTCATCTAGGTGCCCATAGAATGACTCATGCTCTGTGCTAATTTTCTGCCTTTGAAAGATAGAAATCCATTCCTCCTCTCCCCAAGCTTTACTTTCTGAGGACTGCCCAAATCTGAATATATTTTCATACATGAATATGTGTATTAAAGAATAATGCACATGATATTTATTTACTCTCACTGAGAGAACTGCCATGAGATATACCTTGTTCTATCAGGGGCAAATGTGCATATATCCCAAAGGAATCTCTAGTGGCCAAGTTCACACAGACAGAACAGGCTCCAAGGAGATCTGTTTCTTGTTTTTCTTTTGTTTGTTTGGGGCTTCAGCTTGGTTTTGTGTTTTTAGAGCTGTCCATGTCCACATGATAAAAGAGAAGTAGAAAAGGAAACATTTCCACTATTAGCCTAAGAAGTTCACAGGTTTATAGGAAACTTCACATCAATCTTCCTTATTAAATATTACTAGTGGGATGCTTTTAAAGGGAATAGAGCCACAGTTGATGTTGGATAACTTGCCCAGAGTCACTGAGAAAACCCAGGAAATTCCCCAGAGAAGACCAGGATGCTATAGAAGCCTGCCCTTTTCAGCAAATATACACACGTGCTAATCTAACTCAGTAAACTATGGTCTAATTAAGTTTTATTGAGACACATCAGTTCCTACTCACTTTTGTAATGTATAGGACTGCTGAAAAGAGTTGCTATGATAAAGACCTCATGGCCTGTAGAAAGCTTAAAATATCCTCTATCCAGATATTTCCAGGGTTGGAGCAGAGATCCAGTCTATGACCTAGAATATCTACTGATTTGGCCACCATGATCTCTGTGTACATGAGTATTTTCCTCATAAGTTGCCCCAGTCTTTGAAGAACATTCATGGACACCATGCAACGGAAGTGTCCATGAGAAGAGGAGAAACATCCACATCTTACCTGCACCCACAGAGAAGCACCCAAAGTGACAAGGACACCCCTGCTCTAGGAAGGAGCTAGAGGACAGGGAGCAAAGGTGGGGTCTTTAAATTTTTTTATTTATTTTAATATTTTTCTTTACTTATTCACTTTACATTCCATTCACTGCTTCCCTCCTGGTCACCCCTCCCACAATCTCCCCCTCCCCTTTTCCCTTGGGCAGGTGGGAGGGCCCCTCTGGGTATCCCCCCTACCCCACCCTGGCACTTCAAGTCTTTGTGAGGCTAGGCACTTTCTCTCCCACTGAGGCCAGACAAGGCAGCCCAGCTAGTAGAGCATATCCCACATACAGGCAACAGTTTTGGTGATAGACCCTACTTCCATTGTTCAGGACCCACAAGAAGGTCAAGCTGTACATCTGCTACATATGAGCAGGGAGGCCTAGGTCCAGCCCATGTATGTTCTTTGGTTGGTAGTTCAGGCTTGAGAGCCCCAAGGTCCACATTAGTTGACTCTGTTGGTCTTCCTGTGGAGTTCCTTCCCCTTGGGGACTAACAGTCCTTCCTCCTATTCTTTCATAAGAATCCCCAAGCTTCCTCTACTGTTTGGCTGTGGATGTCTGTATCTGTCTAAGTCAGCAGCTGGGTGGAGCCTCTCAGAGGATAACATGCTCCTGCCTGCAAGCATAACAGAGTGTTATTAATAGTGTTAGGGATTGATGCTCACCCATAGGATGAATCTAAAGTTGGGCCCATTATAGGTTGGCTATTCCCTCAGTCTCTGCTTCATACCCTGCTCCTGCTCTACTTGTAGACAGGATAAATTTGGGATTGAAAGTTTGGTGGGTGAGTTGGTGTCTCTGTTGCTCCACTGGGGTTTCTGTCTGGATACAGTTGGTGGCCTCTTCAGGTTCCATATCCCCAATGTAGTGAGTTTATCACAGCTAAGGTCACCCTCATTGATCCTTAGGCACCTCCCATCTCTAGGACTAGGCAAAGGTGGGTTCTTACCTGCTGGTTAGTGCATGTCCTCATAACAGGCTGTAAGGACACTTTTCTTACCAGTCCCCTTAGCTGTAGCTGCCCGATAACCCAGGAATAGAAAGAGAAAAGCAGCAGATGTGGATCAGAAATCCCTTTATGCAAACCTCTTCAATGTTCATGTAAAGTGGGACACACTCACTTCTAAAATGCAAGCTTCCTACAGCCCTCTACTGATCTAGAACCACAGGGAGTTCACGTTTCCACTAGCTCCCCCATCCTTTTAATCTCACAAGAAAACCCATGGTCCATGTTGCTGTCTCATGAATAGTTAACTCTTCCACCCACACATAAGTGAGCATGTAATGTTAGGGCCATTTTGTTTGGGAACTTAATAATTACATTAATAAAGGCATATTATATTTATTACTATTCCCTTGTATATCCAAGCATAATGCACTCACTACCATATGGGAGGTGGTGTACTTGGCATCCTGTATGAAAATTTGATAATAAAAGAATGCAAATACCACCTCTTGCTTCTGCATTAAGTGGCCTCACTGCAGTGATTTTTCTCCATGGCTCCTTGGCTGAGGCCCTGCATCTGGAAACAAAACAGAGTTAGGGGGACTTCCCATCACAATGATCTATGGAGGTGACATTATTAAATGGGTCTTCCTCACTGCTCAGGAAGTTGCTTCTGCACAACTGCCCTACTTCATATTCAGTTTTAACATGGCAGTAGTCTGTGAGTCAGCCTGGGGGCACAGTCTTTCTCATCATTGACCTTGATGAGAGCCAATAATCTTAAGGTTCTTGAGAAGACATTAGCAGCACTTTGGGGTCTTTGGGTTGACAAGTCAGGGTCCCAACTTCATAGGAACCTGCAGACTAAATGACAGGAAGACAGAAACACACAGCAAAGGCATTCAGCAGAGGCCTTGGAACTCAAGGTTCCCTAGAGAGGAAGCACCAAGATGAATTTTAGATCATGAGTAGGAGTCAGACAAACAGATCTTAGTTAGGAACGGGTCAGCATGTTCATTAACCTAGAGCAGCGGTTCTTAACCTTTGGGTTACAATTCCTTTGGGGATCACATATCAGACATCCTGCATATCAGATATTTACCTTACAATTCATAACAGTAGAAAATTACAGTTATGAGATAGCAATAAAGACAATGTTATGGTTGGGGGTCACAACCTAAGGAAATGTATTAAAGGGTCACAGCATTAGAAAGATTGAGAACCACTGCCCTAGAGGCTTAAGAGACAGTTGCGGGGTTGAAGAGTACTATGTTATTAAAGGACATATGAATATGCAGGTATGTCTAGATCACCAGGTGTCTAGCATCACAGGTACTATCCAAGCTTGGGTTGGCCTTCCCATTACTTAAGATATATCTGCCTGTACCACGCTAATAAGTCCTGTCTTCTCAAAGTAAAGAAATGAATCTCAAAATCTTTTTTTTTTCCTGGGTTCTCTGTGTCCTCTGGGAAAAGTAGCCACCACTTCAGGGTGCTGAGCTCCTATGAGCCAGTTCCCAGCATCATGCTGGGTCGTGGTAACATTCACTGGCCTCTGCTGGGCCTGATGCTGCTCTTATAGAATCATGATTAGCAGCTGGTTGAAGACTGAACCTTTACTTGTCCCTACATAGCTTTAACCGAAAGAGGCATGAAGAAGACCAAGACCCCTGTCCTACTTCTCAGAACAAGAAAACATTGGAAACAACTAATCTGGGATTTGTGCTTGGCTTTATGACTTTCGTGAGATTTGCTCAACTGATGCCAGCAACATCTGGATCAGGGAGCACATCTGGTCCTACTGTAATAAAAGGAGGGCTGCTTGGCTGAGTGTCCCTCAGAAAGAGGTCCAGGATGTACAGCAGAGGAGAGGGTGAACAGGCCCCAGCAGCAGCTCTCAGGAATGGGCTATAGGCAAATGGCGTTGCCCAAGGAGGGAGTAGTCCTTCCACCAGGCTAAGCTGAGCCAACTTCTCCCTGCTGTCCACTTTGACCCAGCTACTTCTTTCCTTCCTGCATCTCTCCCAGTCTCTCACTGTCAAGGCCTTTTTAGGCCTCTTCTGCCATCACTGTCACTTGGCAAGTATCTGCCCACACCATGAGCAAGCCTGTGACAGACAGGCCCTGAGCCTGTCCCACAAGCTTTCCCCAGACAAGGTATTTCTTACCAGCATTACATTAAAAAGAAAAGCCCCAGCATCCAGAGGGTCAAATGTGCATAGGAGTGATGTCAAAGTTTAAGATGCTAGGAGAAGGCTGACTTTTCGTTTCCATAAAAATTCCTTTGCAAATATTATGACAATTTGTTAATAAAAAGTAATATTGTTTTTATTTCCTTTTCTTTCCTTCCAGATTTTTTTTTAGTCCACTCTGTTGCCAACCCCCAATAAATTACAAGCTAAACATTTAAAGCTCACTATTTCCAGAAGCAACTGTGCTTCGAAGATAGATGCTAGGAGCCAACGGGTACACAAACAAGGGGTTTCCAGTATCTCCTCAGTAGCATGGCTGAGCAGTTTGAAAGGGCAGGTGTAACATCCTGAACCTTAACATCTGGTAATGATCGTGGTGGTCATTTGGTATAAGTTTCCACCCAATAGAGGAATTCTGTCTGCAGCACCCAGAATGCCTCAATCACTTCCAGTTATGGGAACTCAATTCTCCACAAGGCAGGATACTCCCCATTGGGTGGTTTCCATTGCTATAAGATTTTTATTTGTTTTTTGTTTGTTTGTTTGTTTCTTTGAAATATCTTCCTTCCCAAAGATATTTTTTTTTTTTAATTAGTATTAGTTTAGTTAAATTTTTGGTTAAAATATTTGGTTTTTTTTTTTTTTTTTTTAATATTTTTATTGCATATTTTCCTCAATTACGTTTCCAATGCTATCCCAAAAGTCCCCCATAGCGCCCCCCCACTTCCCTATCCACCCATTCCCATTCTTTTGGCCCTGGCATTCCCCTATATTGGGGCATATAAAGTTTGCAAGTCCAATGGGCCTCTCTTTCCATTGATGGCTGACTAGGCCATCTTTCGATACATATGCAGCTAGAGACAAGAGCTCCGGGGTTCTAGTTAGTACATCATGTTGTTCCAACAATAGGGTTGCAGATCCCTTTAGCTCCTTGGGTACTTTCTCTAGCTTCTCCATTGGGAGCCCTGTGATACATCCAATAGCTGACTGTGAACATCCACTCCTGTGTTTGCTAGGCCCCAGCATCGTCTCACAAGAGACAGCTATATTTGGGTCCTTTCAGCAAAATCTTGCTAGTGTATGCAATGGTGTCAGCGTTTAGAAGTTGATTATGGGATGGATCCCTGGGTACGGCAGTCTCTAAATGGTCCATTCTTTCATCACCGCTACGAACTTTGTCTCTGTAACTCCTTCCCTGGGTGTTTTGTTCCCAATTCTGAGAAGGTGCACAGTGTCCACACTTTGGTCTTCATTCTTCTTGAGTTTCATGCGTTTAGCAAATTGTATCTTATATCTTGGGTATCCTAAGTTTTGGGCTAATATCCACTTATCAGTGAATACATTTTGTGTGAGTTCTTTTGTGATTGTGTTACTTCACTCAAGATGATGCCCTCCAGGTCCATCCATTTGGCTAGGAATTTCATAAATTCATTCTTTTTAATAGCTGAGTAGTACTCCATTGTGTAAATGTACCATAATTTCTGTATCCATTCCTCTGTTGAGGGACATCTGGGTTCTTTCCAGCTTCTGGCTATTATAAATAGGGCTGCTATGAACATAGTGGAACATGTGTCCTTTTTACCGGTTGGGACATCTTCTGGATATATGCCCAGGAGAGGTATTGCTGGATCCTCCGGTAGTACTATGTCCAATTTTCTGAGGAACCGCCAGACTGATTTCCAGAGTGGTTGTACAAGCTTGCAATCCCACCAACAATGGAGGAGTGTTCCTCTTTCTCCACATCCTCGCCAGCAACTGCTGTCACCTGAATTTTTGATCTTAGCCATTCTGACTGGTGTGAGGTGGAATCTCAGGGTTGTTTTGATTTGCATTTCCCTGATGATTAAGGATGTTGAACATTTTTTCAGGTGTTTCTCTGCCATTCGGTATTCCTCAGGCGAGAATTCTTTGTTCAGTTCTGAGCCCCATTTTTTAATGGGGTTATTTGACTTTCTGGAGTCCACCTTCTTGAGTTCTTTATATGTATTGGATATTAGTCCCTTATCTGATTTAGGATAGGTGAAGATCCTTTCCCAATCTGTTGGTGGTTTTTTTGTCTTATTGATGGTGTCTTTAGCCTTGCAGAAGCTTTGTAGTTTCATGAGGTCCCACTTGTCAATTCTCGATCTTACAGCACAAGCCATTACTGTTCTATTCAGGAATTTTTCCCCTGTGCCCATATCTTCAAGGCTTTTCCCCACTTTCTCCTCTATAAGTTTCAGTGTCTCTGGTTTTATGTGAAGTTCCTTGATCCACTTAGACTTGACCTTAGTACAAGGAGATAGGAATGGATCGATTCGCATTCTTCTACATGTTAACAACCAGTTGTGCCAGCACCATTTGTTGAAAATGCTGTCTTTCTTCCACTGGATGTTTTTAGCTCCCTTGTCGAAGATCAAGTGACCATAGGTGTGTGGGTTCATTTCTGGGTCTTCAATTCTATTCCATTGGTCTATTTGTCTGTCACTATACCAGTACCATGCAGTTTTTATCACAATTGCTCTGTAGTAGAGCTTTAGGTCCGGCATGGTGATTCCACCAGAGGTTCTTTTATCCTTGAAAGATATTTTTTTAGGTGTCCAGCACCTTGTTCTTACCATGGAGCTAACAGAAACTCTTTTCTCTTGCCCAGAACACAAAACAAGGGTGTTCCGACCTAGAAGCAGAGTGAGTCACTAGAACTGCAGGGTAAAGAAATGTCCAGACTAAAGGAAAAGTCAGATTGTTTCTCAATGTGCGTCTGTTGCTCCTCATTCCCGCGGTGTGTAGTCTGAGTTTTCCCTTTCTTCTAAATTAATTAAAAGTGTATCTGTGCTTGTGTGTGTGTGTGTGTGTGTGTGTGTGCTTTAGATCTTGCCATGAAACACATGCAAAAGTTGTAGGCAGAGTCTCTGTTGTTCCTGCTGCTAGGCTAGCCAGCCAGTGAGCACTGAGCAATTCTCCTGTTTTTCCCTTCAATCTCATGTTAGCAACACTGACATTACAGCTGCTACCACACTAGGCTACTACATGGGTTCTAGGGGAATTTTAGGCAAGAGCTTTACTGCTTAGCTGTATCCTTAACCCTAACTGCTACTAATGAAAATTCTAACATTGTTAATAAGACTTTCAGAGCAACTGTGTTAATTCATTGAGCTATCTCATCCTTTCCTCCCAAATATCCTAACACAGCCCCCTCTACTCTTCATGCATGAGTTTCTTGTGTTTTGCTTGTAGGTTGGTTGGTTGGTTGGTTGGTTAGTTGGTTGGTTGGTTGGTTGGTTGGTTAGTTGGTTGGTTGGTTGGTTGTTGGTAGAGTAGGTGTATGTTTGTTTGGTAAGCCATTGTTATTATTATATAATAATTATATATAATTAGTGCTGCTTGGTGGAATACTGGCTGATTTTGTTCGTTTGATCTTGTGTAGGTCTTGAGCAGGTAATCACAATGTCCATGAGGTCATGAGTACAACAGCCAATGTCATGTTCAGACAGCAGGACTTCTTCTGGCTCTTACAGTTTTCCTTTCCCTTTTTCCACAATGTTCGCTGGCCCTTGCAGGGTTGATAGAGCTGTTAAGGGCAAAGTACTCACTAGTCACTTGTTCTCAGTCCTTTGACTGATACTGGTTTCTGTATTGCTGCTCATTGCACAGAGAAGTTTCTCTGACCAAGGCTGGAAGTGGCACTAACCTGTGAGTATAAATATAAACATATGGAGTGTTCAGTCATGGGACAACTTTCCCCTTCCAAAGGCTCAGAGGTAATCAAGAAAGAAGAGGCAGAAAGAGTCTAAGAGCCAAAGATCAAAGAGAACCAGAGCAAAACAATGACTTCTGGACAAGACTGCTACTCTCAGCCTCCTAGCAGCCGTGGCTGCCTGCACAAGACATGTACATCATGTACCAGTGTGGAGGGAGCCCATGAGCCCTCGCAGCTAATGGAGGAGATACTGACTGACTATTGGTGGCTTCTGGGGAGAATTGGTTTTCCTTATGGGTGTGACCCTGATATGTCTATCACATTCTAGTGCCTGGCCCACACCCATGAGTATATGGGCAGAACAAACTGTACTGGGTGGGTTACTCAGAAGCATACACACATACCACATACACCCCCACACACACACTCGTGCATGCACCCCAAGACAAAAAATTGAAAGGAGGAAAGGGACCTGGATCAAAGAGAAGTGTGGAATGAATATGATCAAAATACATTGTATACAAGTATGAGAATTCTCAAAAAATCAATTCAAAATTATATTTAAAAGGAAATGTGTTCTTATCTAAAGATTACTATATTAGTTATGTTGTAGTGTATTTCAAAACATGCATCTTTCGCATTTCATTTTATAACACATATAGAATTGACTCTATGTGTAGAGTAGAATAAGTACTTATTAATGATTTTTTGTGTATATGTGAATAATGAATGGACTCAGCTTCATTTGTTAAGAAGTTATCTCCTTACTTTCAATTGATATAAAATAACTATATCACAAACCAAAGCTCAAAGTAGGTGAAGACTCACTAATAGGTTCAGTATTTTTTTATTTTCTTTTTTTGTTGTTGTTGTTGTTGTTGTTTTTCGAGACAGGGTTTCTCTGTATAGTCCTGGCTGTCCTGGAACTCACTTTGTAGACCAGGCTGGCTTCAAACTCAGAAATCTGCCTGCCTCTGCCTCCCAAGTGCTGGGATTAAAGGCGTGAGCCACCACTGCCCATCATAGGTTCAGTATTTTTATCTAGTAATCTATTTTTATAGATTTATAAGTATTCATACCTTGAAAACAAAATCCCAGACAGATATATTATTCTTTGCTATCTATTTGATCTAGCATGAATAAAATATTACAATTCATCTGATTCCAAATTTGATCGCAAATCTGTCCAAAGGGTGGAATCAATCCAAGCAATCAGTCAGTCAACTTGAAGATATTTGTCATTTATGATGCTGAATCTTTCTATCCTTAAACTAAAATAAAGATTTTTCTCCTTTTCCAACATAATTATTAAAATTTCTAAATGAGTCTTAAACACTTCAAAATATTCTTAAGCATCTATTTTATTGCTATTACAAATTATTCCTTTAAAAGTGCTTTACTTATGTATGCATGTATATACGTATATATACCATCTTTGTTTTTTAAGACATTATGTAGCTCTGACAGGTCTGGAACATTTTATGTAGATCAGACTAACCTCTGCCTCTGCCCCTGCCCCTGCCCCTGCCCCTGCCCCTGCCCCTGCCCACTCTGCTTCTGCCTCTCGAATAGCAAATATATCTTTTATCTTACTTTCTTACAGGGAGTTTTACTAAACTCGATCTATTTCTAATTTCCCTGTCCAGATTTTGTTTTTTTTCTTATGCTCCTATTTCTTTTTGTTGTCTTGTTGTGTGGTCAGATTCTTCAGAGTGGTGTTAAATAGACATCCTTAATGTGGGCATCTTGGTCTACTTTCTAATCCTAAAGGCATTGCTTCTAACATCCCTCACTAGAAATGATGCCCAATATAAATTTGTCATAGAGTCTTCATTGGGATAAGCCTGTTTTCTTTATTTACAATATTTACTACTAATCTTTATTATAAACTGGGTGAGAGATTCTATAAAGCTTCTTTTTAACATATTCGTATAGTTGACCTAATTTACATGCAATACAGTTTACATTTTAGAGTGCATAGCTCTAAACAATGATGTATTATTACAAATGGCACTGTGCTGTCACCATCATCACATGGAAATCATTTCTAGTCCCCTAACGTCTCTCTTGTGCCAATTTTAAGCTGCCCACTAGTACTTTTTTTTTCAAAATTAACAGATTTACTTTATTAGTACCTTGACTAGCATTTTGTATATAGACCTGTGGTGGTTTTATGTAGAATTATGTTTGTTAGACTTTGTTTCCCTTTAGCTCCCTTTGAGTGGACTCTCTTCATCTGGACCTTATTTCTTAAATCTATTTCAGCTCAGATTCTCCTTTCCCAAAATAAACATTTAGGATGACAAATTACCTTTCAAACACTTCTCATGCCCATACCACATATTTTGATATGTATTATATTCATTATTATCTAGCTCTTGATATGTGAATTTCCAGTGTGATTTGTAGCTTGAAAGGGGTTTTAACTTTCTAAGAGTGTGAAAATTTTTCATCTTTTTATTATTTACTTTCATTCAATTGAATTCTTGTCTGAAAATGTGGCTTTCATGCAGTACATTTTCAATTTTTTACAGCTTAATTTGGAAGCATAAGATTTGTGAATGTTGAAAAAAAGTGAAACATAGACTTGTGTATACAATCTATATATTAGGTCAAATTTATTATTTGTGTTCTAATTATCTGTATTCTTTTCACATATGAGACATAATATTTCAAAGAGTTGTATTAAAATTTACTTTGGTAAGAAACACACACACGTACACAAACACACACACACATATGTGGAGGGGGAGAGAGAGAGAGAGAGAGAGAGAGAGAGAGAGAATGAGAATACACTATATAATTTTTGTTAATAGTTTAATATTGATGCAGCCACTGTCGTTTGTCACCAGGGCAACCCTACCCTATCTTAGAAGATCTCTCTTCTCTCCTAGAGATCAGCAGTATCTCTAAGGATGCTCTCTACCCAGGATCTACTTGTTCTGAGAGACAGGAATCTTGGAATTCCAGTAGTCATAACTCCAGAAATAATAGTGGCTTTCATAAAATCTTAACAATTTCTACCCAGTTATTTGGAATATTTTCCTAAGGAGAGACTGAGATCAAAAGGAGAGTTTTCATGATGTGATGTGATGTGTGTGTGTGAGTGAGTGTGTGTGTGTTTCCCACAAGAATGTTGACTCAGTATGTGGCAATGCTGGGTTGCACAGGCATTTGTGCGACCCATGGCACCACACACTAATTACATTTCCAGTGAAGATCCTCTCAAGTTACCAAGCAGTTGTGTAGTCTCCTCTCCGTCCTCTAGACCACTGGAGTTCCCTCTCCCTCTGGGCAATCTCACCATTGCCACTCTACCAGTCAAGCATCCCTTCAGTTCCTCTCCTGCAGTTGCAGAATTCTGCAGTTGTTAGAATTCTGCAGGGCCATTCCTCGGGGAGGCGTGGCCATTCCTCGGGGAGGCGTGGCCATTCCTCGGGGAGGCGTGGCCATTCCTCAGGGAGGCGTGGTCATTTCCTTTGCTATGCTGCTGCCTCCCCCCACCGCTGTTCTCACCATTCCTATTTTCTCTAGCCTGTCTTCTTGGTTGTCTCCTCCTTAAACTCTGTGTCCTAATTATTTTCCTCCTATGTTCACAGACATTCTCATGTGAGCTCTCTTTATTTCATGACATATTGAAACACTGATGACTTCTTGTGTGTGTTAGACTCTAGATGGCTTGGCATTCCTTCTTTTTTATTTAAACATCTGAGTGAAATTTTCTGCCTTATCTTAAGAGCCTATCTCACACAACAATAAGGAACTTTAGAAGAGTCTCTCAGCAGCTTTGACCATTTTGACTCTTAATGTATAATATATATATATGTATATGTATATATGTATACACACACATGTTTACAGAATTCTAATGAGAATTAAGTGTAGAGACAAAATACTAGGTTGATAAATTCTAGGAATAAGTCTTAGTTGATATTCTACCTTCTTTATTGAAAGAGTTCTTTCAAAGGTCACTGCCCATCAAATCCTCATACCCGTACTTAGGGAAGTAACTAGGAGCAAACAAGAGCTTGAACTCAGGGAGCCAGAGTGGTTAGTATTCAGAATGTCAGTGTTAGTCATATCGATCTGGTCAGCCCAGATAGTCTGGGGCTCTCATGGGGACCGCTTTGGCTGCCTCCTTAGGAAAAGGTGCTCATCCACACAGAGCACCTCTGGAACATCTGGAAATGCTTTTTGTTATGTTTTGATTTTTAAGACAGTTTTACTGAGGAACAACTGACATCTAGTAAAACACACACATACACAGTGAAAAACTTTTTAAGTTCTTACGTATTTTTCAATAACATAAAATTCATCCTTTTAACAATTTTTAAGTGTATGGTTCAATGCTGTGGATAATATTTTCACATTGCTGTGTAGCTGATCTCCAGAACTCATCCTACAGCTTAAAACTCTGGATCCTCCAAATACCTTCCCATTTCTTCTTCCCCTAGACTCTGGCAACCACCATTCTACTCTCTTCTTTTATGAAATTGACTACTCTAGACATACCATAAACCTAAAGTAATGTATTTCACTTCCCCTTGTGAAGAAACCCAGGTTCACTCATATTGTAGTATGTATGAGAATTTTTTTGCTTTTCCTTTGGCTATATATCATTATGTTGTGTGCATATATATCACAATTTTCTTGTGCAGTCATTTGTTGGTGGATACTTGGGTTAGTTCTACCTGCTGAGGAAGGGTTGGTTAGAACATACTGGCCCTACTCCAGCCTGACCTTATTTGTAAGACAACAAGTATCATCCAAGAAACTCTTTATGAGGATTGACCAAAATATTGACCTGTCTAATCACTGCATCACTGTAAAGCCTTCTGGGTATGGTGATACTCAAGGATCTTGATGAGTTCTGTTGTCTTTAGTATGATGTGTTGGCCTTGGGTAGCCTTCTGAGATTTCTCTCCTCTCAACTCTTACATATCTACAATGACTTCTCTAATGTTTGGCAAGAGCTTAATACTAATAGACATCTCTCTGACTATGCTGTTTTGGGTTAATTCATCCCCCTTTCCAATGAGAGCTGGGCAAACTCTGTGGTATACTAAAAACAGACATACAATTTCCTTCTCACAAAAACGGTGTTATGTCTGAGTGCATTTTCTTTTAATCAGTAGTGACAGAGTACTTCTATGGACTGAAATTTCTCATCTAGAGTCACTGTGATTCACTCTGGAAAGTACAGTGACATTTTATGTTGCTCATAAATGTTTGAAAAGAAACCACTTCATAGTCTAAGATAGGAAATCACAGGCTTGCTTACAGGGATGGTTTATTTGAGAGCTGCTGGCTTAGAAAGAAATAGAACTCCTGTTCAGCCTCAAATTGAGCACTATTTGCTTGCCACTAGGTGATACCATGAGCTCATGCCTTAGAATCCTGCTGGCCACTTCTGCTGGACTGGTTGGCCTATGTGTGTCACATGGTGTATTGGCTATTTTTATGTCAACTTGACACAGCTGGAGTTATCACAGAGAAAGGAGCCTCAGTTGAGGAAATGCCTCCATGAGATACAACTGTAAGGCATTTTCTCAATTAGTGATCAAGGGGGAAAGGCCCCTTGTGGGTGGGACCATTCCTGGGCTGGTAGTCTTGGGTTCTATTCTTTTTTGTTTTTTTTTTTTTTGTTTTTCAAGACAGGGTTTCTCTGTATAGCCCTGGCTGTCCTGGAACTCACTTTGTAGACCAGGCTGGCCTCGAACTCAGAAATTTGCCTGCCTCTGCCTCCCGAGTGCTGGGATTAAAGGTGTGCGCCACCATGCCCAGCTGGGTTCTATTCTTTAAGAGTAGGCTGAGCAAGCCAGGGGAGGCAAGCCAGTAAAGAACATCCCTCCATGGCCTCTGTATCAGCTCCTGCTCCCTGACCTGTCTGAGTTCCAGTCCTGACTTCCTTTGGTGATGAACAGCAGCATGGAAGTGTAAGCCGAATAAACCCTTTCCTCCCCAACTTGCTTCTTGGTCATGATGTTTGTGCAGGAATAGAAACCCTGACTAAGACAAATTGGTACCAGAAGTGGGGTATTCCTGTGACAACCTGACCATGTTTTGGGGAGGACTGTGGAAGGACTTTGGAACTTTGGGCTTGAAGATCCATTCGTTGTTAAGAGCTCTGTCAGATGTGTAGGAGCTTGGAAGATAATGCTGAGAACAGTGCAGAAGATGGAGGCCTGGTTTGTGAAATTTCAGAGGGAAAATTAAAGACTCTCTTCAGGGGCATTGCTGTTTTTATTGTGAAGATTTTGTAGTTCTGGTTAGCTGGGGCTGAAGAATCAGCTGTGATTAACAAGATACCAGAACTACTAAAGCAAAAACTTTGCATTACTGGGACTATTGATGCTGGTTAGCTGGAGCTAAGAAATTAGCGGTGATTAAGAAGAGACCAGCATCGTTGAGGTGACATCTTCTGGGAAGTGCTTTCTGAAAGCACAAAGAGGCTGTGTTCCAGAGATAGGCAAGGTTGTACTCCTTCTGCAGTGGGACTTGGTAATGTGTAAGGGTCACCCAGGTGGTACTGGTTTTGAAGGCATGAAGGGGTCACACAGCAGCTCAGGCTTGGCACTGTGAGAGGCCATGGAAGGCCATTGGTGAAGGTGCAGCCCCAGTTGTAATTGAAGGCCCAGGACTGAAGGGGTCACGCAGTGTTTTGGAGATGCCAGTACCACGAGATGACCACCAAGAGCAGCAGCAGCAGTGGAGTACAGGCATCTGGAGCCCAGAGGACGACGTGTGTGCTACAAAGGGCATGGCTGGAGAAGTGACCCAAGCCCTTGGAGGAGTCCAGAAGATCATGAGTTGGATCCCAGACGTTGGACGGTTGGAGATTGATTTTTGCTTTGATTGTGACTGTGCCCTGATATTTTCCCTCTTGAAGGAAGAAACTGTTTTAGTGGAGCCCACAGTTAAGAGACTTTTAATTGTAAAAAGACTTTGGATTTTAAAAGAGATGGATATTTTAAAGAGATTGAAATTTTAAGAATATGTAAAGACTGTGGGACTTTTAAATTTATTTAGATCTTGGGGATGAATAAGAATGTAAGGGTTGAGGCTTACTAGTGATGTGTTTGTGTGTCAAGTTGACAAGGGGTCAATTGTATTGGCTATTTTTATGTCAACTTGACACAGCTGGAGTTATCACAGAGAAAGGAGCTTCAGTTGAGGAAATGCCTCCATGAGATCCAACTGTAAGGCATTTTCTCAATTAGTGATCAAGGGGGAAAGGCCCCTTGTGGGTGGGACCATTCCTGGGCTGGTAGTCTTGGGTTCTATTCTTTAAGAGTAGGCTGAGCAAGCCAGGGGAGGCAAGCCAGTAAAGAACATCCCTCCATGGCCTCTGTATCAGCTCCTGCTCCCTGACCTGTCTGAGTTCCAGTCCTGACTTCCTTTGGTGATGAACAGCAGCATGGAAGTGTAAGCCGAATAAACCCTTTCCTCCCCAACTTGCTTCTTGGTCATGATGTTTGTGCAGGAATAGAAACCCTGACTAAGACACATGGTCACCTCAAACAAACTTAAGCTGGTTTTGATTTTTAAGTTTCCTTGCTTCTTTGTGGTTTATGCCATTCTTCAAGAATCTGATTTCTGTGATAATAGAAGCTTATATAATTCCAAACACGAGTTCACATTTTGTATTCCATTGGCCTTAGTCTGAGTACCCAGTAATTTTGAATTACATAACTAAGAATCTAGTTGGCCTGCTGTGAACCTATCCCTTGTAGCCTTGAGTGAGGGATGAGGGCAAGGGTTTCCTCTTTGGGAATATAGAGGACACAGATGGCCTGGAGGAAAAAGGTTTTTTTGTGGCTACAGGGAAGAGAAGGAAGAACTGTATTCATCCCTCTAGAGATTGAGCTAAACAGGAAGCGATGACCCAGGAGAGGTGAGAGAAAGAACAAACTCTTGCTGCATGATTCTAAATGACTTGATTTAGAAACCTCTGAAAAGCTCAGACTGGATTTAATTGAGGCCAAGACCCTTAACGCAAGAGAGGTCCAACATACAAAGGATGTAGTGAGGTTGGTTTGCCCACTGCTGCAGCTGGCTTAGAGTCCTCAGGCAAATCAGTTCCAAAGGATATCCAAGTTCCTACAACATGCCATCCTTACATCACTTTCAATATTTGCAGAACACCATCATCTTTCTCCCAAATTAATCATTTACCCCATCTCCTTAGTAGAAAGTCCTTCTCTCTTTCCTCTTACAAAGCATCTATTGATAAACACAGAACAGCCCTGTCTAGTCGATTCTTGGGCAAATGTGTCTTAATCTTTCTGTTCCTGATTTGGCAAGACCAATAGTAAACCTGAGGAAAAGAAAAACAAGTAATTTTGCCCAGATGAGCTGACTAGTGAAGAAAGGAAACCAGGCAAATTGTCCCCTCAATGACCCAAAAATGGCTCAGATTTGAATCGTGTCATAAACTTCTCAGTGCCTAAAAATCGTATAAGTTTAATAAATAATTGTGGATGATCCAGACCTGGTTTTACAAATGGTAGTTAAACATGTAGTCACAACCCAATGGCTTGCTTGTTTGAAAGAGGTTGTGGGAGTATACGCATTTGTCTTCACCCAAGAAGTCTAAAGATCCAAGGCAATGGTTCTCTACCTTCCTAGTGCTGCAACCCTTTAATAGCTCATGTTGTGGTGATCCCCAACCATAAAATTGCTACTTCATAACTGTAATTTTGCTACTGTTATGAATTGTAATGTAAATATCTGATATGCAGAATATCTGATATGTAACCCCTGTGGTGGTCATGACCCACAGGTTGAGAACCACTGACCAGGGCTATTGTCTTGACCCATTGACATTCTAAATACAGGCTACCTTATTAAAATATTATATAATTGTGGGTACATAGCTGAATGGTAGATTACTCATTATGTATATACAAATATACACAATGGGTTTGATGAACAACACTGTACACGTATATTCACACATATATGCGCACACAGAGAGAGAGAGAGAGAGAGAGTGAGAGAGAGAGAGATGGGTGGGGCATACAGATAATAAACCATTAAATGATAAGTTTACAACATATTCTGACACCAATGTTCCTTCAAGTTTTAATTAACCCATGGGCTCTCGCTTTTGTTATTTAGTTTAATTCCACCAGTTTTAATCTGACTATGGAATAAAGTCATAGCATTCTATATTTAAAAAGTCGACAGTCTTCTATCACAAATCATTAGCTGGTGCTCCAGCTAAACTTCATGAATGTTGGCTCTAGCTAATTTCATGTCTTAGGTTTCCAATCTGGTATTTCATAAATGGCACTTGTTAACAAAATCAAAGACCTCTTCCAGGCCACCATGAGCCATTGCCTTGAACACTAGAACTAAAATCACTATGGCCAGTTTCCCTAAAACTCAAGTCTACTTTTGCTGGTCCTTTTCTTAAAATCATCCCATTTCCCAACGCCACAGAAGGAGTCTGAATTCCTTACTACGAGGGAGCAGAAGAGCAATTGGATCATTTTGGGCTCCCCATCCCCAGAGTTGCACAGCAGTTTTGCACTTGGTTCCTCACACTATAGAGAAGAAGCAGCTGAGCTGTTGAGTGACAGTACAAGAAGGACATGGTACATTCCTGTCACTCTTGCTTCCTTCCCACATTACTAGGGCATCCTTTCCCTCCAGGTAAATTTGGCTGATGGCTGCTCTGAGGAAAGAGAATGGCAACTGAGTCTCCAAACCTCCACTGTTGGGGATGAAGGGAGGGGGCTTGACTTGGGGCATGACCCTGATATGGTAAATGTTATACTAACCCAAAAGAATCTAGTCTGGCCACATCTCAGAACTATGTCACTCTCCCCCTCCTGATCCTAGTTCCTCCTTCGGGACTGGTTTCTCTTGACTCATTTCTACTTCCTCATTAATATTATACCTCTTATCAGCTAATTTCGTCCTAAGATGCAGACAAGTCAGTGATGATTCCATCAGTGTTTGTTCCACTCTTAGAAAGTCAATAATTTTGAACATTCCTTTGATTATATCATATTAACACATAGAAACAGACTTCCACACACTAAAACACACTTGCCTCCATGGATCTAAGTGTGTTCAGAATGACTTTTTCTTATTGTGCTAAAGCTAGTTTGGGTTGAGTGTCTATCAATTACAACCAGGATCCTGAAAGCGTATACTTACTTAAACCAGCTTTCAGAAGCCCCAACCTGCAGGCTGCCTGTGATAGGTCTGTGAGTCCATATCCTTTGTTCTACTGGCCTCTGAAGAAACTGGAACTTTTACAAAAGTATTGTCAGACAATAACAACTATTTAAAATTAAGATCATTATTTTGAGCAGTCAGTCTCCAAATACTAATTGGTTCATTGTGTAGGAAGCATGCCATTTATATGGCACCAATTAAAAGTGCAATTAGTTAATTACCTAAGCATGAAATTACTACTATTTTATCCTGATGGCTTCACTACAAAGCCATGTTCTCCCCAACTAGTGCTACCACTAGGGTGTTGTGCAGATATTTCTCATGTTTTTCTCTTGAGCAATTTTATAGACGATATAGCTGTCTTTCTCCATCTAATTCAGCTTGAATTACATAAAAAGACATGGCTATCTAAGGCAGTGATTGCAAAATGTTGCCTATATCTACATCACTTTGGATTACGTAGTAAGCCTCTGGGTTCTGCCTTCACCAGGTCTAGGCTAAGTGCCCCACAGTTTGCATTTCTGAGAAGTTCTAGCTAATTGGATGTGGCTAGTCTAGAGCTCACACTGATTTCCTACTGTGAGTAGTCAGAACCACCTGCTTTTCACAGATATGATAACTTTTCCCCAAGCTATCATAGATCTCCCTAAACACAATTTCTCATTTCCTTAGCTATTTTCAAAAGCCTTGTTGGGAGAATTGATTTTTCAATAGCACAACCAACCCATTCTTTAGCATATTTACCTTGCTGAACTGGTGGGGTCCAAACTCCAAGGTATCAACGGTCAGAAAAATAACTCAAAGAAGGTCAGGATGCATGGTGGGAAGATAGAAGAAGGAAATGGGATTTCCCACATGCACACACTAGGTAAATGGTGTGTACTGAGGGGATCTGGAGAGTGTGTCCCATCTGAACGTTTCCATTCTGTAGCCTGGTGGCTAAGATCATAGACCTTATATCAGATTCCATCACTTACGAGCTATGTGCAAGTGTTCAATTTCTTCATGCTTTGTTTCTCTCACCCATTCAGTGTGGGTGGCAGAATCTATTTTAGAGGGTTGGTGTGAGGATTAACATCAGGATAGGCAGTGGTACCTACTCTACTACAGTAACAGCAAAGACTTAGATAACTATGGCTCTTTCTAGTCACTACTGAGCATTAAACCAACAGTAGTAAAAATAAAGGGTGCATGATAATTTGTTTAGCTTTTACATAATCTATGAAACAAATACAATTATTAACCATATTTTACTTATTAAACTGAGACATTAAAGAATTATATAAAAGGCCCAACTTCCCAGAGCTAACAAGAGGTAGAATTTGATAATAAACCTATCTCAGCTGATTCCAGGTTCCTAGTTTTACCACCATACACTGTGTTAGCAGCTAAGCAAGGCAAGTCACTTTCAGGGAAAACTCATGCATAATGCACCTAACAAGCTATCCTTTGTTTGATTCAACTAAGATGCTGGCAAAATTTGAGGAGAATCTGCTAAGATCACCAAGATACTTCAACTCATTCCTTCAGCCACCCAGCATAAGCTTGGCTTTTATTATTACTATTACTATGATTATTGTTACTACTATTATTTTAGAGAAGGAAGACTTCACTTTGGCTCCCAATTACAAGGACTATAATTTTTCTTTGTGGGTGAGCTTCTGGCAGCTATTTCTCGCACCTTGACAGATCAGAAAGCAGAAAATAGATGTCACCCTCAAAGTGATTCATTCTAGCTAGACACAATCCTGTAGATCCCACAGCCTCTGAACATAGGGTTACCTGTTAAGGACCAAGCATTCAAACACATTAACCCAGAGCAAGAAGAAATCATGGTGTCTCCATTCAATAACTGATGCAATTGTCAAAGGATATTCCTTCCATGCCACCTCCCAGAAATGTTATTCTTTCTCCCCTCTTTCAGGTTGCTGTGCAATGTAAGACATGAGTCAAACAGCTGCCATTGGAAACATCAAGGTTGTGGACAAGAAATCCTTCACTGCTGGCAAACCCATCAAGTTGATGGGGAAGGCCAACAATAAATGAAAACAACCCTCAGAAGTTCTGTTTGCTCTCCCCAAATAACCTGACAATCTACTTGTTGACCAGGTAACATTAGTTAAGGCTGTGCTGCTTTCTTCCAGGAAGGAAAGCATGAGACAGCCCAGAAAACTCTGGCAACGTTTAAAGCCCAGATACATTCCTGTGTTGTAAAGATCCTCTTCTCTGTCTAGTCTGTCCTCTTTGTAGGGTAGTTGGATTGTTGTGAAATGTATGAAGCAGGTTCACCATGGCATACAGCAAGGGTTGACATAGTACATAGTCAGATCAGTGCTACCCGGTGCACTTTATCATCTAGAAGCCTGAAGAGCACTCAGTGTTAACAATTTCTTATCTAACTGATAGAGTGGGTTAGAAGATCCTAAATTATCCGTTGGAGGTGTGGGCTCAAAGTTATGTCTGTGTCCAACTTATTGGGTCTGTTAGGTTTAATATTCAGGGACAGGGAAATGGGGGAAATCTGTGGCCTTAAATCTTCAGTTATGCTTTCTTTCTATTCTTTCCATCTATACCAAGACAACTCCTCCTGGAACCCAAGAAGCTAACTATATATTGTACTTATTCTGAAGAGGCTAAAAATCAGGAGCCCAGGATTCTCCTGGACCGAGTTCTCCATCTCATCCTCACACCTGTCAGCTTACACATTTGCCAGGTGACAGATGCTGTTCTCACCCCCACACACCTATTTCATGAGTAGAGACAGAGAAACATCTCAGGTGGCAGTGTAGGAGGAGGAAGCAACACAGGGAAGTCATTGCTAATGTCAATGTTGAACTGAGCATGTGCCAAGGCAATTGTATCTACCATTTTAACCTTTTGTGCTCATGGTCAATGACCTTGCTGAGCAGGCACTCGAACGTCGATCTTAACCTGAACGTGCTCAGGAATGTGCCAGCCCCCAAAGCACTTTCTCTGTGCGTGTGCATGGGCGTGTGGGATGAAATCTCCGCACTGCCTGTGTTTGGGGCGAACATTGCTCTGGAAACAATGCCAGTGCTCTCTTACTGGCTGCAAGTCATGCATCTCTCTCCATGTCAATCTACTAATGCACAGTTTGACTTCTCGACAAAATGAAAAACTATTGCATTTGGTCACAACTGAGTCACTGGCTTTGCTCCATAAGGAGCAGTGCCACAGAAATCTGACCAGTTGGTGCCATATAGACCACGAGTTGAGTTTTACCTGTTCACTTAGATGGATTTAAAAACTTAAAAATGGATTTATCCTAATGACTTGTGTGTGTGTGTGTGTGTGTGTGTGTGTGTGCATTGTTTGGTGTAGATGCCATGTGTTGGGGATGTTGGATCCCCTGGAGGTTACAGATGTTTGTGAGCCACCTGATGAGGATGCTGAGAAGTGAATTCGAGTCCTGTGGAAGAGCAGCAAGCATTAACCATTGAGAAATTTCTCTAATCCCGAAAAATGACAGAAATCTGGCTTTCTCTGTGTATGCCTGTCTCTGTCTCTATATTTCTGTTTTTCTGTCCCTCTTCCCCTTCCTCCCTCCTTCTCTCTTCCTCTCCTTCTCTGTGTATATGTGGTGTGTATGTGTGTGTGTGTGTGTGTGTGTGTGTGTGTGTGAATATTTTGAATATGGCTAAATTTTTTATAACACTGAGTGGAGCAAAAAAAAATATATATATGTCTTGAGCTAGAAAAAAGATCCACATGGCAGATCCAGTTCCAGCGGGTCCAAAGTCCTCTTCTGGTCTCTGTGGGTACTTCACACATGTAGTGCACAGACATACATTCAGGCAAAATACTCATACACATACACATTTTTTCAAAACATTTTAAAGCACCCACTCTTCTTGGGTCACTTTTGACCTACAAGCCACAGTGTATAGGTTCCACATCCACATTAGAGGTATGCAGAGTAATGTAGTATCCACTTATCCTGCTGAACATGGATGGAAAAATATCATCTCTTTAGCATGCCAGGTATTGTGCCCATCTCAGGGCAAATGATACTTCCCAGCGTGCTTCTCTCTGAATGGCACCCTCTTTGTGTCAGTTGCCTTCTAGCTCCTTTCTAGTCTTCTTGTCTTATCTTCTCAGACTGAGACAATGAAAATGTCTCCACTTACTCTTAAGTATACCTAAATTTTTTCTGTTGAAGCACTGGTCCCTTTCTCCATGGGATGGATAATTATCACATTATAGATAATGTTGTTAGACTTACCCTTTCATGTCTTGACAATTCCTTTAGTTTTGAATTCCTTTTATAAAAGATAAGCAGCCTCCCTAAATTTCTAGTGCCTGACCTTTGATTTCAGATAATGTGCTTACTTAACACAGGTCCATGGGAAGTAGGACCACAAAATGAAAAAGTCTACCCCCCAGCAGAAGACTGGGGACTGTGGCAATGACTTGACTCTTATTTTACTTGACATATCCAAAATCAGATGCATGTACATTAGCTATGTTTCATGATGATACATCATTAATTTCCTAAAATAATTATAGATTTTTCCCATCTATTATTATTTCATTATCATTATTATTTGTACTTGGTCAGCCCTCAGGCCAACCTCCCAGTCTGAAAGAAAGGCTTTCCCAAGTGCTAACCCTACTTGTACAATAGACATGACCACAAGAAGTAGTCAACCACACTAGAAGGTAAGAAGTTTTCTTACAGAAGAATCCACACACAGCCTCTTGCCTAGAGTAGGATTCTAACCCTGAATTCATCAGCCCCCTTCCCACAGCCCACCCATCACATTACCGGGTCAAGTTTCCATGGTTAAAAATGTGTAGTTTGTTGATGAAAACTATTATTTTGTATACTAACAAAAAACATTAATTTTAAAAAAAATGTGACCAACAACTAAAATAAAGGTTTCTCATGCCAGGAACTGAGGCTTTGTTCGAGAGTCTGTGGATTTTGAGAAGCATTGCCATCCTATATGGCAAACTGAACACACACACACACACACTTTTGTGTATATGCAATTTTATGTAAATATAAGATAATCAGATTCTTTAAGGCTTTAGCAAACATTCTTAGTGTTATGTGTCCCTCCTCCCTCTTTTTTCCATAGTGATCTCCTTTCTGGTCCTAAGCAGGTGTTTATTGCTGTGATGTACCATGACCAAGAGCAACTTAGCAAGGAAAGGATTTATTTGACTTACAAATCAAAGGCTATGATATTCTGTGTTATATTAGGGAAACCAAAGCAAAAACTAAGAGACAAAAACTGAAGCAGAGACCACAAAGGAGTGCCCCATACTGATTTGCTTAGAGTGCCTCACTGTACACCCTAGGGCCACCTTTCCAAGGACAGCTATGTCAACACTGCGATGGACTCCTCCACATAAATTATCAGTCAAGAAAATGCCCCACAGGCTTACCCACAGGCAATATGAGAGGGGCACTTTCTCAGTTGAGGTTCCCCCTTTTCACATGACATTAGCCCATGTCAAACTGAAGTATTGAATTGGACATTTTCGCTACTCTTTCATTTGTATGCAACAATTAACTGTCTCTGGGTGCCTTGTCACAAAGGTCATTATGGGCATTGCTTTTCACAGTTCATTCTGATGCAGCCAAACTTAATACAAAGGCTTGGCATGATCCCATTAACTATTAACTCCATTCCTGGACTAGGTCACCCAGATAGGTGTTCAAAGGAAGACCCAAAAGTATACGGCAGGAAACCTGTAATCTTGTTGTGGTAACTGTTTGCCTGATCTGATCCTCAGTTTTACATGCTGCAACGCTGAAGCATAGCCATCCCATAGGTGACCAGGCTTGGGAAAGACTGATTATATCAAACAACTCACCATGATTGGATGTCAGTGTCTCTTTGAGAAAATACAAATATTGTGCCCTGTGTTCAGCACCATCTGCCCTCTCCTGGAACACTTACAATGACCGCCATGTTCTTGCCAGAGACTAGTCAATGATCACGAAGTCTGAGCCCAGGACTGAACTGAAGATCTTCATATATGCTGTGCCCATTGTCCCCCAGGAGACTGTAAGCTGGTGCGTGATACAGACTCAGGTGCTGTAGTGTGATGCAGACTCAACTCCATCCCCTCTTTCTGCAGATTCCTTCTCACCCCATCTTAAGAAATATCACTAAGAGACCACCAGTCCTGTTAAGTTTTTGGCCTTCATTAGATATTTCAGCTCTATTGAGAGATTGTTAGTTCCTAAAGGATCTTTCATTAAAATAATTTATTTTACCGACTTACTCATGTTAGAAATATTGTCTATGGGGGAGCAGATGAAGTCCTAAGGGAATGTATCTAATTATTAAGAGCAACAACCATGTCAAGGACCCAAATGCCTCAGAACCATGGAAATGGCAGTCTTCCCCTGGTCCAAGTACATATGTTAACACGGTATGCAGAATCTATCAAGCACAGCTTCTTCTTCCCTGGTACTGCAACCTGAGTGTGTTCTACCATACAAACCTCCTGCCCAGGTCAGCTCCTGCTTTGTGCTGATGGTTGCTGTGTCTCCACCAGAGTGTATGGGCTACTCTATTTCTGTTATCCCTAACTCTGTCTGTCAATTTTCCACTCCTTGTCACTCAGTTGGAACAATCCACAAGCTGTGCAGATCCCAGCAATTGTGTCTCCACACCATCTTCATTAGGATAATACTTCTATCCTCCTCCCAAATGAGAAAAACTGCCTTAGCTTAAAGAGAAGCTGAGAATGGTCCGAATTAAGAGTTGGTTGGTTTCTTCTAGGATCTTTCTCCATATCTATAGGATGAAAAAAAAAAGATAGCATTCTCATGTGCTCCCTAACATGGGAGTATACATATTGGTGGATGAATGTGCCAATCTGTCCAACCCCAAGATCAAGGTATGGTTACTAGGCCACTCTATACTGGCCACAAGAATGTGTCAGCAAGCACACAGTGCCCAATGACAGACTTTTGAGAGCTTGGCCCTCAACTCCTAAAGCATTTGCTCCATTCATTAGTATGTAAACAGCATAAGTCTATTGTTTTCATTATTTAGTTTTCATTAAGCAATGACAGGCTCCCATGACTTAAGTGATGATCAGTTTTTGGATAAATAATTATTTTACTACTTAACATATCCAGACACCATCATGACACCATGATTTAAAAACCACTAAGCTTAAAGGACTGTATTCTGTCTCAATGCTTTGGGACCTTTTTCTGTTCTTTGCTTCCTCATTCTAGTTGTACACCAGCACCAACCATGATCACCAGTCCTCTGTTCTTATGCAGCTCAGCTCCCCTCACCCATCCTCCTGAGCCTCCTGCCCCTAGATACTTTGACTCCAATCCTTTATATATTTTTGTCTTTTTTTTATTAGATATTTTCTTTATTTACATTTCAAATGTTATCCCTTGTACTGGCTATTTTTGTGTCAACTTGACACAGCTGGAGTTATCACAGAGAAAGGAGCTTCAGTTGAGGAAATGCCTCCATGAGATCCAACTGTAAGGCATTTTCTCAATTAGTGATCAAGGGGGAAAGACCCCTCTTGTGGGTGGGACCATCCCTGGGCTGGTAGTCTTGGTTCTATAAGAGAGTAGGCTGAGTAAGCCAGGGGAGGCAAGCCAGTAAAGAACATCCCTCCATGGCCTCTGTATCAGCTCCTGCTCACTGACCTGTCTGAGTTCCAGTCCTGACTTCCTTTGGTGATGAACAGCAGCATGGAAGTGTAAGCCGAATAAACCCTTTCCTCCCCAACTTGCTTCTTGGTCACGATGTTTGTGCAGGAATAGAAACCCTGACTAAGACATCCCCTTTTCTAGTTTCCTCTTCAAAAATCCCCTATCCCCTCCTCGCCACCCTCCCTTCTCACCAACCCACCCACTCCTGCTTCCTGGCCCTGGCATTCCCCTATACTGGGCCATAGAACCTTCATAGGACCAAGGGTCTCTCCTCCCACTTATGACCGACTAGGCCATTCTCTGCTACATATGCAGCTAGAGCCATGAATCCCACCATGTGTTTTCTTTGATTATTGGTTTAGTCCCAGGGAGCTCTGGAGATACTAATTAGTTCGTATTGTTGTTTCTCCTATGGGGCTGCAAACCCCTTCAGCTCCTTGGGTACTTTCTCTAGCTCCTTCATTGGGGACCCTGTGCTCCATCCAATGGATGGCTGTGAGCATCCACTTCTATATTTGTCAGGCACTGGCAAAGCCTCTCAGGAGACAGACAGCTTTATCAGGCTCCTGTCAGCAAGCTCTTGTTAGCATTTGAAATAGTTTCTGGGTTTGATGGTTGTTTATGGGATGGATTCCCATGTGGGGCAGTCTCTAGATGGTCATTCCTTCAGTCTCTGCTCCAAACTTTGTCTCTGTAACTCCTTCCATGGGTATTCTGTTCCCCCTTCTAAGAAGGATTGAAGTATCCACACTTTGCTCTTCCTTCTTCTTGAGTTTCATGTGTTTTGCGAATTGTATCTTGGGTATTCTGACTCCAATCTTTTTGATTCCATTGTTTCTTTAACATATTTTTATTTTGTGGGTGTGAGTGTTGGCATGCATATATGTTTATGCACCGCACATGAGCCTGATGCTCTCAGGAGAACAGAAAAGAGCATTGGATCTCCCTGAAACTAGAGTGGCAAACAGTTGGGAGCTACCATGTGCACGCTGAGAAACAAACCCAGGTCCTCTGAAAGAGCAGCTAAGTGTTCTTACCTGCTGCACACACACACACTCTTTCTCCAGCCTCTCTACTACATTTTCTTCCCTTTAACATTTTCTTCCATTAAACTTTTTGGTGGTCATGTCTCTGCTCTATTTCCCCAATGTCCTATCCATCTTCAAGGAGAGGCATGATCTCCCAGTTCAGGGGTTTCCAGAACTAGAGCTCAGAATCACAGCCTCCTATATCCAAACTGCCCCTTCCAAATCAGTTGACTCCAGTCTGACTACTGGTCCTCACATTCTGTCATTCCATTCAGAAAACTGCACCTCCATCCACGTTGTCTCATCTAGATTTTTCTTCTAACACTTTTGCCCCATTCTATTTTAAACTGGTTTCTTTTCTTTTTGAGACAGGGTCTCGATATATCCCAGACTGGCTTCAAACTTGCTAAGTATACAAGGATTCCTTTAACCATTTGAATCTTCTTCCTTCACCTCTTAGAAGCTGGGATCATAACCATGGGCCACCATGCCTGGGTTTATGTGGCATTGAAATAAAACCCAAGGAATCATGTACTGAAAGCAACTCTACCAGCTGAGCTATGCTGATGGCTAATTTTAATTATCACCTTGGCTCGTTCTCGAATCACCTGGACTTGTCTAGGTCAGGTTGTTCGGGAGGTATGTCTGGGGGGAACTTTCTTGATGTGGGAATTCTCACCCGTTGTGGCTGGCACCATTTCATAGGCAAGAGATTCTGAACTGTATAAGTGTGGAAAACGCAAACTGAGCACAAAGAGCATGAATTAATTTGTTCCTCTCTGCCCTTGATGGTGGCAGTGATGTGACCATATCCTTTGAGTTCCTGCCACCTTAACTCCCCTGTGCTGATGAGCTTCAATGTGGAATTGTGAAACAACAAAAGATGTGATTCCCTTTTACTTTGCTATGGCAGCTATATTCACAGCTCTGTTTTACACAGTTTTTAACTTGCCTTATTAGATGAAGCTAAGTTCATTAAAAAGATGACATGTACTGTTTCCAGAACTTATCAAGTCTTAGATCTAGGAGATTGGGCAGATTTATCCACAAATGACACAGATTGGGATCTAAACACACAACATCCTTAATAGCATATTTTGTGCTACTAATGAGGCATGAAATACATTCTAAAACTGTAATGGCCCAACAAATGGTGATGAGAAAACTGGGTATCTACATATAAATGGATGACACTGGTGCATAGTGAAGCCACATATAAAAATCAAATTCACCTGCACCAAAGAAATAAATATAAGAGCTAAAACTAGAAAACCTTTAAGAGAAAAACAGGAGCAAAGCTTCATTGACATTGGATTTGACAATGGTCTTATAGAAATTATGTCAAAGCCACAAGCAACAAAAGAAAAACAAATAAATTGGACTTTATCAATAGTAAGGCCTAGGAAACTTAAGTTCTAGGTAACTATCTAGCCTGATGTTACTAACTTTTTTTTTACTGTTACTAGTATTATAAGGAAACTTTCTCACATGCTTTTACTGCTATTCCTAGGATGTTCTGTGCTTTGGTGTTCTTGGAAACCAGTCACAATAGAAGTCAATTAGAACTGCTTTGTCTAGTTAGCCACAGTAAGCTTGGACCCAAACCAACCTCCAGGCAGCACTTCCTGCTTCTGTGTATAAGCTTTTATGGTTTTTACTTTTATAAGTTGCCCCTAGGATGAACCCCAACATAAGAGAGACACCTGCACCATTATAAGAAGCCATTTGGGATAAGTCTTCCATTTTGGATAGAGGTCAAATAAAGTTTAAATTCCCAAGACCTCCTGGGAATTGATGTCCTGCTTGGCAGAAAGAGATACATATGTTGATAATTGACATCTGGTTGGCAAGTTAAAACATGAATGTTAGGCAAGGCAAGTCCCCTGTCACAGTTGAATACCCCCAACCAATGGGGGTAGGATAAGTGTACAACAAAGGCATGTCCCTAAGGAAGTCTCCTGTCCCTAAATCCTAATTGGTAGAATAACTTGTCACAGATGTTTGTGGATTTCAGGTTTAAAAGCCCTGTCAGATCTTGACTCGAGGTGATAGCCAGCTCCCAGCTCTGTCCTATGGCCCTGATCCATCAGTGCTGGAGTGAATGCTCTATAAATTATCCCTATGTGTCTGAGATTGGGGTTTGTGTGGTTTGTGAGGTGACTCCTGGACCAAAATTTTAAGACTCTAAACATTTAAGGAACACTTTCAATAATAAAGTGAAATGGTAACCTACAGAATGGGAGTCATAGTTTCATATAATGTATCTGATAGAGAATTAATGTCTAGAACATATAAAGTTTTTCATATCTAGAAAACTCTCTTAGAACTTGCTGAAATGGTTATGTGAGATCTATTCCATTGAAGTTTGTTATATTCCAGTGGTGGGGAATACATAACAAATATGATAAGTAAGTGAGATGTATAATATGGGGCTGAGGGTGTAGGAGAAGATGGAGAAGGGAGAGAGCCCATGTCCAGCTAGAGTTCCTGTGCTCTGGGCAGGCAGATGTGGGAGGACTGCCGGATGCTTTCCACGCTGCCCCAGGTGGGCATCTGGCTGTGTGAAGCCACTGACCCCACATGGCAAGGGGCAGCGCCCGGTACCAGGGGCCCCAGGGTGACACTCTTGGCCCTGGAGATACAAGAAGAGGGCAGAGGGAGAGAGGTTCCCACACAGGAGAGTTCTTAGTCCAGTCCATGGCTGGATCACGGGAAGGCCTTCTGACAGGAGATTAGGCACGGCTCATTAGGAAAAAGCCTTTCCCATCGTCCAAACACAGTGGGCCTTGATGAACAGAGACAGTCTATGGTTTTAGAGCTCTATTGTAGAAAGGCAGGAGGAAAGAGAGAAGGTAGAGAGAGAGAGAGAGAGACTGGCCATGGCCATGTGGAGAGAGGAGGAAAGGGAATGAGAGAAAAGAGCTAGAGAATAAGAAAGGTGAATGCTTAGAGGTAAAAGTTTAGAGAGTAAGAGAGAGAGAGTAAGAGGGAGAGTAAGGAAAGTAAAAGCTTAAGAGAGCGAGGGGGGGCCAAGCAGCCCCTCTTATAGTGGACTGTGTTATCTTGTTGTTGCTAGGTAACTGGGCGGAGTCTAGCCTGAAGGTCCGAAACTTGAGACATTGTGTAAGTGACTGAAAGCCAGGAGCCTCTCCTGTGGGAGCAGTAACTTTGACAGGAGCCAGGGGTCCAGGAGACATGAGAAAATGCCTTCTGTCCCATGTAGGTGAAAATTACCACCACTGGGTTTCACCGGGGTTCACACCTCAGCTCAACTGGAGACCAGCCTGTTTGTGCATAGCCCATTGCCCCATGGTGTAATATAGTGAATTGTAGTAGTTGCAGTCCAACTAATCCAACAATGGCCAGCTGTGGATTGCAAGTCCAAGAATCTAGTAGTTGCTTAGTCCCATGAGGCTAGTTGTCTCAGCTGGTCTTCTGTGTAATCTAAAATCCTGAAGAAGTAGACTCCAATACCAGCAAGGAATGGATGTGCTGGCAAAGTGAAGGTAAGCAGGAAAAGAATGAATGAATGAAACCTTCCTTCTTCCACTGTTCTTATACAGGCTTCCTGCACAAGGTATGTCTCAGATTAAAGTTATCCCTCAAGATCTGGATCAAAAGCATGTTGTTTTCCTCCCTCAAGATTTAGATCATAGTGTGCCCTCCATTACTGGACTGTAGCTCATTTCAGATATAGTCAAGTCAATAACTGAGAAAGCCATCACAGAAGTATTCTAGGTAAAGAAAAGAATAAACAACAAACCCCAGGGTAGAAGCAGTTCCAGTATATTTGACGGGAGCAAAGAAGACTGTGGCTGAGCAATGTGTTATATTTTTATGTAACTATATAATAAAAGATTAATAGCTGGGCTAAGAATGTAAGACTCTAGAAAATGTGCAATGAGATGAGCAAGGGGGCATGTTACAACTGATTACATGAAACACAAAATAACCTTCAAAGCTATTAAAATAACTGTACTCCAGTAAGTTGGAAAAAATCTAGATTCTAGAAGAAATGGATAAATTCATGCACACATGCATTACTAACATTGAATCATGAACTGCTAAATAATAGACAATGAAATTTGGTCAGAATTGAAAAATGAAAAGTCTTCCATCAAAGGAAAGTCCAACAGCGAATAAATTTGTTAAAGTATCCTAACAATAATGAAAAAAATTAATAAAATTGAAGAAAGTGGAATCTTTCTGTGATGGCTATTCTTCATTGTCACCTTGATTACTTCTGGAATGAACTAAAACCCAAATGGCTGGACACACTTGTGCATGACTTTTCTTGATTGAATTACTTGAAGTGGGAAGACTTGCCCTAAATCTAGTTTCTTTGAAGTGTAAAGATTGACCTTACATCTGGGCCACACCTTTTCTTAGCAGCCTATACAAAGGGTGTGGAAGAAGGAAGCACTTGTTCTTTCTTTGCCTACTTGCTCTCACTTATGGGCAAGTTCATTCCTTCACTGCTACTTTGGAATTCAGGTATATACTGAAGACTAGATCAGACATCCAGCCTTGTGCACTAAATAACTCCTGGATTTTTGAACTTTCCATCAAAAGAGAGTCATTCTTGAAATAGTCAGACTATAACCTATAAGCCACACTAAAAAAACAAAACAAAAAAAAACAAAACAAAACAAAAAAAACATACATACACCAGGACCCTGAAGAAACAGGCTCTAATCCCAATGATAGAATGAACTTGCCAGTGAAAGTAAAGATAAGCAGGCAAAGAACAAGAGCTTCCTTCTTCCATGTCAGATAGATAGATAGATGATAGATAGATAGATAGATAGATAGATAGATAGATAGATAGATAGACAGATAGATAGATAATAGATAAATAGAGATAAATATCAGTTCTGTTTCTCTAGAGAACACTGACTAATACAGATTTCTTTCATAAGGCCAGCATTATAAGGGCTTTTGTCCAGCATTACCCAAATTTATATAAAGACATAATGATAAAAGGAAACAGATGCTATGGTTCATCTTGATTGTCACGGGATTTAGAATCGCCATGGAAACAAACCTCTAGGTCTGACTACAAGAAATTTCCAGATGAGGTTAGTAGAAGTAAGAAGACTGACCTTCAATGTGGACTCTACCATTGCATGGGCTGGGATACTGAGGAACCACCTGCATTAATTTCTTTCTGTCCCCTGACTGGCAGTGCAGTATGAGCAGCTGTCTCAGACTCCTGCTGCTGTGACTTTCTGCTGTGATGGACAGAACCCTCGAAATGTGAGCTCAGATAAATCTTTCCTCCTTTAAGTTATTTCTGTCAGGGTATTTGTCACAGCAATTAGACAAGTAACCAGTATTCCATTTCAAATAAAGAAAATATCCAAGAAAAAAATAAAATTAAATAAATAAAAAGGTCAATTGTTGAATGAAAAAAAAAGTAACCACTATTCTTGATGAACACTGGTGTAAAACTCTTCATCAAAATATTACCAACATCAAATGAGATGCCCCCACTCTAGGATTCAAGAAAGATTCAACATACACCCATTGATAAAGATGCATTCTCCATTAGCATAATCAAGTGCGAAAACCATATGGTCACTTCAATATAGCAAAAATATTTGATAAAATGCAATATCTCCTTAGCTTTGCTTCCAGTAAATTTGGGCAGAATGAAGATATTTCAGCACAATAGAGGATATACATGACAACCCATAACTAATACCATATTGAATGGGTACAGTTTTAAAATTCTTTCTCTGTGAGTTGGAACAAGACAAAGATGCCTGCTTTCATCACTTTCATACAGCACTGGACGTCCCAACCAGAGAAATTAGGCAAGATAAAGAAAGAACATCCAAATTGGAAGGGGAAAAGTCAACTTTCTTTGTTATCAGATGTCATGATTGTGTCTACAGAAATCCTTGAAGACCTACCAAAATAAAAAGAAAACTGTTGGAACTAATGAACAAATTCAATAAATTTGCAGAATACAGAATCAATAAGCAAAAATCAATAGTACTTTTATATGCTAACAATGCATTATCTAAAAAAGAAATCAATAGAAAAATTCTATTAATAATAGCTATAAAAATAAAATAAAACACCTGGTAGTAAATTAATGAAAGAAACATACAGTTAAAATTAACTAACTAAGTAATAAATTGGGTTAGTGACCCATGCATATAATCCCTGTTCTTGCAAGACTGAGGCAGGGAATTGTCATGAGTTCAAGGCCTTCCTGAGCTAAATGCGAAAGGACCAATCCCACCCATAGAACACTTGGGAGATGTCTGTATTAAGGGTCTACATCCAAAAATAATTGATGAAAAAAATTGAAGAAGTTACAAATAAGTGGAAACATACCCCATGCTCATTGATTAAAAGAACTTCAGACTCTGGAAATCAGTCTGGCGGTTCCTCAGAAAATTGGACATAGTACTACCGGAGGATCCAGCAATACCTCTCCTGGGCATATATCCAGAAGATGTCCCAACCGGTAAGAAGGACACATGCTCCACTATGTTCATAGCAGCCCTATTTATAATAGCCAGAAGCGGGAAAAAACCCAGATGTCCCTCAACAGAGGAATGGATACAGAAATTATGGTACATTTACACAATGGAGTACTACTCAGCTATTAAAAGGAATGAATTTATGAAATTCCTAGCCAAATGGATGGACCTGGAGGGCATCATCTTGAGTGAGGTAACACAATCACAAAGGAACTCACACAATATGTATTCACTGATAAGTGGATATTAGCCCAAAACTTAGGATACCCAAGATATAAGATACAATTTGATAAACGCATGAAACTCAAGAAGAATGAAGACCAAAATGTGGACAACATGCCCCTTCTTAGAACAAAACACCCATGGAAGGAGTTACAGAGACAAAGTTTCGAGCTGTGATGAAAGGATGGACCATCTAGAGACTGCTGTATCCAGGGATCCATCCCATAATCAGCTTCTAAACACTGACACCATTGCATACACTAGCAAGATTTTGCTGAAAGGACCCAAATATAGCTGTCTCTTGTGAGACGTAGCCGGGGCCTAGCAAACACAGGAGTGGATGCTCACAGTCAGCTATTGGATGTATCACAGGGCTCCCAATGGAGAAGCTAGAGAAAGTACCCAAGGAGCTAAAGGGATCTGCAACCCTATAGTTGGAACAACATGATGAACTAACCAGTACCCCAGAGCTCTTGTCTCTAGCTGCATATGTATCGAAAGATGGCCTAGTCGGCCATCACTGGAAAGAGAGGCCCATTGGACTTGCAAACTTTATATGCCCCAATATAGGGGAATGCCAGGGCCAAAAGAATGGGAATGGGTGGGTAGGGAAGTGGGGGGCGGTATGAGGGACTTTTGGGATAGCATTGGAAATGTAATTGAGGAAAATATGTAATAAAAAATATTAAAAATTAAAAAAAAGAACTTCAGAATACTTCCATACTACACAAAATGAGCTACAGATACAGTGAAATCTCCATCTAAATACCAATGACATTCTTCACCAAAATAGAAAGCAAAAAACTTGACATTTGTATGGAACACAAATGACACATGGCAATCAACATCCAGAAGAATAAACATAGATCCAATATCTTGCCACCCTCCAAAATCATCACAAAATTGATTGAAGATTAAGTATAAGATTTGAAATATAAAAATGTAGGGTAAACATGTCAGATACCTGCAGTCTTTTCTTGGTTGGTATCTTATGTTTCTGGCATGTCTAATGCCCTGGGTTTTCTGCTGAATCTTCTGCTTCATCTACATAGCCCACCCAGCAGGTCCATTCAGGGAATCCAATGTTGCTAATGATGCCTGGCCTTTATTCTGTAATCTTGGTGCAAGCTTTCATGATCACTTTCCTATTTCATTCTACACATCGGCAAAATCAGAAATACACAGATAATACCAAGTTCTGTACAGCTCAAGACATAGCCCAGATATCTCCGGCATCTGTGTGGCCTTCCAAACTGAACCTAGCAAAGCACTTTACTAGGCAGCTGCTTTTACCAGGGAACTCTGGAGGCGTTATCTCTTTAGGCCTTATTCTGGTTTTAAGTTTTACCACCTTTCATGGATGCGGTCTTGCACACAATACATAATGTTTCTATTTTTCTGGTACAAAGTTTATGATTTGTTACATGGTGTTAATCTCTGTAAAACTTACAGATACTTTGTATCCACTCAATCCAGCCTTTTATCTAATTCCTGCTCCCTTCCTCACCAAACCCCCAATTTTTCATATCTTCCTGCTCTTCTCTTCCACCCCTCTTTCTTTCTCTCTCTGCCTGCATCTTTGTAATTCTGAATAAATGTATTTACCAATACTTATGTATGCCATAGCCTAAAGTCTCTGCAATTAGGTTTCTGTTTTCCCCCTCTGTTAAATATTTATTCCATTGGTTGGTTGGGTCTTGATACTCCAACGTTCTAATTGGCCTGGTTTTCACTATGTAGCTGTGCTAGCCTTGAACTCATGAATATCTCCTTATTTCAGCCTCACAAGTGTGAGAAACAAGTGTAAGCCATCACATCTGATTTCTTTACTTTTGGTTTCAGTCACACTGAAGTTCTAGGTCAAAGGCAGTGAAATTCTTCCTGAGACTATAGCATAATGAATGGTGTGTAGCCCATCTCTTGGTCCCTGTTTCTCTATGAAGCCTTATGTGCATGGCCATCACAGTGAGCATTTTACTGGCATTCTTCAAGCTCTGACCAAAAATAAAAAATAAATGGCCTTCCAAAATCTGTTTACCTTATTCAAGGGTTTCTCCAGCCCCCTGGTCTAAAGTATAATATTTTTTCTGAAAAATCAATTCCCAAAGCACATGGCCAGGTTGCCTCCAGGGTGAGCTTTATTTTGTTGCTCAGGTGAGGTGCAGAGCCAATTTTTCTGTGTGTTGCAGCTGATGAGGGACAAGGACAGATCTCCCATTATCAGAACCTGGGGATGGGGGTGGGGGGACAGCTCTCCCACCTGCTGCAGGCAGCAAGGGACAATGGACATCTTTCCCTCTTCCACATCACCCCATGGCAGACTAGAGGCAGGTCCACTCTCCCATGATCATTCTCTACCTCAGGGCTGACTTACCTGCACCCCACCAACGGGGTCCGGTCTACTGAGTGTGGTGGCTTGTGAGGAGTGTTGGTAGCTCAGCACACTGCCTTGGGTGACAGTCCAGACCAGGGACATCTGCATGGCCTTTGGTGGTAGCATAGGCCTGGGACAACAGAGGCCCCAGCTGCCATGGGATCAGAGATCCAGACATGGCCCCCAGGAGGAGCTTGGGCCCGAATATCCCCATCAACTCAGATAGCAGTTCAAACCACTCAGATCAGCACTAGCCCACCCCCACCCCCTCAGCAACACAGCCCTTGGATATCCCCATGATCTCTTGAGGACAGCTCAGACCACAGACATTGACCTGTCCTTCATTGGAAACTCAGGCAACAACAGACATCAACATAGACCCAGTTGTAGCAGGACAATAAATGCAGACATGGCTCTTGGTGGAAGCCCCAGACAGGACCTCACCATGGCCTCCTTATATCTGCCCAGTCCTCACTGCCATGGAGTCTCCAAGTTCCACCATTCTCCACAGTGTACGGTCCCCTTGGCTTTGCTTTCTCTTCCATCTCTCTGCCTTGCACACCATCTTTTCCATGTCCCTATCACATATTCATCCACCATCCATTGTAGTGACATCCATGGCAGGCACCTGAGTATCATACTTCAGGGACTGGAGCTGGCATTGAGTTTCTTTCATGGGGCTTCCCAGCAAATGTGGTGGGGTGTTTGGATATCTTTCCTTACATTCTTTGGGTCTTGCTTTTCTCACCTCTTTCCTACAACTAATTTAGTTACATTAGCTAAGAGTAACTTTTGTAAGCATTATGTCTTCTCCATTTTCCTGTTGTTCAGTTATTATCATTGATAATATTTATTCTTTTTTTCTGTTTTCAGTCTTTCTTCATGGTTATCTTTCAACAGGAAGTTGGCAAGGAACTCAACAGACCATACATTCTAACACCCTGTTCAACCTCATACTGTACTCAAGTATTCAACATCTTGAAAACATTCCCCTTTTCCCCAGAAGCCATTCAACCTTTATTCACTACTGACATACAATATAACACTTAGGAAGGAGAGGAACAATACCTAAATTCTCACATACTTTGCACAGTAGTTGGAATGAGGAGGGCTCACACCAGCTATGTCTTATGGAAAGAAGTTTAATAAGAATTAATGCATTTTATCCCCCCTATTTTCAGGGGGGGGAAATGGTAGAGTAAGGAGAAAGCTATCACACACTGTGACAAAGTCAGTCAGAAGCTAATCAAGCAATGTGGCACAACAGGGACATGAAATCTCTAAAGTGGACCACAGACTGAGCACACAGTGGCCTTCAGGTCTGATAACCATCATCCTTTAAAGGGGAATCTTGGGTTCCAGGATATAAAGTTACAGATTCCCCAAAACCTTGATCCCAGGCCATTACTGGTCCTGCCAAGCATGTCCTAAGTTTTAGACAAGGAGCTCTGTTTCTTCTCTCTACTCTCAGGGCCTCAGAGAAAATCTTGGCTCAGTCTGGCTCCCAACACAGAAGGGTTTAACTGAAGAAGTCCAACCCATTTTAAATGTATGGCATCATTCTATATGTGTTGGACCCAGACTCAATAAGTGAGTAAAATCATTTGGACTGAATAAAAGAGGTGATGTGAGGACCCAGCACCCATCCCTCTGCTTCCCAAGTACAGTAGCAGTGTGGCCAGCTACCTCATGTTTCTGCCACACCATCCCTCCCATCATGGACTATAAACTGTAAGCCATAAGCCCTCCCTTCCTTGAACTCCTTTTGTCAGATATGTTCTCACAGCAACAGACAACTGATGTATAGGAGTGGTACTGAAAGGTAGGGTTGTTGCTGCAGCTGCTTGACCATGTAGTTCACAGGCTTTGGACATGGTTTCCAAGATGAACATGCAGTAATCAGAACTGAATGGGGCATTCTGGTGGGAACTGGAAGACTAGAACGCCAAGAGAGATATAGACAGTGGAGGCCTGGATCATGATGTTTGGAGTAGAAGGATTGTTGGCAACTGGACCAGTAGCCCTTTGTGTTAAATTCTGGAAAAAAAATTAGCTTTACTTTGCTCATGTCCTGAGAACTTGAGTATGGCCGAATGTAAAAGTAATGAATTAATTTGCTAGGTGGAGAAATGTTTCAAGGCATGATAGAATTCAGAGGATGATTATGGGTGTGGGGGACAGAGAACAAAGTGAGAAAGTGAGGTACACAGATGTGACATCAGCAGAGAAAGGAGTGAGTTAAAAGTTACAAATAAAGGAGCCACTGAGAAAATAGCTTGTTAAAGAAATTAACACTGTTAAAGAAAAACCTAGTGTTCTTCAGTGACATAGAGCAGGTGCCTTGATGACAAGTGACAACCCATAGATATCTCAATCTTGAGAAAATGCAAATTCATTTGAAAGGAAAGAGCCCAAAGTGAACATGGCACTGTGGGTCTCCCTGATTGTTAAAACCTCAGAGAGACATTATCCTCCAAGGCCAGAACATGGAGACTGATGCAGCTGTGGTCCAAGGGTCCAGGTTACATATGCAGCCAGCAACAGAACTTGGCATCATCATCCACATGGTACTGGCTTCAGAGGCAAGAGATAGATAAGAGAGGTGAAGTCATGGAGGCTTGTCAATGTTTCAGAAGGCCACTGAGGCCAGGAACTGGGCCAGGATCTTCTAAGATGCCTTTGTGTACAACTGTGAATCTGAATCCTAAATTGCAATGGAGACTCCAGGGTGTTGGAGATGCTGTAATTATGAGAAATCTGCCCAGTAAAGTTGCAGGTATGGACTGGAGCTGGATCCAGGGAGACACATATTCTGTAGACAGCAAAGCTGGAAAGATGGGATTTGTTGTTTGTCCCACTTAGTTTTTGTTGTGCTCTAGTCTTTTCTCGCTATGCCCACTCCTTCCTTTTATAATTAGAATATTGTGCCACTATATATTGAAAGTATATGACTTGTCTTATTTTATGTTTTAATTAGTATATATAAAATATATGTATTCTCGATTATATTTTTATAACATGTTTGGCCATATTCATCCCTATTCCCTTCTCTCCTAATAATTCCCTTACACTTCCCAACTAGTCCCTCTCCTCTTCTACTTTAACATGAAGTGTGTGTGTGTGTGTGTGTGTGTGTGTGTGTGTGTGTGTGTGTGTGTGTGTGAGTTTCATCAGGGTTTCAGGGTTGCTTACAGGAGCCTAAGTAACAGGTTATTTACAAGAACACAGACCCATTATCAGTGACTACAACAATAAAAAAGAAATGTTTCTTCCTCCCACAGCAATCATTAATTGAATGTGGATCCCCAGGGAAGAGTGAAGCCTGTGAATCACTCTTCCACTAGCTTCTTTTTACTGCCTCTGTATCTTCAGGAAGATGTGGAGCCTGTGAGCAGTCCACAACACTCCATTACTTCCTCCAGTTCTTACATCCTTCCCGCCCTGCCTCCTACAGTGCTCTTAGGGCCTTCAAGGGGATCATAGAGGTTTCCTGTTTATAGCATAAATCCCTATTCTCATCATGTTGGTCACTTATGAGTCTTTATAGTAATTACTTCCCACTGCAAAGGGAAGCTTCTCTGATGAGTACTGACAGGAGCACTCATTTATGGTCATAAACATAATTGTATAAAAGGCAGTCTGGAGGTAACATCATTGTCTAGTTACCAAACCCATAACTTAGGTACCTCAGTAGTGCCTATGACTTCCCCAGCCATGAGCATTTGACCAGGTCTACAGTGCCAATGTGAATTTCCTCCTTGAAAGCAGGAATCAAGTCCAATCAGAAAGTGGTTATTCTACCAGTAAATACTAAAATCTAGAGAGAAATGGCACTCTCCTAGTTGAACAGGTATGGTGGCTGCTGTTGCGGGGGGGGGGGGAGAGAAGGGGTATCTCTCTCCCTGGATATAGACAGTCCAAATTCTGAGCTACCATGGTTGGAGGTCCTGACTGAGCCCAGGGTAAATTAGCTGATCTTTTGTCTTTAGGCATGGAGTAGCATGGGAAAGTGGAATTCAAGGGAACACCAAGTAAAGCACCATGCTATTACTCACGGGTGCTTCTTCACCAGACTTCCTTGCAGTGAGCAGAGATGAAGCTATGCTACTGTTAAAAAGAAATTCACAATATCATGGTTCTTAGGCCTTAAAAGCCAGATATTTATTTATTTATTTATTTATTCTCCTCTTCTTCTTTCTTGAGGCCAGGTGTCATGAGCCCAGGCTGGCCTTCAAATCACTATGTAGGGTACGCTGAGCTTGAACTGCATTCTTATTCTCTCTAGATCCTAAATCCTAAGATTACAGATGTGCACTGCCACACAAAGACTCAAAGCCCTGACATTTAAAATAAGAGGAACTGAAATGAACCAAAGTGATAATATAATCCCAACCCAGTTTAATTCCTGATTGGATAGAATTGAAGATTCTATCTAACGGAAACTCTGTATAATAGCTTTCTCAACTTGGGAAAGGGCAAGCATTTTCTGTAGATAGTCATTAACTATTTTGGCTTTTCTCTTCTCTCATATATAAAGCTTCTAGCATGTAACAGAAGAATTACCAGGCATACAAAGAAGCAGGAAGATTCAGCATAAATCAAAAGAATACAGTAAAATAAGACAAACTCACAAATGAGCTACATCTTGGCCTTATGAAGTGTGGACATTGCACTAACCTAATAATGTCCAGAATATAAATAAGTAGATATTCAAGTCAAATGAACAGTGGTGGAGGAAATGAAGTGAGATCTCAAATAATAAACAAATAAAATCATTTACTTAAAAACATATTCCCAAAACTATATATTTGCTTAACTTAGTAGTAGACTAGGAAAAACTGAAAAAGGATTTAATGAAATAAAAAAATGAGTTAATGTTATAATCAGAGTGAATAAAGATAAAGAACAAAGTCTACAAATACCAGACCTTCACATACTAGTGAGATTAAAACAAATGCTCAAAAAATGCAGTTTCAGTCACAGAAAAGAGACAGAAGAGGAATAATGAATGAGATTCAGAGATAGAAGTAAGGAGACACAAGAAATAAGTGAAAAAAAATAAGGATTTCCTAAAATTTATGATCCTCATCAGCACTCAGATATTTAAAAGCTAATTAAGACTCCTAATGGTGGAAATGTAAAAAGCTGATTATAATTTCTAATAGTGTAAATATAAATAATACTGTATTTGACTGGCCAGCCAATCAAAACTGAAAAAGAAACTATTAATACAGATACTCTGCCTGTGCTCTCTAACACAGTACCTCCCAACTAGAGTCACCTCAAGACTGCTTGCCAGGGATTATGATTCTTTTCGAGCTCCTCTTCTTTCCCTTGGGACTCCCCAGACCTTAAAACTCTCACTCTCTGTAACATTCTCTCCAGGCCACATGGCATGGATACACAGGTAACCTATCTGCACTCTGTATTACAAACACTCTCAATTCCAGTCACCCTACAGCTGTGTGTGCCAGATCCACCCTCCGGGCCCAGCCAGACTCAAACATCCTGTAGTCTGGCCCAGCCTGCCCAGGTGACCTAACATTACTCTGCCTGTACTCTCCCCAGTCACTATATATACGCTTGGTCCCCAAACTAGGACACCAGCAAAGCCTGGTGAGCTCTACTTTTTTTTCTATTTCTAACCTCCAGATTTGGGTTAAAGGGCATATCCAGATCATTCTGCTGTGTCACATCAAGTATACAACAAACACAATAAGTCTACATTCCTGGTCTCATTAATATATATGAAAGATGAAGATCATATGCCCCCTCCTGAAATCAACCAGTCCTATAGAAATGTTCTTCTATGAGAACTATTTAGATGAACCCCAGGATACAGAACTTAAATGAACAATCATAAGCATCATCAAAGAATTCAAGGAGTTTAAAGAAGATATAAATAGCTCAAAAAACTTATAAAGTATTAACTAAAAGAGAATAAAAGCCTGAATGATAGCAAAGAAGATACAAACATAAAGCTGAATGAAAAAACAAAGACAACAAAGGATTTGAGAACCAAACTTAATGAAGAGATATAAATATTAAAGAAAACAATAAAGGTAGACTAGAAAAACTCAACAGCAAAATTAGAAAACTCAGAAGCAAACCATACAAGTAGAATGAATCAAGTAGAAGAGAGAATGTCAGGACTTCAAGACAAACTAGAGAAATTCGACCACACAGGTAAACAATATGAAAGGAAAATTAAAATCACAGAAAAGGAACATTCAGAAAATGTGGGATACAGTGAAAAGGCAAGATCTTCTAATTAGTGACACAGATGAAGGAAACGAACCCCAGGTTAATGGAATAGACCAGATCTTCAACAAGATCATGGACGACAACTTCGTCAAACTAAGAAAAGACCCAGTAACAAGAAGCACAGAACACCAAAAATAGAGAGATCAGAAAAGAAATTTCCTTCAGTATATCATAGTTAAAACACTAAATACACAGAACAAAGAATATTGAAAGTTGCAAGAAAAAAACACATAAATAATCTACAAAGAAATACTAATCTTAAGAAATACTAATTTCTCAATGAAAAATTTGAAAGCCAAGAAAGCCTGGAACAATGTACTCCAAGTTCTAAAAGAAAATGAATTCCAACGAGAGTATTATACCCAGCAAAACTATCATCCATAAATGAAGGAAAAGAAAAAACTTTTCATCATACAAACTGGCTAAAAAATTAATGTTCATCAAACTGATTCAAAAAAGAATACTGGAAGTAGTACTTCAAACTAAAAAAACAAGAACAAAAACAAAAACAAAAGAAACAAATATAGCCTTAATTATTGAAACACAGAACACAACTAAGAACACAAGAATAAAACAATAAAAATGACTGCAATCAATATACACCTTCAGTTAATAACTTTAAATATTTTATTAGATATTTTCTTCATTTACATTTCAAATGCTATTCTGAAAGTCCCCTATACCCTCCCAACCCTGCTCCCCAACCCACCCATGCCTGCTTCCTGCCCCTGGTATTCCCCTATACTGGGGCATATAATCTTCACAAAACCAAGGGCCTCTCCTCCCATTGATGGGCGACTAGGCCATCCTCTGCTACATATGCAGCTAGAGACACAGCTGTGGGGGTACTGGTTAGTTCATATTGTTGAAATATTAATGGCATCAATTCTCTAATGCCTAAATGGATTAAGAAACAAAATCTATTTTTCTGTCTACAAAAACTCATCTTAACTTTAAAGATAGGCACCAGTGTAAAGTTAAAGCATTGGGGGAAAAGTTATTCTAAGCAAAAGAGATCAAAAAGCAAGCACAATATCCGAATATCTGGAAAAATAGGCTTCGTACTACAATTAAACAATAGTTAAAGAGGAATACTGTTGCAGGAAATCTTCAACCCAAATATGCCCCAGAAATGAAAACACAACTCAATTAATAAGAATACATGCTGTGAACCTAGATTGGGCAGATCTACCACTACACTACTATCTTCCACATCTGTGAGACCCCTTAGAATTTGTGTTTTCTCCAGGCCATGTGCTTCTGCTCCACTTTTCTTCTTCCTCCTCTGTGTTCTCTCTCTCTCTCTCTCTCTCTCTCTCTCTCTCTCTCTCTCTCTCTCTCTCTCTCTCTCTCTCTCTCCCCCTCTCTCTCTTCCATTTTCTCCTTCTTCTCTCTCCCTCTTCCACTTCACATTCCCTCTATCTGCCCAATCATCAGCTCTCCTTTATTTTACAAATTAAGGTGGGAAGCAGGTTTACAGGAAATCACCTGAGTGTTGACTCATTCCTTCTTCGAAACCCCTCACAGGAGAACAGAATTGACATCAAATATAATTCGTTCCAGTGCTATCCCAACAATCCTCCTTCTGTCCAATTAAAAGATTATTTTATCTCAGATACAATTGAACATAACTATTACTATCTTATAACTTATAAAGTATAAGAGACCTAACATCCAATCCATCATTTTTGTTAATTAAATTGAACCTCTGTCATCTATCCTTACTTAAAAGACTATATATAGTTCTGCACCTGACTATGTCTTGGCTTTAGATTGAATGCCATCTGAAAACCTTCCTCTCAAAGTAAAAATCCTGGGTTGACTATGAGACTATGTAGCTTTTCAACCCCATCAGAAATCCAAGAACGACTGATATTAACTGAAAATATATAGGAAGCCTAACATAGCTTTCAAAACTTAGCCAATTTATAGAGACCACTGATCACTTGGACAGTCCCTTTCTTCAACACATTGGAGCATCGGTCTTCAGCCTACTGGCCAGGGTCATCTGACAGACTTAGAGAAATATGAATATTAAAGAGTAGCCTACTCTGTCTCAGCAGAATTAAGCTGTCCTAACCTGTAATTGTGTCCTTTCTTTGGACAGTATTATGTCTGTAGATGAAATGAGGCAATTCTTGCCTAGTGGTTGTTTCACCACAACTGAAGTAACTCAAAGACAGGGAAAGCTGTCAGGAGCAGACTAGTCTCAACAACAAGTGAATAAATAACATTAAATATCACATTCTGTGGACTTCTGACATTTTTGAAAACCAACTATCTATGTGAAGTAATCTGGACCATTCTCTGTTACCTACTCTCAGCCATTTTTGATTAAAATAACTGAAAACACCCTAACAATAAACTCAGAGCCATGAATTTCCTATTTGGCCCTTAACTCACAGGTTTAATAATCTAAGATCTGTTTATAATAACAGCAATAGAAGGACTGTGTCCAAGCCCTGTACTTCAAAATTTTTAGCATATAATAACCACCCCCAGCCCCAAAGCTTAGGGAACTGGGATGACAATTCTTCAAAACATCTTCAAGCTGAATATAGGTGTTGAGATATTTTTGAAGGGAGGAGGAAGGGTAGGGAAATGGGGGAGTTGGTTAGTCTTAAGAAGGTCATACCAATGATTGTATTAGTCTCTGATGTCTGTGTCCTGACTGGATCTGGATGAAAACCCAAGACATCAGGAGTTTCATCAGGTCAGTTCAGCATATCTGATGATGAAATTCACCAAGGCTGTATATTCTTTAAAATATAAATCTCAAAACAAAATTTTAGTATCATCAAGATAAACTTTTTGTTTGATTCTCTGGAATCTAGTTCTTCAGGGGTTCTCCCTCTATCAAATCTAATCCATATAACTCTAGAAGGTATAAATACCTTAATCACCTTTTCCAAAAACACGAAGACAAAACCTTTTCCCCAAATCAACATATCCTTCAGCCTTGGTAACCAGGAAAACCTGTACCTTGCCCTCTGTCCCAGTGGAACAATAAAACAACCACAATACTCAAAGTCACACACATTTTAGCCTATTTAGACCTTTCTAATTTGTCATGTCAGGATTTAAACCCAAAATTCCCATGGAGCCCAACATTAGACAGAATATGAGTCTACTGCAGACTTTATCATACCATCTTTAAAACAATTGATTCACACTTCAACTTCCCTTTCCTTTCCTCTTTCCTTTCCTCTCCTCTCTTTTCGTTTCCTTTCCTCTTTCCTTTCCTTTCCTCTTTCCTTTTCTTTCTATACCTGCTTATAAGAGGCAACTTTTCAACCCAGATTTAAACCTGAAATTCCTGTGGAGCCCACATTAGACAGAAGATGAATCTCCTGTAAGACTTAATTTGAGCAATATATGTTTATACCATCTTTAAGTATCAAAAGGTTAGATTTCTCTCTTTATATCAATGAATTACCTGGTCCAGGGCCCTTTGTACCTTTGTCTCCCAATTCTTTATTCACAGGGAGGAGCTGAGTGTAAAAAGAGCCACATTGTCTGTGCCCCTGTTTGGAGGTGGGGGAGGTAGGGTGGGGAGCAAAGGATACAGGGAAGCAAACACAGAAAGGCTCTCTCCAACATAGATGCTTCTCTGCCATTCTCTGTAGGCCCCTCAAACCCAGTCAGCTTCAAATCCACCATGTTGCAGCCTATATCACTGCCCAAGCCCCATTCAGGGGTTGGGGGACAGTGAATTTTTCTCTCAGATTAGTTGAATTCAAATCAATACGTTGGGCACCATTTTGTTGCGGTAAATCTCCAACCCAAATATGCCCCAGCAATAAAAACACAACTCAATTAATATGAATACATGCTGTGCACCTAGATTGGGCTTTCTTCTTCTTCCTCTTCTGTGTCCTCTCTCTCTCTCTCTCTCTCTCTCTCTCTCTCTCTCTCTCTCTCATTTTATCCTTCTTCTCTCTCCTCCTTCTGCTCCATCTTCCCTTTATCTGCCCAATCATCAGCTCCCCTTTATTTTACAAATTTAGATGGGAAGAAAGTTTATAGGAAATCAACTGAGTGCTGACTCATTCTTGTTTGCAACCCCTCACAGGAGAATGGAATTAACATCAAATATCATTAGGACCAGGGCTATCCACAACAGAATACTTCATTTTAACCAAGGGAACAGTTAGCCAAGAAGATGTTACAATTACCAAACACTGATGCACCCAATTTCCTAAAATGCATGCTATTGGAACTAAAAAACACAGATTAACACCAATAAATAATTTTAATATCTAGGGAGATTATCCAGACAAAAATGAAATAGAAAAAATGTCAGAAGTAGATGCTATCATGCATCAAATGGTCCTAATATAGCTACAGAATATTTCACCCAAAAATCAAAGACTATAGATTCTACTAAACAGCCCATGGAAGTGCCTTTAAAATAGATCACATCCTGAAACACAAAATACATATTAACAAAATCAGAAACTTTTAAAGAACTATGAGTGCACTTCTTGTTAGACCATAATAAGTTAAAATTTAAAATTGATAGCAAGCAAATCTCTAGTGAATACACAGCTCATGGAGATTAATCATTACTGAATGTTGAGTGAGTCAAAGAAAAAAATCAAGAAAGAAATTTAAAAATAAAACCCTTGGAACTAAATGAAAATTAAAACACAACACAACAAAACTTCTTGGACTCATTAAGTGAAGTCTTAAGATGGAAATTTATAGCTCTAATGCCTACATTAAGAAAGTAGAAAAAGCACAAACAAATGACATAATTGTGTAACCCAAGAATTTTGAAGAGCAAGAACAATTCAAACCCAAATCAAGTAGATAGAAAGGAATAATAAAAATTAGACCAAAACTTATTAAGATAGAAACAAAGAAAATAATCAATATATCTGAGAGCTGGTTCTTTGAGATGATAAAAATTGACAGACCCTTGGCCCAACACACAAAAAGAAAGAATGAGATAACTCTAATTAACAGAATTCATCAAAGACTTTAATATACAATCTGAGACACTGAATCTGTTAGAAAAAGCATAGGTAGTAACTACAAAATATAAGTATAGGAAAGGATTTTCTGAATCAGACTCTATCTGCCTAAGAGTTAAAGCCAACAATTGCTTCTATACAGCTACAGGAAATGAATGAAAAGGATACACACAGAGTGGGAAAGAATATTTGCCAGCTATAAACTGTCTGAGGGTTATTATCCAAAATATATAATGAAGAGAGAGAAAGAGAGAGAGAGAGGAGAGAGAGAGAGAGAGAGAGAGAGAGAGAGAGAGAGAGAGAGAGAGAGAGAGGAAACTCAGCAACCCATTCAAAACTGAGCTATGCAGCTAAACATAGAGTTCTCTATGCAGCTAAACATAGAGTAGAAGAAATAAAAATAACTAAGGAATCTCAAAAGGGGTTCATCATCTTCAACAATTGGAAAAATGCAAATCACAACAACACAGAGGTTTCATTTCACCCTAGTCAGAAGGCTAAGATCAACAAAAATAACTGACAACAAATGTGGGGTGTAAATGTGGGGAAAGAGAATCCCTCATTCACTGCTGGTCGAAGTGCAAGCTGATTCAACCACTCTGGAAATCTATGGAAAATCCATAGAAAATAAAATAAAATAAAACAATAAAATAAATTTACCATATATACGCCCAGATAAATTCCTTGGCATATTCCCAGAGGATTCAACATCCCTACTCCAAAGATACTTGCTCAGCAATGTTTATTGTGACTGTATACAAAATAGCTTAGGTTTTGGAGCTCTTATTCCTGTATAAAACACCATGACCAGAACAAACTTGGGGAGGAAAGGGTTTATTTCATCTTGCACTTTCTATCACAAAGCGAAACCAGAGCAGTAACTCAAACAGGGGAGAAACCTGGAGGCAGAAGCTGATGAAGAGATCATGGAGGGGTGCTGTTTACTAGATTGCTCCCCATGGCTTATTCAGCCTTTCTTTTATCATCCAGAATGATCAGCTCAGGGTTGGCACCACCTACAAGAGGCTAAGCCCTCCCACATCAATCATTAATCAAGAAAATGGACACCAGTCTTGCCCATGGGCCAATCTGGTCAGATCATTTGCCTCTTCCCAAATTAGTGTCAAGTTGATTAGACCTAGCTAGCATAGCTAGAAAATGGAAAGAATACAAATGTCCTTCAACTGACGAATGGATAATAAAAATCAGAGTTTGTATACATAGTGGAGTACTATTCAGCTGTAAATAAAAATGAAACCATAAAACATTCAAGTATATGAATAGAACCAGAAAATATTATATTGAATGAGGTAGCCTAGACCCAGAAACTCATACTGAATGTTCTTTCTCATTTGTAGTTTTTAGCTCCAAATCTTCAGATGTGAGTATATAACCTAGAGTAATTGCAAAAACCAGAAATATAAAGTGGAGGATCTCTCCTTGGGGGATTGCTAGAAAGGGAAATGGCAGGATAGAGTAATATAAAAGAATGAGGAAAAAAAAACAGAGCATCAACTGGGAGTAGGGAAGAAGGTCAATACAAAAGGAGGGGGGACCCAGGAACTCTGCCTGACTAGTGGGACAGGTTCCTTTGGTCTGGGCCAGTGCCCTGAACAGACTTTGGGCTTGAACTCCAGCATCCAGTCCCATAACACCCAGTGGGAAGATCCATTCTCAGAAGCTCTAACACTCCCAGGATCATAGAGTCAGAGGTAAGGTCACAACTGCCCCAGCACTGGAAGTAACTGGGACCAGTGGGACCCGGGCATCCAGGAACTCTACCTGACCAGTGGCATGGGTTCCTTCTGGTCTGAGCCAGTGCCCTAGGCAGACCTTGGGTGCGAACTCCACAGCCAGTCCCACAACAACACCCAGAAGAAGCTCCACTCCCAGGCCCTCTAACACTCCCAGGACCACAAAATCCTAGGATCCCAGGAGCTTGGTTACACCAGGAACCCAGGGCCCCAGAGACACCCTGACTCCCAGGAGCTCTGACACACCAAGATCTCAGGATCCCAGGATCCCAGAATAACAAAATCACAGACAGCTGAAGTCTGAGGAGTTCTGACACAACCAGGATAACAGGAAGGATAGACTCCAGTCAGATATATTAAGGTCAGGAAGCGCTAGAGATAATCAGATGACAGGAGGCAAGCATAAGAACATAAACAACAGAAACCAAGGTTACTTGGCATCATCAGAACCCAATTCTCCCACCATAGTAAGTCCTGGATACACCATCATATTGGAAAAGCAACATTCAGATATAAAACTACTTCTCATGATGGTGATAGAAGACTTTAAGAAGGACATAAATAACTCCTTTAAAGAAATACAGGAGAACACAGGTAAACAGCTAGAAGCTCTTAAAGAGGAAACACAAAAATCCCTTAAAGAATTATAGGAAAGCCGGGCGTGGTGGCGCACGCCTTTAATCCCAGCACTCGGGAGGCAGAGGCAGGTGGATTTCTGAGTTCGAGGCCAGCCTGGTCTACAAAGTGAGTGCCAGGACAGCCAGGGCTTTACAGAGAAACCCTGTCTCGAAAAACCTAAAAAAAAAAAAAAAAAAAGAACAGACAAAGGAGATGAACAAAACTATCAAAGATCTAAAAATGGAGATATAAACAATAAAGAAATCACAAAGGGAAACAACTCTGGGGTTAGAAAACCTAGGAAAGAGATTAGGAGTCATAGATGCAAGCATCACTAACAGAATACAAGAGATAGAAGAGAGAATCTCAGGAACAGAGATACCATGGAAAACATTGACAAAACAATTACAGAAAATGCAAAAAGCAAAAAGCTCCTAACCAAAACCATCCAGGAAATCCAGGACACAATGAGAAGACCAAACCTAAGAATAATAGGTATAGAAGAGAACAAAGATTCACAACTTAAAGGGCCAGTAAGCATCTTCAACATAATTATAGAAGAAAACTTCCCTAACCTAAAGAAAGAGATGTCCATGAATATATAAGAAGCCTACAGAACTCCAAATAGACTGGACCAGAAAAGAAATTCCTCCCAACACATAATAATCAAAACACCAGATGCACTAAACAAAGAAAAAATATTAAAAGCAGTAAGGGAAAAAGGTCAAGTAACATATAAAGGCAGACCTATCAGAATTACACCAGACACTAAAAGAACACAAACACCAGCCCAGGCTACTATACCCAACAAAACTCTCAATTACCATAGATGGAGAAAACAAGATATTCCATGACAAAACCAAATTTACACAATATCTTGTCACAAATCAAGCCCTATAAAGGATAATAGATGGAAAACGCAAACACAAGGAGGGAAACTACACCCTAGAAAAAGCAAGAAAGGAATCATTCAACAAGCCCAAAAGAAGATATCCACACAAACATAATTCCACCTCTAACAACAAAAAATAACAGGAAGTAACAATAACTTTTCCTTAATATCTCTTAACATTAGTGGACCCAATTCCCCAATAAAATGACATAGACTAATAGACTGGATATATAAGCAGGACCCAGCATTTTTCTGCATACAGGAAACACACCTCACTGATAAAAACAGACACTACCTCAAAGACAAAGATTGGAAAACAATTTTCCAAGCAAATGGTCCCAAGAAACAAGCTGAAGTTGCCATTCTAATATTGAATAAAAGCAACTTTCAACCAAAAGTTATAAAAAAAGATAAGGAGGGACACTTCATACTGGTTAAAGGAAAAAATCTACCAAGATGAACTCTCAATTCTGAGCATCTATGTTCCAAATGCAAGAGCACCCACATGCAAAAAAGAAACTTTACTAAAGCTCAAAGCAAACATCACACCCCACACAATAATAGTGGGAGACTTCAACACCCTATTCTCAGCAATGAACAGATCATGGAAACAGAAACTAAGCAGAGACACAGTGAAACTAACAAAAGTTATAACCAAATGGATCTAACAGATATTTATAAATCATTTCATCCTAAAGCAAAAGAATATATCTTCTTGTCAGCACCTCATGGTACTTTCTCCAAAACTGACTGTAGTTGGTCACAAAACAGACCTCAATAGATACAAGAAGACTGAAATAATCCCATGCACCCTATCAGATTACCACAGATTAAGACTGGTCTTAAATACCAACAAAAACAACGGAAAGCATACATACACATGGAAGCTGAACAATGCTCTACTCAATGATACCTTGGTCAAGGAAGAAATAAAGAAAGAAATTAAAGGCATTTTTAGAATTTAATGAAAATGAAGACACATCATACCAAAACTTATGGGACACAATGAAAGCAATGGTAAGAGGAAAACTCATAGCTCTAAGTACCTCCAAAAAGAAACTGAAGAGAGCTTCCACTAGCAACTTGACAGCACACCTGAAAGCTCTAGAACAAAAAGGATCAAATATACCCAAGAGGAGTAGATGGCAGGAAATAATAATAACTCAGGGCTGAAATCAACCAAATAGAAACAAAAAGAACTATACAAAGAATCAACAAAACCAGGAGCTGGTTCTTTGAGAAAATCAACAAGATAGATAAGTCCTTAGCCAGACTAACCAGATGGCACAGAGATAGTATCCAAATTAATAAAATCAGAAATGAAAAGGGAGACATAACAACAAAATATATATTAAAATAATTATTCTATTTGTCAAATATTAACAGTTGAAAATAGTAAAATCCTGTTCTACACACACACAAAAAAAAAGAAGGGGGGAGGAGGAAAAAACCACTGAGAATGCTTGTAATAGCTATATTATACTGATCGATGTTGTGATTCACAGGCATTGTGGGTGGCTAAGACTATTGAATTATTTCTTCCTTGGCAGCTTGCATAGCACCTTATGGTATAATGAACACTAGTCCTCAAGTAGGAGGCAGATCCAGCTTGATTCCTCTTAATCCTTAATCCTGTATATTATTATTTATACTCACCTAAAGTTATACATAATGCATATAAGTATATGTGTACACATATGAACATAATTTAAAATGAAATTATGCCACTTGAGATCTTATTGTTTCTCATCAAGAGCCATTGTCTATCTAACAAAAGCTCCACTACCAGGCATGGGAAACCTCCCCTTGAATTGTTGGTCAAGGGAGTTCAAGGGGTTCCCAGAATACTATGTTATTGCAGTTGCCCTTGGTTGCTTCCCAGAAATTGACATTATGTCCATATTACTGCAGACACCACACATTTCGGATACAGGATTAAGAGGAATCAAGCTGCTTCTGCCTCCTATTTGAGGACTAGTGTTCATTATACCATAAGGTGCTATGCAAGCTGTCAAAGAAGGAATCATTCAATAGTCCTATCCACCCATGATGCCTGTGAATCACAATGATCAGCATGACAAAATAGCTCTAAATGAGCAACAGTGGCACTTCTACAGCTGTCTAATTGGATGTAAGACCTGCTGAATAGGAGGGAAAACATGCTTAGTACTGAAAACATAGCCAACCACAAGTATCTACTAGTGACCTGGAGAAAAGATAGCATCTTCAACAGATGGTGCTGGTCAAACTGTACATGAATGTGTGGAAAATTAAAATAGATATATATCTAACATTGTGCACAAAATTCAATTCCAAATGGATCAAGGACCTCAACATAAGACCGGATACCTTGAAACTGAGGGAACAGAAAGTGGAAAATAGCTTTGAATTCATTGGCACAGGAAAAGACTTTTGGAACAGGACACCAATAGCAAAGGCACTAAGACCAACAATAAATGGGACCTTATGACATTGAGAAGCTTCTATAGAGAATGCAACATCATTTAAAAGAAATGGAAGCCTATAGAATGGGGGCAAGTTTTATCAAGAGAACAAATAACACGCTTTTAGTGATTGATAGTTTAGGTCCCAGTTCATTGTGGATGGTACAGTCCCTGGGGAGTGAGCAAGCTAGTATGCAGCATCCTCCATAACCTCTCCATCAGCTCCTACTTCCAAGTTCCAGCCCTGCTTGAGTTCCTGCCCTGACTTCCTTCAACTATGATGTGGAAGTGTAAGCCAAATAAACCCTTTCTTCCCCAACTTGCTTTTGGGCATGGTGTTTCATTATAGCAATAGTAACCCTAATGAGGATAGACGTTGGTACCAATATAATGGGGTGTATTTCTGTGACAGACCTGACCATGTTGTTTTGGGAAGGATTGTGAAAGGACTTTCGAACTTCAGGCTAGAAAAGTCATTGAGTGTTGAGAACTCAGTGGGCTGTTCTGTAGGCGCTGGGAAGATAAGAATGTTGAGAGCAGTATAGACAATGTAGGCCTGGCTTGTGAAGTTTCAGAGGGAAGCAGTGACATTCCCAGCCAATTTGTATTGTTTGGGCACCTGGAGCTGAAGAATTAGCTGTGATTGACAAGAGACCAGGACACATGATGACCTCACCCCAACTTGGAGTCTCTCACTGATTACTTGATGACAGTAAAAGACCTGATATTCTGTGTTTAACAGCTACCATTTAAGTTAAAATTGTGGAAATGTGCCTAACAGCTACCTCTGTTGCAGATGCCTGGATGGAGGATTGAATAGAAAATGTGTCAGATTATACATTGTGCTCTCAAGAATTTTACCATTAAAGTTCATTGTATAATATAACAACATAACAAAACAAAATAAAACAAAACAAAACAAGAGACCAGAGCCCTTAAGGTAAAATCTTCGTTTTGCTGGGACAATGGATGATGGTCAGGTGGGGCTAAAGAAAGAATTAGCTATGACTAAGAAGTGAGCAGCATAACTGACATGAAGTCTTCAAAGAAGTGTTTGCTGAGAGTTATCATACGGAAGCTGTATTCTAGAGATGGCCTAGGTTATACCTTGCTTTGGAAGCCAAACTTCGTCATGTGTGAGAGTCTCCCAAGTGGTCCTAGTTTTGAAGGCACAACAGGTGAAAGTTCAGCCCAGTTGCAGCAAGAAAATTCCCAGCAGTTTTAGAGACACCAATACCATGGGAGGGCCACCAAGAACAGCATCAGCAGTGGAGAAAGCCAACTGGATCCTAGAAGACAAGCTGTGTGTGCTGTAAAGGACTGAGCTGGTTAAGTGACCCAAATCCTTTGGAGGAGCCCAGACCACAAGTGGATTGCAGACATTGAATATTGAGTTTATTGAGTTAGTTACACAGTTGAGTTTAGTTCTGCTTTGAATTGATTGTAACTGTGTCCTGGTTCTTCCCTCTTAAAGTAAGAAAATACTTAATTTATTCACTTTTTTATTTTACAGAGTCCACAGTTGAGAGACTTTAAATTTTTAAACAGGAAATTTTGGAGTTTTACAGAGACTCTGGATTTTAAAAGAGACTGGATAGTTTTAAAAAGTAAAGACTGTAGAGCTTTTTAAGTTCGTGAAATGTTTACTATTGTGATGTCTACATCAGTGTGTGGTAATAGGAATGAAAAAGAAAGGGAGGGTAACCTAACAGCGACATGTTTGTGTGTCGAGTTGGCAAAGGGTCCATTGTGCTTGCTAGTTTTGTCAACCTGACACAAGCTAAGGTCATTTGAGAGAAGTAACCTTGATTTTAAAAAGTCTCTATAAGATCGAGCTATAGACAAGCCCAAAGAGCATTTTCTTAATTAGTGATTGATAAGAAAGAGTCCAACTCATTGTAGGTGGTGTCAATCCTGGGCTGGTGGTCCTGGGTTCTATAAGAAAACAGGTTGATGGAGATATGAGGAGCAAGTTAGCAAGCAGCACTCCTCCATGGCTTCTGCATCAGCTTCTGCCTCCAGGTTCCTACCTTGTTTGAGTTCCTGTCCTGACTTCCTTCAATTATGGACTACAATGAAGAAGTCTAAGCCAAATAAACCCTTTTTCCTTAACTTGCTTTTGGTCATGGTTTTTCATCATAGCAATAGTAATAGTTTTTTATTTGATTGTTTGGGGTGTGTGTGTGTGTGTGTGTGTGTGTGTGTGTGTGTGTGTGTGTGTGTGAGAGAGAGAGAGAGAGAGAGAGAGGTAGACAAGACAGACAGGCAGAATATGAAGTCAGGTGGGTAGGGAAGTGGAAAGGACGTGGGAAGACTTGCAATAGGGGAAAGAATGTGATCAAAATATACTGTATAAACATTTTTTAAAAGAATAAAAGGCCATGAATTTGAAAAGGCCTGGAGAGGGACAAGGCCAGTGAGGAGTGTTGTAGGGAGGAGAGGGGAGGAAATGATGCAATAGCGTTTTAACTAAATTAAAAATTTTAATTTAAAAAATTATTAAAAGTATCCAGAAAACACAAGAGCACATGTATTGTAGGCACAAGTGGCTCTAACAGTGAATTCTACCAAACATTAAGAAAGAAATAATTCTGTGCAATCTTTTCCAGAAAATGGATAAGGAACAAATGCTTTCATTTCTTTCTTTTATTTTTTTAAAGTTGTAAGAACATCTATTTCTCTTTTTCCCCCATTAATTAGTTTATTTATTTACTTTACATCCCAATCAAAGCTCCCTCTCCTTCCTCTCCTCCCAGTCCCTCCCATTCACCTCACCTCCTCTCATCCCCACCTCCCTTTCTCCTCAAAGAGGAGGAGGCCTCCTATGGAAATCAAGTTGCAGTAGGACTAGGGGGATCTTCTCCTATTGAGGCTAGGTGAGGCAGCCCAGTTAGAGGAAAGGGATCCAAAGGCAGACAACAGAGTCAGAGACAGCCTCTATTCCAACTGTTAGGGGTCCCACATAAAGACAAAGTTGTACATCTGTTACAAGTGGTTAGAGGGCCTAGATCCATCCCATACATGCTCTCTGTTTGGTGGTTCAGTCTCTGTGGGCCCCTAAGGATAGTTGATTCTGTAGGTTTTCTTGTGGTGTCCTTAACCTCTCTGCCTCCTTCAATCCTTCCTCCCCATCTTCCACAAGAAGTCTCCAAGCTCTACCTATTGCTCCACGGTGGGTCTCTGTATCTGTCTCCATTAGCTGCTAGGTGAATCCTCTCAGGAAATGCAAATAAAATGGATTGTAACTTTAATTTTTTCAAAGTCTATTTTTAATGATGGTTCTTAAATGTTTTAACCTCCCTTTTAGTCCACCACCCACAACAGGTAGTGGAAAAGAAAGGATACAGGAGAGTGGACCTGTTTAGAAAGGTTCTTTGGAGCAACTTCCATCTGTGTTGTCTGGAAATCAGCAGTTCAGTTCACAGATTAATAGCGGAAGTTCGATCCATTCACAAACACTTCATGGATCCACCAGTCGTCCAGTTCAGCAGAGTCAGGATAGCAAACGTGAATCAGCAGCGGTGTCACTAGCTAGCAGAGACAGCCAGGCCTCAGTTTCTGCTTGTGTCAGCACCAGGGCCTTGGAGGAATGCCAGGAAAAGTTCTCTGCTATGCCTCTCTTGGCAAATATGATCAGATTTTATTGCCCCCTCATCCACCCTCCAACTGTTCCACATCCTATACCTCCTCCCCACCCACCTGTGATATCCCCACCCTACACCCCACCTGACCTCTAAACTCCCTGAGGTCTCCAGTCTCTTGAGGGTTAGGTGCATCATCTCTGAATGAACACAGACCCAGCAGTCCTCTACTCTATGTGTTTTGGGGGGCCTCATATCAGCTGGTGTATGCTGCCTGGTTGGTATTGCAGTATCTGAGAGATCTCAGGGGTCCAGATTAATTGAGGCTGCTGGTCCTCTTAAAGGGTTGCCCTTCTCCTCAGCTTCTTTCAGCCTTCCCTAATTTAACAACAGGGGTCAGCTGCTTCTGTCCATTGGTTGGGTGCAAATATCTGCATCTGATTCTTTCAGCTGATTATTGGGTCTTTTGGAGAGCAGTCATGATAGATCCCTTTTTGTGAGCACCCCATCGCCCCAGTAATAGTGTCAGGCCTTGGGCCTTCCTCTTGAGCTGGATCCCACTTTGGGCCTGTCGCTGGACCTTCTTTTCCTCGGGTTCCTCTCCATTTCCATCCCTGTAATTCTTTCAGACAGGAACAATTTTGGGTCAGAGTTGTGACTGTAGGATGGCAACCCCATCCCTCACTTGATGTCCTGTCTTCCTGCTGGAGGTGAGCTCTATAAGGTACCTCTCCCTACTATCCAGCATTTTATCTAAGGTCCCTCCCTTTGAGTCCTGAGAGTCTCTCATCTTGGTTTGTTGATGTCTAACTTCTTTATTTATTTTGGATATCAGCCCTCTATCAATGTTGGGTTGATGAAGACCTTTTCCCATTCTGTAGGCTGTAGTTTAACCCTATTGGCAGTGAGTGTCCTTTGTCTTACAGAAGCTTTTCAGGTCCTTGAGAATGCATTTATTAATTGTTGATCTTAGTGCCTGAGCTGTTGGTGCTCTGTTCAGGAAGTTGTCTCCTGTACCAATACATTCAAGGATATTCCTCACTTTCTCTTCTATCAGATTTAGTATATCTGGTCTTAAGGTGAGGTCTTTGATCCACTTGGACTTGAGTTTTGTAAAGGGTGATGATATGCATTCTTCTACCTGTAGTCATCCAGCTAGACCACCAGGATTTATTGAAGATGTAAAGATGCTTTCTTTCTTTTTTTTTCCCCCACAGTATAGTTTTGGCTTCATTGTCCAAAATCAAGTGTCAATAGGTGTGTGGATTTATTTCTGGGTCTTTGATTCAATTCCATTGATCAACCTGTCTGTTTTTATGGCAACACTACGTGGTTTTTATTGCTATTGCTCTGTAATACAGCTTGGAATCAGGGATGATGATACCTCCAGAGTTTCTTTTATTTTCCACGAATGTTTTAGCTATCCTGGGATTTTGTTTCTTCATATGAAGTTGAGTATTGCTATTTCAAAGTCTGTAAATAATTGTATTGGACTTTTTGATGGGAACTGCATTGATACTGTAGATTGTTAATCCTACTGATCCATGGGCATGAGAGATCTTTCCATCTTCAACTTCTTTTTTTCAAAGACTTGACATTCTTGTTATACAGGTCTTTCACTTATTGGTTAGAGTTATACTATGATATTTGATATATTTGTGAAGGGTGTTGTTTCTCTAATTTCCATCTCAACCCATTTATCATTTCTATATAGGAGAGCTACTAATCTTCTTTTAGTTAATTTTGTATCCTGCCACTCTGCTGAAGGTGATTAGAAGAGTTGTTAGAGTTTTCTTGTTGAATTTTTTTTTTTTTTTGGTTCACATATGTATACTATCATATCATCTGTGAATAGCACTACTTTGATTTCTTTCTTTCCAATTTGTATCCCTTTGATCTCCTTTAGTTATCTTATTTCTATGGCTAAAACCTCAAGTACTTTATTGAATAGAAAGGAAGGAAGCAGACAGCCTTGTCTTGTCCCTGATATTAGTGGAATTGCTTTAAGTTTCTCTCCATCTAATTTAATGTTCTCTATAGGCTTGCTGTATACTGCCATTATTGTATTTAGGTATGAACTTTGTGTCCCTGATCTCTCTAAGACATTTAACACGAAGGGATGTTGGATTTCGTCAAGGACTTTCGGCATCTAATAAAATGATCATGTGGGGTTTTTCTTTTGGTTTGTTTATATAGTGAATTGTACTGATGGATGTACTTTTGTATTTTGAGCCATCCTTGCATCCCTGGGATGAAGCCTACTTGATCATAGTAAATGGTGTTTTTCATGTGTTCTTGGATGTGGTTTGAGAGTATATTGTTGAATATTTTTGCATTAATGTTCATAAGGGACATTGATCTGAAATTCTCTTTCTTTGTTGAAAGTGTGGTTTAGGGATCACAGTGACTGTGGCCTCATAGCATGAGTTGGGCAATAGTCCTTCTGTTTCTATTTTGTGGAATAGTTTGAGGAATATTGGTGTTAGCTCTTTTTAGAAAGTCTGATAGAATTCTGAGCTAAAACCATCTGACCCTGAGTTTTTCTTTGTTTTGGAGGGGCAGGGAGTGGAGACTTAATGACTGCTTCTATTTCCTTAGGGGTTATAGGACTATTTAAATGACCTTATCTGGATTTAACTTTGGTAAGAGGCATCTATCAAGAAAATCATCCATTTCTGGATCTGGAGGATATCATCCTGAGTGAGGTAACCCAATCACAAAAGAACTCACTTGATATGCACTCACTGATAAGTGGACATTAGCCCAGAAACTTAGAATATCCAAGATGCAACTTCCAAAACACAAGAAAATCAAGAAGGAAGACCAATGCGTGGATACTTCATTCCTCCTTAAAATAGGGAACAAAATACCCATGGAAGGAGTTACAGAGACAAAGTTTGGAGCTGAGTCAAAAGGATGGACCATCCAGAGACTACCCCACCTGGGGATCCATCCCATAATCAGCCACCAAATGCACACACTATGCATATGCCAGCAATATTTTGCTGAAAGGACCATGATATAGCTGTCTCTTATGAGGCTATGCCAGTGCCTGGCAAATACAGAAGTGGATGCTCACAGTCATCTATTGGATGGAACACAGGACCCCCAATGGAGGAGCTAGAGAAAGTATCCAAGGAGCTGAAGGGGTCTGCAACCCTATAGGTGGAATAACAATATGAACTAACAAGTACCCACAGAGCTCGTGTCTCTAGCTGCACATGTAGCAGAAGATGGCCTAGTCGGCCATCATTGGGAAGCAAGGTCCCTTGGTATTGCAAACTATATATGCCCCAGTACAGGGGAAAACCAGGGCCAAGAAGTGGGAGTGGGTGGTAGGGAATCAGGGCAAGGGGAGGTTATAGGGGACTTTCAGGATAGCATTTGAAATGTAAATGAAGAAAATATCTACTAAAAAAAGAAATAAAAAAAAACAAACAAAACCACAAAATTCCAAAAAAAAAAAAAAAAAAAAAAAAAAAAGAAAAGAAAAGAAAATCATCCATTTCAATTTCATTTAGATTATCCAATTTTGTGGTATACGGGTTTTTAAAATACAACTCAATGATTCTTTGGATTTATTTGGTATCTATTGTTATGACCCCTTCTCATTTCTGATTGTGTTGATTTGAATACTGTCTCTCTGCCTTTTAGTTGGTTTGGCTATGGGTTTGCCTCTCTTGTTGATTTTCTCAAAGAACCAACTTCTTGGTTTTGTTGATTCTTAGTATTGTTTTCTTCATTTCTTTTTTTTTTTTAATTTTTAATATTTTTATTACGTATTTTCCTCAATTACATTTCCAATGCTATCCCAAAAGTCCCCCATACCCCCCACACACTTCCCTACCCACCCATTCCCATTCTTTTGGCCCTGGCATTCCCCTGTATTGGGGCATATAAAGTTTGCAAGTCCAATGGGCCTCTCTTTCCAGTGATGGCTAACTAGGCCATCTTTCGATACATATGCAGCTAGAGACAAGAGCTCCGGGGTACTGGTTAGTTCATCATGTTGTTCCCCCTATAGGGTTGCAGATCCCTTTAACTCCTTGGGTACTTTCTCTAGCTTCTCCATTTTCTTCATTTCTAATTTATTGACTTCAACCCTGAGTTTGAGTATTTCCTGCCATCTACTCCTATTGGGTGTGTTTGCTTCATTTTGTTCTAGAGCTTACAGGTGTGCTGTTAATTTGCTAGTATGGGATCTCTCCCATGTCTTTTTGAAGGCACTTAGTACTATGAACTTTACTCTTAGCTCTGCTTTCATTGTGTCCCATAAGTTTGGATATGCTGTACATTCATTTTTTGTTGAATTCTAGAGTCTTTGGTTTCTTTCTTTATTTCTTCGTTTATCCAATAGTCATTGAGTAGAGAGTTGTTCAGCTTTCCATGAGTTTTTAGGCTTTCTGTTGTTTCTCCTGTTGATGAAGTCCAGCTTTAATCCACTGAGGTCTGAAAAAATACAGGGAGTTATTTCCATATCTTTGTATGTGTAGTGACTGAGTATGTGGTCAATTTTTCAGAAAGTTCCATGAGGTGCTAAGAAGAAGGTATATTTTTTTGTGTTTGGATAAAATGTTCTGTAGATATCTGTTAAGTCCAATTGAGTCATAACATCTATTACTTTCATTATTTCTCTGTTTAGTTTTTTCTGGATGACCTATCCACTGGTGAGAGTGGGGTTTCGAAGTCTCCCACTAGGAATAGTAGAATTTAATGTGTGATTTAAGTGTTTATAATGTTTCTTCTATGAATGTGGGTGCCCCTGCATTTGGGGCATAGATGTTCAGAATTGAGATGTCAACTTGGTGGACTTTTCCTTTGACAAGTATGAAGTGTTCTTCTCCATCTCCATTTATTCATTTTGGTTGAAAGTTTGTTTTGTTAGATATTAGAAGGGCTACTCCAGGTTGCTTCTTTGGTCCATGTGCCTAAAGACTTTCTTCCTGCCATTTACTTTGAGGTAATGTCTATCTTTATTGCTGAGGTGTGTTTCTTGTATGCAGCAGAATGATGGATCTTGTTTATGCATGCATTCTGTTAGCCTGTCTCTTTGGGGGTGGGGCAGAAGTTGAGTCCATTGATGTTGAGAGATATTAATGACCAATGATTATTAATTCCTCCTATTTTGATGGTGGTGAGGGTGGTGGTGGTGGTGGTTGTGTAGTGTGTGTGTGTGTGTGTGTGTGTGTGTGTGTGTGTGTGTGTGTGTGTTCTCTTTCTTTGTTTTTGGGTTTGCTAGTGTAGAATTATCTATTTCCTGTGTGTTCTTTGGTGTAGTTAACCTCTTTGGGTTGGAGGTTTCTTTCTAGTATCTTCTGTAGGACTGGGTTTGAGGATAGATATTGGAAGATTTTTGTTGGTGATGGTTGGTTGTTTTGTTTTGTTTTAGTTTTAACTCAGGTGCTTCTTTTTATTTATTTTTTAATTGTTTTATTCATTTAAACTCCAAATGTTGCTATCCTTCCCACCCTCCAATAGTTCTTCACTCCATCCTTCCTCCCCATTTACCTCTGAGAGGGTTAGGGTTAGAGTTAGGGGGTTAGGGTTAGGGTTAGTGTTAGGGCTAGGGTGGTGCTTAAAAGTTTTTCTTGGAATAGTAGTCTGGGTTGGTATCTGTGGTCTCTTAGAGACTGCAAGGCATCTGTCCAGGCCCTTCTGGCTTTAGAGTCTCTATTGAGAACTTGGATGTAATTCTAATGGGTCTGCCTTTATGTTATTTGGCCTTTTTCCCACGCAGGCTTTTAATATTCCTAATTTCTTAATATTCTTTGTTTTTTATATTTAATGTTTTGATTATTATGTGGTGAGAGTATTTGCTTTTTCTGGTCCAATCTATTTGGTGTTCTGTAAGCTTCGTATAAGTTTATAGGCATCTCTTTCTTTACATTGGAGAAATTTTCTTCCATGATTTTATTAAAAGTATTTTCTGGGCCTTGAGTCTGGGGGTTTTATTCTTCTATTCCTATTATTCTTAAGTCTGGTCTTTTGCATAGTGTCTCAGATTTCCTGGCTGTTTTGTGTCAGAAACTTTTTAAATTTAACATTTTCTTTGACTGATGGATCAATTTTTTTCTATTGTGTCTTCTACACCTGAGAATCTCTCTTTAATTTCTTGTATTCTGTTGGCGATGCTTCTGTAGTTCCTGTTCTATTTCCTAGGCTTCCCATCTCTAAGATTCCTTCTGTTTGTGTTTTCCTTATTGCTTCTATTTTCATTTTCGGGTCTTGAACAGTTTTATTCATCCCTTTCACCTATTTGGTTGTATTTTCCTGTATTTCTTTAAGGGATTTATGCATTTCCTCTTTTAAAAGAGTCTATCATCTTCACAGGATTAGAATTAAGGTCATTTTCTTGTGAGTGCAGCTCATCACTGCTTGGTTTGCTTCAGGGAGACTCAGCAGACAGAGATTGGATGTGGAAGGATCTCACCTGGATGTCCCTGGTACCAACAGGTCTCTGGAAATATAGGCAGAGTCTGATTATCCCTGCTGCCAGTAGGCCTCCAAGATTGTGTGCAGAGTGATTTGCCAGAAAACTGAGTGGGGTATAGGACACAGCTTGCTGCTTATGTACTTACAGGAAGGAGCATTTTCTAATGTGTGTTATGAGGTTGGCCATACCCTTGTTGAAAAATATCAAAAGGTATTCTAAGAATACAATGCACCCAAATCCCAGGTGAACCTAGAAAGAAAGTGATCAATAATATTTCAGGAGCAATATGTGAAAACAAGGAAGATGATGGCATAGCACAGCTGTGTGGGGCCTCCCAGCCTGCAGGGTAGTGACCACATGGCAATATAATATAATGTAGCAATGTGAGGTTTATCCTAGTACTTTGGGGTGGTGGACCATTTGAAAATCAGTTACTGTAATTCAATTTTTAAAACTATTTTCTATATAATTTAATGTTTTTTTTACATTTATTCAGTGTTTGTATGTGTGCACATACGGTGTGTGTGTGTGTGTGTGTGTGTGTGTGTGTGTGTGTGTGTGTGCTTTATGTGTGTAAGTCTGATGACATCATTTGGGAATTATAGAAATTAGATAAGTTGGGATGATTATTAATTTTACTCTTAAACAAAAAAATTATAGCCACAATCTTACATTGATAGAAATCATTATATTTTGATGCAGAATTGAAATTATGTTTTCTTACATTGGTTCAGAATTTATATATTGATACAGGTTGGAGGTTTTAATTGATATAAATCTTTGCATATTCATACAAAATTTAAAATTATTTTGTTACTCTTAGATAGAGATTATGTCTACACAACTCATTTAAGAATACAAAATGTATACCTAGTCCTTTAAAAGCTGCTATTACAAACCATTTAGGACGCTTAAGTAATGCAAGTTTACAGTCAGATAGTGAAACTTCTGGTCATATTCAATTCTTATTTAGTTAATTACAATAATATGTTTTTAAGATTATTCAAACAATGAATGACTAGAATAATCAATGTTTACCAATTCAATTATGCTATATATAGATAAATGGTCTTCAAAAGTTTAAGAGATCCACAGAATATGATATTTAAAATAATTTCACTATTAATAGATCTTTTGACTAGGAGACATGTCTGCTTCTGACAGTACACCCATTTCACTTCAAGGAAGGAGATGAGCATCAATACCTCCATATGGAGTTGCTCCAATTATGACTGGGCAAGAAATGCCCTCATTTCATCTGCTGTGAAATATAAAGGCTGTGTGTGTGTGTGTGTGTGTGTGTGTGTGTGTGTGTTTCATCTGGGAACGTAAAATCATTGAGGAGAGAAGGATTTATTTAAAAATAATAATAACTACACCTTCCCCAAAACAGGTTCCAAAAATAAAACTTAGATTATCAGACTTGACAGCAAGCACCTTTAATCACTGGCTATCTAACTGGCCTCCTACCTGCTCTCTTCAACTTATCGTGGAAGTGGTAACCAGTTCTATAAAAGAAGAAAAAGAACTAAAAATTATAAACTTAGAAACGAAGTTATAAAAAAAATACCTTTACTTCTAAGTTACATAACCATGTGTATATAAACATCCTACAAAATCTTTTAAAAAGCCATTGGAACTAAGTGAGGTTAGCAAGTTCATAGCATTCAAGGATTAATTTACTAAAACAGTTTTATTTCTACAAATAACTCAAGTTAATGTGATGAGTAACTTTCACAACCTAGAGTCATCTGGGAAGTGAGTCTTTTTTTTAATTTAATTTGTAATTCATTTTTTACACTCCATATTCCATTCCCCGCCCCTCCCCATCCACTCTCCAACTGCTCTACATCCCACACCTTCTCCCCACCACACCCCATCTCCATATGGATGGCCCCAACCCCCACCCCACCTGACCTCTAAACTCCCTGAGGCCTTCAGTCTCTTGAGGGTTAGGTGCTTCATCTCTGAATGAGCACAGACCTGGAAGTCCTCTACTGTATGTGTGTTGGGGACCTCATATCAGCTGGTGTATGCTGTCTGTTTGGTGGTCCAGTGTTTGAGAGATCTCGGGGATCCAGAATAACGAAGACCGCTGGTCCTACAGAATCACCCTTCTCCTCATCTTCTTTCACCCTTCCCCAACTCAACAACAGGGGTCAGCTGCTTCTGTCCATTGGGTGGGTGCAAATAACTGCATCTGACTCTTTCAGCTGCTTGTTGGGTCCCTCAGAGGGCAGTCATGATAGATCCCTTTTTGTGAGTACTCCATAGCCTCAGTAATAGTGTCAGGCCCTGGGACCTCCCCTTGAGCTGGATCCCACTTTGGGCCTGTCACTGGACTTTCTTTTCCTCAGGTTCTTCTCCATTTCCATCCCTGTAATTCTTTCAGACAGGAACGATTTTGGGTCAGAGGTGTGACTGTGGGATGGCACAAATGTCCCGTCTTCCTACTGGAGGTGGGCTCCACAAGTTCCCTCTCCAATGGCTCAGGCTCTAAGATCAAGAAATGATAAATGGGACCTCATAAAACTGGAAAGCTTCTGTAAGGCAAAGGACATAATCAATAAGACAAATCGGCAACCTACTGATTGGGAAAAATATCTTCACTAACCCCACATCCGATAAAGGACTAATATCCAAAATATATAAAGAATTCAAGAAGTTAATCACCAAAAAAAAAAAAAAACAAAACAAAAAACAAACAACCCAATCAAAAATGGGGTATAGAACTAAACCGAGAATTCACAACTGAGGAATATCAAATGGCTGAGAAACACCTAAAGAAATGTTCAAAGTTCTTAGTGATTAGAGAAATGCAAATCAAAATGACCCTGAGATTGCACCTTACATGGGTCAGAATGGCTAAAATCAAAACCTCAGATGACACTCCTCTATTGCTGGTGATATTGCAAACTGGTACAACCACTCTGGAAATCAATCTGGAGGATTGGAAATAGATTGGAACATTGGAAATAGATCTACCTGAAGACCCAGCTATACCACTCTTGGGAATATACCCAAAAGATGCCCCACCATGCCACAGGGGCACTATGTTCATAGCTACCTTATTTGTTATAGCCAGAAGTTGGAAACAACCTAGATGACCCATGACATAAGAATGAATACATAAAATGTGGCTCATTTACACAATGGAATACTACACAGCTAGTACTACACAGCTAGTACTACACAGCTAGTAAGAGGACACTCTGACTTTTGAAGGCAAATGGATGGGACTAGAAAACATCATCCTGAGTGAGGTAACTCAGACCCAAAAGGACATGCATGGTATGCACTCACTAATAAGTAGATATTAGCCCAAGGAAGGAAGGAAGGAAGGAAGGAAGGAAGGAAGGAAGGAAAGGAAGGAAGGAAAGGAAGGAAGGAAGGGAAGGAAGGAAGGAAGGAAGGAAGGAAGGAAGGAAGGAAGGAAGGAAGGAAGGAAGGAAGGAAGGAAGGAAGGAAGGAAGGAAGAAAGGAAGAAAGAAAGAAAGAAAGAAAGAAAGAAAGAAAGAAAGAAAGAAAGAAAGAAAGAAAAGAAAAGGAAAAAAGGAAGGGGGAAGGGAGAGAGAGAGAGAGAGAGAGAGAGAGAGACCCCACACAGAACTCACAAGATACTGTTCACAAAATTCAAAAGACTCAACAAGCTGAAGTGCCCAAGTGAGGACTCCACAGTCCCACTTGGGAAAGAGAAGAAAGCAATAGTAGGGAGGGAGGGAGGGATTTGGGAGGGAATGTGGACAGGGTTTCAGGGCAGTGGAGGGTAGAGGGAAACCTGATCTGATATTGGGTGAGGGAAAAGGACAGAAACCCTGAGGGCAATCAGAAAGAATGGAAACAGGCAACCCCAGGAAATATGAGGTTAGGGGGACCCCCCCCCCCCCCAGAATGTACCAGAGACCTGGAAGGTGAGAGACTCCCAGGACTCAGAGGGAAGGACCTTTGATGAGGTGCCCGACAGTGGGGAAGTGAGTCTTAATGAAGGATTGCCTACATTGAGTTAGATTTGAGCATGTTTGTATGAGGTTATCTTAACTTATGTAGAAGGATCCAGCCAATGTGGGTGGCATCATTCTCTAAGCAAGGAGTTTTGAATGTGTAAAAAAGGAGAAATATAGCTGAACACAAGCAAGCAAGAATACACACATTAAATACTCTTGCTTCTTACTGTAGATGTGATGTGGTCAGTAGTTTCACGGTCCTGTCTCCATGGCTTCCCTAGTATGATGGGCTGTAACTTGAAATTGTGAGCCAGAAGTGATCCATTCTCCTCTACATTTGTTTATCATAGCTACAAAAATGATACAGAACAATTGGAAGCTGAAATAAAATGTCATAAAATATGAACTACTTATAAATAAATCTGAAACTATTATGCAGATTTGTATACGTAAAAGGATTTGTATGCTTATGTAAGTATATATTTGTATACTTATATAACTATACTTGACATACTTACAAGACTGTTTTTGTATGAATTTATATGTAAGACCAAACATCATCACAAACAAAATTCTAGCAGGATTTGTAGAAATGGACAAGTATGTTTGAGAACATGCAACACTGCTTCACAACTGGTCATCTGGACCACAACTTTTACCACTGTCTACTTTTCACTTTTTTCCCTTCTATAGAAAAGGGCCGGGAGTGGTGGCGCACGCCTTTAATACCAGCACTTGGAAGACAGAGGTAGGCGGATTTCTGAGTTTGAGGCTAGCCTGGTCTACAAGATTTCTGAGTTCCAGGACAGCCAGGGCTACACAGAGAAACCCTGTCTCGAAATGCCCCCCCCCCAAATAAAGAAAAGAAAAGAAAAGAAAAGAAAAGAAAAGAAAAGAAAAGAAAAGAAAAGGAAATCCAGCTGTACTGTCTTAGTCTCCTGCACAAGGTAGATCCTGACCTCTGCCTCCTGGAACCATAACGATTAATATATAGAAACATATTAATATGTGATTAGAAATGAAAACATCAATTTATCAGGTTTTTCTATGAAGGAGAATATACACAAATGTAGTATGAACTGTCCAGGGAGAATTCAAGAGTTCAAGAAAGACCAGGCAATTGCCATTCAACATCTATTCATAGAATGCCTGCCTCGAGGCAGGCAGCCGCTGGCAATGCAATGAATGGTAAAGGAGTCAGGCATGGCCTCTGTCCTCCTGAGTCCTAAACTTGCATAGTAGGTCTAGAAAATGGGGAGTGCTTCCGAGCAGAGAACTAGGAACCCTAGAGCTCAATTCTGAAAGCCTACAAATCTTTGAATTCCAAGAAGGGAAAAAAATCCCCCCTTGATTTCTAATAAAACAAATGTGCCTTATGTGCCCGGCCTGTGGCTTGGCAGTGGTTGACCGAGGGCAACAGAATAAAGAATCCCCAAACCCATAAAAGCATCCTCCAGCAAAAAAACAAAGAAAAAATTTGCATGTCGTCTTTGTTAATTAAATCCATCTTGTCCACGAGAGCTCCAAGCATCTCTGCCAGAGGGAAATAGCAAACACATGGTCTCAGGCCACTCATCCCTAGGAAAGCTCGCAAGGGAGCCAAAACAGCAAATCTGTTCCCGAGAAAGTTACCCTATGGGCACTACCCTCTTCCCCTGGCTCCGGATTATGCTTCTGGGACTTTCTGCTGGAAACTGAGGCAGCTATGGAGCAGTCCAAACTAGAGTGAGAAGATGGGTTTGGTGTGAGAGCGATCTAGGCTCATTCCTCTCAGGACTACCACAGGAATAGGGGAAATTCTAAGAAAACAAGATGTTCTTAGACACATGGTTTTTAGGCACACCAGGCCAACAGGGAGGCATCAGTCCAAAGGAACAGACTTCCTAGGTTCAGTCAGGGTGGAGATAGGCAGTGGCAGAGTTAATTCTACTCCTTCATTTGACTCCATAATCTTTACTGTTTCTTCTCAAGGGCACTCCTTGGGTCTGTGAGTAGATGCCTGGCCATAGCCCTGAACTCTGGGAGCAGACCTGGACTATTTCAGACTAAGTGAATGGACAACAAACCATTTCACCATTGATTGCTCTGCCGAGTGTTTCAGCGCTTGTTTGCAGCCCCCATCCTCTACTCACACTTTTCCTTCCTTGGGTCTTCCCTGCCTTCTCACCTGTGCAATTCCTACTTTTCTTTGCAGCATTATACCAAGTGCTTTTTCTTCCTTTGTAGTGTCTCTGTTTGTGTCTCTGTGTATGTGTGTCTGTGTGTGTTACATGTGTGCACGTTCCTAAAGAGGCTAGAAGAGGAGGAGGTTGGGTCCCCCAGAGCTAGACTGACAGAGCTCTGATCCTCTGCAAAAGCTGCAAAAAGTTAAGTGCTCTTAACTTAGAGCCATCTCTCCAGTCCCCAAGGGCTACTTCACTCATGACGCTTTTTCCTCTATTCTAACCCATGCCCCTTACCTAGCATTCAAAGTTCCCTCACAGCAGACACTTTTATCCTTTATTACATGTATGTACCTACGATCTTTTAGATTTACATTTTGAACTATGCATATATGAATCAATGTGCATGTGCATGCAGGTGCCCAGAGATATCAGATCCCATGATGTGGGTGCTCCGAGCCAAACTCCAGCCTTCCGCAAGAGCAGTATGTGCTCTTAACTGCGGAGCCATCTCCTCAACCACAAATACAAAAGTCACAAAATGAGATTGTGAACGTAGATCTGTGCACAGCGCTCAAGCGCTCTTCTCTGAATCTCATCGTGTCCTCCAAGGAAGGCCAGTGCTTCCTCCCAGCGCTCTGTCTGCACAGCATAAGATTAAGAACAAGCAAGGGATGGCCTAAACTAAACAGTCTGGTAACAACCCAGGCGACCATTCAAAAGCTCTCCCACTCTAGGGAGAGATTACATCTCTTTCATACTCTCCCCAAGGTCACTAGTTGTCTGTCTGTCCCAATAATCTAAGACAAAAATTAAAGAAACTAAACTCACATTAAGTGATGTTTAATTCACTATAAGTCCTTGGAAAGTGGGCAGTTCCATTTAAAGTGAATTTTCCAAATCACTGGCACTTAAATATACATACATACATACATTACAAAACACTTTACTAGAGGCATTTGAAATACCTATGAAGATGTCCAAAACAGATTAGCTTTAAGGATGTGGTCTTTGGGTGATGGTTGGGAGATAATAAGAAAAACAGAACAGAAACAAAAACAGAAACAGAAACAGAAACAGAAACAGAAACAGAAACAGAAACAGAAACAGAAACAGAAACAGAAACAGAAACAGAAACAGAAACAGAAACAGAAACAGAAACAGAAACAGAAACAGAAACAGAAACAGAAACAGAAACACAGAAACAGAAACACAGACAGAAAGATGAGGAAACTGACTTCTTGTGATGCATCTTATTGTGTTTGTGAACTTTAAACCACATAACTGTCTATGTACTGACCTAAAATTAATAACAACCAGGCATAGTTTCACATGCCCATAATCACAGCACGTGAGAGGTGGAGTACAAATTCAGAGCTAGCCTGGACTACATGAAAAATCCAAAGCCAGCCTGTGGATGTATCTCAGTGGATTAGCATGTGCTTAGCATATGCAAGGCTCTGGATTCAAATTCTAGTACTGAACAATATGAATAATGGCTTACCTAACATCCTTAAATAGCGTTGCTAAATCCAATGTCCTTTCTTTCTGGACTAAGGGTTACTGTCTTGCCTATAAGTAGCAGAAGTACAGCAAAAGAAACTAAGCATACAGCTATTTTTTCCATTGCTAAAGGCTTCAAAATCAGCTAAGTCCACAGAAGTCTTGCTTTCTGTGAGCTTTTTAGGTCCACCCTCCTCGTCCCTTCCCCCTCTCTCTTCCCCTCCCCCTTTCTGGCAGCTTTCTCCTTTCGTGGTTATGGGTGGCTATAAACAGCAGCAACTGTCCTATTTCTAATTTGCTTCACTTGCTTTGGTGTGACTTGAAAATCTAATGATCTTACAAGATAAGTAGGATTCATTTAAGCAGGGCAGTTAGAAGAAAGGAGTTCCACTAGCCATACAGGCTATACTTTTATCAAAGGTGAGTTAGGGTAACCTGATTACTGCTTTTCTTTTCATCTTCCTCTTCCTCTTCCTCTTCCTCTTCCTCTTCCTCTTCCTCTTCCTCTTCCTCTTTCTCTTTCTCTTTCTCTTTCTCTTTCTCTTTCTCTTCCTCCTTCTCCTCCTCCTCTTCTTCTTCCTCCTCTTCCTCTTCTTCTTCTTCTTCTTCTTCTTCTTCTTCTTCTTCTTCTTCTTCTTCTTCTTCCTTCTCTCTCTCTCTCTCTCTCTCTCTCTCTCTCTCTCTCTCTCTCTCTCTCTCTCTCTCTTTCATGTATGTGCACGTGCATCCATGTATGGGCATGCTGAAGCCAGATGAGGGTACCCACTGTCTTCTTCTCTCATTCTTCATCTAGGTCCCTTGAGACAGGTTCTTTTACTAAACCCAGAAGTCACCATTTTGACTAGGCTGACTGGTCAGTGAGCTCCCAGAATCCTCCTGACTCTGGCCTCCCAGACCTCCCAGGAATGGGGTCACAGGCACCTATAGCTATGCCCAGCAATAGTATTAAAACTTGGTTCTCACATTTGCATAGCAAGTGCTCATATCCTCTGAGCCATCATCTCTCCAGCCCTTGAATTGTTTTCTAATGTACCACTGGACCATTCTCCATGTCAAAATCTTGTGGTACCAAACCTTCTGATTGTGGGTCTTGCCAGATAGTGTTAGCAAACATCCAAGTGTGGGCTAAAGGCTGTGATTCTGAGAACCAATGACTCTTGTGACCCTTTCCTCCCTAGAAAACAGTGGAAAACAATGGGCTAACATCCAGGAATTCAGGCAGCATGGAAGGTTGGTGTCATTCGGTACATGGACTTCATGACATCATTTTTGGCCTCTCTGTGCCTTTTCTTATTTCTGTTTGTTTGTTTTTAATTTCTAGACTTCTTTCCCTTTTCAATATTCCAGACATTTAAAAGCAACTAAATAAGTGTCTTCAAATGTGTAGAGTTAATATTAATATCATGATATACAGTGGTCCTTTCTTTGTTAAGCTATAATGTTAAAAACCTAAACCTAGAAAGTTACAGACAATGTGGATTAAATGCTATAAGCTTCACCTCCATTGAGGGTTCAATTTACCATGAAGATGGCAGAGACTTGAATCTTTAAAAACCAAAAAGACTGTCAGAGTATTTAAAAGGGAGTTGAATATTCCAGGGCAGAGTGTGAGAAGATGCCACTAACGTGGTGTTAATGGTGTTACTGTTCAAAAAGGAAAGCAAAAGAAAGCTAACTGTAGAAATTACTGGCCAATAACTTGGATAGTCATAGTAATAAGGCAGATGTTAACACTGAAGATCCATCAACATCTGGGAAGGATAAAGTCACGAAGGATTTATAGGAAGAAGTGAGTTCAAGAGACTGTAAAGAGAAAAGCAGAGCAAAGCCAGGTCTTTAGTAAAGGATTTGGAACTTGGGTAAAGGATTTTGTTCAGCCTGGCATGCCATTTCTACTCTATGGCCAGCCCAGATTGCCTTGGAAAAGAACCTGGTCACATGAACTTGCTTGCAGGCTGGGAGGTCATAAATAAAAGATAATTATATGAGAACACAGAAACAGATCCAATGAGGAGCATGGGGGGCTAAGGGCACTTCCCCAGAGAGCAGGGTCCAGTCTGGTTTTGTTTAATGTCTTTGCTAAAGATTTGAAAGCAAGAACAAACAAATGTCAAGAAAAATGCACAAAGCCATTAGCTAGTGACAAGCACACATCACTAACAAGCTTGCTCAACAAGACTGAAGCAAGAGCATATGACCACTGGGAATAACCTAGGCCAAAGTAGCCTAGGATGATGAGTGGTTTTATATTAAAAACTTAGCCTTTCTTTGAAGGTGGGTCGAGAAAGGCTGGCTGTTGAATAGACAGGATAGGAAAGAAGAAAGACCAAAGTGATGGTGGGAAATAAATAATGCTTAATAACATTAATAACACTGTGTGGCAATTAGGAAAGTAAAGAACACAGGCGCTGTTCTGAGGTTTGTATATGCCATGTGGTTCAAGCCATGGGAAACGATAACAAGAAATTCACTGCAGGTGAAAGAAAAGGAAAGGAGTGTGCCATTGGGGCTTCGGATGTTTGTTCAGAATATTCAAGTCCTAAAGGAGGCAGTTCTGTGTATTCCTGAATCAAACTTCTAGAACATTACCATAGAGTACCACCTAGCACATTATCTCAGGAAGAGCAGACACCAGAGACTGGAGGACAGCTACAAGAAGCCCTGGAATTCTCAGTAAGTCCATAATTATTGAGTGAAAACGAGCTGAAGATTGCTGCTTAGGGCCCTTCCAGCTTTCAGATTTGTGGTCTCCATGAATGGAAGAAAAAGTCAGAGCCAGGAGCTTCTAAGTATTTAAGCAAATTGACAACTATCCCTGCCTCTCCTCTAGGTTGGCTTGCCTCATCTCTGCCTGGGCTAAGAGAAATGTGGTACATCCACTACCCGGTGTAGTTCTGCCACTTGTGTCTTACTTCAATAACTGCTCACCTGTTGTGGAGCTACTCCCTTCAAACATCTCATCCTGGAGAGACCCTGGAATCTCACCAAATGTAAGAGCCTTAGAAAGCTCAGAACAATCCACCGTTTACAAGGCCAATCCCTAAAGTTATGAAAACAGTAAATAATGACAGGCTAGAGGAGATACCAGGGGACTGCCTGTGTGTTGGGCAGGGCATTCTGGAATGCAACTCTCATGAGTCATCACCCATGTTGATGTGGCCCTTTTGATGATACAGCTGCTTTGCAGCCAACCGGGCCTCTTGTAAGTAATTCCAGTAAGTTCACTGATTCACTGACGTAGGCTTGAGCAGAGTTGTTTCTTTGGTCTGTAGACATGGTTCATATCTTCCCAGGAAAAAAAGTACACTTCGTCTACAATCAAACTTTGTGTTCTTCAGTCCATACTCATCCCACAGCACTCAGTTCTAACCAGGTCCCAGCTCAGATGCATGCATAACCTGCCCTTATCAAACTCGAAGCTCACAACTCAGAGAAAGCAGTCAAACAAAGCTCCCTTTTAAAATATCATCAGATGTAACATTTAATCTTCCTTGGCCTCAGATCCAGACTAGAGCCAGTCTCTAGACCTTCTAGACAAAGACTTGCAAAATTTTAATGGGCATAAGGTTTCTTGGGGGAGGAATTTCTACTAATTTTTCAGATCCAAGAGGTGCATATTTGAGGAAAAAATAAAAAAAGAGGCTTTGGATCAGCAGCATCTGAAGAAGAATTTTACTCCAGTAACAAGGCTGCTCTGGCAAAGGATCACATCCAAAGACCTTCTAGGCCTTTGTGATCTGTCTGGAATACAGACATGTCGTTAGTACATACCTTTAATCCCTCTGGCTGGAATACAGACACATCCTTGTCTGTATATATTTATCTCAACAATAAAGGTAGTTTTGGTTTGTAGAATGAAGCAGCCATGTTTGAAAGTGACATCTAATGGAGGGGCAGACAAAGCAATGAACCAGAGAAAGAGATAGGATGCACCCAACTCTCACAAGAACAGCACAATAAAGAGAGGCTAGTTAAGAGAACAGTGTGGGGCAAGAGGACTTAAGACAGCAGTGCATAGAGAGAAAGGAGGCAGTTTTTACCAGAACAGTTTTACAGAGACAGGTAGCAGAGAGAACAAACAAACTAGACATGACAACAGAACGAGCCAGAGAATAAGAAGGAGCCAGGAGATTAGAACATACTGCCAAAGTTAACATGAGATCAAGCAAAGCAATTCAATCAGAAGCTGAGAAAAGCCAGTTTGAATCAGTCAGTTTGGAGAAGAGCTTGGGCCAGAACAGCTGAGTTGAACCAGCCAGTGAAAGTTCAGAATGAGCTAGAAAGGGTACGTTTATTCAGCAGTAAGCTTCCAGACTGACAACATCATGCAGCAAATAAAAGTGACCTTCACAGGGCTGGAGAGATGGCTCAGTGGTTAAGAGCACTGACTGCTCTTCCAGAGGTCCTGAGTTCAATTCCCAGCAACCACGTGGTGTCTCACAACCATCTGTAATGAGATCTGATGCCCTCTTCTGGTGTGTCTGAAGATAGCTACTGTGTACTCATATAAATAAAATAAATAAGTGTATTTTTAAAAGTGGCCTTTACATCTAGTACCCAACAATAAAGTTACACTTACAAGAACCCAATAGAGCTTTCTGGAAAGATGAAGGCCATCCCTGGACTGCACTGACCTTGCCTCACATAGTTACTGCATACTATCATGACTTGAGAAAGAACTTTGACATTTTTATTTAAGTCAAATTTAAATAGCTGCCCTAGAGAAATTCATCTGGACATTACATTTCAAGAAGCATCTGTCTGGAGGATATCAGGTCATACACACTCTTCCTGAGAAGGCATCACTAACTCAGGGGTCTAGATCATAAAAGCACTACAGTTCAGCTATGTCTACAGCTGGCTTTACTGACAATAAATATTTCATTTAATTAATGGTTAGTATTTATTAAAAATTTTACTTTGCTTATAGAGATTGAAAGATAAATAATAAGTCATTTAAAGGGAAACATGGAAAGATTGCTTTTGAATTTTACTACCTGTATGGAGTTTTGACATATTATCAACTGCATTTATTTAAACATTTACCTGATTTTGACATATTGCATCACTACAATCAATATAATGATCATAAGCTATTCTCTTGAAGGGGTCCTCATTCCCCTTTGTGATTCTTTCTTATTATTATTCAACTAAGCCATCAACAAGTAACTACTGTCCTTTCTATTTTAATATATTGGTTTACATTTCATGGAATGTGAAATGAATGCAACATTACATACAGTATATTTACCTGGCTTCTTCTGTGTCTTCGGTATGTATGCATGTGTGTTCATGTATGTGTGCATGTGTATTTGTGTATGTGTATCCAGGTGTGTGATAATGTGTACACATGGAAGAACCAGAAGCAGACCCTGGGTATATTCATTTATTGCTCTCTGCATTTATTTATTACCATATGTATATAAATGTATGTGGTATTCTGTGTGCCTGTGAGGTGTACCTATGTACAGATGTGCAAAAACGAGAATTACACATCAATTGTCTTCCTCTCTCACTCTTTCCTATTGCCTTGAGACAGGGTCTCTTGGTGATATGGAAGATCACCATTTCCAAGGATAGACTAGCAAGCCAGTAAGCTCTCAGAATCTGCTATTTTCAGTCCCTAATGTAGGTGTTGTGGGCATGCACAGCCATGCACAGCCATGCAAAGCCATGCATAGCCATGCATAGCCATGCATAGCCTTTGATATGTGTGCTAGAGAATCAGATCCTTATCAAGCACTCTTACTCACTGAGCTATTACCCCAGTCCCTCCACCTTACTTTTGTGATCCAGGGTCTCATTGAACCTAGACTCTAATATGGCAGGTTCCTAAAGGAATACTTCTGCTTCTGTCTCTTAGCACTGGGATTACAGATCTGTGCCACCATGTCTAGATTTTGAAGAGAGTACTAATATCTGAATTCTTTTTATCCACTACTATTCTCAAACTCATCAATATTTGTCTATGCACATGTAGCTCATTCTTTTTTATTGATGAGAAATATGCCATAGTTTGTTCACTTCTTTACCTGCTAATGGACAGTTTAGTTATTTCCATTTAAGGCTAGTACAAATATTGTTGTTGTGAATATTTGTCAGCAGGCTTTTGTATTGACACAGGCTTTTTATTTCTCTTGAGTAAATAGTATGAGTAGAATAGATAGATGCCATGAGAACATATTTTTACGTCTTTGAAAAACTGCTGGAAACCAGGTATGACACCACACACCTATAATTCCTGTGCTTGAGAAGCGGGACAGCAGTGTCAGGAATGCAGGGTCACTGTAAGCCACATAGTGAGGCTGATGTCAGCTTGGGCAATCCCACATCAATTTCTACAAATAGAAATCTAATAGGATTTTGATCGTGTTTGCTTTGAATCATTGGATTTTTTTTTTTTTTTTGAGAAAACTACTATCTTAATGACACAGGGTCTTCTGGTCCATGAAGGTGGTATCTCTCTGTATTTATCTCTTCATTTTTTCTCTCAGCAATGGTTTTTAACTTTGGGTGTATATATATTGACCTCTTGTCCTAGTTAGGGTTTTAGTTCTGTGAACAGACACCGTAACCAAGGTAACTATCATAAGGACAACAGTTAATTGGGACTGGCTTACAGGTTCAGAGGTTCAGTCCATTATCATCAAGGTGGGAGTATGGTGGTGCCCAGGCAGGCATGGTACAGGAGGAGGTGAGAGTTCTACATCTTCATCTACAGGCCAGTAGGAGACAGCTGACTCTCACATGGTCAGGCAGAGCGTCTTAAAGCCGATACCCACAGTCATACACTTCCTTCAACAAGGCCACGTCTCCAAATAGTGCCACTCCCTGGACCAAGCATATTCAAACTACCACACCTCTTCATCTCTAAAATGGTTTTATTTTACCACAAGTGGCAATTTTACTTGTTAATTACTGTGATACATTTAATCTTTATATTACTATGCAATCCTCCATCTTTGCTAATGTCATGAATTTTAGTATATTCTATATGGATTTCATTAGACGTTTTGCAAAGGCAGCCAAAACATCTTCAGATAAAGACAGTTATACTTGCTATATATATATATATATATATATATATATATATATATATGTTCTTTTTTTAATTTCTTCTCCTTGTTTTGCCTTTGTCAGAATTTGAGTCCACTGATGACTGGAAGCAGTGAAACTAGACGCCTTCACTTCACTTCTCATCCTAAAAGAAAACATTAATTTTCCGGGTTTTCATAAAAATCCCTGAGAGCTAAGGAAGTTCCATTTTGTTCCTAGATGCTGCGATGACATGATATGGGGAATGCATTCTATGTTTCATTGAATATTTCCTCTTCATCAAATTGAAATAACTATTGATTTTCTTTTGGAGGCCATTAATATGGTAAACTCATTGTTATTTCAAATATTAAACCAACATTAAATTCCTGAGGTAAAACATACATATTCAGATTTGAGTGTCCTTTTATGTTGAACTCACATTATAACAACAACAACAACAACAATAATAATAATAATAATTTTAATGAGGAATATTAGTGTATAGGTTACTTTCAGTGTTACTATCGAGTTTAGATATTGTGTTAATGATTTCTTGTTTCTGTAACAAAATGCCTGACAAGAGTGAACCTACAGGAAGAAGAGTTTGTCCTGGCTTACAGTTTGAAGAGATCCAGTCTCTCCTCGTAGGGGAAAGCATGGCAGCAGAAGTGGGAGGCAGCTGCCAACATTGTATTGGCAGTCAGGAAGCAGAGTATGATCAGGAAAGGAGCTAGTCTATAAACCTCAAGGCCCACCTCCAATGACACTCAGCAAGACTCTTACTTCCTAACAGCTCCAGAGCCTCCCCAAACAGTCTACAAGCTGAGACTACAAAGGTACAAGCCTACGGGGAACAGTTCACGTTGAAACTATGAGAGTTATCAAGACAATATGATGCTGGGTTTGAGAGATGGCTCAGCTGTGAAGATCACTAGCTATATTCTTAAAGAGGACACAGGTTCAATTCCTGGCTTCCATATTGCAATCTTCTGTATCTCCAGTTTCAAGGGATCTGATGCCTTCTTCTAGCTTCTATGGGCACCAGGTACACATATGGTATGCACACATCTATACAGGCAAAACACATGAAATAAACATATAATTATTTTAAAGGATATTATGATGCTTATAGGATAATTTATTGAATATTCTCTTCGCTTCAATTTTCTGAAAAGTGTATATAGGTTTAGTATGACTCCTTTAAATGTTTGACAGAATCCCCCTTAGTGAATCATTATGTCCTTAACTTTGCCTTCTGAAAAGTTTTACTACCGATTTAATTTCTTTAATACATTATTAAATTATCACTTTCTTCTTCAATAAGTTTTAATAGTCTACACATTAGTTACTCCTTCCTTTACTGTCATAAAATATCTTGTCAAAAGCAACTTAAGGACGAAAATAATTAATTTAGTCTTGATTTCCGAGTACAATCAGAAGGAGCTGGCACTCAAACTTCTCCCCTATCAGGATGGATGCTTTCCTCAGGTTGTAAGTCAAAGGTGGCATGATTGTGTACACTTTTAATTCTAGCCCTCAGAAGGCTGAGGCAGGTGACTATGTGTTTCAGTCCTCACTAGCTTCAGGAGAGCCAAGGCAACATAGTGAGATCCTGTCTTAACCACCTCCCCAAAGAGGAGGAAAAAACTGTGAGGCAAAATAGACCCTTCCATCATGAAGTTGTTATTGTTAGTGTATTTTATTACAACAACAGGAACACAAGCCATCCTAGAATTTTACCTTTGAAACACATAAACATTTTACATTAGAAAGATCCTCTCTAAAAGGATGCAGGATGTTTCATGACAGTCATCCAAACAAAAAGGCTACACAAGGATACTGTCATACAACAGCCTCCCTGTATCAATGAGAACTAACAACATGGCCTCTTTCTGCACACAATAAAGTGTATCTCCAACACTGAAAACACACAAACACAAAAAAGAAGGAGCTGGCACAGTATCTACAGCTGGAAAACAGAAAAACGAACATTCAACTTGCCTTCTCCTTTCTATTTTTTCCTTTATTTTGTTAATTAGTTTCTTTTTCTTCTTATATATAGTACACGCCAAGCATAGTAGTTGGGGAATCCTCCTCCCTCCATGCCTCTCAATCCCTGTCTCCATCTCCCCTCTTTCCCAGATCCACTCTTCCTCCATTTCCCTTCAGAAAAGAAGAGACCTCACAGGAATAACAACCAAACAAGTTACAATAAGACTAGTTACATACCACATATCAAGGCTGGATGAGGCAACCCACTAGGAAGAAAAGAGCCTCAAAAGCAAGCAAAAGAGTCAGAGAGCCCCATTCCCACCAGGAGCTCTTGTGTTAGGAGTCCCACAAGAACACCACACTACATTGCCACCATAACATATGCAGAGGACCTAGCTCAGAAGCATATAGGCTCATTGGTTGGTGCTTCAGTCTCTGTGAGCCCCTATGAGATCTGGTTAGTTGATTCTGTGGACTGTGTTCTCCTAGTGTCTATTATCCCTTTGACTTCTACAGTCTTTCTTCCTCCTCTACTTCTTCTTCTTCCTCTTCCTCTTCCATGGTCAGAACCCCATCTGCTACAATAGTATCACACATGGTGAGCAGGTCTTCCCATCTCAATCAACATCATCTAGCTATTCCATCACGAAAGCTTAAATCTTGAGTCCTAGGTGACTCTAGGTCATTCACATTTAAAAGGATTAATCATCCCAGTTTGTACCTACCTTACCAAATATATGTTCACTGCAATCAATTTGTATTTCTCATTGGATAGCTGATCAAAAGGTATCTTTATTACATTTCTAAAATATTGACGAATCTTGTGATATATTCTTTGTCATTCCTGATATTAGTAATTGTGTGTTCTCAGATTCCTGATTGGCTGGTTAGAATTTTATCATTTTTTAAAGTTGTCTTCTTTCTTAGACTTGAAAACCAACAACATTTCCACTAGATAAACAAAAATCTTCAAGTGCTTGGAGCATCTGCCAGACTAAACTCTCTGATTTTTCATGTTTATGCTTTTCCACCCTTTCCTTGCAAGACTTCTGCAAAGGTAGATACAACAAATTATAAGAATTTTTGTTTTGTTTATTTATTTATATGTATGGGTGCTCATATGCATATATGTAGATGTACCAAGTGTGTGCATTTGGTGCCTTCAGAAGCCAAGAGGGTGTCAATCCCCCTGAAACTGAAGTTATAGAGAATTGTTCACCATTATATGGATACTAGGAATCAAACCTGGGTCCTCTTCATATAGCAAGTGCTGTTTACCACTGAGCCACCTCCCCAGTTCCCAGACACTTTTTAAACCTACACTAGTTTAGTGTATTTTACCTATACTAAACTTCATACACTCCTTTATCGACAACTTTCTATTACATAGCACTTTCCAGTATAGGACTACTCAAAAAAAAATATTTCTATCAACATCACCTTTCAGTTCTGCTTGACCAAGTCCACCGGAAGTGGTTGATGTATGAAAATATAAAACATTTCTCAGAACTACAGCCACAGAAAAGTAAAAAAGTCAGTTGCAAGAGAATAAAAACTGAAGAAGAACCCATATTGTCATGCGGTTATAATTTTGTGACCTGTTGTATAGGACTACAGCTTATTACGAAAGAAATAGCAGACATAGAATGTTTTTAAATTTTATTTTAATTTATGGATATTATTGTTTTGCCTGCATCTGTGTATGTACACAATACACTTGCCCATCGGATCCCCTGGAATTGGGGTTATGGAAGGCTGTGGGCCACCATGTGGGAATTGAACTCCAGTCCTCTGCAGAAATCACTGCTCTTAACCACTGCAATCTCCAGCCATAGTAGGAATTTCTTTTTTTTTTTAATTGTTAATTTATTCCCTTTATATTCCAATACCAGCTCCCCCTATTCTCCCAGCATTCCCTCACTCAGAACTCCTCCCATCCCCATTCCTTCCTCCTCTTCTCCCTTTGAGAAGGAAGAACTCCCCTCTAGGTATCACCTCAGCACTGGTGACCAAGAAAAGATGAGAAAGAACTAAAAGTAGGTCATAGAAGCTGAAATCTGTCATGTAGGCAATAAAGGTCTTTTTAATCAGAAGTTGTGAATATCAATTGTATTTTTTTTCCTAAAAGTCCTCTCTGGAATAAGATGGGGCTTGGATAGGCTACACTGAGAGGACTGTGTGGGAAGATACTGAGATGACTCAGATCTGGACCACAGAGGCAGCAGTGGAATGTGAATAGTATAAAATAAAGGAAAGAAAGGGGCTTAGAGGCTCCTTCATTGTTTTTCTGTTGCTGGCAGAATGTCACAGGACTGCATAAACATATTCAATCAAACCTATATCAAATATATCCCCTAATTAAATTTCTACTTACTAGACCCCCAAATCCTCATAGCCATATCAGTCATCAATTATGAGGGTAAGTGGAAAGGATACATTAAAGTGAGTGCATACTGCAGTTTTATCTCACTAATAAATTCTGCAGAATCATTTCAGCATGAGAACATACTTCTGGGTTTATTCCCAGGCCAATCAACACAAAAGATTTATACTACAGAAAGGCTCTACAGATATGAGTCAGAAGCATTATGGGAAATTCACCTGTGTAGAGCCCTACAGTCACTTTCTAACCATCCTCTCCACATCCACTCTTTTCTCACCACTGTCCATCCATTTTCTGCAGGCATCCAAAAGAGGCAAAAAGATGAAGCAAGTGAATAACATTTGTAGGGCGGCAGAACAACAACAAAATCTATCTACCTCCCTACACAGAGGCAAATATTTGGCAATCATCCAAGGTCAGGCATGCATCTATAGGAGAATAGGGATCTGTAAAATACCAAGATCAAGAAGGGATACTTTGAGAAGGCAAGATCACACACGAGTGACAGACCCAACAAGCATCATCACACTAGAGACTGAAGCAGCCTCGTGACTGTGGACTAAACTCCAACCCCATTTTCCACCACCCTGAATTTCATCCCTTCTGCCAAGGGACTCACATATCCACTTCTGCAAGCTAGTATAGCCCTTACAGTTTCAGATCCAACTGCACTCACGGAAGCATTCCCATCAATTGGCTGTGCCACTCTCCACCATGATTCAAGGCTGTCTTGCCCATCAGAAACCTGCCTAGAGATTTTATAGATTAGGCCCCTATGCATCTTATGGCATACCCATAGGCACCTCCTATGAAAGACCTGACATAGATCCAAATGTACTTCCTGATACAGTCCTTTACCCAATCCTGTTCCACTGCAGCTTGGAGGCAGCCTAGGCACCAAAAGAGCACCCCCATATATCCAGCAGAAGGATGCTCAGGAACTTACGGACTCATGATTCACTGTGCCTCTATAGTAAGCTTTCCAACCATGGATATGCTTATTAACCTGGGGATAGCCATGAGACTTGTCATCCTGTTTGACTATGGTTCAGGAGGTAACAGCATTAATCCAGAGACTAAGAAGGGGTTGGAGAGAAGGGAGCGGTTACCTACAAAAACAAGACAAACTAACAAAAACTAATCTATAAATATGGAAGAAGCAAGCAATCCTTCAAACACAAACACAACAATACAACGTTACACAAATTGTGAAAAACAAGTTAGGCATGATTCAAGCAAAGAAAGTTGATAAATCTTCAGGAAAACAAACAAACCTCAAGGAAATGGAAATCTAGAAACTGTTTGACAAAGAATGCAGAACACTTGCCTTATGCACAATATCTCAACGAAACACAGGATGTCAGAAACAGATAAAATAAAACAAAATAGGGGTGATGGGCTGGAGAGATGGCTCAGTGATTAAGAGCACTGACTGCTCTTCCAGAGGTCCTGAGTTCAATTCCCAGCAACCACATGGTGGCTCACAACCATCTGTAATGGGATCCAATGCCCTCTTCTGGTGTGTCTGAAGACAGCAACAGTGTACTCACATACATAAAATAAATAAATACATCTTTTTTAAAAATAGGGAAAAGAACAAATGAGTAAAAGCTTACCAAGGAAATAATAAATTTAAAAAAAGGCAAAAGAAATCCTGAAGCTAAAAATATCCTGACTGAAATGAAAAATCCAACAGAGATCTTCAACAGCAGACTGTCAGACAAAAGGACACATCAACCACTCAAGGACAAATCATTTGAGATTTCCAATTAGAGGGATGAAAAGAATAAGCCTATATAAGGTCCTTGACACTATCAATGAGCCATTGTATACACTGAACAAGTTCCAGGAGTGTAGAATGGCCAAGTGGTGGAGAGCTTAAATACTGACTGAAATTTTACCATGTATAAGGAGGGTAATTAAGACCCAGATCTGTGATGCCAAGGGAATTCTAAATAGGCTCATCATCAAAATATCACCTCTGAGACACAATCAAATTGTCAAAAGCCAAGGTAAAAAAGAACTTTGAGAGCAACAAGAAAAAATTGCTCACTAGGAAGTAACTTGTTGTAAAACTATCAGCAGATTGCCCAGCACAAACCCTGCAGGTCAGGATAGAGTGGAACAACATAGTCAAAGAAGTAAACCCTACCAATTATGGAGTCTAGAAGCAGGAGAGAGAAAGACTTTTCTCAAATACTTGTTTACATAGAATTTGAGGGAGTACCCCCAAGGGTTTATGTTGAAAATTAATCTCTATTATAAATTATTTAGAGTGTGAAAATGGCTGGGTGGTGGTGGTGGCACGCTCCTTTAATCCCACCCCTTAGGACCAGAGGCAGGGGCATCTCTGAGTTCCAGGCCAGCCAGGGATACATAGAGAAACTCTGTCTGAAAAAAATAAAGAGAGGGTGGGTGGGTGGGGAGACAGAAAGAGAGAAGGAAAGAAAGAAAGAGGGAGGGGGAGAGGGAGGGAGGGGAAGGGGAAGAGAAGGGGGAGGGGAGAGAAGAGGAAAAACAAAAGAAGAGAAGAGTGTGAATAACGGGTATTACAGAGAGAGTGCTTGGAGGCTCATCATGGAGAAGCCTCGATGACCGAGTATCTGTGACTATGTAAACAGATCTGAGAAGACACATAAGCACATGTATGATGCTTTCCCGTTGTTATGTGATGTCCTGCATCACTTTGAGACTCAGGTTAATAAATATGTTATCAGATGGTGCCCTATAGTGTTGGGACAGAGTTGTGAGCCAAAACAAACGATTTTCTTTACAACACACGTGGTTTGTGATACCGTCTAATTGGCAACAACCAAACAAAAGTCCTACACTGATATGAAATGAAAACATTGCTAACAATGAGCATCTGAAATGTGAGAGTGTGTCCTGGGAACTGAGTTATGAGCAGATGAGAGTCTGGAGGGGGCTTGAGAATGCCTACAGTGCTGCAAGTGGGCGTTCCTGACAGTACTGAGAGCTCAACTATAAGGGAGCTGGGGAACTAGGCTCAGAAATAAAAGGATTATATTGGAAGGTAACTAAAGGCTCTTGGCTCATTATCTGAAAAATGTGGCTGAATTGAATCCATGTCTAAGACTTTATAAAAAGCTGAAGTTATGAATGATGGTATCTGGTGTTGGAGATTTACAAACAATGCACTCAGAGCGAAGCATGGTGTTACTGGCTACTTCTAACAACATTTACAATGATATTCATGGGCAAAACGGAAGCAAAGAGATGGCTTGGCCAGGGAAGGCAGAAAGACCAAGCATGTAAAGGGAAGGCTAGGAAGATAAGCAGAAATGTTTGCCAGTCATCTGAGCAGTAAGTAAAAGGCTTCAACAGTGTCTCAGAAACCTCTCAGGGAGTCACAGGAATCACAAGTCCAGAGGGCCCCAGGATACACTCTGCATACCTGCTGGCCAGAAATACCACACTCTTTACATCCCTTTGTTCAACTGATAAAGCTCTCTTGACTGGTAAAGCCATAGACAGGGTTAGAGCTCCAGCAGAAAGCCTCCAGTGGACTGAAGTCTAAAGAAGCTATGAGTTGCTGTAAGAACCTCAGAAATAGACTTAGAAATCATGCAACACTTATCATGGAAAGAGACAGACAACAGACAAAAGCCACCCAGTCAGAAAACTCATAGGCACTCTCGCATGATATGTGTAGAAGATGCTGGACTTGGAAGTGTATGAGTTCTTTTGAGTTTTCTTTATTTGAGCTGGTTAGTCTTTTATACTTGCTTCTTTCTCCCTTCTGGATGGAAATGTGTATCCTGTGCCAGCTGCACCATTTAGATTGAAAGTGCATTATTTGTTTTGATATAAGCTTGCAATTGCAGGCAGTCTGTCTTAAATCTCATAAACCTTGGGAGTTTGGAATTTTGAATTACTGGTAGGATGAATAAGGAAGGTGGGGATGTTGGAGATAGAATAATTACATGTTCCCATGTGAGATGGACATAAACAATGGAGGTCCTGGGCAAAATGCCTGGTTTGAACTATGGCTTGAGCATGCCCCCACCAAGGGTTCATGTGTTGAATGTAGTATCTACTGAGATATGATGGGGATAGAAACATCATCTCTCAATATTTGAGCCTTTGGAGAATGTGGACTCTATGATGTCATCAACATGGCACCCTCAAGGACAAACAATCATGAACACTCCAGAACTCTGGGTTTCCCTTTTCCTCATGGCCTTTAGCCACTGGCCCACAGGATGGAGAGAGCAGAAGAGGGCAAGCAGGGTTTGGATGGCTGTGAGTATGACTGAAAGGACCACCAGGAGTCTGCTTCTGAGAGACAGCTCACCTTATTGTTCTGGGGGTAGGGTATATTAGGGCTCTTAGGATTACCAGTGGGAGGGGATGATTGATCCCAATCTTCCTCCTCCCAATATTATATGGGAGGAGGAAGAGTAGGACTTTTGTGCTGAGTCACGCACTGCTTGAGGAAGCTAGGCACAGGGTCATCCTCCAAGTAAGGTTAGGTATCTAGACTCAGAGACACTCTCCAAACAAGCTCAGGCAGGCAAGAGGAAGTCTCACTGAGAAAAAGAGTCCTCCATTTTTCATCAAGCTCCCCCAGAGCTGTCTGGACATGGTGGACTGTGACTTTAATAGCAGGGTTCTCCAACAGCCAGTCATCACTATCAGCCTTTGGATAAGAACCATGAGCTCAAATAGCTTGTAATAGCAACAGATCAAATACACCAGACAAATAAAAGCTGAGAATCAAAGTGTTCATAGAGATCACACTTGTCTTATAAAAATATCTTTTCCCCCTCTCTCCTTCATCTTGAGGATTTCATGGATCCCAGGCCAGCCTCCCACTCAATATGTAACTGAAGAGGACCTCAGACTTCTGCTTTCCTGCCTCTGCATCCCAAGTTCTGGGATTATAGGCCTGTACCACCATGCCTGGTTTATGTGATGTTAGGAATTGAACCCAGAGACTCATGTAAGTGAAACAGGCAATCAACTGAGCTGCAGACTCAGCAGATACATATAAAACATTCTACAGAGAAGTCTTGAAATTACTGTAAAAGTCACTAATTGTACCAGAGGCAGAGACCCACCGCCAAACATTAGTTGGATCTCGGGGAACCCTGTGGAAGAGGAGCAGAATTATAGGAGTCAGAGGAGTTGAGGACAAAAACAACCCACATAATCAACTAAGGAGGCCTCATAGACACTCGCAGAGACTGAAGACAGCATGAGTCTGAGCTAGATCGTCTGCATGCACATTGTGATTGTGCGCATTGGTGTTCCTGTCAATCTCCTAACAGGGAGTGGAGGAGTCTCCGACTCTTTTGTCTGCTCCTGGGACCCTTTTCCTCCTACTGGGTTGCCTCATCCAGCCTTGCTATAGAAGTATGTGTCCAATCTTATGGTAACTTGTTATGCCATGTTAGGTGTATATCCCTGGGAGGTCTGTTCTTTTCTGAAGGGAAATAGAGGAATGAATCTAGGGGAAAGATGGAAGGATGGCAGAGGGGAGGATGAGAGGAATAGAAGGAGGGAGCAATTTTCTAAATTCACTAACTAACATGAAATTGTATGATAAAGGTAAGTATATAACAAAATTCAGAATGTTCTGATACCAGCAGGATAATTTATAATTAATTAGCCTTAGTACAAAATTTAAATGAAAGACACTAAAACTAAGTATGTCTGTAGTTATTTACTAATGGATATCTAGTACAGAAAAATGTACATTATAACATCGATAATATAAAGCAGTAGTAAAGTTATTATTTTGTATATCATTGAATTTAAGTTGCTGTCAATTTAAGTAAACAGTTTTAGATGTCTTGTGTAAGCCTCATATACTCACACATGCATACAAAAAAAAAATCTAAAGTAGATACACAAAATAGCAGTAAAAAGGACGGGATGAAGAGCACAGAACTATCCCATCCTCAAATCAGAATTCCAAGGAAATCAGCAGTGGAGAAGGAAGAGACAAAGCAGCCATAAAACAATCAGAAAATAACTAACAAAACAACAATACAAGTCCTTGCCAGGAAATAACCAATCTAAAAGAAAATCAAGGAGTTGGAGAGATGGGTTGGTGATTAAGAATGCTCTGTGATTTTCCAGAAGACAAGAGGTCAGTCCTCAGTGCCCACTAGGATGGCTCATAACCACTTGTAACTCCACCTCCAGGGGTCCATTGCCCTCTGCTGGCCTCCACAGGTACACACACAATACTGACTCACAATAGAGAGGAAGTAAGTCTTTTTAAAAGGCACTTAGAATGTCACTTAGAATGTCAAACAAGCCAAGAAAGTACCCTCCCCTCACCATGGTGTAGTTAAACTCTGAGCACACAAGACAAAGAAAAAAATGTTGAAATCTGAGGCATAAAGGCAAAGACAGGAAAATAACCGATTTCTCAGAATAAACTTTAAAATCCAAAGGGGTATGGAATAATTTATTTCAGGCTCTAAAGGATGATAAACATCACTCCAGATTACTGTCTTCAGCAAACCTATCTTTCATAATTGAAGGAGAAAGAAAAACTTGGCATGATAAATAAAAACCAAAGGGATACATGAGCATTGAGCCAGCATTATGGAAGATGCTTGGGAATCCTACATTCTGAAGAGAGATAAACACATCTTGGCTGTCACAGGTAAAAATAAACCATTCTAGAATAATAATTTGCAATGGAGATTAGAAACGAATGTGCCGACAGTTGCAAAACAGAAAAGTAATAGGAAGTAATACAAACTTTTTAATAATACTTCTGAATATTAATAGCCTCAGCTCTCTGGCCAAAAGATGTTGACTTGCACATTAGTTTAAAAATCAGGACACATCTGTTTACTGCTCACAGGAAACACACTCCACTGGAAAAGATAAATACAGCCATAAGTGTAAGGATGTAAAAGGACATTCTAAGCTGTGATGGATATTGATTGTCAATTTGGTGGAGGTTTAGAAAAGCAAGCAAAAGCAGGAACACTAATATCTGACAAAATAGATGTTGAACCAAACTCACTCAGAAACAGAGAAGATAGGCACTCCATGTAGATGAAGCAAGCAAGCCATGAAGAGCATATTACAATTCTAAATAATGTATGCAGCCTCGACTCTAGCACACCCATTTTCATAAAACAAACACCACTGTGTATAAAGGCATAGCCTGACCTCAACACAACAGTATGAGACTTCAGTACTCTGCTCTCACCAAAACAGGTGATCATTCAGACACCCCCCCAAAAAAATAAATCAAGAAGCATAAGATTAAATAGCTTTATACATCTCTGAATGTGTGACTCATACTTACAATCCCAGTACTTCAGGGTGGGGAATAGAGGTATTGGGATTAGGAGTTCAAGGCTATATCCTCAGCTACACTTTTAAGTTCAAAGACTCTGTATCTCAAATATAAATAAATCTTAGAGATCAAATGGACTTACCTGACATCTACAGAATACCAATCACTGCAGAATATCCACTCTTGGCAATCAATAGACATTCATAGCACAAGCTCTTGGAAAAACAAGAATAGGACAAACCCAAAATCAAGAGATGAAAAAATAAAATAAAGTCAGGACAAAAACTAATGAAATGACAAAGGAGGAATATGATGAATCAATGAAGGGACAATTTGATTCTTTGAATAGATACACAAGATTTACAAGCTCTGAGGCAAGCCAGTTTAAAAAAAAAAAAGACATGACCTAAATTAATAAAGTTAAAGAAGAAAAGACAATATCACAAGTACCAATGAAAATCGGGAGACCATTAAGACATATTTCTAAAACCTGTATTTCAATAAGTTGGAAAATCTAGAAAACATGGATAATTTCTAACCCCACATTATCTACTGTGCTGACTAGTTTAATGTCATTTTGACACAGGACACAGGTTAGAGCCGTTGGAGCTATGGGAATCTCAAATGAAAAATCCCTCCATAAAACAGGGCTGTAGGCAAGCCTATAGAGCATTTTCTTAGTTAATGATTGATAGGAGAGCCTAGCTCATTGTGGGTGGTGTGACTCCTGGACTGGCAGTTCTGAGTTCTACAAGAAAACAGGCTGAGCAAGCCATGAGAATAAGCCAATATTGGGGACTGGGGAGATGGCTCAGTGGTGAAGAACACTGACTGCTCTTTCAGACGTCCTGAGTTCAATTTCCAGCAACCACATGGTGGCTCATAACCATCTGTAATGACAGTAAGCCAATATTCCTCCATGGCCTGTACATCAGCTCCTGCCTCTAGGTTCCTGCCCTGTTTGGGTTCCTGTCCTGACTTCCTTCACTGATGGACTACAATGTGGAAGTGTAAGCAAAGTAAACCCTTTCCTTCCCAACTTGCTTTTGATCGTGGTGTTTCATCACAGCAATAAGACACCTAACAAAATTTAATCAGGGTATAAACAACTTAAATAGATCTATAATAAATAATGAAACTGAACCAGTAACAAAATGTCTCTCAACTAAAAACACCATCATGGCTGGAGAGATGGCTCAGTGGCTAACAGTATTTGTTGCTCTTCCAAATGACCCAAGTTCGGTTCCTGACACCCATGTCAGATGACTCACAACTGGCTGCAATTATTCAGGAGAGCCAATGCCCTCTTCTGGCATATACACTTCTGGCTACATACTCAAGACAGTAGTCAACATACCACAAGCACCCGAACTTCCACATTTACTGCTGCAGTGTTCACAGTGGCCAATGTCAATGTGTCAATGGTCCTAGGTACCCAGCACTAACGAATGGAAGAAAAAAAAACTGAGTCATATATATATACATAATGGAGCTTTGTCTCACCACAAAGAAAGATGAAATATAGCATTTGATGAATGTAATTTGTAGTCATCACATTAAGTGAAATAGACATTTACATTAAGTGAATATTATTATTATTCAAAATAATAAATGTTGCATGCATTCCTCCCATTTTTAGATCCTAGATATGGGTCTAAATAATATATCATATATTATATATATATATAGTATTTGTACGTAATATATTACATATATAAGTGAATATTATATATAATATACAAATGACATGAAATTGCTCATAAATAACCAAGAACTGACTAGTGGGGTTGCTTGGAATTAAAAAGCAGAAAAGAGACTGGGAGAAGAAAGGAGACCAGCAAGGTAGCGGGTGGGAAACAAAGAAATGGATGTGATTAAAATGTATAGCTGAGTTTCTGAAATTATCTTTATAATCTAGTACTATGTATAATGAATATACATCAGCAAAAATAAATAGAAACATAATGGTTCAATTATGGGAAACAAAGACTTAAGATTTTCCCTACTGTCATTCCCCGGCATGCAAGCATCAAATTAGTGTGTCTTTGTAGTCTTTTATGTTAGAAGGTTAATTTTTTTAAATTGCTATTTGAGCTGTCGGATTTTGGCTTAGAATTAGAATCAAATTCCCAACAATTTCTGAATTGCCTTTAAGCATACTCATGCCACTTTGCATTATAAATTTATGTGAAGTGGTGTTCTCAGCATATTAAAAAATCAAAATATCAATCACTCTGAAAAATGTTGACAATTTCATATGTCCTCCAGTATCAAATTCTCAGTCAAGATTTAATCTTTCCCATAAAAATAAACAATCACATTAATCTCATTAATATACAAATTTGTTTTTATCTTTAATAAATTCTATAATTTATGTATACCAAAAACTGTTTTAAAACAAATTTCTTTATCAATAAATATTTTATTTATCTACCTAGTATATATATATATATATATATATATATGTTTATATCTTGAGTTATATAAAATCTTAGACAACTGGTAATATATAGCAAGACCGTACTTCTAAAATCACCATACACTTTGGTTTTAGGACACAGAGAAATTAAGCTAGAATTGAACTGAAAGCTTCCTCCCCTCTGGCTAGCATAGTTCTGGACTGGACTGTCCAGGCTGCTGCGGGGTGGAGGGAAGGCTATCAATAGGCTAACCCCACTGTAGACTCAGGATAATGCCATACCAACCTTCCAAGAAAGATATGGCCTCTAATGTAACAGTGGCTGGACTGTTGTGGGTGCAACCAACTATTTTTCTGGTTGGAGCTGAAGCTTACTCCACAGGAGAGAGTTTCTGACTGGCACTGTTAATTTGCTCAAAGGACTATATCTGGGGAGGACACAGGCCCTAGGGGAAATACATTACAGTTGTTTTGTTAAGCAGTTGTTTTGTTAAGTAGACATGATGCCAAAGATCCATATATATATATATATATATATATATATATATATATATATATATATATGCCCATAGACGTGTGTTGCTATCAGCCTTAGTCATATTTATTACGCAGTAGGCAGCAATTAATACAGAGACTCACAGCTAGTCAAAATTCTAAAAATTTTAAGCAAGTGCCTATTAACTGCTTAGTCTTAAATGGGATCTCTGTCTCAAACCCCCACCCCCCAAGATCCAGGGAACATCAAGGAAGAAAGGGAAGAAATAAGATTCCAAAGATGGGGAGAAGTTTTATTAAATGCTGCCTACTGCATATCACATGGCCGCTGCAATCATGAACTTGCAGCAGCTATGTTTACTTGTTCAAAACTGGAACCACATTGACCCTTTCAACATTCTATTAAGGACAAAATAAGGCTCTTTAGGAGTTCTACCTCTACTTGAGAAATTATTGTGTGGCCAGAGGAAGAGAATGTATTTTCCTTACTGGCATAGCAGCCAAGTTGCCCCTACTTCAGTAAACAATCCCTCACCCCTGCTCATACAGGAAGCCCTAACTAGGGGCTAGCTGGAAGGAAAGGGCTCAGCACAGCAGGGACAAGAGAGAACAATGGAAGGGTAAGCTTATTAAAATATATTCTATACATGTGTAAAACTGTAAAAACCATATACATGGACAAAATTGACAAAAGTAATTGTTAAAATGTAAAGTAAGATAATATCTTGGGCAAATAGGTCTTTGAGTGGAACAGCTTAAGACGCCTCACTCTAAGAATGCTATTTTAGATTTAAGGACACAAGGCCTTACCGTTAAACACATAAAGAAGCTGAAAATGACTTTGCAGAGAACAGAATAACAATGTAAAGATGTGAATGCACATATAGGTTGGACAATACAGGAATATAAAGGGGAATTATTCGATTGACCTACACGGTGGAAAGCTGGGTAGCTAGCAATGGCTATCTGCATGCTACAGTATCGGAGGACTCAGAAAGTACTGAGAGTTTCTTTCCTTGCCAAGAAACTGGAGGCTTCAGCACAAAGGGAACCAATGAAGCCTCCACATGCAAAGCTGAGTGTCCCCTGCAGTCACAGCATGAGGTGCTTTGAAAGATGGGATAAGCAAGAGTCTGATGCCCATGGATCTTGGCATCAGCAGCAGACACTACCTGGCATTCTCTCTTCCACTTTTATTCTATGTGGCCTTCGGTCTATTGGTTGGTTCAGCCCACATTCAGAGCATATCCTACCCATCAGTTGGTCTCCTTCATGTCAATCCTTTCCAGTAATATCTTCAAGATGCACTCAGAAATGTGTTTTACCAATCCATTAGGCATATATGGATCCAGAAAGTTAACAAATTAACACAGAGCAGGAATGACTATGTGTACATCACACAAAATGGACTTGAAGTAAAAAAAAAAAAAAAAAAGTAACAAAGAAGATGATTGTCCAGTGAAAGGGGCACTTCGTCAAGAGACAGTAGCGCCGGGCGTGGTGGCGCATGCCTTTAATCCCAGCACTCGGGAGGCAGAGGCAGGCGGATTTCTGAGTTCGAGGCCAGCCTGGTCTACAAAGTGAGTGCCAGGACAGCCAGGGCTACACAGAGAAACCCTGTCTCGAAAAACCAAAAAAAAAAAAAAAAAGAGACAGTAGCAGTATATGCACCTGAATATATGAATCAGGTATGAAGTGGCCAAGGGAGCAGTAGATATAGCAATGCAAGAACAGTCTTGACAGAGCATATAGAACATCCAGACAAGAGCAATGCGGCAAGCTTGAGCAACACTGTAGCCTAAGCTGATCTGAGTGACAAACACAGTCATCCGAGACAGCCACAGAGGGCACATTATTTTCAAGAACTTACAAAACATCACCCAGAATAGAATTTGTTACTCTACAAAACCAATTCATGAATGAAAGAGAGCTGGAACTATATTGAGCATGTTTCCCCACCATGATAATATGGAACTAGGAAGTTAGAACAGTGATAAAATTGTAAAACTCACAGATGTGAGGAAATAAAAAACTACACTTGATTTTAAAATACATAGCAAAATGTTTTTAAACTGTGGTACTAGCTACTATCATTAAAGTAGACACAAAGACTTTGGACTAGAAAAGAAAGCCCAGATATAAATTCACAATTTTGTTATCGGCTGATCTCTCGCAAGAATGCCAACCAACCAAGAGCATGCAATGAAGGAAAAGCAATCTCTCTAATAAATAATGTTGGGGAACATGGATGTCCTCATCAGAAGACAAATTGCAGCCTTATTTCACACCATATACTAGAATCAATTCAAAACAGATGAGAGACTTACATGTGACACTACGACAAGAAAAGTTCCCCAATATTGGTTTAGGAAATAATTTTTATATGAGTCCCAAAAGCACAAGCAGAAATAGACAAGCAGGATTGTATCAACCCAAGAGCCTCAGCAAAGTAAATGAAATAACAAGATAAACACACAACCTTAGGGATGGAGAAAAATATTCCTGAGCTATACACATGACATAGGGTTAGTGCCCATACTACGTGGGTAACACAAACGAATAACAAAACAAATAACTATTATAAAATGAGTTATGGGCACACATTTCCCAAAATGAGCATACAAACATCTAAGTGGATACAAGAATGTGCCTGGCATTAGTCAACAGAGAGTTGCAAACTGTACCACAGTGACATGTTACACTGGTGAAGATTAGAAAGCTATTATTAGAAAGATAACATGCTGGTATATGGAGAAAGGGAAAGCCTTGTATATGTTGTAATTAGTACAGCTGCTATGAGATCTTCAAAGACTTAAAAAAAATAGAGCTTTCTCATAATTTATCAATCTAATATGTGGGTGTATATTCAAAATAAAGAGATCAGCACTTCAGGAAGACATCTCCACACTCACATTCATTGCAGCATTATTCAGACTAGTCAAGATATGGTAACAGCCTATGCTTTGTGTTTGTTGGTAGGTAAATCAATTAAAATATTGCAAATACATACAGACACATACATGGATATACAAATGCACCAAACGCAGACAGAATGACATAAGCATCATTTAGCTTGAATGAGAAGGAAGTCTTACCACTTGTGGTAAAATGGATGAACCAGGCCATTGTGTTAATGAACTAAATTGGGTACAAGAAGACAGATACCACATCACTTAATTTCTGTGTGGAATCTTAGAGATGTCCTATAATCTAGCAATCTAATTTGTAGGTATATATTCATAAGAAAGAGATCAGTATTCCTAGAGGACATCTCCCCACTCGTGTTCATTGCAACATTATTTAGACTAGTCAAGATATGTATCAACTTATGCTATGTGTTATTCAGATTAGTCACAATATGCTATCAACTTATGCTATGTGTTTGTGGGTGGGTAACACCACCCACTCAGGAGCACGGAAGAGAGCTTTGCTTATTGGGACCTGGGATTGGGAAATTGAGATGTTATTGAAAAATCATAGGCTTTTTTATGGAAGATGTGCAAGTTCTGGTAGCTATGGTTAACAGTATAGAGCTGTATATAAGTCTGCTGTGAGATATATAAATATATATATATGTGTGTGTGTGTGTGTGTGTGTGTGTGTGTGTGTGTGTGACATAGAGTGACATAAGTCAGGCCAGTCCCAAACTGTTAATCCTCCAGCATCGTCCTCTGGAATACTGGGATTTGAGGTATATACCTTCATTCCTGGCTTCTCTAGTTTCCAGAGTTGTTTTGAAGACAGAATGAGGTTATTTAAGAGGAAGCACTGTATAATACAAAAGTTTAGACAGTTGTTACTGATTGTTTTGTCTTCCTATGCTTCTTTCTCCTCTCTGAGCCTGAAAACTCCCCTGCACCATAAGCGAAGGCCCAGAGGTTCTTAGGTACACATTCACCTTGTTTTCCTAGCACCCTTTTTATAAGTCTGGACAGGCTCCTTGTCTCTGGCCAAGAGCTGGGCCAGACTCGGTTTGCTTAACACAGGCCCTGGAACACAGTATGTAACACAACAAATATTTTCTGCTGAATAGACCTGAGGGCTATAGATGAGGAACATGATGCCTGAAACAGTGGAATGGATAAGTCAGACATCTCTTTCCCAACTAAGTTTTAATCTTTCCTTTCCTGTTGTTCTGATAAGATATACTGACAAAAGCAACAAACAAGAAAGGGTTTATTTTAGCTCATGATTCCAGGTGACTGTTCATCATGCTGGATAAGTCAAGGCATCAGGAGCTTGAAGTAGTCATTACTTCAAAACTCAAAATAAAGGATCACTGACTGCATGCATGCTGGTGTTTATCTGACGTTCTCTACTTTACAGTCTAGGATTCGCTGCCTAAGGAATGGTGCCACCCACAGTGGGCAGGGTTTTTTCACCTCAGGTAATAAAGTCAAGATAGTCAAGACATGTCCAGAAGTTCATTTCCCAGGTGATTCTAACTTCTGTTAAGTTGACAGTTAATTCAAACGTTTACAGATAGATGCTGTTAGCACCCATTATCCTTCTCCTAACACATTAAAAACCATGGTAACAACAATAGCAATGATATTTAGCTTTTTGTTGTGTCAAAAAATGCCTGAAAAAAAGTCAATTTGTAACAAGGAAACTTATTTTGGCTCATAGCTTCAGCCTATAGTTGTCTGACTCAGTTGTGTTTGTGTCTGTGTGGAAGTAGCACATCATGACAGAAGCACTTGATGGCAAAGTTTGTTTGCCTTATGATGGACAAGGGACAGGTATAGGGGAGGAAAGGAAAAAGGAAGAGCAAATAGCATGCTGGGATCTCCACTTACCCTTTACGAGTATGTCTCCAGTGACTCAGCTTTTTCCTCATCTCCTAAGTTCCTGCCACCTTCCCATAGCTCTAAGCCTTCAACACATGAATTTGAGGACCCATTTAAGAGACAGTGACAAGGCATAAGTTGTTCTGAAAACTCAGTGAGTCGGGACTCTTTTCTCTGAAAACTGCTTTCTTGGAAGTGACTGGGGAAGTTGAAGTTGAAGCTCTTTTTGTCTTTCAAGTCACCAATTCATGCTCCAGCAAAATTAATTGTGGTGGTTTCTTGGCTCTTTGCAGGACCACTGAGTGGACTGTGCCCCAGACTGGGCTATGCAGGCAGCCATTATCCCCAGAAGTAAGGACAAATGGGAGCTAGAGAAAGGATTGGATATTCTGAGTCTTGCTGCTTGGCCTCTGGATTTGGAGTGAGGTAGGGTGGAGAGAGAGCCACTCCCCACTTTGCTGAACCCAGATGGTGGGTCCGTGAGAAACACTTAATTGCCCACAGAGAGGACATACAACATTGGCAGAAGATGCAAGCTAATCAGAAGCAGCCCCCAACCTCCTCCCTTCTCCCTGCTGTAAATTCAGCTTGATGGGTACAAGAAGAAATTCTAGCACTCCCCAGAGCGCCTAGAATCACCAGCCAGGATGACAGCCTCAATTATGAGTTATTCAGAAGCAACCCAGAATTTTTAATTTGGAAGATAAGAAGGTCCAGCCTTGCATGGCCAGGCCCCTCCAGGAACTGTTACCTAGATAAGCTTTCTTTACTTCCAGCCAGAAACCATTCTTCCTTCATGTTAATAGCCTTCATGCAGGGGATGTCAACAAGAAAAAAATAGCAGGGAGAGGAAGGTGGGAAGAAGGTTCGGTTGGTTACTTGATCACCCTGTGGGCATAAGGACCTGAGTTCAGATTCCCTGAACCCACATAAAGAGCCAGGAATGGTGACACACTTCTGTAACCCTGGCACTGAGGAAATGAAGACAGACAGATCCCTAGAGATGCCTTAGTCAGCCTGCCTGCCAATCCGTGTACTTCCCATTCAGTAAAAGATCCTGTCTTGGTAAATAAGGAGATAAGGGGGACAGCTATAAAGAGCTTGATTTCTGGCCTTCACATACATATATGCACAGGTGTGCGCATGTGCACACACACACACACACACACACACACACACATACTACATGGAAAAAAAGAAAAAACAAGAGTGGCTAGAGACAACCCAGCCTTGGAGACATAAACGAATTTAAGTACCAGTGAAATAATTTAGGTCTCGTCGTTCCACTAAGCATCACTGTCATATAATACATATGTGACCTCAGGAAAAACAAACACTATGAGTCTCACTAGTGCCTCCCTGACAGTATGCTACACATGAACATATGAAATGGCAGGAGCTCCCTCAAGGATGGATAAATGGTAGACCTTTTCTCTCCCAAGCTGATGGGGTCACTGAGACCAAATATTAGAATCTGTGTTCTAGCCCTTCTCTCTCTCAAGCTATTGTGCCATGGAGAGGTTTTCCTCGAGCTTGTTCACTCCTTAGCTGCTCTGGTTTGCATCAATTCTACTAGTCTTGCTAGCCCTATGTTTTTTACTGTATAGTCCTTAAGATCTATTCTTCATTAACTGCTGGCACAAACTAATAGCCTGAAATTGTCATTAATACAACTTCAAAACATATAACAGAAAGACAACATGACCACTCATAACACGGTGACGTATGAAGATTAGCCAGGATGGTTGCTAGCAAGGACATTGATGCCATGGTAGACTTTGCAATGCCAGGTGAGCTTCTGAAACACTTGACATGTAAACTTTCAGCTATAACAGAACCATATTTGAATACACTGTTCTATGAGACATAACAGCTGACAGGTGTTTTTAGAACCCACTGCCCTTGAGACTCAGTAATGATTTTACTCTTCTAGCAGTATAGGTAGAAAGAAATGAATTTAGAGGCCTCTCCCTCCAATCTCTCATAGCATTCTGGCTTCCCAATACCAAAAGCTAACAATTTGCATCCACTCTGTTAGCATCTCTTAACCATGTTTACTCAAAAGTGAGATAGGTCTTTGAAGGCTGGACCAGTAGGAATGGGGTGAGAAGGAAATACCCCATTTTTTTCTCTTTGGCTAAGCCACTAGCTTCCATGTTTCTTTTATGTTAAAATGTCCCCACCCTTGCAAGTGGGACATGAAATGTTCCAGCACACTCCAGAGGCAGTAACTCAGGTGAGACTTACTGGACCTTCTGTAACAATGGTGAGAGCTTGGCTGTGGTGGGGACTGCATCAGAGTCAATCCGATGTTGGAGTCCAGGGAGTGAGGTTCTAGTCCAGTCCCAGCTTCACAGGCTGTGGGCTATGGGAGGCATCCCTGTCCACCATCAGGGGTCCACTAGTTCCTTAACTGGAACAACCAGGGGGAAGAGAGGAGCCTGAGCATTCTAAGAAAGTGTGAAAAATGTACACAGCCACTAGGTGTCAGCATGCAGAAAGACAGCAGGCTCTCAGGACACAAAGGACTCGCAAGTATTTTGGCTTCTGGTATGTTCAGGTTTAGCCCTAGAAGAAAGCACCAGTTTCCCTGGTCCCCACGCAGTTATTGGACATCAGTGTTTGGCAGCCCTTTGAAGCTCTACTCCAAACCGTCCCTTGGGAAGCTTTCCCTGGTGACACCCTCTCCCGTATTTCTCAGACATGTTTGGTCAGTCATCACTTTCTCTGCTCTCCCCATCTGAATCTTGGCCATGACAATGAAGACTTCCAGAGACTGGGCACGCCCTCTCGGTCTCCCTGTCAGGTTCTTTAAAGCAGAGACAAGCTTCCTTCATCTCAGTTTTTTTATTTTCAACCCAGGACTAGCCTGTCCTTGCCACTTAAGCTAAGTGGATGGGGGAGCTTAGAATCAGGACAGTATGGGGGCTCTAAACAGTTTTAGAAAGCAGTAACTTGGTTATGTCAATTTATCTTTTTATCCCCGAAAAGCTGAACACCTACAAAAGACAGCATTTCTAAGGGTATGAGTAGTGTTCCCATCGTCAGGCAAGTTTGGGCTCAGCAGGCACCCAGGAGACATTTGACCCCTTTGAATGAAACCGAATTAAAGTAATAGACCTTGAAAATAAATAGCATTTTAGAAACTGGTAAGAAGTGGCCTTTCTGGATTGTCCACCAGAGAGACCCTTGGAAAGCAGGTTGCTGGCCTGAGAATTGTGTCTATCCCGAGGGGCTCCAGAGTTAAGTTAATGTGGTCTCTGTGTCTGTCTGGATTCCCACGCCTCCCCCTTAACATACAGCAACGCATAGCCTGAAAGAGCAGTAAGTCGTGGGCACACGGAAGAATCTCTGACGATGTCATTGTATTCAGTGAGACCAACAGCAGGAAGATGCCTTCCTCCAGCATAGTGGTTCTCAACCTGTAGACTGTGACCCCTTTTGGGGGTCAAATGACTCTTTCACAGGGGTCACCTAAGACCATTGATATTTACATTCTGACTCATATCAATAGCAAAATTACAGCTCTGAAGTAGAGACAAAAATAACTTTGTGGTTGGGAGTCACCACACATGAGGAACTGTATTAAAGGGTCACAGCATTAGGAAGGCTGAGAGCCACTGTTAGCACTTCAGAAAGACAGCTCACACAGCTCCCCGGCATCTGTCTTTCCCTCACTATAAACAGATGCTCAGGTGTCTCAATGTTCTCAAACACTTCCCCACTCAACACAGCTGCTCCTTAAACCTCCACCCTCCTTCACTGTCAAGCCCCTCCACCAGCAGAGAGCCATCTACGTCTTGCCCGTACATTCTTCTCTGCCCCTCCATTCTCTGCAATGTGTCTCAGGGCTCAAATAGTCCTTAGACTGGATCAAACAGACTGGATCAAACAGGTCCTACTGACTGGATCAAACAGACTCTCACAGCCCCACAGACACTATCAGCTTCTTGCTTGAAACTTTGTCTTGATTTTTCATGACAGCCCCACTGGTATGATTGATTCTTCCTTCTTCAGCAGGTTCCTCTTGGCACCTTTTTTGGCTGGCTCTTGTAAAAGGCCTCCATCTCATCTTTCCTCATCTGCCGTCCCTGCATCGTCTACTCTTCTGTCCAGTCCTATCCTTCATGTTCTCATTATCAGCCCTGGGTCCTTCCATTTATCTCCTATATCCGAGTAAACCCCTCGAAGGACCCAAGTCCACCCCTGTCCTCCCGCCCTGCTCTGGATTGTCTCTCATCTTTTTATGTCTCTGCCATGCATCACCACTGTGTGCCTTTGATCTAAATGTTAAAGGTTCATCACGCATGGTGCCACGGATCTGGGATATAAGCTACGTCATTTCATCCCTCCAATTTGAAATCTTCTGTGGTATCCACTGCCTAAGAGTACATCCAAGCTCATTACCAAGGATCATACTCAAGGCTCTCTTTCAACAGGGCTCAACGTCGCCTGGCCCTCACTCTGTTTCTCCAGCAGATATCCCTGCATTCCTTAATCCAAAGTCAGTTTTAGAAAAAGTCTTAAATTAAGGGCTGGGAATATGGCTCAATCAGTGTTATGTTAACAAGCCACACAAGGTCTCCATACACATGAGCACACATGCCCATAACTGTATACACATGCACCTACACACACATAAACATGTGCACACGGGTAATATGTATTTGAGAGTACACCCATGAGTGGCTCTTTTAGACAGTGAGGGGGACAGGGAAGCTCATCTGATTCATCCATTCCTGTGATCTGGCCAAGGGGGTCTTCCTCTGTTTGTGGTATAAACACACACAGACACACACACACACACACACACACACCACTTTAAAGTTCTACTCATACATTCTCTTCCTCCTGAATGCAGACACCTTTTTTTTTAACCTGATAACTCCATGCATGCTTCTAAACTAAGTTCCTTCCACCAGGGAGCTTTCTCTGACCCTTTCTGATCTGGCCAGGTGTCTCTCAGAAGTTGTAAATAGCTACCTGTGCATGCTCTCACCTTGGCAGTAATCTAGCTGTGTTGAAACTACATGCTTACACTACATCCTCATACACTAAGGATTCAGGAAAGGGGTCTTCTAAAAGGTTTGTTTTGCTGCATAGATAATTTAGCTCAGAAGCAGGTAAGTGTTTAAGAATGCTGTATAGAACCCACACCCCCGGCAGCACTGCTGTGATTTCCTACTGAATTAGCACAGTGCTATATGGGATTTTATTTTTGAAAACCACTGCTCTTTGGAATACTACTTGATACCCCCAGCATCGCTATCCCTTGTGTTCATAACTTGGGAAAGAATACAGCTACTGCCTCCCAAAATGCTTCCCCTTTGGGTACTACTAATGCATTCTTTGATGTTGGAAGTGAAGGCCAGGGCTTTGCTAACTCATTTAACACAATTCCAGTGAAAGAGGCCAGCCCCTATCTTTTTAGCAGAAAGGAAGGTTCAGCAAGCTACTTAACACACCCCACCCCTAGTCATGCCCAGTGTCTAAACTTCAGACCTACCCTTTATAGATAACTAAGAAAATATCTTTGTCCATTTTCTAGTCTGGGACTAAAATGTATGTCTGGAACATCTCCTCCTCTCTCCCTCCGGAATCACAAGATAATGATCTGCTCCTATGTCAATCAACCTCAAAGTCACTGCTGCTTTCTGAAAAGCTGCCCCCAGAGGTGATGCTCTGGCATCCACATAGCTCTGCTCCCCCTTCTAAGTTTTCTACATGGGGGTGAAAGCTGGTGGCCAACAGAGAAACTCTGGAGGTCAACATTCTCATTTCCCTAGTGAGAACCATACAGGCTAAAATAACCTGTCTAATGTGAGTGATATTAGCAACCTTTACTGTGTGCTTACTGTATGCACTTTCTGTGCATTACTATAGCTAATCTTGGCAACAGCTCTATGGAGGTGCATTAATATTTTACTCCAAGTTCAGTGGATTCAAAGTGAAAGATGTTACGTGCTTAATAACTCTTTGGAATATTCATGATAGGATGAACTTGGTTGTCCAAAGTCACACATCTACTGAGAGCAAACAAGGATTCCATCTACAGAACCCGACTCCAGATCTGTGTGACATCAGAGCTGTGTGACATCGGGTCTGTGTGACGCCATGGCTGTGTGATGTCAGAGCTGTGTGACGTAATCGCTAAATCCTGTCACTCTACAAGCCTTCTTACCTTTCAATTGCCTAGAAATATATTTCTGATAGCTTGAGATGGTTATGAGCTTTATCCATTCATTTACTATATATATTGCAAGTAAAAGCCCATTTTAAACTTTAAGGATGGTTATGTAATTCAACTGTAAATATGGGTTCTCATGTACTGATATTCTCAGAGCAAGACTCACCTGGGTTGAAAAGCGAGCAGTCCAGAAGATAGCAAACACCATTTGGAATCAAGTGGAAAATTCCCCCATGGCTGCAGAGTTCAGTTTTAAAGGGGCCGATTAAGGAAAGGGGGAGAGCAAACTCTGTTTGCTTAAACCAAACAGTTGCCATTTGTGAGCAGAAGCCAAACACCTGTTGCTTGGGAAAGGAAAATTTCAGACCTGGCATTGCAGAGTTATTACTGATAAGAACTGGCCATGAACAACTTCCAAAATTGTCATTTGGGGCCAAAGTTTATCTTCCTCTCTGTTTACTGTCTTTATCTACGTGTGTACCTTACTGGAACATATAGCTTGTGACTCCAGCACAGGACTCATTTGCTTCTTCATTCCTGGACAGCACACTGACCCATTCTTTTAGACAGTGAGGGGGACAGGGGAACTCACCTGCTTCATCCATTCCTGTGATCTGGCCAAGGGGTCTTCCTCTTTTTGTGGTTCAAAGAGGTTACTTAGCAAACAGCTTTTTTGCATAAATGTCCAGCCTCATACCAAGTACTATTACCCAGTTAAATCCACGTTCTTAAAGGGCCACTCAAACTGCACCCTCATTATAACTAGGTAGGGTCATGGGCATGCGGCTTCCTGCCTGGAAACCCATTCTTATCTCTGATGATTCTCTTACCCATATATGGCACCCCATCCTCTGGATCTCTCCCAGCTCTAGACTGTGGTTCATTGAATCAGCAGGCCGAGTTAAAAGTCTATTAAACAAGCTTTCTAGATAAGGTCATCAGCTGTTCTTGGTTGCTTAGGGATGAGAGTTTCTTAGGTTTGAGATATTCATGGCCGAACATTTAAGAAGCTTTGGGCAAACAGAGATGAGCTGGTCAGCCTATTCCTGAACCGAGTGACCTCGGGGATTGGTAGACTAACCCACAGGCCAAACCAGTTCACTGCCTGGTTTTGCAAGTAAAGTATTACTGGGACCTGTTCATTGCTTTACACTTAGGCTGTGGCTACTTTTGTGCTACAGTAGCAGAGTCAAGCAATTCAACAGATACATGACTCAGGAGACCTGCAGTGTAGATTGCTTTGTTCTATACTGAAGACATTAGTAATTCCAAATAAAACCCCACAACCCGTTCCCTCCATCATGAGTCACTGCCTTCTGCTCTAAATTCACCTTTTCTCTTTCCTCACTCAGAGTTCAAGGTACTCTTGGCTTTTTATAATTCCAGAGAAATGCCAAGAGCGCTTTCTTTCATTTGCTTCTGTTTTTCTTATGCTGCTCCCTCTTCTCACAATGGCTCCTCTCCACTCCGCTTGGCTTCCTTTCCTTGGCCCAATGGAACACAATGCAGGGAGGCTTCTCTCCAGGAAGTCTTTCTTGGCTCTGTCTCCACTCTGCACCCAGTTTGAATGCCACTGGAGCCTACAGGTCAAATCCCCATCACTGACCTTGCCACACTCTGTGCTAGAGTGGCTCATTTGCTGGTGAGTTGCTCCCACCAGGCACTGAGATCTGTGAGATCACTGTAACATATTACATTTATGCTCCCATCCTCTGTGACTGCCAGCATGGAGGAAAGCCAGGAAGTATCTGCTGAATTATGAATATGTGAAGCAAGGGTGAGAAGTGCCCTGGGGTGTTGGTCTGTTCATCTTAGCTAGAAGCATTAGCTTGAGATTCCTATCCAGGACTCATAGCCCCCTTGCTTCTGGAAACGGTCCCATTTTGAGTATACTGATAAGCTGTGAAGTTACTCTTAGCCTAGTTAGCTCTGGCCACGGGTAGGGAAAGACCTGGGCAATGTTCTATTTCCTCCAGTGTGGAAGGAAACACATGGTGCATACTGAGTGGGAAGGATGGCTTACTTGAGCATATTTTTCTGTCACAGTAAGGGTTATAAAAAAAAATCTAGAGGCTGTGGGGGTGTTTCTTCTTCTGAAAACAATTTTTGTTTTCTTAGAAAACCCAAGGGAAAAATATGGGAATCCCCTTTTCTCTCCTGCGCTTTACCCCATCCACCCTCGCTCCAACACTGCTTGTGTCCAAATGTGCCAGGTGTGATTTAATACTCAGAGGAAAGCCAGTTGCAGGCTTTTGTGGATTTAACTAATACACCGGCTGTAGCTCAGCAATGGATCTGAAGTGGACTTGAAGTCAAGCTCAGTGTCCAGATTTTTGGTTTTGTTTTTAAGAGAATTTGGTGGAAGGCAGGAAGCTCTGTTCATTTGAAACTTCTAGAAGCTTCACCTCTCCTAACGAATGATTCTACCTTAAACGTAGTAATGCTAGCTGGATGTGATGGCACACATCTGTCATCCCAGTACTTGGGAGACAAAATAAAAAGAACTATGCATTTTAGGCAGCTTGAGCCACATAGCAAGTTCTAGAAAAACCCAGATTGCACAGTGAGTACCTGAACATGCATGGGGGGAGAGGAGGAGTGGGGGGAGAGGAGAGGGGAGTAATGGGAGAGGGGAAGAGGAAGACTAACTGTAATTCAGTTAAAGAGCTGGACCTCTAATCCCATGATGAGCCAGGGGTGGGCAAAGAGAGGTCGGGAAAGCTATGGTTAAGATCCACCCGGTCAGTACTTGCTCTGAAACAGGAGTTAAAGGGACTCACCACACAGGTACAGCTGGTGGCACTCAAAAGCAAGACTCCCACACCAGGTGGCTTTGCAGCTTGACCTCCCTTGCCTGTGAGTGGGTGTGACAAGAGTTGACAAACAGCTAATATTCAGGCTGCTGCCTGCCCTCTGAGACCTTTTGTTCCAATAGCATCCAGTAGTTAAATCCACCCCCTCCTCTCCATATGGTACAAAACAAGTGAATGGAAAAACCTTGTCTGTACAGATGAAGGTGTTTAATTCTGGCATGAAACCTCCCAGGTGTCAGATTCAGGGTTAGCTTTGTTATCATCTCAAGATTCTGATCTTTCTATAAGTGAATATAGCAGTACTTTGCAGCCCAGAAGGTCAAAGATTAAACCTACCCACATATGGAAATGCTTTTGAAGCTCTTGGCACCCTTGAATGGATAACAGAGGTGGGGGTCAGGTAGGGGTGGGAAGCTCTGTTCTACCCTAGAAAGCATTGGTTTGCCCCAAAGGTCAATGTGCTAGGCTCAGCTTCACACAGCCTTCCAAGAAACTCTCCCAAACTCAAGAGTAGGCTTGGTGGCTAGTGACTCTCCTGGTCCTGGTGGAAGCTAGGAAGCAGGTGGACTCTGAGGGCTAGGAGACATCTCTAGATGTACGCCAGTTGAGGGGATTGTACTTGAAGTTCCTCTTCAGTTAGAGATTCTCTCCCAAACTGGAAAGTCATGTAGGGTCTCATTTACCCCTGGTTTTTGACACACCCTGCTCTCTAAGATATCTTCAACCAGATCTCCAGTCATGTTTGTCTGCTAAACTAGACATAAACAGACCTTCTACTACTAGAAAGAACTGGTGCATGTGCTACAGGAGCCCAAATTCATGTCCAAAACTTAGGTCCTTCCAAATTCTGCACAGGCTCCTTCTCGCACATTCTCAGTGCAAGTCAGTGACGCTGTCCCCACCCTCTGGATGAAGCCAGAAAATCTGGAGCCATTCTAGGCTGTTCCCTTTCTTCCCTATGTCCTATCTAATTAACCATAAAATTGTTTATTAACCTGGCAAGTGTTTGAAGACTTGCTATAAGTAAAACAATACCCTGTGTGCTGGATTAAAAGGAGTGAGCAGAACATGGCTGATGTCGTAGCAAAGAGACTGACATAAAAGTATCCTGCAGAAAAAGCATGGGGTGCTTTTACCAAGTGTGTAGAGGGGTCCTAGTGTATATGAAGAGGTCAAATGCTGGCTAATAGTTAGAAACCCTTGATTGCAAACATCCAGAACTGAATCTGAACAAGGCCAAGCAACAATGAAATCACTGAGAAGATTCCAGAGAGGCTCAGGGAAGCAAGGAGAAACTGCCGAACTGGTCTTTGAGAAACGTACAGAGGACATGGCTTATCAGATGGCTTCTTCTTGTCACTTTCTCACCACATTGCCAGTCTGATAAAATAGCTGGCAAAAGCAGCCAAGGGGACAAAGGGGTTGTTTGGTGAGAAGGGGGTTGTTTCAGCTCACAGTTCCACAGTTTGTGGAAACAGCCCACCATGTTCAGGAAGTCATGGAAGCAGAGCACGTGGTGGTTGGTCACGTGGCTGACAGGAAGCTGAGGGATAGATGCTACGCTTGGCTTACTTTCTCTTGTAGTTAAGTCCAGGACCTCAGACTCACGGATAATCCCTCACAAGCATGACTTGTGGCTGCCTATTCTAGATAACACCAATGTCAGACCCGGTCTGCCTTTGTCCCTCATCTCTGTGGCTTGGCTCTCTTCTCTTCTGCCAACAAGACTTTTCTACATTTCACAGACTTAATTCTTAACCCAGACTCGTTCTGTCCCAAGGACAAGAGGGTCTTTATTGTTTCCTGACAGGAAAACCTGGGGAGAGGACTTAGATTTGTAGAGAGGAAAGGTGGTTTGAAGCTGACCTAGCCTGGGTTGATGTATAACCCTGAAGCCAGTGAAAATCAGTGCCTACTTCTGCAGCCAGTGAGGACACTGCCTACCCCTGCCTCCAGTGAGGACACTACCTACTTCTGCCTCCAATGAGGACACTGCCTAGCCCTGCCTCCAGTGAGGACACTGTCTCACCCACATTGCTGATCTTCATTTCTGACTTTCGCATATATATTACTGACTTTTCTTCCCAGAACCTAGATTGATTTTCTTACTTCATTCATCTGCCTATGTGTATCCTCACTGAGCAGTTTTATAAGTGAATGTCTTAATTCATTATCCAGCACTTTACCTGGGGTCTCTAGAGGCACAAAATCAATAGAATGGTTATATCTGATATGAGGCATTTATGAGATTGCCTGATATAATACAGTCTGGGTAGTCCAACAAGGGCTGAGAACCCAAGAACCTTTCAGTCTGTGAGGCGAGATACCTCTGCAGTCCCACTGTGGCACTGAATATCTTGATTCTTGAAGAGCCACTGACTTCAGTTCACATTAAAAGGCTAAAGAAGCTGGTATCCGAGAGACTAATCTGTGCAGGTGAGAGTGCGGACTACTGAAACAACACAGCTTCTGGGACAGACCCCGTTTTGGCCTCCAGAAATCCAGGCACCTTCCCTGCCAGAGAAGAGGTGTCTGCCCAGGAGGGCTCTGACCCCCAGAGCACATCAGAGAGCCATCTTGTGTCCCATGTCCCTCGGAGACCAATCTGTGCAGGTGAGCATGCAGACAGCAGAAGCAACGCATATTCTGGGACAGGCCCTGTTTCGGGCCTTCATCTTCAGCCAGGAGGCAGGTCTGAGTGCCAGATATTTGTACACCTTCCCTACAAGAGGAGAGCTTGCCTGCAGAGAGTACTCTGACCACTGAAACTCAGGAGAGAACTAGACTCCCAGGTCTGCTGACAGAGGCTAACAGAATCATAGGAGGAACGAGCTCTAACCAGAGACAACTATAACAACTAACTCCAGAGATTACCAGATGGCGAAAGGCAAATGTAAGAATCTTACTAACAGAAACCAAGACCACTCACCATCACCAGAACCCAGCACTCCCACCTCAGCCAGTCCTGGATACCCTCAACACACCCGAAAAGCAAGACACAGATTAAAAATCATATCTCATGATGCTGGTAGACGACATCAAGAAGGGCTTTAATAACTCACTTAAAGAAATACAGAACACTGCTAAAGAGGTAGAAGCCTTAAAGAAATAAAGGAAAACACAACCAAACAGGTGATAGAATTGAACAAAACCATCCAAGACCTAAAAAGGGAAGTAGAAACAATAAAGAAAACCCAAAATGAGACAACGCTGGAGATAGAAACCCTAGGAAAGAAATCTGGAACCATAGATGTGAGCATCAGCAACAGAATACAAGAGATGGAAGAGAGAATCTCAGGTGCAGAAGATTCCATAGAGAATGTGGGCACAACAATCAAAGAAAATGCAAAATACAAAAAGATCCTAACTCAAAACATCCAGGAAATCCAGGACAAAATGAGAAAACCAAACCTACGGATAATAGGAGAAGATGAGAATGAAGATTTTCAACTTAAAGGGCCAGCAAATATCTTCAACAAAATTATAGAAGAAAACTTCCCAAACCTAAAGAAAGACAAGCCCATGAACATACAAGAAGCCTACAGAACTCCAAATAGACTGGACCAGAAAAGAAATTCCTCCCAACACATAATAATCAGAACAACAAATGCATTAAATAAAGATAGAATATTAAAAGCAGTAAAGTGAAAAGGTCAAGTAACATATAAAGGGAGGCCTATTAGAATTATACCAGACTTCTCACCAGAGACTATGAAGCTAGAAGATCCTGGACAGATGTTATGCAGACCTAAGAGAACTCAAATGCCAGCCCAGGCTACTATACCCAGTAAAACTCTCAATTACCATAGATGGAGAAACCAAAGTATTCCATGATAAAACCAAATTCACACAATATCTTTCCATGAATCTAGCCCTTCAAAGGATAATAAAGGGAAAACACCAACACAAGGACGGAAACTACACCCAAGAAAAAGCAAGACAGTAATCCTTCAACAAACCTAAAAGAAGACAGTTACAAGAACAGAATCCCAACTTTAACAACAAAAGTAACAGGAAGCAACAATTACTTTTCTTTAATTTCTCTTAACATCAATGGACTCAATTCCTCAATAAAAAGACATAGACTAATAGACTGGATACACAAACAGGACCCAACATTTTGTTGCTTACAGGAAACCCACCTCAAAGAAAAGGACGGACACTACCTCAGAGTGAAAGGCTGGAAAATAATTTTCCAAGCAAATGTTCCGAAGAAACAAGCTGGAGTAGCCATTCTAATATCGAATAAAATTGACTTCCAACACAAAGTTATCAAAAAAGACAAGGAGGGCACTTCATACTCATCAAAGGTAAAATCTTCCAAGATGAACTCTCAATTCTAAATAGCTATGCTCCAAATGCAGGGGCAGCCACATTCATTAATGAAACTTTAGTAAAGCTCAAAGCACACATTGCACCTCACACAATAATAGTGGGAGACTTCAACACCCCACTCTCACCAATGGACAGATCCTGGAAACAGAAACTAAACAGAGACACATGGACACTAACCGAAGTTATGAAACAAATGGATTTAATAGATATCTTCAGAACATTTTATCCTAAAACAAAAGGATATACCTTCTTCTCAGTGCCACATAGTACCTCCTCCAAAACTGACCATATAATTGGTCACAAAACAGGCCTCCAGAGATACAAAAATATTTAAATTATCCCATGCATCCTATCTTGTAGCCTCCCCTCCCCCAGCCTTAGGGTTCCACTGTTTACACCTAGATGGAGCTTGCCTGTTCAATCGTTCTGCCACACCCACTGCTGAAACCTGCCGCTTTGCTGTTCGGAGCCATTCACGTGGTCAACCTGCTCCTGGTCCCCTGGACTATTTGGCGGGAATCGCCCCCCCCCTTCCTCTCCTTCATAACTGCTTGCTGATTTAGTAAAATTGAGCTTTGATCAGAGTTGACCTTGACTTGGCTCCGTTCTTTCTTTCATCCGTCTAGTTCCTCTCTTTCAGCCCGAGCTGCCATCTCAGTTGAAACTTCGTTGCGAGTTGCTGGTCGGCCCCAACAGTTTGGCGCCTGAACAGGGACCTGAAGAATGGCAGAAGGATGCTGAGAGAACGCTGTCGGTGTGGAAAGGCAAAGGATCTTCATATCGGGCACCGGAGCAACAAACAGGTACACATGCTAGCGCTAGCTTAAAATTTCATTTTTGTAAGGTGTTGCTGAGGGTGCAGTAGGATACAAACTAAGCTTAAATCGGTGCTAACCCAACGCTGGTTCTGCTTAGGTCAGCAGCGTGTTAATCAGAACTAGAAACTGGAATCAGGCGGTCATCCGCAGCTTTTTAGGAAGCTGCTTTAGGCGGAAGAAGGTAGGATTTAAAGTTATGGATCAGGCGGTTGTCCTTAGTTTTCAAGAGTTGTTTCAGGCCAGAGGAGTAGGGCTTAAAGTACAATTGGTAAGAAACTTTTTAGGTAGGATAGATAGCTGTTGCCCATGGTTCAAGGAAGAAAAAACAGTAGATTACGGAACCTGGGAAAAAGTTGGTGAGGCCTTAAAAATCGTTCAGGCAGATAATTTTACCTTAGGCCTCTGGGCGCTCATAAATGATGCTATAAAAGATGCCACTTCTCCAGGGCTAAATTGTCCCCAGGTGGAGCTTGTGGTATCTCAGGAGGAGTGCCTATCAGAGAGGGCCTCCTCAGATCACCTCAGTTAAGCGTGGCCTTTTTAAACTCAATTAATAGGGGGGAGAGAGGTTGAAGACTGTACTGTTGGAACGGCAAGCCCTTCACTGCCTCCCACCCTAAAAAAGCCAATTGGCCTTGTACTATGGAGCCAGTCGTCACCCCCTTCTCCCTGTTTCCCGCCTGTCATCCAAAAATGCGGAGGAATATCAACTCAGTGTTATTCTTTTTTTATTATTACGTATTTTTCTCAATTACATTTCCAATGCTATCCCAAAAGTCCCCCATACCCTCACCCCCACTTCCCTACCCACCCATTCCCATTTTTTGGCCCTGGCATTCCCCTGTACTGGGGCATATAAAGTTTGCGTGTCCAATGGGCCTCTCTTTCCAGTGATGGCCGGCTAGGCCATCTTTTGATACATATGCAGCTAGAGTCAAGAGCTGGTTAGTTCATAAATTGTCCAGCCAAGCTTCGCTAGGGTTCCAACGCCCTACTTAAAATTCAACTAGGAAGTTACCTACTCAGCACTAATTAGCATTATAAAGTCAGAGTCTACTGCTCAGGGCTTTTCTGGAAAGAAAGGACAGTCTTATTCAGACACAGTTTTCCATAAGAATAGTTAAGAAGTCCTACAGAGACGGGCTTTCTCTTTAGCCCTAGAATTCAGGAAAAACTATTGAGCATAGATAAATTTTTTGCCTCAGGCCAGCCTTTCCCTTTCTTTCCTTTTTTTCTTTTTTTATTAACAACAGTGAGGAGATGTAGCCTCCCCTTCCCCAGCCTTAGGATTCCACTGTTTACACCTAGATGGAGCTTGCCACTCAATCATTCTGCCACACCCACTGCTGAAACCTGCCGCTTTGCTGTTCGGAGCCATCCACGTGGTCACCCTGCTACTGGTCCCCCGGACTATTTGGCGGGAATCACCCCCCCCTTCTCTCCTTCATAACTGCTTGCTGATTTAGTAAAATTGAGCTTTGATCAGAGTGACCTTGACTTGGCTCCATTCTTTCTTCCATCTGTTTAGTTCCTCTCTTTCAGCCGGAGTTGCCATCTCAGTTAAACCGTTAGTTGCGAACTGCTGGTCAGCCGCAACACTATCTGATCACCACAGACTAAGGCTGATCTTCAATAACAACATAAATAATAGAAAGCCAACATTCACATGGAAACTGAACAACACTCAACTCAATGATTCCTTGGTCAAGGATAAAATAAAGAAAGAAATTAAAGACATTTTAGAATTTAATGAAAATGAAGCCAACAACATACCCAAACTTATGGGACACAATGAAGGCAGTCCTAAGAGGAAAACTCATAGCCGAGAGTGCCTCCAAAAAGAAACTAGAGAGAGCACACACTAGCAGCCTGATAGCACACCTAGAAGCTCTAGAACAAAAGGAAGGAAATTCACCCAAGAGGAGTAGATGGCAGGAAATAATCAAACTCAGGGCTGAAATCAACCAAGTGGAAACAAAAAGAACTATCCAAAGAATCAACCAAACCAGGAGCTGGTTCTTTGAGAAGATCAACAAGATAGATAAACCCTTAGCCAGACTAACTAGAGGGCACAGGGATGGTATCCTAATTTTAAAAATCAAAAATGAAAAAGGAGACATAACAACAAAACCTGAGGAAATCCAAAACATCATCAGATCCTACTACAAAAGGCTATACTCAACAAAACTAAAAAACCTGGATGAAATGGACAGCTTCCTAGACAGATACAAGGTACCAAAGTTAAATCAGGATCAGATTAACGATCTAAACAGTCCCATTAACCCTAAAGAAATAGAAGCAGTCATCAATAGTCTCCCAACCAAAAAAAAAAAAAGCCCAGGACCAGATGGGTTTATTGCAGAGTTCTATCAGACCTTCAAAGAAGACCTAATTCCAACTCTTCTCAAACTATTCTACAGAATAGAAATAGAAGGTACTCTACCCAATTCATTCTATGAAGGCACAATTACTCTGATACCTAAACCACACAATGATCCAACAAAGAAAGAGACTTCAGACCAATTTCCCTTATGAATATTGATGCAAAAATACTCAATAAAATTCTCACTAACTGAATCCAAGAACACATCAAAATGATCATCCATCATGACCAAGTAGGCTTCATCCCAGGGATGCAGGGATGGTTTAATATGCAGAAATCCATCAAAGTAATCCACTATATAAACAAACTCAAAGACAAAAACCACATGATCATCTCGTTAGATGCTGAGAAAGCATTTGACAAAATCCAACACCCCTTCATGATAAAAGTCTTGGAAAGATCAGGAATTTAAGGCCCATACTTAAACATAATAAAAGCAATATACAGCAAACCAGTAGACAACATGAAACTAAATGGAAAGAAACTCAAAGCAATCCCACTTGAAGTTTCTAGCCAGAACTATTCAACAAAAAAGGGACATCAAGGGGATACAAACTGGAAAGGAAGAAGTCAAAATATCACTATTTGCAGATATATGTTAGTATATATAGCTGACCCCAAAAATTCCACCAGAGAACTCCTAAACCTGATAAACAGCTTCAGTGCAGTATGAACACTGAATTTTGTATAAAATTAACTCAAACAAATCAATGGTCTTTCTCTACACAAAGGATAAACAGACTAAGAAAGAAATTAGGGAAACAACACCCTTCACAATAGTCGCAAATAATATAAAATACCTTGGTGTGACTCTAACTAAGGAAGTGAAAGATCTGTATGATAAGAACTTCAAGTCTCTGAAGAAAGAAATTGAAGATCTCAGAAAATAGAAAGATCTCCTATGCTCATGAATTGGCAGGATTAATATAGTCAAAATGACTATCCTGCCGAAAGCAATCTACAGATTCAATGCAATCCCCATCAAAATTCCAACTCACTTCTTCACTGAGATAGAAAGGGCAATCTGCAAATTCATCTGGCATAATAAAAAACCTAGGATAGCAAAAACTATTCTCAACAATAAGAGAATCTCTGGGGGAATCACTATGCCTGACATTAAGTTGTACTACAGAGCAATTGTGATTAAAAAAAAAAAAAACTGTATGGTACTGGTACAATGACAGACAGGAAGATCAATGGAATAGAATTGAAGACCCAGAAATGAGTCCACACACCTATGGTCACTTGATCTTTGACAAGGGAGTTAAAACCATCCAGTGGAAAAAAGACAGCATTTTCAACAAATGGAGCTGGCACAACTGGCAGTTATCATGTAGAAGAATTTGAATTGATCCATTCTTATCTCCTTGCACAAAGTTCAAATCTAAGTGGATCAAAGACCTCCACATAAAACCAGAGTCACTGAAATTAATGAGGAGAAAGTGGGGAAAAGCCTCGAAGATATGGGCACAGGGAGAAAAATTCCTAAACAGAACATCAATGGCTTGTGCTGTAAGATCAAGAATTGATAAATGGGACTTCATAAAGTTGCAAAGCTTTTGTAAGGCAAAAGACACTGTCAATAAAACAAGAAGGCTACCAGCAGATTGGGAAAGGATTTTTACCAATCCTAAATCTGTTAGGGGACTAATATCCAATCTATACAAAGAGCTCAAGACTCTGGACTCCAGAAATTCAAGTAACCGCAGTTAAAAATGGGGTACAGAGCTAAACAAAGAATTCTCAACCAAGGAATACAGAATGGCTGAGAAGCACCTGAAACAATGTTCAACATCATTAATCATCAGGGAAATGCAAATCAAAACAACCTTGAGATTCCACCTCACACCAGTCAGAATGGTTAAGATCAAAAATTCAGGTGACAGCAGATACTAGAAAGGATGTGGAGAAAGAGGAACACTCCTCCATTGCTGGTGGGATTGCAAGCTGGTACAACCACTCTGGAAGCCAGTCTAGAGTTTCCTCAGAAAATTGGACATAATACTACTGGAAGATCCAGCAATACCTCTCCTGGGCATATACCCAGAAGATGTTCCAACTAGCAATAAGAACACATGCTCCACTATGTTCATAGCAGCCTTATTTATAATAGCCAGAAGCTGGAAAGAACCCATATGTCCCTCAACAGAAGAATTGATACAGAAAATGTGATACATTACACAATGGAGTACTACTCAACTATTTAAAACAATGAATTTATGAAATTCTTGGACAAATGGATGTATCTGGAGGATATCATCCTTAGTGAGGTAACCCAATTATAAAAGAAGTCATTAGATATGCACTAACTGATAAGTGGATATTATCCCAGAAACATAGAACACCCAAGATACAATTTGCAAAACACAAGAATATCAAGAAGAGGGAAGACCAATGGGTGGATACTTCGTTCCTCCTTAGAATAGGGAACAAAACACCCATGGAAAGAGTTATGGAGACAAAGTTTGGGCCTAAGATGAAAGGATGGACTATCCAGAGACTACCCCACCCAGGGATCCATCCCATAATCAGCCACCAAACCCAGACACTATTGTATATGCCAGCAAGATTTTGATGAAGGGACCCTGGTATAGCTGTCTAGTATGAGGCTATGCCAGTGCCTGGCAAATACAGAAGTGGATTCTCACAGCCATCTATAAGATGGAACACAGGGCCCCCAATGGAAGAGCTAGAGAAAGCACCCAAGGAACTGAAGGGGTCTGCAACCCTATAGGTGGAACAACAATATGAACTAACCAGTACCCCCAGAGCTCGTGTCTCTAGCTGCATATGTAGCAGAAGATAGCCTAGTTGGCCATCACTGGGAAGCGAGGCCCCTTGGTATTGCAAACTTCATATGCTCCCATACAGGGGAATGCCAGGGCTAAGAAGTGGGAGTGGGTGGGTAGGGGAGCAGGGTGGGGGGAGGGTATAGGGAACTTTCAGGATAGCATTTGAAATTTGAAATGCATATAAAGAATATATCTATAATAAAAACAAGAAGCTGGAATACAGTGGCAGTAGTAGTCAGGGTTCTCTGGAGAAACAGAACTGAGAGGATGAATATAGATAGGTATGGATATGGATAGAGATAGAGATAGAGATAGAGATGTAGAGAGATAGAGATAGGTAAAGGTATAGATGGAATTGATTAGAGTGGCTTACAGGCTGTCATCCAGCTAGTCCAACAATGACTGTCTACCAACAAAAAGACTAAGAATCCAATAGTTGCTCAATCCACAAGGCTGGGTGTCTCAGCTAGTCTTCAGTATACACTGGAATCCCCAATAACTAGGTTCTGATACCAGGGAAGGAATGTCTCAGCAGCCGCATAGAATCAATGAACTTTCCAGCAAGAGTCAGGACAAGCAGGCAAGAGCAAATGCTTCCTTCTTTCACAGCCTCATCCCAGAGCTGCCATGAGAAAGGGGGCGGGGCACTCGGGTTTAGGGAGGGTCTTGCCACCTCCAATGTCCAATCAAGAAAACCTTGTAGGTGTACCCAGCTGCTCAAATTTTAGTTTTTTCCAAATGCCAAACACTGACCACCAAGATTAGCCATCATGTGGGTAAAGTGTTTCCCATGAGAGTCGAACAATGTGAACTCTATCCCCAGATCCTATAGCAGAAGGACTCCTGGAAGTTGCCCCTTACCCCCACACGCATGATCTCATTCACATACACACGTCATACATACAATAAAAAGGAAGGTATATTCATAAACAAAATTTGAGAAGTGTGAGAATAGAAATAAAAAATTAAAAATGATTTATACAACCCACAAAAATAAGACAAAGTCAAAATACTACTAAAAGTTTAGTAAAAAGAAATAAAGGAAAATACACAAGAGTTGAAAAACACTAGTTTAGTTAATTAGTTAGTTAGTTAGTTAGTTAGTTAGTTAGTTAGTTAGTTCAAGCATAAAAATGTATAGAAACAGACTTGGATAAACATAAGTAGGGGGATCCAATTAAAGCATAATGTGTCTTTTAAACCATAGGAGTAAGTGCCACTACGAATGTAGAAAAAGGAAAATAGGTAAATAAACAGGTCCCTCCCCCACAGAGAGAGAGAGAGAGAGAGAGAGAGAGAGAGAGAGAGAGAGAGAGAGAGAGAGAGAGAGAGAGAGAGAGAGAGAGAGAGAGAGCATTGGTGTGGCTGCTCTCTGGATTTTCAGGCGTTAGAAACCTTCAGTGGACATGGTGGCCAGGGAGCAGTTCAGACTACGTGTTCTTGTCTTGCAATATGCACTGGTGCTGAGCCACCCTGGACAAGTGTCAAGGGACTGCCAGAATTGTCTTCATCTTAGGAGCTTGCTTGCTTTACATACCAGAGGCCTCAGCTGGTCACACTTTGTTTTGTAATCTGTAGTCTGGAAAGGGTTTCCCACTTGATTCAAAGTACTCTCTAGTTTGTATATCCCATTGTAACTATTGTTCTAACTGCTGTGTGGGGTCATTTGAGTGTTCTGGGTTAGCAGGAACAAGCACAGCACTGAGCTCTGTACAAACAGACCGGCCTCCATGATTTCAAGACACACTGAGCATTAAGAACCTTGCTGGCAGGATTCAAACGTCTACTGGAACTTTAGAGTTCTCAGTGTCTACTGTCATGACTAGATAAGTAGCTTTAGCAGTTGATCAACCTAATGACCTCAGGCTCAGAACCACCAAACTCAAAGTTATTCCCATTTGGTGACATTTGTCCAATCATCAAGTGTGGGGCTACCTCTCTCTGTACCCGTCTCTGCCCAAACAGAGCCTCATGCTGCCTGCTCTGTTTGATGTATGCTCCCCATGACTGCTACACACACACACACACACACACACACACACACACACACACACACATGCACACATCTGTCCATCTATCTCACTCAGGGTTGTGGTAGGTTGACCTGAGGCTTTCTGACTGGCAACTGATTGTTCACTGGTCTGAGGCCTTCAAAGTAGATCAGTTTTAAACAATTGGTTCACTCTTAGATGGCATCTGGCCACAGCCCTCTAATCCAAGGGTGGTGACAAAATGAAATTATTCTTCTGTGCTGATTCATTCCACAGGAAGAGTCACTGTCTCACCAAAACCCACAGCTGGATTTGAGGCTTACAGAACTATGGGCTTGTCCTGTAGGTAGGGCTGCAGGTCCCTTCACCAAGGCCACCTGGCTTATCTTTTGGGTGAGACTCTGTTCCCCTCTGCCTACAGGGCAGCCACACAGTTGGGGCTGTGCTTGGCATGGTTTACTTCTTTCTTCTCTTTTGTTTGCCCTGTCGTGCTTGTCAACTGCCCTGCCACCCCTTTGGGAATTTGGGGTGCTCTTCTTGACTCCTTTTAGAGTAGTGTCTACTCTTTCTTCCCCTGACTCATCCTCACTGCATCACATGGAGAGCACTTTTAATACACAGTCTTACCCAGAATCCCTCTCTAGAGATTGTGCAGTATAAGTTTTGTATTTGTGCACTATGTAATCTTCTGATTATATAATACATAGTGTGTTGGTTAATTTTGGTTATCGACTGCATTGAATGATACCTAGAAAATTGGTAGAGCATCTGTGTGGGCATATTTGTGTTATTTATTTGGAAGCATGGCATATAGATCAACATGTTGAGTTGGTAAGACCCACTCTGAATTTGAATGCCAACATCCAATAGATTGGGGGCCTGAACAGAACAAACTAGCAGATGGAAGCACCTGGGTCCTTCTTCACTGAGTATAGTTGCTGCTGCTACCTCAGTTGCCCATAGATACTAGACTCCTTCATTGATTATAGTTGCTGCTGCTACCTCAGTTGCACATAGATACTAGACTCCTTTTCTTTGGTTCTGTCAGGTCCCTGTTTGAATGTCAAGTGTGTCATGACCTTTCCTAGGGAGATGTGAGGGATGCCAGAGAGGACACTAACAATAGACCCAAGAAACCCTTCCACCCAAGGCTAGCTGTATGGACCAGTGAATTTAACTGGCGTTACTTACAGAAGAATCAGTGAGAAGTTACATATGGCATGAGACATCTATAGGAAGCCACATCATCCAATAAGTACCACCTCCCACACCCTCAACAGGAGAGCTGTGGTGTCTTGGTCACTGTTCTATAGCTGTAAAGAGACACTATGTACACCTTTCTTATAAAAGAAAGCATTTAATCAGGGGCTTACTTACAGTTTAGGGGGCTTAGTCTATTATCATAATGATAGGGAACGTGGTGTCATGCATCACAGGCTTGGTGAAGCCTAGAACAGGCTTTTGAAGCCTCCAAGCCCATTCCCAGTGACTCACCTACAACACCTACTCAAGACCACACTTCCAAATCTTTTTCAGTCTTCCACCTGATGACTAAGCATTCAAATGTATGAGCCTGTAGGGGTCATTCTCATTCAAATCAAGATTCTGTCTTTCTCTTCAACTTCATCTCTAAAAGGTATATTGACAAAACTGATTGCATCAACCCGGTCTGCCTAAAATTTAATGGTAAAAGTGGGGAAAAACTGTAGAGCAATATCCATTTTAAAATACAGGCAAAGTTCACAAAAGCTTAAGCAAATAGAAGCCAAAGCTACGGAAGGTCCCTTATGACGGTCCAACTTAACGATGGTTCAACTTAAATGTTTTTCCACTTTCTGACAATGGAAACATGATACTCACCCAATAGAAAAAAATACTTTAAATTTTTATCTTTTATGAGATTTCAATGTGTGTTTTTGTTTTAATGAGATAGCATGTCTCTATATAGCCTAAGTTAGTTTTGAATGCAAGATCCTCCCACCTCAGTCTCCTAAGTACTATGATTACAGGTGTGTCCTATCAGGGCCAGTTTTGAACTAGCAGTGTGCATGACGATATGCCTGGACATGCTGGATGGTGGTGGGAGCTGGAGATCCCAGTCAGTCAGTTATACAAGAACTGAGATGAACAATGAAACCACTGTGTGCCTAAGCTATGATATCATGGATATTTATTTATTTATTTCCTGGCATTAGACACATTTTCTTTTTTTTTTAAAGACACATTTTCAAATTATGATCTTTTCAACTTATGATGGGTTTACCAAAATCTAACCTTTCATAACAAAGGAGCAACTGGATGTAAAAAGGGTAATCTATCATGATTAGGTGAATGGGGCTTATTCAATGAATACAGAATAAGACTAACCTTCAAAACCAATCAAGGTATCTACCATGTAATATAAACTCAAAAAGAAAAATCATAAAATCAACCAAAAGGCATGTAAAAAATTAGAGAAAGGAAAATACTTATTTAAGGTACAAATTCTCAGCAGTCTAGATGTATAAGAGACTTTAGCCTGATAAAAAGAATCAGTCGGGGGAGGGGGGTGTACTTAGCATTTAATTTTGAAAGACTAAACATTTCCCCTAAGACCATAAAAAGATGAAGATGTTCAGTCTTATCTCTAATCAGCATGTCCCAGCCAGCAATAAGCCAAGAAAAAGAAGTAAATGCTTCTAAATAGAAGATGTGAGATGGATTTATGTTGAAATTATCTTTGTTGAAAATCATATACTTCAGAAACCTTGAGGATTCTACAAAAAAAATTACTGAAAATAATTAATCGGCTTAGCAAAGCTCAAAGTAAAAGCTTAATATATAAAACATTGCATATATATGCCATTGAAAATGGAAATTAAAAGTATGTTTTACAGTAGCATAAAAATATGAAATATTTTGGAACTCCTTTAACAATATACATGCAAGATGCAAGACCCATACTGTAAAACCTTCACTATGTTGAAAAGAGAATTTATAGACAACCTAAAAAACAAACAAACCAAACCAAAAAGCACAATACACCAAAGTCTATTAGGCTGAAAGGTCTAATATATGCATCGCCTGTTTTACTGTGCTTCACCTTATTAATTTTTACAGATCGTGAGCTGTTTTTTTTTTCAAATCAAAACTTTTTAGTAAACCTGTATTTATTCATACCATTTTCCAATAGCACCATTCACTTTGTGTTATGACTTAGTAGTTCTCACAAAATTAGCAAGCTTTTATTATTATTCTGTAATGGTCTACTGTGATCGATTATCTTTAGTAAATATTGTGACTGCTTAGGAGCACACAAACTATATTCATACAAGGTGATGAACTTTACCTCTTAGTGTGTCTCTTTTCTCACTGCTCCACTGACCAGTTCCCACCCCTTCCAGTTCTTACTCTCCTTCTCCTTGGGCCTTCTTATTCCCTGAGACACAATAAGATTTAAGTTGGGTCAGATAATAACTCTACAGTGTCCTTCAGGTATCCACATGAAAGGAAGACTCTCTTTAAATTCACAACTACAAATTATTAAACTCAGTGAAGAATGTGTCTCAAGAGCCAAGATGGGCCTCTTGTGCCAGTTGGCCAACCTATGAATGGAAAAGAAAGGTTATGAAGGAAATGTAAAGTGTTATTCTAACTATGCTGGTTGGTTTTATCGAGTTGACATAAGCCTAGACATATCTGGGAAAGGAGATCTAAATTGAGAAAATGTCTCCATCCGTTTGCCTATAGACAGGTCTGTAGCATGTTTTCTTGATTAATGAAGGCCCAGCTCACTGTAGGTGGTGCCATTCCTAGGAAAATGGGCCTGGGTTCTATAAGAAAGCAGGATGAGCAAGTTATGAGGAACAAGTCAGTAAGCAGCACCCCTCCATGTCTTCTGCTCTAGTTCCTGCCACCAGGTTCCTGCCTTGAGTTTCTGCCCTGACTTTTCTTAGTGATAGAGTAAGACCTGATAGTGGTAAAATGAAATCATTATTTTCTTACCTATGTTGCTTTTGGCTGTGGTGTTTCTATCAGATCCATGGAAAGCCCAAATAAGACAGGAGTTAACACAGGAGTGTTATGAAAGAGAAATGGCCTTGTGGATGTTGTAGAGAATACTTACTGATCTATATCACACCAGCTACAATCTTCCCACAACCAAGGTCTTATCCAAAGCAAAGCTCTGGCCTTTAAAATTATATGATGACTGAGAGAATCAAAGGAGCTGGGGAAAAAAAAAAAAAGACTGAAGACTAACTGGCAACCAGATTGGCTCCTAGGATTTCAAGAAAGACACAGGGGTGCAAGTCAGAGCAGCAAATGTTACCGTGGAAGCTACAGCAAACTACAAAGGAGACTCTCAATGTAAACCAAAGATGAAGAAGGATGCCATATAGCCCTACACAAGTTCCAGGGCACAGGCTGACTCTCTTGTTAGGGGTTAATACAACTGGTGACTTTAAGTTAAAGTCATTATTCATTTACCATCCTGTAAATCCTAGGACATTCAGTAATCGGTCTGCATCTACTCTGGCAATGCTCTCTCTCTCTGTGTCACAGTGAAGCTCAGATGACAGCTCACCTCTTTACAGCATGCTTTATTATGTTCAGTCCACCATTGAGACCTACTTCTCAGAAAAAGATCTCCTTCAAAATATTACAACATTAACAATGCCTCTGACCACCCAAGGGCTCTAGTGAGAATGTACAATGAATGATATTAGTCCTTTTGATGCCTGTTAAGGTGATATACATTCTAATCAAGGACTAATGTTGATTTTCAAGACATGATTTAAGAAACATACCAGAAGGAAATAGTTACTATGGAAGACGACTGATCTGGGCAAAGTAAACTGAACGTCTTCTGAGTAGGAATCACCATTCTAGAACAGTCACGAATATTATTAAAGAACTTTGCTGACTCATGGGAAGAGTTCAAAATATCAGCCTTAGGAGGAGTTAACCCAGCTCTCATGGCTATCTTTGAGGGTATCAAAAGTACCATGGTAGACGTAACTTCCGATGTGGTAGAAGGAGCAAAAGGTGGGTTCTAAATATGGAGCTGAATTGCTGCAATCACAAGAAGAAAACTTCTCTTGTATTTTCACAAGAGAAGTTGCTTCTCATAAGCAGAGAGAGCAGCCTCTACAGTGGCTCTACCTGAGGAGAACAGGACCCTTGGAGATGGAAGAGGTACTGAGAAGCAGCTTAGGAAGCTTAGCTCATTGTCTCCTTGGTTACCAATCCCAAGAGACCTCAAGCAAATCCCCGTACTGCTTTTCAAGGTTTGTTAGTGTGGCTTTTGGAGATCTTGTAATGAAATACTCAGCTTCCTCTGAGCTGTGCATAACACCATGATTCTCTTTCTGGAACACATCTGCAGTGGTCTTCAGTTGTGGTCGTGGGTTACATTTGCACTACAGAGGCTGTTCTAAGCCTTAGTGGACTTCAGTCTTGTGGAAGGTTTTATAATCCAACAAGAGCTGGACCCACTTTCCAGAGTGTCTGCAATGTAGCTCAAAAAAATCAAAGCTTTTAGGAAATATTCAGAGGACACTCGTGCTGTTGGTCCCGAGACCTCGCTTGAGAACCTAAATCACCTCTCCACCTACATACTTGACGCAACGTAGAGGGTTTGCTCTGTCTCCTTTATCTAGATGAGAATTTAGCAGAAGGGATAATACTTTTTTTTAATGTTTTTGGGTGTTTGCTTGTATGCCTGCCTATGTACCCCATGTGTGCCTCACACCTGCAGAGGCCAGAAGGAGGCATTGAATCTCCTACAATTGGAGTCACAGTCACTTATGAGCCACCATGTGGATTCTGCAAGTAGAATTTGAGTCCTCTAAGAGAGCAGCCAGCACTGTTAACACTGAATCATCTCTCCAGCACCCCCTGACCCTGCTGCCACCATCACCAAAGGATAAAACGTTGAGAATATACTCCAGACAAATATGCTGCAAACGCTGTTGAATTGGCAATGGAAGATTTAAAATTTTACATCAGTTTCATTGATGTAAAAATTTCTTTAGTTCTGGAAGACGTTTTGCTGCAGGTAAGCAATATTACATGCCTGAGAAAAACCTTTCACTAAAGAAAAAAAAACAAGCAGTGAAATAAACTTGAGTGTAATATTCTTTTAGGAAGTTCCCAAGACTAGGAAAAAAACAAAACAAACAAAACAAAACAAACTGATGACTTCCTAAAGGCACAGCTGACAGCAAGCTATGTTTGAAGCAATAAAGCAGTTTAATTAAGATACATACATTGCTTCCAAACATACTGTAAATCATACTTTTAAAAGTGTAAACATCGCTTCTGTGTGAACTGGAAAACAAGAACAATTGTGTGACTAGTTATAGTGCCACATTTTCTTCACCTTTACTTGTTTGGAAACAAATGAAGAATACGTCTAAGGTATGCCTGCTATATTGTTAAAATGTCAGTTTTCATAAACATCTACACATTTAAAAACAACTCCAGTCAAAATCCTGTTTCAGTTTTGTTAGAAATTAACAAGTATAAAGGTTATATAAAACATAAAGGACTTAAGCTAACCAAAACAATTATGAATTATGAATGATAGCACAAAAATTGGGGGGTGGGCTTCTATTGCTCAGTCAAAGATGTGTTATAAAAGTATAATACATAAATACATAAAGATGCATGATAAATATAATTATCATGTTGGCGTGACACCAACATCAAGTCATACAAACCAGTCAGTGGAACCAAATAGAGACACCAGAAAATCAATCCATAAACAAGGTCCTCTATGCACAGCCAGACTTCAGTATCTATAGGTTCATATCCAGAGACTTGAACAACCCAGGGGTTAGGTATCCACGGGAGGGCTGAATACCAAGAGACAACTTGAACATGGAGCTGGATGACTTTCAATCCAAACTTCAAAGGCAACGTGCTATAGAAAGGCATCTTCTCAGCAAGCAGTTCTCAGTCCATCCACTCTCTGCACCACAGCAACAGTTTCTGTCAGTGACCTCATACCCTCCCAAAACTAACTCAAAAATGAGCCCCGGAGAGAAATGATCTGAAGCTTCAATAGAAAACTCGGAAGCGGCTCAGAAAAAACAAAAGACAAACCCTTTTCTTTCCCAGATCTTCAGCATATAAAGGAATAAACTGTATAAACATTCAATACTGTAGATGGATGTTAAGTCTTCTGCTCAAAAGAGGGCAGATGGGAAAGAACTAGATCTGTGGAAACAAGACTCTGATCGATGGTTGTTTAAATGCTAAAGGCTGGCAGCTGGAGAGACGGTTATGTGGTTAAGAGCACGTGATGCTCTTCTTAAGGACCCAAGTGTGCTTTCCAGGCCCCTACACATCATAGGCTCACAACTACAGAGAACTCTAGCTCCAGGGGATCTGACATCCTCATATAGCCTCTGCAGGCACACCACACACACACACACACACACACACACACACACACACACAGAGAGAGAGAGAGAGAGAGAGAGAGAGAGAGAGAGAGAAATCTTTAGAATAGTAAGTGAAATGTAAGAGGCTAGGTGGGTGAAAGAGAGGGAAAGAGGGATTAGACAGGGAAAAAGACAAGTGTTTGTGTAAGAAGGATGGATATGCTCACTGACATAACTGTAGTAACAGTCTCATGGGCATGTGCTCAGACTAAACCTTACCAACATACTAACATATAGCTTACTATATGTTAACAAGCTATTAAAAACACATGATATATACAATATTCTAAAATACAGGAAAGAAAGGAAGGAAGGAAAGCAACCCTGACAGACAGACTCACCCACCCTCTGCTGATTCTACCTGTCATGAGGAAGAGTCAGAGCGCGGAAGGCTGCCTCTTGCTAACAGTAGGAATGCTTCTCTTTTGACTTTGAGTCTTTCTCCCCAAAAGCAGCTGCTCCAGTGTCAGGCTGGGTATTCTATTTAGTGTCAATAGTCACTGCTAGGAAGTCTTACTGAAAGAGAGCAGGCCTAGAATATTTGTACAGATTTTGAAAGCAACCCAAGTCATCCAAAACTCATCTGAACCTCTTTGACTATTCTTTTTTTCTACAGAAGTACAAAGATAAATTGCTTTATAGGAACTTTAATAGTTTCAAAATATTAGACTACTCAATGTATCTTTTTTTCTTTGTCTTAATAAAAGTACTATTAAATCATACAATATTTTAAGTAATAAACAAAGTTCGTACCTACAATGCAGGGCCGAACAACACTACCTAATGTAATGCTAATTACTAAGTTTTGGTGAAAATAGTTTCATTTGTGAGTACACAAACCTAAATCTATTGATATCAGCAAACCTCAGTTGAGGAATAGTTACCATCATTTTGACCTGTAGGTATGTGTATAGGTAGGGTAACTTCTTAATTTATGTTAATATATGATGTCGCTATTGTTTGTAGAGAGTTCCACCTCTAGGAAAGTTGATCTGGCAGTTATAAGAATGAAGATGTAGATGACAAGGACATGAAGCCAATTATCAGTGTTATGCTATGGGTTCCCATTGAGTTCCTTCCTCCAAGTTATGGCCTTGGCTTCGGTCAATTCATTTTGACCAAAACACTTTTCCCACATGGTCCCATTGACCATGATATTTTGTTACAGCAATAGAAACTAAGACATCAGCAAAATTGTAAATCACCTCAGTTGGGATTTGGAAAATCATAGATTACTGATGCAATAAAAGAAACTAATTTGTAAAGAGTGAATGTTAGCAGAGTGTGGAGCATCATTGCATATTGTTCATGGCCATCACAGAGAATCTGGATTTTGGACTAACTCTACAATATACAATGAAGATATTATGAATATCAATAACATACTAAGAATGGTACAGTATCTGAAAAGGACAATAAGGTTCAGATTGGACATGCAATATAAGGCACTTGAACTAAATATGTAAACAAACCATTTCATACAAAGTTCTTTGACTATTCTAAGTAGTCCAGTAAAATAGTTTATTAGACACTTGAATAAATATGTTTATAATTAAAATGACTGATATATTAATATCAGATATATATATCTGATTCAGTATATATATATATTGTGTATATATGTATACAATATATATTGTGTATATATATATCAGATATATATATATCTGATTCAGTATATATATATCAGATATTAATATCAGATATATATATATGTGATTCAGTATATATATATATATATATATATATATATATATATATATATATATATTCAGTATATATATATATATACTGAAGCTGGATCCTTAAATACAAAAAAATCCCAACCCCCACTACCGTCTTTATAAGCAGTAATACAGACTGTTCTCATTTCTAGAACTAAAAGCAGAGTTGTATCATTTTACATGAACAAGAAAGAGATCAAGCCCCAAAGATAAGATGACTCAAACAGGTTTCAGTTGGAAGCTAGATGGCAAGGGGTGAGGGTTGCTTACTGTGGGTACAATGGATATCCTCTGACATCCCTGGTACTGGAGCAACAATGGCATGCTTCCACATACTACTCCAGGGCAAAGGCTAGACGCACAGGCCTCCATGTTTAAGTGTGGCCCAGATGTCTTCAGGATGCTAACATGTTGTTTAGCATGTGAGAGCAAGCTGCAGGGCTCTTGTGCTGGTCTGTGCTCTTATTAGTCAGGAAGCCGAGGTGAGGAGGCAAGGTGCTGCCCTAGCATGACCCAGGTCTACCTGATTCCAGCACACAGGTCTTGTTCTAGGGATACCAGTGCAGCATCAGGCTGGCTACAGCAGAGACTATTAGATACAAGGATCCAGTGCTCATGTTAGAATCCCTAGGGTCTGAGTCTGCTGCTCCACTGGATATAAGTGTGGGAGACAGATATATGGTAACTGTGAAGAAACCATGACCATGATCCCAGATGCTGACTAGGCCAATGACTATATCTTGAAGAAGCTGGGAAAAGAACCAGAAGGAGCTGGGTGAGGCTGATCAAAGTTGCCCTCAAGACCCTCACTTGGTAGCTAGAGAAAGAGCCACAGAGATCAAGGGACCTTCCTTGTCACAGCCAAGTGGAGACTTGACTTCTTCATTCCCACCTGGCACATGATCTTTGTAGGGTAAACAAAGTACATTGATTCTAAGAGGACCTTGTAGAGGGGTTTGTGCTTTAAGATTGTGCCCATTAGTTTTTATCAACATAATATAAGCTCAGGTCATCTGGTAAGAGGGAACCTTGGTTGAGAAAACACCTCCATGATACTGAGCTGTAGGCAACTCTGTGGAGCTATTGTCTTGATTAATGATTGATACGGGAGACCGCCCTTGGGCAGGTGATCCTGTGTTGTATTACAACTACAGGCAACTACAGGCAACTGAAAGCTGTAATTCTGATAGTTGCCATTTTTTTTATGTTGAGGGAATATTTCCATTGGTTCATAAGAGAGGAGTAATGGAGAGAGGGAGGGAAGGAGGGAGGGAGAGACAGAGACAGAGAGACTACCTCATAGCCTTAGCTTTGATGCCTTCTTGATCCTTCCCTCATTACCTGCTGGTCCACCCTGAACATACCAACTGCAGACTTGTGATATATTTGGGCTAGGGGTACCTTCTAGCACTTAAACAGGGATAACACACCAACCTCACATCTGGGCTCATGGTGCTGTCTAGCACAGAAGGGATGGCAGTAACCACAGAAGCCATGCAGAGCAGCAGCCTGAGACTTTCTTGAAGGACAGGGACAAGGACCACAGTCCTTAACCTTCCAATGCATGGTTTATGTCATATGCCATGAATTTGAAAGAGAGTGGAGAGTGGCCCTGGCTTGTCCCATCCAGCTTGTGTTTGGGCAGTCATGTTGATGAGAGTTTATGGGTATAGCTCCTGATATTACTGGAAGACGCAATCTCACAGCAAACTCCCTGATCCTCCGACTCTTACACTTTTTCTGCCCCCTCTTCTGCAACATTCTCTGAGCCTGGGGTATAGACGTGTTCTGTAGCCACAGACATTGGGACTGGGCTCCATAGCTCTGCATTCAGATTGGCTGTGGTTTTCTGCCTTGCAATGAGTTGAAGACTACACTTAACTGTGACTATAAAGACAAATGTTTATAGGTTGTTGTTATGGTTAGTTTGTTTTTTTTTAACTGCTTACTAGATTCTTGTCTTATGGATATAAACAGTTTGCTATTTCCTGTTGTAATAAATATTACAAATCATAAGCTTTGTGTAGAGGTGAAAAGACTGTGGGACACAGAACAGGCACCAAAATGGCTGCTGTGTTTTACACTTCTAGCTACAACCTTTGCTGTAGATCTGTAGTTTTCCTTCCTTCTCTCTGTGCTTCTTTTCATTCCTTTCATCCATTCCCCTCAATCTTCCTATTTGCTTTTTTAAAATCTTCCAGTGTGCTTTTGTTTTGGGACCTTACTTTGCTCAGTCTTAAGTGGTTGTTTAAGGGCAGCCCCTATTCACAGAGTCATCATAAAGAGTGAGTATGGGGACAGTTCCTGGATCAGTGGATACTAGTGGCATATTATTATCAAACACTTCAGGAGTCAGTCATAAAGTGAATACCAAAAGAGATTGGTATCTATGTGTTTGTAACCATGAATCCTGCTACCGTATGATGTCTTTAGCAGAGCAATTATATGAGGGCTGTTCTAGAATAGCTATTCTCAGATGCGGATGTTAGCAGACAACCAATGGACTGAGCACTGGACCCCAGTGGAGGAGTTAAGAGAAAGGACTGAAGAAGCTGACAGAGTTTGCAGCCCCATAGGAAGATTTACAATATCAACCAACCAGAGCCCGCAGTGTTCCCAGGGACTAAACCACCAACCAAAGAGGACACATGGAGGGACCCATGGCTCCAGCCACATATGTAGCAGAGGATGGCTTTGTCGGGCATCAGTGGGAGGAGAGACCCTTGGTGCTGTGAAGGCTCGATGCCCCAATGTAGGGAAATGCCAGGCTGGGGAGGCAGAAGTGAGTGGGGGAGTGGGGGAGCACCCTCATAGAAGCAGAGGGAGGATGGGATAGAGAGTTTCCAGGGCAGGGGGACCGGGAGAAGGGATAACATTTGAAATGTAAATAAAGAAAATATCCAATAAAAGAAAAGAAAAAAATAGAATAGCATATTCTTTTCAATAGGTGTATTGAACTATAAGGGCTTTTATGTGAGCAATAATAAAGTCGGTGGGGAGAGGATGTGAAATGGGATGATCAGCTTTGTTTGAAGTATATGGCTTCATGCAGAAATGTCATGCATGTTTGCCTACGCCTGCTGAAGTGTGGATACTTGGACTGCCTTCTCTCATCCCCCACCTTCCACACTGTCTCCTCAGCCATGAATGAGCCCCAGAGACCAAGTGCAGGCAAAGGCAGGGAAATTGGGAGCCTCGGGGAAGTCCTGATGGGCCACCAAACTTGGATTGGTGAAAGTGCTCTGATTTGATGCAAAAGCAAACAGAGTAAAGCAATTGGGGCGTGAGCCCAATTATCATCATAGCAGAAAGCATGGCAGCATCCAGACACGCATGGTCCTGGAGAAGGAGCTCAGAGTTCTACCTCTTGTTCCAAAGGTAAGCAGGAGAAGACTAGATTTTCTCCATGGCACCTGCTTTTGTTTTGTTGCTGTTGTTTTGTTTTGTTTTGTTTATTTATGGGTTTTTTGTTTTGTTTTGTTTTTGCCCTGACCACCCTGGGGATGGGCTGTGATGTGGAGGTGTGAGCCAAGTGAACCCTTTCCTCCCCCCAGTTGCCTTTCGTCATGGTCTTTTTTTTTTTTTCTTTGAAACAGAAGAGCATGAACCATTTTTTATTATTATTAGACTGAGTTTTAACCTGAGAACTATCAATAGCTTTTCAACATTATACATATATTCTCTTTGAGTTTCATCATTTACAAACATCTTGTGATTTTTAATGTTTCTCCTTTTGTTTCTGTTCCATTTTCTTTTTCTTTTTTTTTTTAATATTTTTATTACATATTTTCCTCAATTACATTTCCAATGCTATCCCAAAAGTCCCCCATAGCGCCCCCCACTTCCCTACCCACCCATTCCCATTCTTTTGGCCCTGGCATTCCCCTATATTGGGGCATATAAAGTTTGCAAGTCCAATGGGCCTCTCTTTCCAGTGATGGCCGACTAGGCCATCTTTCGATACATATGCAGCTAGAGACAAGAGCTCCGGGGTTCTGGTTAGTACATCATGTTGTTCCAACAATAGGGTTGCAGATCCCTTTAGCTCCTTGGGTACTTTCTCTAGCTTCTCCATTGGGAGCCCTGTGATACATCCAATAGCTGACTGTGAACATCCACTCCTGTGTTTGCTAGGCCCCGGCATCATCTCACAAGAGACAGCTATATTTGGGTCCTTTCAGCAAAATCTTGCTAGTGTATGCAGTGGTGTCAGCGTTTAGAAGCTGATTATGGGATGGATCCCTGGATACGGCAGTCTCTAAATGGTCCATCCTTTCATCACAGCTACGAACTTTGTCTCTGTAACTCCTTCCCTGGGTGTTTTGTTCCCAATTCTAAGAAGGTGCACAGTGTCCACACTTTGGTCTTCATTCTTCTTGAGTTTCATGCGTTCAGCAAATTGTATCTTATATCTTGGGTATGCCGGACCTAAAGCTCTACTACAGAGCAATTGTGATAAAAACTGCATGGTACTGGTATAGTGACAGACAAATAGACCAATGGAATAGAATTGAAGACCCAGAAATGAACCCACACACCTACGGTCACTTGATCTTCGACAAGGGAGCTAAAAACATCCAGTGGAAGAAAGACAGCATTTTCAACAAATGGTGCTGGCACAACTGGTTGTTAACATGTAGAAGAATGCGAATCGATCCATTCCTATCTCCTTGTACTAAGGTCAAGTCTAAGTGGATCAAGGAACTTCACATAAAACCAGAGACACTGAAACTTATAGAGGAGAAAGTGGGGAAAAGCCTTGAAGATATGGGCACAGGGGAAAAATTCCTGAATAGAACAGTAATGGCTTGTGCTGTAAGATCGAGAATTGACAAGTGGGACCTCATGAAACTACAAAGCTTCTGCAAGGCTAAAGACACCATCAATAAGACAAAAAAACCACCAACAGATTGGGAAAGGATCTTCACCTATCCTAAATCAGATAAGGGACTAATATCCAATATATATAAAGAACTCAAGAAGGTGGACTCCAGAAAGTCAAATAACCCCATTAAAAAATGGGGCTCAGAACTGAACAAAGAATTCTCACCTGAGGAATACCGAATGGCAGAGAAGCACCTGAAAAAATGTTCAACATCCTTAATCATCAGGGAAATGCAAATCAAAACAACCCTGAGATTCCACCTCACACCAGTCAGAATGGCTAAGATCAAAAATTCAGGTGACAGCAGATGCTGGCGAGGATGTGGAGAAAGAGGAACACTCCTCCATTGTTGGTGGGATTGCAAGCTTGTACAACCACTCTGGAAATCAGTCTGGCGGTTCCTCAGAAAATTGGACATAGTACTACCGGAGGATCCAGCAATACCTCTCCTGGGCATATATCCAGAAGATGTCCCAACTGGTAAAAAGGACACATGCTCCACTATGTTCATAGCAGCCCTATTTATAATAGCCAGAAGCTGGAAAGAACCCAGATGTCCCTCAACAGAGGAATGGATACAGAAATTATGGTACATTTACACAATGGAGTACTACTCAGCTATTAAAAAGAATGAATTTATGAAATTCCTAGCCAAATGGATGGACCTGGAGGGCATCATCTTGAGTGAAGTAACACAATCACAAAAGAACTAACACAATATGTATTCACTGATAAGTGGATATTAGCCCAAAACTTAGGATACCCAAGATATAAGATACAATTTGCTAATCGTCATGGTCTTTAGCCCATGAATAAAAAGCAAATAAAGACACAGGCCTATAAATATGAACAATGGCCAGTCTCATCAATGACTTTTCTTGCCTTCATTAGCCTTTCCTTGCTAAGAACAGAGAGGTATTCTTTCTTCCTTTGAAAACTTGGTCAACTTTCCCACAAGTCAGTGGGCTTCTAGAAGCACTCTGGCTCCATGAGCAGAACCTACTTTTGAGTGTCCCCTGGATGTTTGTAGCCTCTTTACTTCTCTGAGCCTTAAGCTAAACCTTCTCTATCTCAGAGAACAGAATGTAGTTTCTAGTTCAAGATGAAAAAACACCAAGGCCATGGCAAAATAGCACATCCTTTCTTCCCAGGTTAGATCACAGTATACTTTGCATTTCTGCTCATTCTCTCCTCTCCCCTCCCCTCCCCTCCCCTCCCCTCCCCTCCCCTCCCCTCTCCTCCCCTCCCCTCCTTTCCCCCCTCTTTCTCCTCTCCTCTTTTCTTTCTCTCTCCCTCTCTCCTCCCTCCCTCCTTCCCTTCCTTCTTCCTCTCTCCTTTCTTAACTCTCTGTCTCTCTCTCTCTCTGTCTCCTTCCTTCCGTCCCTCCCTCTCTCCTTACACTCCCTTTGCTTAGCACCTTTTTGCCTCCATCCTTTCATTCCAGGTTTGGCAAGAAAAGAGGGCACACTTGAAAGACACTAGTAGGAATTTATTAAGCTTCTAAGCCTCCATTTACAGAGATCTGGTGAATACTACAGGAAGTACCTGGAAACTAGCACCAGGAAGGACCAATAACATCCTCAGGTCCAGATTGATAAAATGGGGAGAAGGTGTTGTCTGAGCTAATGAAAGTGGGTTCCATTGTAAAGTAAGTAGAAGCTCTGTTTGTACAGAAACATGGAATTGATAGCTCTTTTGCAAGGTCAGGGGAAATGGGGACATTAAATTCTCTGTCCTTTACTGTTCTGATGCAAGTAGTATGACTAACTGAGCCCAAAGGGAAGCCAAGGGATAAAGAAACCCAGAATTTTCAGGCCATTAAGATCAGCCTACCTGTGGGCAAATGAAAACAAACAAAAGACAGTGCAGGAAAGTATGAGATAGGGCCTGGAAAGAAACTCCAAGTCTCTAGATAGGACCCAGCAGCATTCCCTTGTCCACACATCCTCCCAGTGCCTTAGCACAGCATGGGCAGAGACACTGTCTGCTCTGGGGAGGGAGGTGGACACATACTGTTGCTTAGGAGCCTAAGGTTGATCTCTCCAGTGGAAGACATGAAGCGACGAGGATCCCAAGATGCCTGAACACAAACTAGTGCCCCCAGAAATGTCTGTCCCTGCAGCATGACTGTCTGCAAAGGTTTTCATGGATCACTCTTTATAGGAACCTTCCAGTCCACCCTGAACATACCAACTGCAGACATAGTTGGGCTTGGGGTAACTTGTAGCACTTACACAGGGATAACACATTAACCAGGCATTTGTAAGAAACCTAACACATTAACCAGGCATTTGTAAGAAACCTAGGCTCTAGCTCAGAAGGAGTGACAGTGACCACAGAAGCCATGCAGAGCAGCAACCTGAGACTTTCTTGAGGACAGGGACAAGGATCACAGAAGCCATGCAGAGCAGCAACCTGAGACTTTCTTGAGGACAGGAGGGACAAGGACCAAAGTGATGTCATACACCAACAGTGTCAGGGCCTTTGGGGAAGTGTGATCTCCCTTCACATACAACATACCAGAAAACCGACCATAAGAATTTAAGGTTTCTAATAGGTTAAAGATCTTTTTATTTTAACTTTTTATTAATTCTTTGTGAATTTCATTCATATCATGCAGCCCGATCCCACTCATCTCCTTGTCCCTTCATATCTGCCCTCTGCCCTTTCCAACCTGACCCTCAAAGAAAATTTAAAAAAAAATAGATAAGAATAAAAACAAAACAAAACCTCATTATGGAAGCTGTAGTGTGTCACAGTGTGTCCCACAGTATATTCTTTTGTCCGAAGATCTTTACTTCCAAATGTTCATTACAGTGAGTCGTTGGTCTGGTTTGAGGCCTCTGGTTTCTGCTACACCATCAATACTGGATCCTCACCAGAACTACTCATGTTATTGCCAGGTGTCATGGAAATCATGCAGCTTTGGATCTGTAGGACCAGCACCTTCTTGCATACCAGCAGTTCATAGATGGAGTAGACGTTGGGGTGGGCCAACACAAAGCCCTGGATCTTGGTCTGGGTAGTAGCTGAGTTGGCCAGTTCACCAGCTCTTCCACACCCACACCACCAGGGCAAGCTCTCCAGCACTGCCCTAGCTAGCTCACCCAATGCTACAGCTGGCAAGAGGCATCAATAGCTCTCCTGCTCTCATGGCCTTGAGACTGTCTCACCTGTGCCCACACACCACCAAGCCAGCTCTACTGTGCTGCCCAGGCAAGGTGCATTTCTGCTCTCCCGAGTGCTGCATCTAGTGAGAGGCAAAGACAGCTCTCTTACTCTCATGACCCTGGGGTCAGCTATCCCACCTGTTGCAGGTGGTGAGGAGCAAGGAGGGGAGAGCATCTCTTCCAAGTGCTCTTGGGCATCAACATGGTCCCAGGCAGCAGCCCAGACCACGGATGCCCACATGGCGTTAGGTGATAATATGAACCACGGACATTGACACAGAGCCCTGCTGATGCATGGCCATATTCTCAGGCATGGCCTTCAGCATCTAGGAAATGCACCTTGCCTGGGCAGCACAGTAGAGCTGGCTTGGTGGTGTGGGCACAGGTGAGCCAGCCTCAAGGCCATGAGAGCAGGAGAGCTATTGATGCCTCTTGCCAGCTGTAGCATTGGGTGAGCTAGCTAGGGCAGTGTGGGAGAGCAACTCACATCAAGTTATTCCTCTCTACCCCTGTGTCTCCAGATCCACCTCTCTTCACAGTGCATAAACCATTCTGCTTCTCTTTCTCTCCCATCTGTCCACCGCACACTTGCTCTTTGTAGTTGCTTTCAGTGAAGGCAGGCCACATGATGGGTGGACCTCTGGGTGTTGTTTCTATTGTTAAAATCAGGGAAAGGAGGAACCACACCCACATATGAGTACAGGTGCTGACAGAAGCCAGAAGAGGGTATCAGATGTCCTGAAGTTGTAGTTACAGGTAGCTGTGAGTCACATAATCAGGTGCTGGGAACCACACTTGGATCCTCTGCAGTACTGGGTATACGCATTGAGTATAACCATTAAGCCATCTCTAAAACTACACGAAATTCAAGAAAACACAGAAAAACAAATCAGCACTTCACCACAGACATTTAACAGAGCGATTAAAGTCATTTTAAAAAATTAATAAAATAAAAAATGGAGTCCATTTTCCTCTCCTGTCTAACTTCTTTCATGTTACAGTTCACACTTAGAACAACACTGGTTTACTGAGGTTTCCTTGACGATGTCACATATGGGCAGTTCTCTTGAAACCAATGTGTATGCTAGTACTATATAGCATCTCTACACTAGTATATACTTGGGGACAGGAGATTGCCCTTCCATGTCTGAGAACTGTGCATTGAAATCTTAAAGGACAGTTTTCATCTTATCCATATTTCCCTGTAATGCAGATAGCTGCAATTTTTATATTGACGGGATACTTCCATTGGTTCATATGCATGCAGTGGGGTGGGTGAAGTTGCTAAGGATGTCTGCTCCAAATGTTCTTAAAACTTACACACATACACACATACCTACATGCCACTTATGCCCGCAAACTCTCATGCATGGACACAAATGCACCCTATCTGTGACCCTCATCTCCATCTAACTCAGTCATTTTCTTTGCTCTCCTGAGCCAAGACAAGGAACTCAGACATAAGGGAGGGAACTGGTTGACCTCCAGACTACTGAGCATCAACCTACTCCATCTCCATCCTAACTGCTTCCAAAGTGTAGGCGAGGCTAAGACTGTGTTAAGGTCTTGGTCTTTGAGCTGACTGAGTCAACACTCTAGCTGATCCCCAGTCCCATATTCCTGTCTCCATCCCTGCCTATACCAACTGTGCTGTTTGTCTACCCAGAGTTGGTGCTCCTCCAGTTAAAAGAGAAGATTGTCTGTCCCAAGGATGCCTGGAACTGTTACCCTAATGCACAACTCACAGTGGAAAGAGAGCCCTCTTCCCAGTGGAGAAATGGTCAAATGACTCTCTGCTGTCACTGTCTGGGAGAGGCACTCACTCTCTTATTGAGCTAGCTCTGTTTCTTCCCAGCTGCTGCTTCTGTGGTGGTTCTCCTCCAGACATTTCCCTACTGCCCTTTCTATTCCCAACCTAGTTCACCACAAAAACCTTGTCTTCAAGTCCAGGAAAGGAGGCAGAAGCTGCCAGCATCCTTCCCTCTGAGCCTTTACAAATTTCTAGATACAAATAGATGCACCAGACTACACAAGGTGATAGCAAAGACCCCAGTGCCAAAAGAAGCAAAGGGGGTGGTATCTAACAGCCCAGCCTCTGGTGGCAAGCCCTAGAGCACAAATTCCCCTGAAAGAGCCACGCCCAAAAATCTATCCATGACCACAGCTTCTGTGCCTACAAGTGCTTTTCAAGACCATGCGAGTTTCATGGGCTGGTGCCTTTCCAATCCCACACTCAGCATCTGCTCATTAAGTCTAATTAGTTAAAGACCTCAGAGCAGGTCACTCCCAGAGTCCACCTGACAGTGTTTAGGAAGCTATTGATTATTGCAGCAGAGACAAGGCAACACGACTGTTAGTCTCCTCAGGAAATAGAGGGAATGATCCTGTCCCACTCAGGAAATTAAAGAAAAAAAAAAGTTCAAGAATAGGCAGTTGGGTTAAGTTACCAGATTTAGCAAATAAAAATGCTGGGTGTCCAGTTAAATTTGAATTTCAGATAAACATGTACTTCTTTTGTATAAGAATATCCCATGTAGTATTTGGGCAGCCTGTGTTTAAGCTGGCAATGTCACTGAAGGGCTCTACCAGCTACTGTCACGCCCACTTAGTGCTCACTGAAGCCACAGAACCACATAAGTACCCGTGTCCAGCCTGGGATTTTTACCTCCCAGCCCAAGGGCCTGCAAGGTGGCCACAGGTTGTAGGAGAAGGCTTTGTGGATGTGAACCACCCAGCTGCAGGGAAAACTGGAGTAAACAGCCCAGGGCTGGATGAGAAGTGATCGTTTCCAGGAAGAGACTTGAGAAGAGAAGATGCAGGCTTCTGCTTTTACGAGGAGGGTCACGCCCAGTGTGCTTGCCTCTGGCTTTAACAGTTTGCATGTGTTTTTCTTGGAGGAACACATTGGAAGCCCTGCTCTGTGGTGTGCATACTCACCCAAGGAATGAGAAGTGTTCTCGCTCCGGCACACATTTTATAGAGTTGGTTTCATTCCTTTAAACTCCCTAAGTGTTTGTTTCCCCCCAGTGAAAGGGAAAGGAGGTGCAAGCTGGAGAGGAGACAGCCAGACCAGGAGTCCAGGAGGCTGAGGTCCAAATGGCCTCAGCTGCTGCTGCCTGGAAGGCAGATCACTCACAGGAAAGAGGCCATGGCCAGGGCAGCCTCTCAGGAAGGGCCTCCCTGCATCCTCCATATGGCTACTTAGGGATTTCCAATATTTTCAGACTAAATGACCTGGAAAGGAATGATAATAAAAACGTACCTCAAAGCTAATGGATCTCTTTCCTAGACATTATCTCATGAGGCCCTTCCAACCACCACGAGAGACAGGAAGGGCTTGCTTTCAAAAGGGCATATGCTGAGCTTTACCTGGAAGTGTTTTTATTAGGCACAATAAGATGAGTAAACAATTGTCAGGGAAGAAGTTTAGACTCAGAGATCTTTAGAAATGAAGGGCACGGAAATAGTGTTGGTCAAGAAGTGAAAGCTGGGGACAATAGAGCAGGGGACTCTTGCTGGGTTTTCAGAAGACAGGTGAGCTCGGCCAGGTATGTTAAGGAAGCTTGGACTGGGTAGTTTGGATCATTTCAACTATTCTAAACTGTAATGGGGTCTGTTTTCCAGCACCCAACCCTGGCTGACTTATGGTTGGTGTATGGCTTGGTGTGTGTGTGAGTTTGGTAAAGGAGGAGGTAGGAGACCTGAATTTGGGATTGGTTGGTTTTGCATATCAGAGGCAGGTTCTGAATACAGTCATGCTGTATTTAGGAAAGGCAGTGCCTTCAACTCAAGCCTCCAGATGCCATGGCATCAAGGATACAGGAAATAAGAAACTGCCTACTTCAGGAAGCTGGAGACCCACCATGCCAAGAACACCAGGCATCCTGGAGGAATGCAGCTAAGACGCCAGCCCAGGAGCTCTAGCTCTGTGCTCTAGTCCAGAAATGATCCCAAGACTCTCTGAGGCTCTAGTGCGCCTCCAGGTGGCCTGACAAAGAGAATAGCCAACTCTCTGACTCTACCCAGGGACGGGAGGGGTCTCAAGGCCACAGGATTGTCAATGCTAATACCAGGTCAGCTCCAGGCATACTAAGATAGTTGGTCTCCCTTTTCAGGAGGCAGCAGAGGCCCTCTCCTTGACAGTGCTCCCTCTGACTCCAATCAGCTAAGCAAGAGGGCCTGAGCCTGGAGCCCACAGAATTGGAAAGAAGGCAGGAGGGTGGAGAAGTGGTTTGAAGACCACCTAGTCTTTATTTCCAGGTCATTAACCAAGCTGACCTTTCATTTGAAGTCCTCCACTCTCCCAAGTGTCCTCTCCTTTGCTGTATTCACTTAATTTGAAAATTCCTTTTAGATTCCCTGACAGGAACCAGCATACACTTTTCCCAGGAACCACCCAGATCTCCCCAAAACTGTTGTCCAGGTGCTCCCTCCCTATCAGTGTGGCTACTGCCACAGTTGGGCTACACTTCTTGTGTTGATGTTGTACATTTAATTGTCCCCTTCTTCCAGTAAAGAGGATGTTGGCGAGGATCATATCTTCGCTCAGTTATTAGATTAGCAAACACTGGTTATGTCCTGTGTGTCAGAGCTGAGACCCACTATTTTGTATCTATTGTGATACAGTGGTGATGAACACAAGCCTATCCCTCTGTCCAAGGAGCTTGGGCTCTCCAAGCTTATGTGTGTGAAGAATCACACACATAAGGATCTCGGAGATGGCCAGTGGGTAATGTGTCTGCCAAGCAATCACAAAGACCTAAGTTTGGACCCCCAGAACCCACAGAAGAACCTAGATGTGGCTGAGAGCATCTGTAAAGCTAATATAGAGGGGAGAGGGCAGGAAGTATTGACACAAGGATCCCTAGAGTTTGTTGGCCCACCAGACCAGTCAATCAGGGAGCCCTGGGTTCAGTGAGAGACACTGTCTGAAAAAATAAGGTAGAGAATGGTAAGGAAGGACACATAAGGCCAACCTCCTGCCTCCATACATTCAAATACATATGTGCATATGCACCCATATGTACATATGTGAACACACATATACTATGCATCTATGCATGTGTGTACATAATCATACAAGTAAAAGCACAGCAATAGCAACATTGTTAGCCACTTGTTGTGACTACCATGAAGTAAGCACTGCATGGGAGGAATATCCAATAGTAAGAGAGCTCATGGGTGGTGGGACACCAGAGAAGCAGCAGTAACCAGAAAGCCTTGGTCAGGGATGAAAAAAGATGGAGCTTGTGAAGCTGAGAAGGGGTTGACCAGATGCCAGCAAGGCCTGCAAAGGCTCATGGGGAAAGGAGAAGCCCAGTCCCTTAACTTAGGACTGCATTTTTCTCAGCAAAGATTCTCCACAGTATCTAGAAGCTGAAGACACTGCATAGTACCAATAGTACACACGGCAATCTTCTGTGACAAGGGCTCCGAGGGCCAATGGAATGTAGAGAGTGTGGAGGTCAGCAGGGGGCGGGGACTAAAGGTCTTGTAGGTGTAGAGGCATGATTGTATCAGGTTATGGGAAAAGAACAGACTAGAGTAAATGCAGAAAGACCAAAGAGACAATGAATGGTACAGTCAGCTGAGCTGCTAATGGTGGCTCAGTCCAGAGCTTCAGTGTAGAAGAGGGAAAACAGTGAACAGATTCCTCAACAATTTAGAAAGTCATATGCTAAGAGTTGATGGAGACTGAAAGGTTAGATGGACCCTATTTCTATGGATACTACGGATAGTTGGTAGTAACAGCTAACATGTTATCCTCTACACAACAGCTCCTTCGGTCCTCGCAACCCTGTGAGGAAACAGAGGCAAAAAGCAACACACTCATCCAAAGGTTGTAGATGCAGTCCATCTGTGTCTGGTGTTCTCCACAGCTCTCCACGGCCTCTCTGAAGAGAGATGCTGTCCACTCAGCTGAGAGACATGGGATGGAAACTAAGCTTGAACCAAATTGTGAGTCACAGTGGGCATGCTGAGCTTGAGGTTAAGTAGGAGAGCAGGAAGCACGGTTTAGAACCCAGAGATGCGTTTCCTCACAACTCTCCCCCAAGGCCTGTACATCTGCCTCATAGCAGGGCCTCAGGAGTAGCTGTTGAGTGGGGAAATATCACTTATGGAGGCTGTGTGATGCCAGTTATGCAGAGAACATTGAAAAAGAACTCACCATAGGGACCTCACATAGCTAGAGAAAACACAAGAGCTTCCAGAGCCTGGAATGCCACTCAGCCCTAGTAAAAAGCCATTCCTCTCAACCCTATGCTGTCTCAGGGCCTAGGAGGGCAAAACCTGTTCCTACAAGAGAAACTCTATGGGATTCCCAGACTCTGAGGAGTCAGGATATCTATAGCCGATGAGCAGCATACCAATATACATGGGAGGACACAAAAACAAGCCCGAGGTGTGTGTGGCCATGCATACACACTGCTCTCCTCCTCAGCTCCTCTGCATTCCCTCTCACCAAGCCTGAGGATGACCTGAGTTTGCTCCCTGGGTAGAAGGAGAGAACTGCCTCTACACAGTTATCTTCAGACACACATATGTATGTGGTAAGTACACACATACACCCAACACTCACACAACACAAGTAAGGAGAGAGGGGGCAGGTTTAATGAGAAACTTCAATGATTAATTAACTAATGTTTTAAAGGAGAATGTTAAGATAGCAGAGCATTCACCAAGCATGCGCTTCCGAACACAGGAAGGAAGCAGCTACCATAGTGGTATGAGGGCTGTTGGAATGGAGCTGGGGAACATAGCAAGAGCAGACCTCTCTCACAAAGGGCCAGGAAGTGTCTCAGTCAATAAAGTACTTACATGCAAATGATTTTGAGCTCCAGAACCCATGACAAGAGGCAGAGGTGGTGGCACACCTTGCAATCATAGCCCCAATAAAGCAGAGACAGGAGGATTCTTGTAACTTGTTAGCTAGCCTGTTTACCTTATTTGGCAAGCACTAAGGTCACTAAGAGATCTTGTGTCATAAAAATTAAGTGGATGTCACCTCAGGAATGATACCCCATGTTCACCTCTGGCTTGTGTGTGTACACACATGCACACACATGCATAAGCACCTGTACACATGTGAACACATTCACATATACACATAAAAAAGAAGTGAGCCCTGAAGAGCAGGACACGGGTTATTCTTCACACTCCAACTTCCAATATCAAATCCCAATGGCCAGGACCATCTTTCTCCACGGTGTCTCTCACTACCTGTTTGGGCTTCCAGAAATGTTGCTCTTGCTGTCCAGTTTTCCTTCTTTCTTGAACCAAACAAGTGTTTCTTGAGTGCCTGCATCTCCTCAGCCTAGCTCTAGGCCCTAGTGGATTGCACAACGCAGCCAGAATGTTTAAAAGACTGGAATCCCACCCTGCAGGTGGTAAGCAGCTATGGTCCCAAGTCATCCCCTACTTCCTTTGTCTCCCCAAATCTTTGCCATTCCAACCCCCTCTTCCACATATCCAGGGCCGCTCAAAAGTCCAGTCACCAAGACACCTGCACTAACCTGTGGACAGATTTAGTCCTGATTGGCTATAAAGCAAGAGCGCTCTCTCTCTCTCTCTCTCTCTCTCTCTCTCTCTCTCTCTCTCTCTCATCACAAAGATGGTTAATGGTACATCCGAGTATGAGAGCAGAGAGAGTGGACAGGGAACGTGGCAAGTGAAGACTTGGAGCAGCTGGGTTCTAAACAGGAGGAACATGGAGTATGAACTGGCATCAGATGACAAGTTCAAGGTCATAAGGAGGTCTGAGTAGTTAAAAAAAAAAAAGGCAAGATCTATAGCAAGCACACCTCAAATGGCCTTTCAGGTTAGATAGCCTGGAATCTGAGTTTCACTCCAAGTGTGATGAAAAGGGAGGGCAGAATTTGGAACACAAAAATGACAGAAAGAAGTTCATATGTTTTTATGGGTTCTTCATTTATTTTATTTTATTTTTGTATATATGTGAGCTGAATGGGTGTCATGGTGCAGGCAAGAAGGTCAGAAGATAAGCTGTAGCAAGTAGTAGCTACTGTCCCAAGCCAACCCTAGTTCCCTTGTCTCCGCAAATCTTTGCCATTCCAGCCCCCTCTTCCACATATCCCCACATATCCAGGGCTGCTCAAAGGTCCAGCCACCAAGACACCTGCACCAAACCTGTGGGCAGATTTAGTCCTGGTTCTCTCCTTCCACCATGTGGTTCCAGGGAACTAAACTTGGTTTTTAATTTTGAGGCTTGGAAACAGGTGCCCTTATGCACTGAGCCCCCTGGCTTCGACAGCACACACTGACAAGTTTCATGATGGCATTTCCAAACAGTTTATTTTTATTCTTTAAGTGTTATGTGCATTGGTGCTTTGCCTCCATGGCATGTGCCCAAGGAGACCAGGAAAAGGTATTAGATCCCCTGAAACTGGAATCACAGATGCTTGGGACTCACCATGTAGGTCCTGGGACTCGAACCCAGGTCCTCTGGAAGAGCAGTCAGTGCTTTTAACCCCTGAGCCATCTCTCCAGCCCCATGTGGGTCAGGTTTTGATGCTCCTCCTTCCATACTCCTGTCCCCTGCCAGTGCCCTGCCTCACCCTAGTACCCCTACTTTTGCTTTCATGATACACTTATTCTGTCTCCCCCCCCACACTCCCTTAAGACTCCCTCATAGTCCCCTTTCTAGTTTACAGATTAGAAAGTGAACAGTAGGTGGGGGGGACCTTGGCCTTTCCAATTATCAGTGCCCATGCTTCTGACTGGGTCTTCTGAACTGAAAGAGATGATGGGACACCATAGACTCCCATAAAGCATGAAAAATGGAGTGGACACAAGAATGCTTATCCTCGGAAACAAACATGGCTTCTTTGTAATGGGTGAATGTTTAAGTACATAGACACAGAGCGCTTTCTTTAGTGGAAATCTCTTAACAGTAAATCAACACATGGGAGACTTGTGCTCACTGACTTTGTGACACTCAAGGACAATGTGAAGTGCTCACTAGAGCAAGTAACTGGTTGGAATTCCTTGGAAATGTAGAATATTTGGGTTTTTTTAGCCTAAAATTCTCCATTTACTAGCTAATATTTGAATATTATCAACTAAGTCTTTGTCCTTAGTTCAGATTTTGCTTCACCCTCAGCATTTAATACTTGTCCTAGATGCTGTAATAAAGGGGATCGAAGATATGAGAGGGAGAGGCAAAGAAGAACAAAGCCAAACATAAAATTCATGACGTGGAACTGCAGCATACCGACACCCCAAGGCAGAGGAAGGCAGATCTCTGTGAACCCAAGACTAGCCTGATCTACATATTGATTTCCAGGACAGCCAGGGTGATGTAGAGAGACCCTATATTTCAATAAACAAAACAGCAACAACTAATTAGTGACATGTCTGGGGAGACGGCTCAGTGGGTAAAATGCTTTTGACCAAGCATGCCGGCCTGAGTTTGGATCCCGTGCAAAGCTGGGTATGGATGCATACATTTGTAATGCCAGCACTGAGAGGTGAAGACAGACCCCCAGCTCCTTGGCCAGCCTCTCTAGCTGAAATGGTGAGCTTCAGGTTCAGCAAAACTCTGTCTCAAACAAAAAGGGTGGTGGGGCAATTGTGAAAAACATCTGAACATCAACCTCTAAGCCCCACATATACCTGTAAGTGCATCCATGCACACAACGTACACCATACACTCACAACTCATGTTACATCACACACATACATATACTACAGGCTACACTACACACCATCACATACATACACACACATTTACACACAGCGAGGGGTTTGTCATATTTCTCCATTATGGGACATATTCTAAAAGGATATATTTGATATATGAGCCTAAATAACATATAATGTGCCATCCTGTGATTTCTAAGATCTCTAAGACGCTCTAGGGTACCATTGTCTGAATAAATTTACAAATTAAAACACACTGGACATGCTGGGATACACCTGCAATCCCTGCACTCAGGAGTCAGAGCCAGATAGAGCTCTGTGTGTTCAAGACCAGTCTGGTCTACATACTGAGTTCCAGGCAGCCAGGGCTACATTGTAAGACCCTGTCTCAAAAGGTGTGTGTGTGGGGATACACACACACACACACACACAGAGAGAGAGAGAGAGAGAGAGAGAGAGAGAGAGAGAGAGAGAGAGCTTGCAGTTTAAATACCAGACCCTGTCTATTTTCTTGTCGAGTCCTAGATAAAGCATGACTTCTGGTCTGCAAAGGTGTCCACTCAATGCATACGTCACCCTAATTCTCCACCAGCATCTTCATCCTCAGAGAAACAGAATGTGCTGTGAGAATGCCTCTTTCACTGGTCCTTAAAAGGGAAACCTTTCTAGCGTACGTAGAACTCCTTGTTCGCAGTGTTAATTGAGAGAAAAGCCGGTGAGAGGATCTTCAAGCAATGTTCCTCCCTCACAGCAAGATGAACTGAACTGCCAAGCTCTCTTGGGCTCCTCTGTCTCCCTGCCTCCCACTCCCAGCGGACTGCCAAGTGCCTCAGTCCTGCCCTCACAGCCTCTCTCTTGGATGCCTGCCCCTGCCTCCTCCCAGCCTTGTCTTCTGCTGCAGCTTCCCTACTTGGCCTCCTAGCTGGCACTCTGGTTTCCTGTCAGTTTTCCCCCACCTTGTCATCACATTAGGGACAGACTCACCGCCCGTCTGTGCCTGGAGCACCAGCATGCTTGCTACGACAGTTTTTTGATCTGCCACTATAGACAGGCCCTAACCTGTTGTCAGGAAATGCCACTGTCACCCCCTGCGACCATGGCAAAGTGTCCATCCCAGCCATGCCAGAGGATGACTTCTCGTGCCTTTCTGCCCCCTGTCCCTTGCTCCTGCTGTTATATCCACTTATAGATTCCTTTACCCCACATATGACCTCACCTGGAAGACACACTGCTAAAATGCAAAACTCATAATGTCTAACCAAAAGAGGGGTGAGACTGGACATAGGTGGACAAACACCAGCCTTTGCCATACAATCACCTTTGCTCAAGGTGATTGCAAATATTAAATGTGAAGACTAGTGAAGCACATAACATGCCATGTAGAAAAATTAATATCCATCCTCTCTTCGTTTCTATCAGCATTCTCCTAGCAGCCTAGCAGCCTTACATGCAGCAAGCTCTCATTATATTTTTAATGAATGAATACTTGAAGGAATGAGTTAGTTTGAAGGCCCACCATTGCTAACTAGTTGCTAAACTAATGGGATCATGTTGAGGAGCCATAGACCTCAGAAAAAGTCTCCCATTGGGAAGATCTAACACTCTCAGAACTCCTCCTACTTAGCAGGTGATGGCTGAGCCACACTATGCAGATCCCTGCTCTATCTGCTGGGGTCCAAAGAAATTCCTCATATTCTCTGTTTGAATACCCATGCTTCCCCTGTCTTTAGGGACACTAGGATGGAGAAGTGGGTGGGGAGGAGGGTGGAGGGTTCTTCTCTTCTGCAAATTTGGAAGAAGCCGTGAGTCTCTGGGAAGCCATTCATCTGGAGGTCCTCCCTAGCCTGTGACTCTCCAGTAGGAAACGCACAGAGAAAGAGCCCTAGTTTGAGGTTGCTGTGTTGTGTCTCTTATGGGATCAGCAGGATTCTCCCAGTGACAAGCACTGGGCAGGCTCAGAAGGAACTCTCTGCTTTGGGCCTGTGGCTAGAACAGCAGAGACCATCTCAAGTGGAGACTCAGCAAAAGACTTGTCCTCTCTAGCAATCCAAAGAATGCTCTGGTACCAAAAACACTGGCCTGAAAAGAAGCGTGACCTGTGGGTCCTGAGGGCTGCTTCTCCTAGTCCAAGCAAGAGAAGGTGAGGGTGCAAACATTGCCCGGTGAGGACCCACCCAGCTGACCAGCCAGTCAGAACTGCAGCTCTATTTAGCCAGCGTGTACCAGGCAGCTGGCGAGCCCAACACGGTATCCTCTAGGCTGGTTGCTTCCCTATTTCTCTTCCTCTGTCTGCATTCTCCCTCTCAGACATCTCCCCGCCATCCCTTTGATCCCTCTTAGTATTGAGCTCTTCTGGACGTTCTTGAAACCTCAAGATTTATATTCTAAAATATTTTCTGAAATTGGACTGTGCTACCAAATTTCTCACACGGTAATCTTTGCTAGCTAATTATATTCTACTTTAGGAAGAAGATTCCTGTAAACACTTTTATTTCTAGTTGTCGGTATGTGATACTGTGTGGGTGTCAATTTTGGTTATAGGTAAACATGTATAACTGTGTGTGTGTGTGTGTGTGTGTATACAGATATACAAATATATACACACATGTATGTATACGTGTATATATATACATATAGGTATATATGTATAAATATAAATATACATTGGCATTCTAGTACTGTGATACTGGAGATAAACTACCAAAAAGGATGACATTTATCTTAACTCACCATCTCAAAGGTTTGGTCATCTCCATGTGCTCTGTTGGTCCAAGGCTTGTCGTGAGGTGGCACCTCATGGTGAGGAACATATACATAGGCTACCATGATGGTAGCCAGGAAGGGGCTATGATCCCAATATCCCTGCAAGTGCACTACCCAGGAGCCAGAACCGCTTACCCTTGGCCCTGTCTCCTAAAGCTACTGCTACAAACCAGTACTGCCACAGGCCAGTCACCTCTGTAAACTGGCTTACTGTTTCAAAATCCCCACTAAGTTCCAGGCACTGTACAGGAACTGAGGATACAGCAATAAAGATAACAGGCTGATTCTTTCCTTGGAGACTGGGGAGGACCTGTAATATATAAGTGTGCAGTCGGTGAAATGTGGGTGTCTGTCTGTGCGCTATGTGTGCACACACAGATACACACGGAGGCAGGAATAGAGCAGGTACCCCATAATCAGATGCACATTAAAAGTAATAGGTCAATATCTACTGGTTATTATAAGGAACTTTTCTAGTTCTTAATCACCTCATAGGTTGCAAGCTCTGATGTGCAGTTACAAAGAGTAAACTGAGGCACAAATCGTTCAGCCCGTCATTCACTCAGTGATAACATGAACCTCAATCCTGGACATGCTCACGGAAGCCTCACTTGTTATTCTTTGTCTTGAAAACAGGCTGCTTTGTAGAAAGGCAGGGTGTTCACAGCTACAAGTTCTAGGAAAGACTGAGTTTGGAGAAGCGGGAGATTTAGAAGTCAGTTAGTTAGCATCACAAGGCTGTGATTTCCTCTCCACATCTGCTTCTATCGGACCACGTGGAAGAGGCAAAGGTGCATTCTCAGCTAAGTCACAAATGCATCATTTTCAGTGTCTCTTGTTTAGAAAAAGAAAGAAGGAAAGACAAGTGTGACAGTTTGTATATTCTTGCACCAGGGAGTGGCACCATTTGGAGGTGTGACCTGGTTGGAGTAGGTGTGTCACTGTGGGTATGGGCTTAATACTCTCACCCTAGTTGCCTGGAAGTCAGTCCTCAACTAGCAACCTTTGGATGAAGACGTAGAACTCTCAGCTCTGCCTGTGCCATGACAGCCTGGATGCTGCCATGCTCCCATCTTGATGATAATGGACTGAATCTCTGAACCTGTAAGCTAGCCCCAATTAAATGTTGTTTTTTATAAGACTTTCCTTGGTCATGGTGTCTGTTCACAGCAGTAAAACCCTAACTAAGACAACAAGTTAAGTGAATGAACACATTTTTATATCAAGCAGCCCCTGAGGGCATGGTGGTGCTTAAAGCCCATGTAAGGCAGAGGTGAGGATGGGCACCTGATTGATGTCCGTCTTCCTCTGTCTCTTGAAACCAAACAGGCTAAATCAAAGCCTCCTAAGTTCTGTGAGTCAAGATGTCCTTTGATGGAAGATTTAGCCTAAAAATTAATTTAAGTGAGTTATTCTCTAACTTCTCTATTCTGTTTCAGTTACTGTTTATTGGGTGTGTACTGTGTGCAAAGTAGCTTGCTAGATCTCTGATAGAATCACACTTAGAGTTGAAATTGTGTAATCTGATTGTACCTGAATAAAAACCAGCCCTTGGTGAGGGATTTATTAGTGGTGAGGGGGGAAAAATCCAATTCTACTCAACAGAGCAGTGATTGGAATCTAGTTCTAAACAGACCAGCAACTTTCTACACATTCATCACTGTGCAGCCAATGAAATGTTTTTAAATAAAATTCATAAATAAGAAAATACAATTCTCTCTCATTCATGCCTATGTTAAACCCTTCTGTTCTATTTGTCATAATTGCCATTTTGAGAGAACTATCTTTACATATTTCAGAATGTAGAAGGACAGCACACTTGGCAATGGACATTAAAAATTGGCACTGTGATGAAGTGATGAGAGATAAGTTGGGTGGATGTGTGCATGTGTATCTGCATGTGTGGGCATGGATGTGTGTACATGTTAGTACATATCTGTGTGTGTGTGTGTGTTAGTAGATATTGAACCTAAGGTCTTACACATGCTTGGCAAGGACTCTACCACTGAATTCTGTCTTAAAGGCCATAGAAGAATATGTCGTTGTTGTGAAATGAGTCTAAAATTCACCTGGGACAATAGGCAGGTGACACGGAGACTCAAGAGGTGAGGGAGTGAAAGCCATGCAGAAATGTTCAGTATATCAGAAACTGTTGTGGTAAATATTATTGTAGAGTTTCTATAGACCATATAGTTCCCAAATAAAAGACCTTCATGTTTATAATTTATGTTTATGTTTATAATAAGCCTTACAGCACTAGAGCTGGGCAGATATGCTACCTTGTCTACCTCCCTGTCAGTAACCCGGTGATATCACTTACCATGTTCTGTCTGGGCAGCTCCTACTCCATGCATTCATGATCCACCCGCCCCATGGCACCTTCTTCCTTCTTCCTCTCACTCTTCCTCATGATCCCTGCCTGAGACCCCAAGCTTGGGAATCTTTGCTCCACTCCCTCTCCTCTGCCCAGCCCAGGCTGTAGGTACTTTTATTAACCAATCAGGGATAACTTTATTCAACAAGAGCTGGTATACAAGAGGATCTCCTTGTCCTTGAGAATCTCCTCATCAGGGGGCAATCGGATCTTGGGGTACAGAATTCAGCATATGAATATAAGCAGCATCAGAGACATTTCTTACAAGGAACCTTAGGGAAAAAATATAAAGAGATAAACTGTGCCCTCTGGGGATTTTCTTGTTTGATAAAAGATCTCACCATGTAGTGTTGTCCCTAGACCAGGCTGGCTTCAGACTCACAGAGACCCGCTTGCCTCTGCCTCTGCCTCTGCCTCTGCCTCTGCCTCTGCCTCTGCCTCTGCCTCTGCCTCTGCCTCTGCCTCTGCCTCTGCCTCTGCCTCTGCCTCTGCCTCTGCCTCTGCCTCTGCCTCTGCCTCTGCCTCTGCCTCTGCCTCTGCCTCTGCCTCTGCCTCAGTGCTGGGATTAAACATTTGTGCTACCTCTCCCAGTTTGCTGTTTGTCTGATTGTTCATGTTTTCCTTGTTGCTGTTGTCTTCTGGGGATCTTGAAGTATACTTTAGGAGATGGAACATGCAGATGGGAATGTGTAGAATAAGGCTAGAGCCAACGCAACAACATATGGGCAATTGAAGTTCATTACATACCATCTTCTTTGTCTTCTGATTCTGGATCTTCCTCCATGGCTTTGAGTGTTGTTCACTAATATCCACAGGCCTTGAGCCACGTTTTAGCTGTTAAGACCACAGATGATGTGCAGTTAAAGCCTGCAATGTGCTAGTGTTACTCTCAATGAACTACCTGTGATCCACTGGTTCTTCCCCAGCTATATACAGTTCACAATTTAGTCCCTAAACTGATCATTCATTTTTTTAAGGTTTAATCCTCCACTGTGAAGTAAGCTGCACCTTGTCTGGGCAGAACGTCAGAGCTAGCCCTGGTGAAGGGGGCACAGGTAACCTGGCCAGAGGGTGAGAGCAAGGGAGAGCTAGCTGATCCTACCACTTGTCTGCCATGAGGTAGTAATGGGCACCCTCTCATCCCTTGGCACCTGAAGCCCTGAGGTCATGATAGTGGGAGAACTGCCCCTGCCCCTCACTGGCTGTAGCACTCGGGGAGAGCAGGCCCTGCCCCTCAACTGGGCAACACAGTGGAGCTGGCTGTTGAGGTGTGGGCACTGATAAGCCAGCTCCAAACATGTGAGGGTGGGACATCTAACCCAGCCACTCCCAGACTTAAAGCACTTGGGAGAGTGGGGCCCACACCTCCACTGGGCAGCACAGTGGAGCTGGCTCTAAAGGTATGGGTGAGGGAGAGCCAGTCCCAAGAGCATGAGAGCAGAAGTGTTGACCCTGCCTCTCCTGCTGGTGGTGGCATTGAATGGGTTAAATGGAACAGTGCTGCAGAGCTCACCCTAGTGATACAGATACAGGAGAACTGAGTCCACAAGCTCAGCTACCGCCCAGGCTCAGAAACCAAGGATTTGAGATAGCCCACTCCAAAATCTACACCATCTGTGAACTGTTGGAGTGACTGAAAGGGCTGGATCTGCTGATTCAAAACTGCAGGATCTCCATGACACAGGGCAACAACAGGATAACTGGAAGGAGTCTGGGTGAGAATCCAACATAGATGGTGTGGCAGAAGCCAGAGACCTGGAACCTGATGAATGACCCATTGCAATGAACATTTGCAAGTGAAGGTATTTGGACAGAGGGATATCCTGTGGGACACATTGTGACACACTACAGCTTCAACAATGAGATATTTTCTACGGTTTATTTTTGTTTTATTTTGTTTGTGTGTTTGTTATTTTCTTTTGGGGGGGATGTTGCAAAGGCAGAGGGCAGATATGATGGGTTGAAGAAATGACGGGACTCTGGTGCATGATGTGAAACTCACAAAACAATCAGTAAAAGGTTTTTTAAAAAAAGATTCAATCTGCCAGTCAACACTGCGAAGTGAGCTGTAGTGTGTACAAACAGTGGGGAACGCAACAGAACAATGGTAATAAAGGAGGAAGTTGTGACTTTCTCCCCAGACCTGAACTATATGTATCACAGAGGCTGCCAGTCCCTGAGACGTCCTGACATGGGGATTCCCATCACCAGCAGCCAGCAGGCCTTGTCTCTACTTCACAGTACCGTCTCTGGCCACAATCAGGAACTACTTCCAAGCAAGGACAATTTCAAGTTCTCTTCTAAGCAACATTGTAACTTTAATTTTTTCAAAGCCTACTTTTAATAATAGTTCTTAAATGTTTTAGCCCACCACCCACCAGAGGCGGTGAAAAAGAAAAGATCCAGAGGAAGTGGACCTGTTTAGAAATTGCTCTTTGGAGCAAATCCCATCTGCTATGTCAGAAAATCAGCAATTCAGTTCACAGGTCAGCAACAGCAGCTTGATTGACTCAAAAACACTTCACAGATATACCAGCAGCGCAGTTTGGTAGTGTCAGAGTAGCGGCATCCATCAGAAGCACAACCTTCCAGGAACAACCAAGCCTCAACCGAATCGGCATGGGTTGGCAGGAGGAATTTGGACCAGCAGGAACACCGGGGAAGTTCTCAGCTATTCCTCTCTCAGCAAAGATCAGCAAAGACGAGAGACCAACAAGCATTGCACAGCAAGCCTCTCTTTCTAGTCTGGTGAGTCCTATTTGTACTCCCTCCAAACACCACATGTACTCCATGGATCTTGCCTCCAAATGTGAATCTGTCTCAGCTGACATCACTCTGCCAATCTGCCTGAGTCCAACGAAGTGACAAGAATTCAAAGCATACCACCACAGTTTTTTGTTTTGTTTTGTTTTGTTTTTTTGGGTTTTCTTTTTTGGGTTGTTGCATCCCAACAAAAGGAGCTCAACTACACAACATCTCAATACATGCATGTCATTAGCGAAGAGTCCTTCATCACAAGTCCTTTCACATTCTTGCATCAGCAAAACATCCTTTCCCCTGTGTCTGCTTCAGTGAAATGTTCCTTCCTGAGTCTGTCATAGCCTTTCACCTGTGTCCCCTTCTGCAACATGTTCCTTTACATGTTTGCCCTAGCAAAACACCATCCAACACAACTGACTTTCCAAAGAACCCTTAAGTTTCCACTTCACAACACCACCTGGTTCTCATTATGAGAACTCCTACATTGTTAACAGGGTTCAACAGCAGATCTGTAAGTCCTTGTTCCTGAGGCCTTCAACACAGCCTTGATTTCTCCCCTTCCCATGACTTGGTTGTTTACCCAACTCTTTTCCCTCTGTAGATACCCTTCTCTCCTTATTATTTGCCCAAACCAATCCTACTCAGTGTCTTGGATTGAAAAGAAAATTACATTATTCATAAACTGGTTTTGTTGAGCATGGGAACCATTTTAGGCATTTCAAGGATCATGGCATATGAAGGAGGCAGTGAAGACACTGAAACCCTTCCCTATATTTGGGCAGACATAATTAAGCAATCCTTGGTTTTATAAAAAAAAAAAAAGTTTCAAACAACAGTGTACACATTGGATGTGATTTTGGTGGGGAGGGGACCCAGTGAGTGCCACAGAAAGCAGATTAACTGAGGTGAGAAAAGCTGAACTGAAGAGAAAGATGGTTCCTTCTCAGTACATCAAGATAACTAAAGATAACAGTAACTGTGCCAGGAGTCTCCCCTGTAGACATAAAATTAAAGTCAAGGTCTCACTGTGATCAAATTAGCCTAGCCTGAGATGACTAAAACTCAAGTCCAGAAATTGGTACCCCAAGCTACCAAATAAGGCTCCCACTTACACTTCTCACTGGGTGTCATGTAGGGTTGTGTATCATCAGGAAATTGTGGAGTCCCGGCCAGTGACACTGAGCTATAGGAAAAAGACCAAAGGAATTGAAGACCTAAGCAATGTATGAGCCCTTGCAAAATTCTCTCTATTGTACCTTTCTCTCATCAACTACAAGAAACAACAGTATAACCTGCCAGGATCCCCCTACTCAGCTAGACACACTGTATGGTCAGTGTTTGTACTTGATGTGGACTGAAGTGGGCCATGTAGAATTGACATAGAGAAGCAAGTTACACACAGGGCTGGCTGAGGAGTAAGTACTGTTAACATGGATGAGTTGTGTTGGCACAGATTATGAGAATGGAGTGTGTCGTTAGTGGTTTGTTTTATTTACTAAATAATCCACTGGCTGATGGCTATCAGATGGTTTCTCAGTCAAACTATTGAAGGAATGGAATTCACTCAGCTCTGTGGACTCAGATGTGACTTAGTGGCATTACAGTAGCTGATGTGACTTGAATTATAGCCCATTGCATTTGTGGTTATATGTGGCCATGTCACATCGTGCAAAATAGAAGCATCTTGGGCATGTGAAATGAGTGTGTGTGTGTGTGTACATGCATGTACACATTGATCATCAACTAAAAAGGTGCCTGGAGCAACAGTGCCCGCTTCTCCTAAGCACAACCCTCAAACTAGCATGAGCCCATGAGGTTTTTATCTTATATGAACTGGGTCTTATATGAACTCATGCATACCACCCTCCCAACTCAGGCTACAGCAATGCTGGATGCAGTGGTCAGTCAATGAGTGGGCAAATGAAGCAGTCTGACCTGAGTTCAGGCAAAGAGAAAGTCTGTAGAGCTTTTAAAACCAAGAATATAACCAGCTAGAAGCCAGTCTGCTTTTTATTATCCCCATGTGCCAGCAGTTGCAAACAATGTCAGTCAGTGACAAAGCATTCCATGAAAATAACATCTGTGGGTCTCCACTGTAAACAGTCGCTGTGTCACTGTTGGGATTTAATAATACGCATGGAAGCTCCGAAGTAACACAGCCTTCACTACGTAAGCTTCATACTTGCATTCTACATGCAAGCTCATTTGAACTCTCCATTATGTGGTCACGCCTCCATACACATGGACTCGGCCATTTAAGTTGGTTTCGGGTAAATTCCTAACAGTTGGGATTACTCAAGCTCACTATGCATGCAACCCTGAGGTACCCAGAGCGTCTGCATCTGAACGGGAGATCTGCAGCAAGCAATGGCAGCAGAGTGGTTACACAGGCGAAAAAGCAGAGGCTTGATGATGCCACTCTTCTGTGGATGCCAGAAGAACTGATGAAAGTTGTCAGAGGTCCAGTGGGTAGTTTCTGAAAACCTTGGCCATTATCATCAAGAACTGGGCTCTTGATCTCAGCAATAAGTATACTATAATCTTAACTATGCTAACTCTGATTTTTCTGCAGAACAAAGGCTGCGATTTTTACCTAAAAATAATACATATATGGTGACATTTTTATCTTACCAGAAACTTTCCAACCACGTCAACATTTGTAAGCTTCTAGAATGGATGTCTATGTCACAAAAACGTAGATGATAATTATGACTCGGGATTTATTGCAAAATAGTTCTGTGGTTCTCTACTAAATTTATTCTTATATTAAGGGTTTTTTCTTGTTCATATGTTATTTCATTAAAAAAACGAAGCTTTACATTAAAATGTGTTATTCAGTCATCCATGAGCAAAGACAGATGGATATATTCTACTGCTCATCAAACATAAATATACAAAAATTAATTCTGATGAAATTAATTAGAACTGTGTAGAAGTTACAAAAACAGACGTTGCCAAGCTCTAAATTCATCGCTGCATGAAGCCAGAACTTGTCTAAGTTTATTTTCCTTTTTATATATAAATATAATAAAAAACTGTTACTTTTATTTATCATAATATACTATTTGTTTTATTTTGCACTTTATTTTTCATTAAAAAAAAACTATCGCTTCTCAGCCTTTTGGCTAAGATCAAGTATATAAAAAAAAAAAAAAACTATCTTTTTAAATCTCCACTGTGTTTCTTTCCTGACATCAAAATTATCATCATTAACTACATTTCATAATTATAGCTGAAAGTAACTTTGAAGAGAGGACACAATGTTGCCTGGCACAGGTATCTAATATCAGCTGTGACCAAAACATGTAACTAGCTCACTCTTTATAGACTGACCCACTTATCCCACTAAGAAAGGAATGTGTCACCTTCCCTATTTGGGGATAAAGAAAAATCAAAGCTGATCAGGAACTAACAGTGTCCTAGAGAGCCAGGGAGCTGCCCAGAGAGAAAACTGGCTCTCTGCTCCTCCCTGTTCCAGAGACAGCCTCATCTTCTTGTTCATGCCAGCTCCATCCCATAGACAAAATGGTGAAGGTCGGTGTGAAAGGATTTGGCCATATTGGGCACCTGGTTATCAGGGCTGCCTTCTGCTCTGCACTTGGCAAAGTGGAGATTGTTGCCATGAACGACCCCTCCATTGACCTCAACAACATGGTCTACATGTTCCAGTATGGCTTCACCCATGGCAAATTCAATGACACAGTCAAGACTGAGAATGGGAAGCTTGTCATCAACGAGAAGCCCATCAGCATCTTCCAGGAGCGAGATCCTGCTAACATCAAATGGGGTGGTGCAGGTACTGAGCATGTTGTGGAGTCTACTGGCATCCTCACCACTATGGAGAAGGCTGGAGCCCATTTGAAGGGTGGGTCCAATAGGGTCATCATCTCCACCCCTTCTGCTGATGCCCCCATGTTTTTGATAGGTGTGTGTGGTTTCCCTTCCCCCACCTGCTTGAACCTGCTTGCTCAAGGGTGGAGCTTCCTGCTCATTCGTCCTGCCACGCCCACTGCTGGACCCTGTCGCTTTGCTGCTTGGAGGCACACACATGTTCGTCCTGCTACTGGACCCCGAGATTGTTTGGCGGGAAATCGGGTTCCCTCCCCCTTCCTTTATAACTGAGTATCTGGAAATAGTAAAATTGAGCTTTGATCAGAATACTGTCTTAGCTACATTTCTTTCTCTCGCCGCCTAGCCCCTCTTCTCTTCCAGGTTTCCAAAATGCCTTTCCAGGCTAGAACCCAGGCTGTGATCTGCTGGCCGGACACAACAGGTGAGAACCACGAGAAATATGACAACTTACTCAGGATTGTCAGCAATGCATCCTGCACCACCAAATGCTTAGACCCCACCCCCCAGCCAAGGTCATCCATGATTATTTTGGCATCGTAGAAGGGCTCATGACCACAGTCCATGCCATCACTGCCACTCAGAACACTATGGATGATCCCTCTGGAAAGCTGTGGTGTGATGGCCGTTAGGCTGCCCAGAACATCATCCCTTAATCCACTGGTGCTTCCAAGGCTGTGGGCAAGGTCATCCCAGATCTGAACAAGAAGCTCACTGGCATGGTCTTCCATGTTCCTACCCCCAATGTATTTGTTGTGGATCTGACATGCCACCTGGAGAAATCTGCCAAGTATGATGACATCGAGAAGGTGGTGAAGCAGGCATCTGAGGGCCCACGGAAGGGCATCCTGGGCTACACTGAGGATCAGGTTGTCTCCTGTGACTTCAAGTGGTGGTGGACCTCATAGCCTACATGACTTCCAAGGAGTAAGAGACTCTGGATCATCCACTCCAGCAAGGACACTGAAAGCATGAAAGAGGCCCTCGGTTGCTGAGGAATCCCTGTTCCAACTCGGTCCCCAACACTGAGAGTCTCCCTCACAATTTCCATCCCAAACCCCCATGATGATAACAGGAGGGGCCTAGGGAGCCCTCCCTACTCTCTTGAATACCATCAATAAAGTTCACTGCACCCAAGGGGGGAAAAATTATATTTTTTTTCCAGGATGCTTCTGATAAGTAGAACTCCTAGAATTAGGACCTGTTTCTACTTCTGCAAGAATTTTTTCCACATGGGAGGATGAAGTGGAAACTTAAGTGTTCTTTGGAGAATCAGTTGTGTTGGTGGTGTTTTGCTGGGGCAAACAGATGAAGGAGTATTTGCCGAAGTGGACACAGGTGAAAGGGCAAAGGCAGACTCATGAAAGAATGTTTCGCTGAAGCAGGGACCAAGGAAAGGATGTTCTGCTGAAGCAAACACGTGAAAAGACACATGATGAAGGATTCTTTGCTAATGGTATGCATGTATTGGTCCACCTTACATTGCATAGTTGAGCTACATTTGCCGGGACTCCACAGAGAGAAACACACCAAAAAACTTCTGGTGGTATGCTGCAGTTTCTTGCCACTTCCTTGAACTCCGGGTTAATTGGGAGAGTGATGTCAGCTGAGACAGACTCACATGCTGAGGCAAGACCCATGGAGGACACCTGATGTTAGAGGGAGTATAAAAAGGACTTGATGATGGCCAGTGAAAGGAGCTGAGCTAGGCTTGCTTATAGAGCTAACTGTGCAATGCTTCTTGGTCTTGCGTCCTTTCTGCTCTTCGCTGAGAGAGGTACAACTGAGAACTTTTCATGGTGTTCCTGTTGGCCCTGGCCCCTCCTGCTCACTTGTGCCAAGGCTGAGGCCTGGCTATCTTTGCGAGGTAGTGCCACTGCTGCTGATTCGGTTTGCTATTCTGACTTTACCAAACTGGACTGCTGATATATCCATGAAGTGTTTGCAAGTGGATCGAGCTGCCATTGCTAACCTTTTAGAGAACTGCTAACTTCCAGACGAGACAGATGGGAGTTGCTCCAAAGAACCATTTCTAAACAGGTCCACTTCCCCCCACATCCTTTCTTCTCCGCTACCTTTGGTGGGTGGTAGGCTAAAAGGGACACTAGAGTGTTTAAGAACTATCATTAAAAATAGGTGTTGAAAGAAACTGAAGTTACAGGAGGATCCATTGGCAGAGGAGGGAGAGAGGGATGAGAGAGGCACAGCACAGAAATTCCTGTCAGCCAACGTGTCTGCTGACATGAATATCTACGAGGAGGCTCTCCAGCTCATGTTGTCAGGGTAACCTGCAGAGACACTGCCAGGACAGAGTGGAAGACTCGTGGGAAGAATGGAAGTAAAGGACAGGAGTAGAGAGAGAGGGAAGTCAAAGGACCATCTAAGATGAAGGTGAAACCCTGAGAAAGCTGACAGTAATGTCAGCCCTAGGGTGGCCTCTCACGTTCCATAGACATCTACCGCTCTGCTCTTAGCACTGCCAAGTGAGGTGAGTGTATCCTGATTTCTTTGTGCCCCACCCTAGAGCCTCAGCTAACTGATAATAGCTCCCAACACACTGAACCAGCCAGTTTCTGTAGAAACTTCTGACTAGTTATTGACAAAGCCGAAGTCACACTGGGTCCTGCGGCAAAACTATTGTCAGTCATGTTTCCAGCAGCCTAAGCCTGTCATAAAGAGACAGGCAGAGATGAACAGGGAAAAATATAATAGGTGGTGCTTGGTTCTGTTGCTCTAGTGATGTCAGCACTGTTACCTAGCTTGGTTGTTCTGCTCTGCTTAGGACAGACAGACATTTCCCTTTGTGCCTTTAGAGGAAAGGGTCTGACTCTAGGGTAAAATGTCTGGGCCCACTTCCAGGTCTGAAGACTGGCCAAAACCCACCAATCTCTGAGCACAAAAACCCACCAACCACTGAACAGGAAATCCTACCAATCCCTGGGCTCACTCCAAGCTCACGACTTGAAATCTCATCAGTCCCATTCAGGAAATCTTCATTCTGGAAAACTCTTCCCCAAGAAACACTATATAAGCCTGTTCCCTGAGGCTTCTTGCCCAAGCAGAGGCAGCTACCCTCTTGTGTCTCCCCCAGTAAATCTCTTGGGAGAGGTTTGTTGTGTGGTGTGACTTGGTGGTATTCCTCGGCTCCCAACTGCCTTCAGAGCTGTAACATGTAGGGATAATCTCTTGTGTACTGTGTGGAAGCACCATCTGTCAAAAAATGCTAATGGCTTATTAGTAAAAGGCAAGAGGTAGAAGGTGGGAATTCCAATACAAAGATAGGAATTCTGGGAAAGAGTCAGGTACTAGAAGATTTGCCACTCAGATTCTGAGGAAGTTGGACATATAAAACAGAGGAGAGGTAACCAGCCATGTCTTAGGCATGGGATAGTTTCAACGGAATGATTGAGTTATGACCTAGTGGAGGAATAAGCCCAAGTATAAGGCCTAAGCATCTTACATAATTAAGCCTCCAAGTCATTATTGGAGAATTGAGGTGCAGGTAGAAAGCCCACCATACAGTAACGCTGGCACTGATATTTACAATCAGGTAGCACAGGATTGGGCCAGCAGGAGGGCTTGGCAGGAGAACCAAGTACTTGCCGCCAAGCCTGATGACCTGAGTTAGATCCTGGGGTTCACATGATGGGAGGTGGCCTCCATATGTGTGCTTGGTCATATGCTCTCAACTGCACAGAGAGAGAGAGAGAGAGAGAGAGAGAGAGAGAGAGAGAGAGAGAACACAGGATGTATTTTATATTTGTTTGCACAGGGTGAGAAGACTTGAGTGGTCCTTACATGGTATCCCCCATCAGCTGAGACTCCTGTCCACTCTTGACCTTATCACATACTGCTGGGTTTGGTTGTCACCCATGCTTGGGCCAACCTATTCTGTAAGGATAGCCATCCGTGCACACCTATCGTGCACACTCAACAGCAGTGCCCTTGGCACAGCTCCAGCTGAGACCCTCCCTGTCCAAGAACCTCGCATACCCTGTTGGTTTCCCTCATCTTCTCTCCCCAGAATCTGTCTCTCACAGGGAAGAATCCTCTATCCTGATCTAGTGACAGGGAAAAGTCTTCAGTGAGTTTTCATCTGGAGTCCAGAGGAAAGGTAGGAACTGACCACTATTGAGACCCACCATGGGGCAAGTATTTTTACACAGAACATCCTATGTAGCACTGTTAGCAGCCTCTACGGACGGGTATTGGCAAACTCATTTTACATGCAGCCCAATGGCAGCCTGATTCCTCCTTCCTCTCCCATGCTGGTGATTAGCACGAGCCCTTGGCAGCCACAGTTCTTTCCGTTTCCCACCCCCTCCTTCCCACTCCCACCCCTTGTTTTCCACATAAGAAGCAGCACACTGAGAGAGCTGCTGCTATTTCTTGTGGACAAGTTGCCAAAGGAAGTCTCTATTTTCATACCGAACCTGGTTTCCTGGTGGGCACGCTAATTGTTGCCTGCTAAAATCGCAACTCTGACAAAAATGTCTCTAATCTGTTTAGATGTGCATCGAATCGGGAGCTGGCCGGGCACTTAAACCAACAGACCGTTTCTAATGAGCTGGAAACCAAACCCCTTTAAAAGAGACCGGCCCTGCCTGGCCTAGTGTCTCCAGCACAACTGGAAACATGCGACCTCTGGTGGGTTTATCTCCTCTGCCCCTCTCCACATCTCTCCCAAGCTTTTCTAGTTCCTTCAGTCTCTGAGAAGACTGCCTTTATCCTTATGTTCAGGAAGCTAAGGAGACCATGGATCCTGCCCCAGCCAGGGGCCATGGTCTACCCTGAGGGAGCCCATCCTGGAGAAGAGAAGAGAACTGAGTTCTTACACACAGCAAGCTCCCTCTTCACTTCCTCTGTCTCCTTCCAGCCAACACTGGAGTTGCAGGACCAGTTTCTGCAGCCATTATCAACAGAAGCCAGTAGCAAGGTCACCAACTCCAATGCCCTTGGGGACCAGGCAGGTAATTATAAAAATAGCCGGGACTTTAGTCAATAGGAAGGGCTGTACTTGCTTCCTTGGAGCCCCATGGGGTTCACTGTGCACCTCTTTCTCTGCCATAGAGGAGCACCCAGCCAGGCCTCCCTCCCAAATTGACTTGGGGTATGAGGGGGTGGGGTGGGGGATGGGAGGGGGGGTGAGGTGGGGCACAGTGCTAGGGATGAGCCTAGGGCAGTGTAAACAAAGCCATCTGACCCAGCTTCTGTTTTCATTCTTGCTTTTTATTTGGATTCAAGGCTTTACTAAGTTCCCCAGTCTAGCCTTGAACTCACTCTGTAGCCCAGGGTTTATCCCAGATTAACTGAGAATACAACCTTGCACCAGTGGGCTCAGCTCCTCTCCACCCTTTTAAAGCCACCCTAGGCTGGCTCTATCCCCTCCAGCTGTATTGATTGCCAGTCCCTCCCTTGCTGCACTCTACAGGAGCCATAGGGCTGACAGTTGTCTGTTTCCAGCCATATTCTCACTGGATGATAGCTACCCCTGTCAACACTCACCAACACACGTTAACACCCTCATTTAACTCTCACAACAAATGTGTGAGAGAGGCACCATTTATGGCAAGGTTGATAACACTGCCGACTTTATATACAGAGAAGGAGGCTGCATGCAGCATCCAGATTGATCCAGAGCACAGGCAGCCTCCCCATCCCTACAGCCCTTCTAGTACACTCTGCCATGTGACAGAGGCAGGAACTGGCCATTGAAAAAGCGTTACCCTGCCTAAAAGTGTTCTACTTTTCTAAAAATCCCATGCCAAACAACAACAACAACAAAAAAGTCTTGGTGCCTTATTTAGTCCTAAGCCACAGTTAGAGGAGGACAGATGTGGGGCAAAAATAGACATTTATTGGGTTGGAAGAGAATAGAAATTTAAAGAAAGATTACTTAGCTCAACCTCTGGTGTCAGGAATCCATGGGAATTTGCAGCATGGCTGCCTTTCAGTAGTGAGGTCTCTGTTACAGAAGAATTCAGGGAAAGCTGCCTGGGTACCGAGCTGCTGGGACCCTCTACATCGTTAGCAACAGAAACAATTAAGAGAACCTTCCTGGGGGGCTGGAGAGATGGCTCAGTGATTAAGAGCACTGACTGCTTTTCCAGAGGTCCTGAGTTCAATTTCCCAGCAACCACATGGTGGCTCACAACAATCTGTCATGGAGGATCCAATGCCCTCTTCTGGCATGTCTAAGAGAGCAACAGTGTACTCAAATACATAAAATAAATAGATACATCTTTAAGAGAAAGAGAGAGAGAGAGAGAGAGAGAGAGAGAGAGAGAGACCTTCCTGGAAAGCTGGTTTCAGGGGTCATTCAAACGACAGCCTGTCAACTGCCACTGCTTGATCTCCTAGGATATCAGTGACTTCAAGAGGAAGGGTCAAGCTACAGAGCTATGAACAGGTGCGATGCTTTATTTAGTATCTACCATGAAATGCAGGGACCTCACTGAGTGCCCTATTAGGACTTCCTCAAAGTTTTCTGCTTCTTAGGGGGTTGGTCAGTGTGTGGTTAAGGCACCCACACATCCCATCTGGCTTCAGATCCCAGCCATCTCACATTAGTGTGTCTAGTTCACGTGCACACGGAATGAAAAGGCCAGCCACAGCCTTCAGAAACGTCCTCAGTGCTGGCACCCAGACACCACAAGTATTTGTTGTATGCTTTGGGTCACGTTAGTATCATAATCCAGACTTAGGAAAGAGGGCATTTTCTAAAACTCTTACAAAGCAGCTGCGACCAAATAAAAATTGAGTTGATCATTGCAAGCTAACTGCAAATGGCTGAAGTGATCTGTCCTTTTGGCACTCTGGACCACCTGACTTCCAAGTGTGTGCAACACTGCATTATGGGATGGCATGCACAGACATGCACAAGGCTATTCCCAAACAACAAGATAAGCAAGGTGCCAGATGTGCAGGCTGGAAGCCTGGGGAATGCAGAGGAGGGAACCTCTCCCTGCTTGGGGTATGCAGCTTATCAGAGGAAGAAACCAGCACATGAAATCCAAGTTTTGTAGGGTTGTTTGGAGTAAAGAAATCCCAGATGAACAGGTTAGGGCAGGAACTTCCTTACCGAAACAGATAGAACTATGATGTGATCAGTGTCCAACCCTAGCCTAGGCTGCCCCACAGTACAGGAAGGACCCTTGAACCCAAAAGTATGAAGGAAGAATTTGGTCTCCTTGTATTGGGGCTGAGGAAGGAGTCCTAAGTCTGACTCAAGGTTAAACCCTGTGGAATCAGGCCAGTCACCTTCACCACACTTTGCATCTCAATGAGCTCCCACGCTGTAATCGGATGCCACTGTGCACTACAGATAGGATCTTGCTTGAACTCTTAAGATCAGAGGTTTGTGGGTTCAGATTTCTGCCCTGCCACACTGGCTATGTGGACCTCACACAGGTACAGATTTTTCTGGCATCTCTGTCTTTTGTAATGAAGAAGAGAATATTGTGGGGCTCGTGAGATGGTTCTGTGATTAAGAGTATTTCTGTCCCACCCCGTGAGAGAGAGCCAACCCGACACTATTAATGATACTCTGCTATGCTTGAAGAAAGGAGCCTAGCACAACTGTCTCCTGAGAGGCTTCATCCAGCAGTGGATAGAAACAGATCTAGAGACAGACCAACACCCAAACATCAGGCACACAGTAGGCACTTGGGAATACTTGTGAACTGGATAAACAAATGCCATCTCCAAATGAGTGAGAAGTCAGCAAACAAGAAGTGAGTTCTTGCAGTATTTGGCCAGTTCTTCACACTGCTGCTGCTCCAACGTATGGATGAAGGTATACGCCCCCACTGTCTCTGTCCAGCTCCATCTTGGATCTTGGTCTCTAGGCCTAGCTCCTTCTTGGTTATCTTTGGCCAGCTGTAGACTGAGGGTGGCATATGTGTGCATGCCCACTCTTTCTAACATGTTCTGCTCACCACCTCCAGATTGGCACTATTTTAGATCTGGGGGTGTCAGGGGTATAAAAGGATGAATTTTGGAAATTGTGGCTGCAACATGGACAGAGAGACCGCCGGGGCCTGAAATAGCTGGAAGGCTACAGAACATCTCAGAATAGCATCTGGCTTCACCACAATTCCAGGCTACAGCCTCACACACACCCAAGAGGGCCAGAGACACTGTTTGCACAGTAGCCTGGGGTATGCATGGAAAGTCTTCTGGGTGGAAAAATGAGTCACCAAAGGAAGTCAAAGATTGTTCGTGTTCAGAGAAGAGGGGCAGAGTCTTCAGAGGTTCAGTTGTTGTTCCAGAAGATGGTGAGAGTGTAGGGTGAGCTGCTAAGACCCTAGTGTGGTCACAGGGTCAAGAGTAGCTTAGGCTTGATGAATGGGCGACAGAACTGGGATTCAAATGGCAGTTCATATGCTTCTACATGTGGATGCTGGCCTGGGCCCTTTGGGGGAGGGATGTCATAGCAAGGGTGGCATGCTTACAGCCTTTGAGTATTTAAGAATTCTCTCTTCAAGTCCCCCCCCCAAAAAAAGAGGCACAAATCAGCACCCAGGAGATGGGGATCCAGAGAATACCTGGCCCTCAGAATGGCCTTCTAGCCCAAACCCTGCTGTGTCCAGGTTCCTACAGAGTTGGGAGGTACCAGGAATTAGAAGGGAGCCAGAGAACGCCATAGATCTCACAGTAGCCGCTGTTTCTGCCTTTGGAGCCCTAAATGCCAATGAAAGCGGGTTCTAGATCCCCTTCCCAGAGTCCAAGACACTTTTCCTGTGTAGACTTTTCCAATGACCAGAAGGAATCAGTAGAGAAAAAAGGTCATGTGACAGGAAAAACACCTCAGCTTTAGTCACGACCTAGCTTATCCAGGTCTCCATTCTTGTCCTGATGTCCAGGCCCCTCAGCCCAGCCAAAAAAAAATGTCAACATTTCCAAGTGCTATCCTCCGCATCTCAAGCTATCTCTCCAGAACTATGTATATGGCAAAGGAATCCACCACTAGGGGGCGATATGGAACAACTCCCCCACCACCACCACCACCACCACCTGCTCTCTCGAGAAGAGCTTTTTGTGTGGGTTTTGTGTGTGTGTGTGTGTGTGTGTGTGTGTGTGTGTGTGTGTGTGTGTTTGTTTTTGTTGTTGTTTTCCTCCTGCAAAGCCTGAACAGCTACCAGAAGAAGCTTTCTAAGGAGCTCCTCAGCAGTCACATGGAGACTCTATATCCCTTGTTTCATATGATAAAAGTACAAGCGCTCTCTAAACGATCGATGGGCAATATGAAGCAGAACCTTAATGGGCATAAATAAATGAATTGAGGACCGCGGGCTGACACAGCGTGGAAATGATGTTTGTACGCCATAAAGGTCACATTGCAGTGCTACATCAAGGCCTTGCAGCGAGTCCGGTTAGAGCCAGCTGGTGTGCTGTATATGATGAGCCAGAAACAGTGGAACCGAATTTGAATGTCACTGCCCCTTGGTGATGGCCATCTGTTTTCGGCAAAACCAACACTTCCGTCCATTAAAGACACTTTGAACCTCCTTTATCGTGGTCATTTGATGATGTTTAATCTCTGCATTTACTTTAGTCTCAGAGCGTATGATTAGAAGCTTATATTCAGCGTTACATGTAAGTAGCATCATAAAATAAGTCAACACAAGTGGCCTGTGACACTTTACTTGTCTAGTAATTTATGTTACAGGTGCACTCAGACTTAAGCTTGGGTAAGAAAGATTAAGGAAAAGGAGGAGTAGGAAGCTGGGGAAGAACAGGTAGGGGTCCTCCTTGGATGCTGATGTCACAGGAAAAATTCTGAACTACAATTTGGATTAAAAAGAGGTGGGAGGCAGTCTGGGTGTGGCTTCTATGGAAGGCCATTTTTTAATCTCTGGGCCACAGCTCCTTTGCATGTTTGTTTTGAGACAGTTCCTGACTAGCCTGCAACTTGCTATGTAGATCAGGCTAGTCTCAAACTTCTAGAGATCCACCTGTTTCTGCCTCTGGGGAGCTGGGACTAAAGGTACACACCTCTACACTTGGACTCCACTTCTAAAGTTCTGGCTGTCAATTAAGCCATTGGTCACTCCTTGATGAGTCTGACAATAGGTTTGGGGCAACTAAACATCAGGGCCTGGCAGGCTCCTCTTGGAAGAGATCAAGCTGGACCCCACTTGCCTGGAGCTTTCTACCTTATCAGTACGCCCAGTTTATTCAGAGGTATTACAACCCAAGGTTGTAGGTTAGAACTGACTTCCTTTCAGGGGGAGACTTTCAAGCAAGGTCCCTGTCAGCCAGGTGTGATGGTATCCCCTGGCTCCAACCCTATTCTATCTTCAGGTTCATTGTTATCATTGACATTATCACCTTTGATGGTCTTGGTATTTTAAAAGAGATGATTACAGATCTTATTTGATAACCAAAATATAGTACTCTATAACAAAAAGCCCCAAGGCTTAGAAGTTAATATATCTGAGAACATTAGAACGTGGGCCCTGGATACCAGATTCCAGCTAGTTGGACCTGGATCCTTGCTCTTTCTACCACATTGAAAGTTTATAATTGTGCCTGCCTTAAGAACATAGAAACCCAGACACTTAGCCTTTTTGGTGTGTGTGTGTGTGTATGGGTGAACATGCATGCATGCATACACACATGTGTGTATCGCCTGCATTTAACATTGTGTACCAAATGCTACCCAGACAGGCCTGAAGAGAGTGTCAGATGCCCTGGGACTGCAGTTACAGACAGTTGTGAGCTGCTATGTGTGTGTTGGGAATCTTATGTGGGTCCTCTGGAAGAGCAGCCAGTGCTCTTAACCACTGAGCCACCTCTGCAGCCAAAGTGTTCAGGTTTTAAATCTTAGATTTCTATCTGCACTGTGAGATGCTATGCCTACTGGTGTCCCTTTGGGCTCTTAGGCATAAATAAACACTCCTCAGTTTGGTTTTGACTAAAGACAATAAAGGCAGAGTTATTTGGCTACAGCCATTTTCTCTTCCTTAGAAATATCTTCTGCTTGCCTGTCACTCTCAAGGTTCCTTGGGCAAAGAACAATTTCATTCTACAATAGACATAGTGCTTGATCTCTTTCTGAAAGGGAAGGGTTGGAGGGAGAATTACACAGAACTCAGGACTAGAGGAGAAAGAAGGAAGTAGGTTGGCACTCAGAGTTTAAACTACAGCTTCTTTGTAGTTCCCAAGAACGCACGACAGCTGTAGGACCTGAAGCCCCGCTCGGCTGATGGGTTTTGTACTTTACAGTAGGGAAACCTTCACATGACCTCGCCCGAGTGAAGCCTCTCTCAGAAGCCCAGTAGGAATATATGCAAGAAAAAATGGAGGCTGTGGGTAGAAACTCTGGATGCCCTCCACTGTGCCACAACCCAGCTGTTTCTTCCCAGGGCTCCTGAGCTGCCTTCTTGGGACCTCAGGGGCACTGCTGGGCACTCGGAGAATCACCTGAAGCAGATCGTTTGCCAGCTGGGTTCCAGAGAGACCGGGATGTATAAGCTCCCACTCCAGAGCATCGAGGAGCTCTCAGATCCTGTCAGTGCATGGTGAGAAGGGCTTTGCCAGAGGCACACTGCGGGGCAGAGAGGGGCCTGCCTCATCTGAGAGGACCTCAGGAGGAAGTAAAGCCGGGGTGGCTTTCAGAGCACAAGTAAAACAAAAGTGGAAAGTTTTAAACTTAAAAAAAAAAAGAACGAAAGAAAGAAAATCTATGGGTGTCTAAAGAGTACATCACACTCCATGAGGCCATTTGCCAAAATGGCTCTCAGTCCTGAAGGGTAACCCAGACTCTCGAGAGTCAAGAGACCACGTGACATTCAGAGAGGCAACCAGGAGCTGCTCCTATGTCGATTCCTCCCCACGCTGCCACTCCTCAAGAAGTCACTTCACCTCTGGGCCTGGAAGAGATGAACATGCAACCCTTCAAGGTGGTTCCCAGAGAAGCCACTGAAGGCCATCACTTCCGGGGTTAGAAAGATTAGCAGAGCCTATTGAGCCAGCCACCCCCCAGCCCAGCTCTGCTTAAGTTCCCTGCTTCTGTGATTCCACATATCCTAGACTTCAGATGTCCCTCCCGTGCCCTCCCTCCCTCTGTTTTAGTCTTTTTCCTCTTCTCCCTTCTTCTCCTCTTTCCAACTCTTTTCCTCTCTTTAGACTCAGAGGATGCGCCTCAGACATGAAGGAGAAGTGGGGAGCGGATGGCAGACCTGCCTCCCAAGGAGAGAAACCAGCTGCTTAAATCTTTTGGTCTGCTCAAATCCAGACATTCTACTTCGTGGGGAAACTCCTGGACTAGAACAGAGTCCAGGCTTGACGCCTAATTGATGGAGAAGATCATCAGAAGCAATCTCGAACTGCCCTTGCTCACCTCAATTGCCACCTGACCCTTAGTGCCATCCAGACCCTACTAAACCTGTATGAGCCTTAGCTGGCAAGCTGGGGCAGCCAGTTTACACACACTAATTGATGTGGGGACAGCAGGTCCTTTGACTCCCAGCCACTCCCATCATGGTTCCAGCATGTGGATATTCTGTATGGCCAACTGAATACTGGAGAATTGTGATGGTGTCACAATGGGGAGGGGTCGCCAGCAGACTGTACACAGACTTTTGTGGCTACATTTTTCTGAAGAGATGATACTGTTTTCCAAAGACCTTACTTAGTGTGCGCTCCAGGGTCCCCAGGTGATTAAGACATCCCTGGAGTTGAAGGAACAGAGGACAGAGACCTCTTCTCACACATTGGAAAAGTGGACATATAAAGAAGGCTCACACTGGATTCTACAAGGCTTCCCAGGAAAAGAAGAAACTGGAACCCATAGGTCAAGTTTCAAGGGAGGCCAGTTTCAGCTCAGTGTAAGGATAAGCATTCGTGTGATGTAAAAACAGATTGTCGCCCCAAACACTAAGGTCCTTGTTGCTGAAGTATTTAATCAGCAGCTGTCCTCGGTGCTGGGGTGTGAGGCAGAGTGAAGGCCAGCTGCACCTGGCCCGGCTCTGCCGTGGACTGACTGAAGGAGAGAGCTGTTTGCTGAGGCCCTCCCAGATGAAGCAGAGACAGGCCACCTCCAGCCAAACCTCTCCCACAGTCTGTCCTGTAGGAAAAGATGGGGGAACTGTGTGTATAGATTGCTGCTTGGTCTTTCCTGTGCCCTTCAAAGGGTATTTCCACCAGGCTTGTAAAACCTTGGAGCCCAAGCCTCCACAAGCTCAACAGAAGCCTAGAATGTATCTGTTGCTACGACTCGGGCTCCTCCTTATTTACCCTGGTACCTGGAGATCACAGAACGTGTCTTTGTTTACTTGAAATATGGATGGATCTTTCTCCCAAGATTATTTTTTACAGCAAAAGAAAAGTGTTAAATTCACACAGTTCGTTGTAAGCTACCTGTTTTGGGGAGACGTTCTTACCATGTGCAAAAGCCCCCACCTTTTCCCTGATGTCAGGATTTCCAGACGCTGTGCATTGACCAAACCAACCCTTACTGCCCAGGGTACCCCTGTGGTTTGCAGTCAAGGTCACCAAAGCATTGGGGAGCCTGCCCTCACATTTGAGTGCATATTTTCTATTTTGTCCACATCCTTCATGTACGTTATTTGTTCTTGTTGTTGTTGTTGTTGATGATGATGATGATGATGATGATGGTGATCTTCATGCCTTTGTTTCTTTCGGAACACTAGAAAGAAAGTAGACACCAGAAGCTGAGTCCTTTGGGGCTCCGCCTTTCTGCATCAAATAAGCAAACAGACAGGGCACTTCAAAGGGAAGGTGGCTACCACAGCCTTTCATTTCTTAAAAACTGGCACAGGAGAGCAGCTGGACAGGAACATGACTCTGGAACAGTCTCCTGGGGGTTATCTCAGCCCTATCACTCGCTCGCTTGTTTCCTATGGGCAAACACTGCCTCTTATCCTGGCTTACCTTATTTGTGAAGCTGGCCCCACCCTCACTGGCCACCTGGAGGGAGCCCTCTGTTCCCAGCAGGCAGGACCAGTCCTGAGAATCAGAACGGTTGTCCTTGCAGATCACTGCACTTAGAGAACAGCCAAGCAGCCCTGGTAGCTTGGCCCTACAGGGTCGCCCAAGTTGGTGGTTAGCTAAGGTTGTTTCCTTCTGACTCTTAATGGGCCTTAGTGGAGGGTTCAAGCATAGAGACCTAGAACTTAAAGAGAAGGGCTTTGTGGTGTAGAGTGTGGAGTTCCACTGCTGCCCAGGGACCCTGAGCTCCCTGTAAGCATCCCTAGGGTAAGGAAGTCAAGGACATTCCCTGGCTAACTTTGATGCTCAGTCTGAGGGCTGAAAGTGTACTCAAGGTCACAACTCCTAAGAGGCACATTTGGAGTTTGAAAGTGAAATATTCCAACGCAGCCTCCTCCCAGCCTCTCCTGCCACCTCTCAAGGTGGCAACCTTGCCTCTCATTCTTCCTCCCTCCCTTCATCTAGATCAATGGCATCCCTGGGTGAGACCAGACAGTTGACCATCACTCTAATACCTGTGGGACAGATATGCTCAGAGAAGCTCAGAGATGTTAAAAGGGTTGGGTCATCGTTACAGAGCAAAAAGTGGCTCATTTCAACCATTTTCATCTGCCCTTGAGAATATTGACAAACATTCTCCCATCCAAGTATTAGTCAAGCCGGCGGACTAACATTCTCAAAGTGTAAAAGTTTAATCCAGGCCACCACTGCTTTGGTTTGTAGGACTCTGCTCCATTCTCCCAGAAGCAGCTAGCACTGGAAGCAAGAGAGAAACCAGTATCCATGCAGAGCAAGGTCGACCTACAGGCTTCAAGGGGCAAGGACGGGGTTTCTAGTGGCCATGATGACCCATGACTGACCAGGGACAGGCTCTTATCTGGATGTCCTAAAGACCATTGCACTGATGGAGAGAAGGAATAGAAATGCTGTCTGGCTCAAGGTAGAAAGAGAAATGTAAAAGCCACAAAGTACCTTCATCTTTTTAAATGATGAAAGACTCCAGGCTGCTCAGCTGTGAAAATACAGTAGCCGAGCAACCACTTTTATCATATACATAAATGATATATACCATATGTATGTAGTATGTGGTATATATAGTATATAATATAAATCATATATATTATATAATCATATATTATAATATTATGTGTGTGTGTGTGTGTGGGAACAAAGTAGCCTTGATAAAGCAAAAATGACTCACTTAACAGAGCCCCAAAGGGAGGTGAATTATGGTACGTATGTCTCTGTGGTTGCATGGTAGCACAAGGTAATGTCCTAAACACCCATTTGGGATGGGGAAAACAGGTACTGAGCAAGTCAGTTGGTCTCTCTGAGCCTCAGGGTCTTCCTCTATATAAAGGGCAACTCCTTGTGGACATTTGACACATTGATCTCGGGGAGAAGACAAATGCTACCATCAACCGTCCGAACACTGGGCTCATGTGGCTTTATTTTCTGTTCACTTCACTGACTCTTGGTGGAGACCCTACTACCTCCCACCCTGTGGTGGTCTAGGAGTGCTGTGAGAATGAATGAGCAGAGGCATCAATGAGCATGCAAAGCACTGTGCAGACTCTTTCACACAGATACACACATGGTTTACGATGTAAGGAATTAGTCACCAAGCCAGAGCGTGGTTTAGTCTCCAAATGGCCAGAGTGCTATGGGGTGTGTGCTTCCCTCATCCCCTCTGCTTTGGCTCAAGCTTGGCCCATATGAGGCTTTGTTTCCTCATGGTCAGCTCAGAAAGTTCTCTTAGGTTCCAGTGGGAGACCTCAACAAATCCCTAGCAAAACCCCATGGCCCCACCTCTCCATCCTGCTTCATAGATAGGGAAACTGAGGCCTGGAAGAAGCAGGGGCTTGGCCTAGCAATGGCTCAGGATGCCTAACCCTGTGTACAGAGCTTTCCTCCCCAGCCCAGCTTCTCAGAGGCATGAGGCAATGAACAGCCAACCAGAAGCTCTGCATGGCACAGAACACCAGAACTCCACAGATGGTCTGGAAGAATGCAGAACACACAAAGTCAGTAAATGTTTACTGAGCACCTATCAATGCCAGGCACTGGGTTTTGAAGATAAAACATGAGAGTTCAGCAGTTTCCTGCCCAGGCTAGGCCATCTCAGACCAGGCACATGCTGCGCAGCTGTGTCTACCCTATTCTTAGCATAGGGGCCTGAACAGGCAGGCCTTCAGCCTGATAACCCCTGTGAGTGCCCCCTCCTCCCAACCTCTCTTTCCACGGCAATCTCAGGAACACACCCTTGAGCCAGCCTCCCTTCCCCTTCCTGGGACTGACCTTACTCCTCCTCATCTTCTCTGGGGCAGCAGCAACCAGAGCCACCCCCATACCCCAGTCTGGGTATAGAGCACAATAGAAAGGAGACGGTCAGACCCTGAGACACTATAGACAAAGCCGGCCTCCACACTTCCCTTCTGCCTGGCAGCCAACCAAACCTCTGACCAGAAGAGTCTCCTGTCACCCTGAGATCCTGGGGCCTTCCAGAGACCATGACCTAGAACAGAGTGGCCATGGCCCCCTTGTGCGTCAATGTGCTCCAAGCAAACAGATTTAACTAGCAGAGGCCAAGGAATGAATAGCACCAAGCAAGCCATTCTGTTCAGACAACGGGGAGCAGGTGGAGGAAACCAGGAGGAGAAGTAGACACAAGCCTGAGATGGAGCACAGGAAATGTCCAGAGACAGCTGTTTTTGGCTAGTTGCTGTGAGTCTTCACATGACCAAGACTGGATTTATGGCAAATCTTGGAGGGGCCTCAGTGACCATCTAGATACCTCTTCATATCACAGCCCAGAAAGAGGAGGAAATCAGGGCTGAACTCCTTGATGTGCTGGCCAGAGCCACACTGGATGTCCCACCACCACCCACCCATTCTCTTGTGCACACATTTGGGGCTGGCTGTTCTGGTGTCACCTCCCTCTGCTGTCTGTGCCACTCACCCTATTCCCTATTGGCAACAGAAGGGCAGCACATGATGGACAGTCTGACCTGAAAACCCAGTTGGTCCTGATCCATCCTTTATATAAGAATCCAGAGCTGGGTCCATGTAATGAGGTCTTAGCATGGGATTCCAGCCAAAACGCCACGGGACCAGGCTGTGGGACCTAGGGCGTGACTAGCCCCTGTTTTCCAGCAAGGGATGGAGCTAGAGCCAAGGCATTTTACTGCTAGGTCCCTAGAGCCATGCTCCCTGCACACAGAGCACCTAGGGGGTATCCATGCCAGCTTTCTGACAGGAAGAGTTCTGCTCTGGCTTCTCTGCTCTGTGTCCTAGCCCAGTACTGTCACAATTATCTGTCCTTGCTCCCAAAGTGAACATAAGAAGAAAAGTGGATGTGCCTGGGTTACCATGACATTTGTGCCATGCATTAGCAATGTGACCCGGGACCTTTCTCAGCCTCCTTCTTTGTTGTTAGCATCATTACCTCCTCTGATCTTTACAGTCCTGAGCTCTTAGAGTCGCTGAACTCCAGCAAGTCCTGCCCTAACCAGCTGGAGCCTGAAACATTCCTAGAGGTTCCCCCGAGTCATTGACCTCAAAGTTTCTAACACAATAAACAGAGACCAAGCATGGCAGGAGAATGCTGTGTCCTCCCCCTTTACAAAGCCAGAATTTTCCGAGAAAGGTGCTCTGCAAGAAGGGCACCTCCCCCCTGGCTGTCTTGTGACTTTATCTGGGGAACTTGTGGCTCTTGGAGGCAACAAGCAAACCAGAATTAAACCAACTTTATCTGTAGAGGGAAGGGTTGTTGTTGTTGTTGTTGTTGTTGTTGTTGTTGTTTTATTATTATTACATCTCAAGGGCTTCAGCAAGGAAGCCATTAGGTTTTTATACTGAGGAAGCTGTGCACCTAGTGTTGAACACCAGCCTGTCCCTGAGCGCATCTGAGAACTGAGGAATAAGAGTCTGCACTATGATCCTACAGATGTGTCCTGTGTTTAGAAGGGAAACAGAAAGTCTTTCCTTCTCTCTACCTCCCTGCTTCCTGGTACCCAGTGCATCTCAGGCTGTCCCTGGCCAGGCACCTTTGTGTAGGACATAGCCTGTGAAACTGGGCATGACAATCCTGGTTCCTACTGTGACCTGTTCCGTGCTCTTCTTACACAACAGTCTCAGTTCTCTTTTCTTTGGACTTCCTGCCCCTGCTAGCTGACATAGGGTCAATCTGTATGAGTCCCTTATACAAAGCCAGGGGTTCAATGGAGACGGGTGAGCATTTTTCTACCCACCCAACATCCGAGGCAGATGCCTGCTGATCTTTGCATAGCATATCACCACATTTTCAATAAAAAGTGTCTCCTTCCATCCTGCCTAGGCTGCCTACACCTGAGACCTCCCTCCCTTCTCTCCATCTATCCTGCACACTATGTATTGGTCAGCTTTAGTTACATAGCAAGTATCCACAGAGTCTTCAATAGTGTGGAAATAGAATAGCTTTACTGTTCCTGGATTTCAGGTCACACAGGTGCTTTGACAGACTTCAGCTTTGCACATCAAATGAGTATATCTGTTGGCTGGTTAACTTAAGTCAGCTCTAGATATGGCAGCTGGCGACAATACCCTGCTCCATAGCTCTGTCATTCTCTAGCATACCAGGACAGTGGGCAGTAGAAGTGTCCCAGCCCCTTGAAGTCTGGGTTCCATCAGGCATTCTGCCCCTTTGGCCTCGTTATCAGCTTAAAGCCCCACTTTTGTGGGTAGAGCTACAAAGTTGCCCAGCAGTAGGATACCAGAGAGCAAAGACTTGGGGTCAGGAGGGCATCAGCCCCGTGTGACCATAGAGTCCCCTGGTATATTCATCTGCTCCCCTCTGCTTGGCTAGCACCAGCTCAAAGTATATTGAAATCTTCCCAAAGGAAAAAAATACTATGCAACCCTTTGAACACATATCACCTTCCAGTCTTCAGGAACTGATCCTAAGAGAAAAGTAAAAGAAAATCTAGAAAGTATACACACTTAAAGAGAATGTATGGTACAGAGCAATGCTGTTATTAAAGGTGAACGTGGGAGTAAGGTGACGTCAAAGCCAGGGCAAGCCTCTGCTACTGTAGGTAGACAGGTGTTTATTATATAGCCACTGCAGACAGTGGTTATAAAGATTTTATTGAAATGCTGCAATAGCTATAGATCCCTTTGAGACAAAATTAATTGAAGAAATAAAAGCTGTACCATACAAACAAGTCTACTGTGACTATATATTGTAATCCTGCAGCTTTTATTTTTAAAAAAAGTAACTTAGGGGAGAAAAGTGTTGATTTCCATTTCCAGGTCACAGCCTGTCACTGAGGGAAGTCGGGGCAAGAGCTCAGGAAGGAACCTGAAGCAGAAACCACAGAGGGACATTGCTGGCTGGCTCACTTGCAGGCTCGTGTTTAGTTAGCTTTCTTTTTTTTTTTTTAATTAGGTATTTTCCTCATTTACATTTCCAATGCTATTCCAAAAGTCCCCCATACCCTCCCCCCAACCCCCCTACTCACCCACTCCCACTTTTTGGCCCTGGCGTTCCCCTGTACTGGGGCATATAAAGTTTGCAAGTCCAATGGGCCTCTCTTTCCAGTGATGGCCGACTAGGCCATCTAGTTAGCTTTCTTATACAGACAAGGAGCGTCTGCCTATGGATGGTGCCACCCACAGTGGGCAGTGCCCTCCCACCTCAATCAACAGCTAAGGCAATCCTCCCTAGACATTCCCATAGGCTAGCCTGATTGGGTAATCCCTCCATGTAGACCCCCTTCTCAGATGACTACAGATTGTATCAAGTTGATAATTAATGTCGATTAGGACGCTATGTTAATCAGAAGACCCCTTGTATAAAATGTAGATGATGGATGGAATCTGAAAACCATGTTTCTGTTATTTTCCTGATGGACCCTGCACTATCCTTATCTAACATGCAGCCACTGGGAGAAGCAGTGAGAGGTACATGGGACCTTTCAGTTCTCCTGCAAATACTTTCAACTTAATTGTTAAAAATAATAATAATAATAAGTGTTTTTGAAAACCTCAAAATTTACAGAGGGACATTTTTAATGGCTAATGTCTTGGGCTTTGTATTTTCCTGTTGCTGTGATAAAATACACAGGCAAAAAGATTTACTCTGGCTCAGGATATAGAGGTACAGTCCCTCGTGGTGGGGAAATCAAAGCAGTGGGAATTTGAAGCATCAGGTTACAGCACATCCATGATCAGAACTCTGAGGGTGATGAATGCGCAATGCTTACTTTCTCTGCATATACAACCCAGGCTATCCGGTCAAGATAATCTCCCATGGGCATGCCCGGAGGCCCATTCTCTGAGGCAATTCTAGATTGTATGAAGTAGGCAGTTAGTAGTAACCACCACAGGTACACTATATGGCAGGAGTATAGGATACTTTCTGTTTTAAACACCTTTTTCACTTTTAAAACATTAAAATGTAAAGGGAGTGACCACTGGCTTTGTTAAGTTTGTTTCCACATTTGTTCAGTTTTCACTTTTTGTTTGCACAGTGCTAGGGATGGAACTCAGGGTCTGTGCACACTGGGCAGATGTTCTGAGCCACACTCCCAGTTAGCTACAGTATCTCAAGAGAGAAGTGTTAGATTCCACCCTCATGGCCTCGACCATGGCTAATTTAAGTACCATACGCCTGGCAGAAGGTCCTCTCCTTGAGAGCAGGGGCCATGTCACAATTGATTCCAAATATTTTCTCAGCTCCCTTTCCAGTGCTTAGGCCAAAGCATCATTTAAAAAGTACACATTCAACATGTTCATATTAAACCAGAACCTCTGCTGCTTGCTAGGCTTGCAGAACCAAGTGTCAAGATGTGTGGAAGAGTTCACATCCTACAAACACACATTTTTATTCCTCATCTTCATAGGACATCTTGTGTGGGCTTTAGTGCCCAGTGGAAGACAGAGAACTACTAAGGAGAATATCAGTAGGCTCTTCCTTGTGTAGAAAATATGCACAAACTACAGGAATCTAAGGCACTGTTCTGGGCAAGGTGAGACCCGTGACAGCTTTCTACCTTTGGGGACTTCTTCCATAGCACAAGAAGACAGAACTCCAGCTGAGCTCAAACAGGAGAGAGGGTGGTGCGATGGGTTGCTAAAGCAGCTGAAATGGGTGGGCAGGACAAGAGAGATGGAGGGGCTACAAATGAGATGGGGAGGGACCGGGAATCTTGGTAAGCATTTTCCATAGACCTTGGACTAAGGCCTGGGTGCGTATGTACCTGGTAGGTTTCCAAAACCACCTGCAAGGTTGAGAGTGGGCACTAAAGATCTCACAGTGTTGAGTACTGGGGGCCCAGCCACAGTAAAGAGCTAAGCACCGTGGGCACTCAGTGATTACCCTAGAAAGAGCACCTGGTGGCTCCCCCTTATTTATAAGGGATACATCCCCAGACCCTGAAATCAGAGACAGAACCAAATCTATATTTTTTCATATGCATGCCTATAATAAGGTTTATTTTACAAATTAAATACAATAACAGAGACTGGCACTAATACCTAATAATAAAACAAAACAATTATAACAATGTACTGGGAAAAGCTATTCAAAACTTGTAACTTTCTTTTCATTTGCTCTTTCTAAACCATGGTCTAGAACAATACTGAAGGAATAGGAAGTGAAGCCATTGGAGAGGGGGTATTTCAGGTGTGAGAAGGTGGCATGCTTCAGGACTAAGTTCAAAAGTGACCCGATATATGAAAGAAGAAAATAAAAGCCTACTAAGACCCAAATCACACACACACACACACACACACACACACACACACACACACGTGAAATAATTTAACTCCTCAGAACAAACCTCACAAAATATCCAAGCTCCCTGCAAATTACTATCTACAAAGTCAAATAGTTAATCAAAAATGTTTATGCATGTGATGTGCCAGGGCTATCAGCCTGCAGCTAGGAGGAACAGTAGTTAGTCCTAATGGAAACTGATGAAAAAGAGGAAACACATCAGCTGTGTTATAGAAGGACAGATTCTGTGTCCAGAGGTCCAGGGGCCACAGAAATGGTGGACCTAGGAAGAGACCTGGGAGCCTGTCCAGAGGATCTTCTGATGGCAGTACAGGACATGAGAGGGTCTAGAAGAAGATGCCATGGATCTCTGGGGTTTGTGGTCATGCTAGAGTCACAAAATGTCAGAGCTAGACAGAAGTAGCTTCCGGTCTGCCCCTCTGATCGCCTGTGAGAGCAGGAACTAGGATTGGGAGGGAAATAGGTGACTTCCCAAAAATCCCACACCAAGATTAGAACCAAGCCTCATAATTCTCCTCCGTCACACGGCCACCCTGTGACAGCCCTGGGCTGAAACGAGCTTTGAGATGACTAATTACACATATTCATCTCCCACTGTAGTCTCTGAGATAAAACCAAGGTGTCACTTCCTCTTTCTGCTCTCACATAGAATGGGGAGGTTTCCAGTAAGCCATCAGATAGAAACCAGGGAGCCACACACGTCCCCAGGGACCTGGCACTTAATACCCACTCATGTGAGCAATTGATACGTAAGCACTGGATTGCTAAGTTGAGCTTCACCAAATCTGTTCAACTGTTGCATAGAAACAATGTGGTGAGGTCCATGTACTATCAGCCCATTAATATCCACAGAGAATGAAAGAGCACCCCATGCCTTTATGTCTGCTTGAAAGAGTGGCTCACAGCAACCCAGAACAGCCAATGGAGGATCTCAGTGGATAGACTTGTCCTCGGTCTCAGCCTGTGAACAAGCCCAGGGCAACCATGCTGGTTCTGCAGCTCATTTACGTCCCAGAAGACATCCTCCTACACTTGCCACACATCCCTGGGTAATGTGTGTCCACTCCTTCCAGAAAGTTCTTTCCAAGTTCTTGGCGTGTCTGACAGGGAAGGGATTCTCACCTGCACAAGTCAGCTCTCCCTCTACCTTTGTCACTAGAACTACCCAAGACCAGATTGTATGTACTAGGGGTTAAGTCCAATTGAGATTTATATCCTTTCTCCAGGAACCTGCTGCTGGCTGGGACTCATCACTGCTCCTTCGCATGGGATGCTCCGAGGACAGAAACCCAGCTGAGACCTAGTTATGCCTTCCTAATCTATGGTGGGTCACAGAGGAAATGAGGCTAGCATTCCTAAGTCTCCCTGTGCCAAGTGACAAGCACTGGCCTCACGTTGGCATCTCAATACTAACCAATCCCTGTGACACGGGAAGAAATCTTCATTTCCACTGTGCATTTTTGTTGTGATTGTTTAGTTGGTTAATTGGGTTGTGCTTGTTTGTTGGTTTGTTTGTTTGTGGTGCTGGGAAGGAGTCACAGGGCCTCATACAAGTGTTCTCCCATAGACCTATGTCTTCCGCTCTTATCTCCCAATATAATCAGAAAACTGAGACTCCAATAATTAAATCCCCTTTCGAGGCTCTACAGTTTGTCGCCCATCTCCAGTGACATGGATTGTTTTGACTCTGAAGACAGCCTCCTCACCCACCCCTGGAAAGCTTCTAGAATTTGTAACTGAGTATATTCATGTCATGAATCTTCGAGAGAAAGAAATGTGTTACTAAGTAGAAACTAACTAACACATTTTTTTTTTCAAGTCCTGTGTTCTTGGTATTTGTAAACTTTTACATGCAAACCATGGCAGGTGGTCAGAGACCAGAATCAAAGGTGTGAAAGTGTATGTGTTTGTGTGTGTGTACCCACACATAGACATTGAATATAAGCATGTGTGCTGTGGCCCTATCCACACAAACATGAATGTGTATCAACAGATCCATATAAACATATCTCAACAGGCTAGAACTGTTTACGTCACTCTTCAGAGAAAAACAAACCCCAGAGTTCCGGGTTTTGTTTTCAAGATCACCTCCCAGGACCCATAAATGCTGTGACTTGCTACATGAACGCCTGTGTTTTCAAAACATTCTGTTAACCATGTGAAATGCATGAAGTAGCAACTTCTGAGTTTGAAGGGGCCAATCAGAAGGCTGTGTGATGGAAGACTTACCCAAGCGAGCAGTAACTGAGAATACTAAGATCTACACCAGTTGGCTTCTCGGAACACCTTATCTAGACGCTGCATGTGTCGGGCTTGGGAAACCAGATCCACACGGTGAAGTCTGGGTATGACCTAGCAGACTGGGGGTGAGAGGAGGTTACCTTCTGCAGTTCTGATCTGAGCTTTCTGAAACTACCAGTCGTCAGCAGGACCCAGAAGTACTTAACTTATTGTTAGAAAATCATTCAAGTTCTTCTCCACCAGTGTACCCACATCATGAGGAGAAAACTCAAGGCCTAGGGTAAGATGCGCATACCCAGAGGCAAGTGAGGTCTGTTGAACAGCTGGGAGAACTGCCAGCTATCAACTGATCCAAGATATCTGCGAAGGACTAAGCAAGACTCAGCCAGGAGCAGACGAGATACACTGGCTTTAGACTTCTGACTCCCCATAACATGACTGTTTTTGCTGTCCTCTACCTCAGCAGAAAGAGGTGCCTTATGTCTGTCCCTAGACCTGCCACATACCATGCTCCAGAACCCAGTCCCCAGCTCCCTGCTGTCAAAGAGACACTATTCAAACAGCTACTGCCTGTAAAAGGCACCTACCCCATGCTTCCTGTTGTACCAAATAATAAAATTTCCAGGGCTACCATGAAAGGCAACTGCCTCTTTCCCTAAGGGCACGTGAGACTGCAGTTGCTGTCAGCAGATGAAATTTTGACCACCAGATGCAGACTAGGTAGTGACCTCATTGCACACGTGGGTCTGGGTGACAGAGACACACCATGACTTGGAGACACTGTAAGTTGGTGGCATTTGCCAACTGACCACAGACACCACAACTGGCCTTCCTAAGAACCAGAGGTAGCCTAAAGAACTCTAGTTCAGTAAGTCCCCTAGCCTCCAGCAGCCCTTGGAGGGGACTAGCATTGCCCCCCAACATAGAGCCTATGTACTCCCCTGGAAGTGAGTTTGTGCTCAGGTTTCGATGCTGAGTCGAGCAAACAAGGCATGAACCCAAAGTTCCCAGGGCTGTGAACAATAATAACTTGGGAGGAGACAAACACCTGCAGGGTCAGTTGACTCCTACTTTCCTCCCTCAGTGGCCTGGGCTACCTGTGTACTGGGATTGTGAACGGGACTCCCTTCATGCTACAGAGGGATTTAGATAAGCAGGTATGCTCAGCACAGGTCTGCTTTACACTGGCAAGAGGTGCCCTCAAGGTCAGACTCCCTCTTCTTATCAGGACCCTGTGTCCCTTCCTCAGGGTCCCTTGTCATTCTAGACTGTAGGCTGGTGCCATCCGGCCTCCCACATCTTTCCTCCCACACCCTCAGACGCAAGCCCACCCTCTCTAGCCTCACTCTAGGAATAATCTGATTTCAGTGACCTTGTCTAGTAGCTTTCAACCCTTCCCAAACGCTGCCTGGTAGAGAAAGAGTTTGGAAGCTTTCTCACCCACCCCCACCTCCTGCCAGGATATTTCTGCACGGGGGAACAGGTAGAGTCTTCAATTCCTCCCTGGGCTGTATATTCTAGGGCTCAAGGGCAGTGTGACCAGTCAGCATCTCAGGGACATTGGCCAAGAGCATCTTCCTAGGACATCTCAAATTCCTGGCAGAGAGCCAGGAGAGTGGTGTGAGGAAGTGGGCTATGCACTGTCACCACTGCCTTTAGACACTCAGTCATTGTCACCATCTGTAAACACCCATGCAGCCTGGGTCAGCGTAAATCATGAGTTAGGTCTGCTGCAGTTTTCTGTCTGGGCTGTGCGACCAGCTGTGCTGGGGAAAGGAGCTGTCATTCATGCTGACTGATGTAACGCAAGGCCCAGTGATCTAACAGCCATTATCAGCAGAGACCCTTCCCAAAGGGAACATGTACTGAGAAGCTCATTAAAGTAAAAAGTGAAAACTACCCTGGTGAGCGAGTATCTGTTACATTTGTTCCATCACTGGTCCTCGGATGTGCAACGCTGACTCTTAAGCCCAAGAGGCAAGGATTTAAGGAAGATATTGGCATGTCCAACGAAAAAAAAAGTAGTAGATTATTTCACATTTTAAATAAAGAGTATATCATACATCTTTCTCTTGAAGCAGCACTTTGTTTCTGCTCTAATCCAAGACCTGGACTAGGAGGGAATAATCTAAAGGGTGAATGGGAATGTAGCCCGTTGCTGCTCGCATCTGCATCAGTTTGCAGGTCCACACTGCAGGAACGTCTGTGGCCAGAAGTGCCTATGGCCACACTTCCCTTTCTCCCAAGAGGGGCCACTTGGGTCATGAAACAGAGCTGACAGCCAGATCTGTCTGCTAATAGGAAATCAGATGTTTAAACTGTCTAAAGGAATGGTATTCCTCTGCCCTGAGACCAATTCAGGAGTGCTCATGTTCTCTGCTAAGGGCTCTTAAGAACCTGCCACTAAAGCCTCATTCTGTGTGTTACTTTGGACTTTGCCCCTGCCTTTGCCCTTGCTGTTATCTTGACAATCAGCTAAAATGTTGCTTCTTCCAGGAAATCTTCTCTGATCCTTCCCTACCTTATGCTCTGAGCCTATCACTTAGCACATTGCCAAGCCTCAGTGCTATAGTCACAAGGTCCTGTTGAACAGGAACTTCCTTCCGTGTCTCACCAAGGCCCAGTATTCTGCTTTCCACATGGCAGGTGTCAAGAACGTTCTAGGGAGAATGGATGCAGAAACAGACCGTGGACTGGGCTCCCTCCTTTGCTTCTTGCTCAGTGCCCAGATGTGTCTGACTCTTCATGAACACACACCTTCCCCCATAGACACACTTCCTCTCTCCCATAGGAGCAGAAACAAATGGAATTCTGGTCAAATTTGTAGACTGAGCTATTCTTTAAGGACAGAGACAGTCAAGCTACAGCCTGTGAATTAATGTGCTTTGACGCATTCATACATTCGTATGTTGTCCGCAGCTGACCCAAGAACTGAGGTGTCTCACTGCAGATAGCTTCCAGAGCCTGGCATAGGCACCACCTGGGTCTTCAACAGCAGCTCAGCCTGCATTTAAAATCTCAGTGTAGGCCGGGTAGTGGTGGCACATGTCTTTAATCCCAGCATTTGGGAGGCAGAGGCAGGCAGATTTCTGAGTTTGAGGCCAGCCTGGTCTACAAAGTGAGTTCCAGGACAGCCAGGGCTACACAGAGAAACCCTGCCTCGAAATAAATAAATAAATAAATAAAATAAACAAACAAAAAAAACCCTAAAATCTCAGTGCAGTTGAAGGCAGGAAAAGTCAGATGGAGGTGGAAACAAAAGAGACGCAGCAAGCAGGCAGCAGGGCAGAGAGCAGGAGGCAGAGCAGAGGCCCTCGCTGGGACAATTGCTTGTGGTTCTGTCCAGAAGGAACCTCTGAAAGTGTAAAGTGTGCTGAGAAGCATGTGGCGTGGAGTAGCACAGAGACTTGACAAGTCATGCTTTCCTGGTGGCACACGACAAGGTCTTAGGAGAGTCCCCTCCTGGGCCCGAGATTCAGCATCCTCATCTTGAGAAAGCAAGTGACCTTTGCAGGTCTATCCGTTTCCGTTTTCCTTCAACTGTCGTTGCATTTGGCTTACTTTGTTTTTACGGGTGCATTTATTTTCACTGTGTGAATGTATCACACTTTCTTGAGGCATTCATCTGTTGATGGGCAGCTAGACGGATCCATTTCCTGGTTACTGTGCATAGATCAGCAATTAACACAAATGAGGCAGCATGTCTATGGTGGCACATAGAAGCCTTTGGGTAGATGCCCAGGAGTGGTGGTTCTTGGGTCATATGGAAATTCTATTTTTAACTTTTTAAGAAACTTCCTTACTGACTTCAAAAACGAAAGTATTATATTTAGTGTGGTAACCCAGACTCAGAAAGACACAAATCACATGTTCTGTCTCATAAGTGGGTCCTAGCTTCTAGTATCTATATGTATGGACTGACTGGAGCACTCCGGGAAGTGGGGGGGGATGGATCATGTGCACAGGTGTTGAGACCTGTATATCATGTGTTCTCACCTCTGTCACCGGCAGCCTTTCCTCTTTACCTTGTCAGGAAAAAAGTGGACCAGCCTTGTGAGTGTGCATGCTTGCCCTGCTACTATCTCGCTGTGTGGCTTTGGACAGTTCTCACACTCTCTCGAGGTCACTAAACATTGCTCATAAAACACAGTAGTTGGTCTGCACTCAGTGTTTCCAGCTTCTGCTGGTAATAACAATCTATGGGGAGACTTGTGTGATGTGGCAGCTTCTCCACCCACATGGGTGAGTTCTAGAGGCCAGGGGTAAGGGCCAGGCTGGAGTCTGTCTCTTATACAAGTGTATAAGGTGACTCTTGACATCAGGCAATTTGAAAAACACCTGACTTAATGAGCTCTGAAATCTCTTGGACCTATAAAGGGTCCTTCCTGCTCAAGTTCTCAGACCCACAGCAAGAAAGAGACAGAGACAGAGAGACAGAGAAACACAGAGAGACATAGTGACAGAGTTATCTATTAAGCCTCTTTTGCCAAAAGGTTTTGACATGGTTGACTGGCCACAGCAAGATTATTTTGATCCTCAAGCATCCAGTGCCTAGCTAGGATCTAGCTATAGACTGATTCACTTCTGACCATGTTCTTCTTTCTCCAAAAAGTTCCACACCTTCTGTAAGATCACTGGACAAAGGCCCACCGCTTGAATGGCCAGTCAGTCAACCTTGTAGGCTCCATTTGCCCAAGTCTCTAGAAAGTCCATCACTTTTCAGGCCCCATTCAGCATAAGCAAGGGCTCCAGTGTCAAATACCGAACTCTCCCCAGCCATGTGAACCTACACAGTGCACACGCACCACACAGAGACACACAAAGCTCACGTTTTTAATTGTACACTGAGGCAGGCAGACAAACCGTCAATTCCCCTGGAGCTCCTAGCCTCGCCTCCCAGGAGGCTTCAAGATGGACCTGGAGGGCATCATCTTGAGTGAAGTAACACAATCACAAAAGAACTCACACAATATGTATTCACTGATAAGTGGATATTAGCCCAAAACTTAGGATACCCAAGATATAAGATACAATTTGCTAAACGCATGAAACTCAAGAAGAATGAAGACCAAAGTGTGGACACTGTGCCCCTTCTTAGAATTGGGAACAAAACACCCAGGGAAGGAGTTACAGAGACAAAGTTCGTAGCTGTGATGAAAGGATGGACCATTTAGAGACTGCCGTATCCAGGGATCCATCCCATAAGCAGCTTCTAAACGCTGACACCATTGCATACACTAGCAAGATTTTGCTGAAAGGACCCAAATATAGCTGTCTCTTGTGAGACGATGCCGGGGCCTAGCAAACACAGGAGTGGATGTTCACAGTCAGCTATTGGATGTATCACAGGGCTCCCAATGGAGAAGCTAGAGAAAGTACCCAAGGAGCTAAAGGGATCTGCAACCCTATTGTTGGAACAACATGATGTACTAACCAGAACCCCGGAGCTCTTGTCTCTAGCTGCATATGTATCGAAAGATGGCCTAGTCGGCCATCACTGGAAAGAGAGGCCCATTGGACTTGCAAACTTTATATGCCCCAATATAGGGGAATGCCAGGGCCAAAAGAATGGGAATGGGTGGGTAGGGAAGTGGGGGGCGCTATGGGGGACTTTTGGGATTGCATTGGAAATATAACTGAGGAAAATATGTAATTAAAAAATATTAAAAATTAAAAAAAACATGAATAAATATAGAAATCAAAAAAAAAAAAAAGAGTGAAGCCTTTAGAAGCCAGAGGGCAGGGGAGAGAGGTGGAAGGGGGAGGGGGGAGGGGGAGCCAGCTCTGTACCCAAGGCTTGCTTTCCTCACTTAAAAACACCTACACATGGGAACCGCCAGCTCCTTCTGAGAATTAAGTTAGGTCACTGGTGAGCCTGTTTTGTAAATAGAGAAACTGCTGGTATCACCTACACCACCATTTTCCAGTTCTCTTGAAAGCAGCACCTGCACACAGCCATCACTAGATTCCAGTGACTAAACCAGTTTCCCCTCACACTCTTGGTCTGTGCAGATGCAAATAGAGGCAACATCTGGAGAGCAGTGACTTGCTCTGCCTGCCAGGTTACAACTGAGTCAGAGACAGGATGAAAATCCCCAGGGCCCAAGTGCACAACAGCCTTCGGTCTTGTGATGGGGAAACCCAAAGATAAGAGTGAAGAATTCCCGAGAGACTTTGGGTGACAGACCATCTGAGGCCAGGAGCTAGGGATGGAAGGTTCAGGCGCCCTGACTAAATGTTGCAGACATTTGTATCTGCCTCTGCTGTAGATGTGTGTGGCATGTGGTAATTCTGTGTGGGCACGTGGCTGCGCAGAGAACCTCCCTTCCAGGAGTTGTCCCGTTACTCGGGCTTCTTAACCCCTTGAAGCCCATGTACTGAAAACAGAAAGATGTGGTTTGCATTCTACCTGTTTCTGGCTTTGCCCATTGGATCACAGAAAAGGCTTATCGGGAGCCGGAAAGAGTGTGATTGATCATGCCTCTTCCCGGACACCCCACACCTCTGCCATGATCACCGTCCTCCCCACCTTTTGAATCTCCCCAGTTTGTCTACACACATTGTCCTTTTAATCCTTAGTGTACATTTTAATAAGCACTAAAGGTCAAAGACTGTTGAAGCTGGAGATCATAGCAGTCCACTGTCCCCTCTCCCAACCTTATTCTGAGGTCACTCTAATTCCAAAGTGGGGGTGACTGGTATGAGATCAGGCAGGCAGCCCACTGTAGTGTTAATTTCCAGTTCTCCATGGGCAAATGTTTATAAGGCCCCTCTTATGAGGCTGACATTTTCCAGGCACTAGAAGAATCCATCAGGGAGCCTATCTTAGGTCAGAGTCAAGGACCTTCTTCTGGAGGGTGACATTTGAGCCTTACGTATCTGAAAGAAGCTTGAAAGAGAGACAGTGGGACCTAGGGAGGTCAGGAGAGCAGTCCAGGGGGCCAGCGAGATGGTTCCGGTTGCCACAAGTCTGACAACCCAAGTTTGATCTCCAAGATCCATATGGAAGAAGGAGAGAACCAACTCCCAAAAGTTGTCCTCTGACCTCTGTGAGTACACTGTGGCATGCACTCATGCATTACAATAAATAAATAAAAGAGAAACTTCACAAAGAGAGACTGGTATTTAAGAGCTTCAGAGATTCAAGGGTGACAGCAGTAAAAGGGTTAGAGGCACCTAGGCAGGCCAAAGAGGTTTTTCAGGCATGGTCTTTTCATGTTATTCTTCATGAGAGGGACAGATGACTTGGGATCCCAATAGTCTGCATGTAGACTGTCCTTCATTTACACATTCATGTGTTTAAACACATGGCTGCCAGCTAGGGCAATTATTTGAGGGAGGTCATGGAGCCTTTAGGAAGTGAGGTCCCATAAGAGAAAGCAGGTCACTAGGAGAAAGCCCTAGTTTTAATAGCCTAGCCCCATTCCCCATCTGCTTTCTGCTTCCTGATTTGATAGATATGAGCAAGCTACCATACATTCCCACTATCGTGAAGCCACCATAGCTTTCTTGCCATGCTAGACTGTATCCTTGTGAGCCAGGAGACAAAATAAACCTTCTACCGTTAGGCTGGTTCTTTGTTGGCTCTTTGGCCTTGACAACAAGACAGTAACTAAGACAGAGAGCAGCATCCTTTGATCCAGTAACTGATCCAGAGAGCAGTAGTGGAAGGACCTGTTCTGGGCACTCTACCTGTCCTGTCATCAACGGGGCCCCAGGGCACCCACACAACCTGAGAGAGAGAGAGACACGTCTTCCCTAGTCCTGAGACATAGAGACCCAAGCTAGTGGCCATGGAACTGTGGCTGTCAGCTCATAGTCTTTCTCACTGGGCCCAGAGCATCCCTCTGCTCATCGGTCCCCATTTGCTCCACCGCCCCTCACAACAGGGCTCTGTCCCTTTGCTCCACCAGTCACAGGATGTAGTCCCTGCATCCAGTCCGTGCTAAGCACTGAGGCTACCACCCATTCCTCTCTGCCGGTGGAACATCACGCTCTCTGCTCTCTGGGTTCTCTGCCTGCCCTTCTGGCAGCCCTACTCAGACCTCCCGGCTTGTCCTCCTTTGCTGCATCCCGCCGAGTAGATGCTCTCTAAGGAACCAGCTCTAGGCTGACTCTTTCCTGCTGAGTGCTTTGACTATACAGGGCAGGCAGGCATCTTACCTCCTCACTGTGACCCCGGCCCTCTCATATCCTGCTCCTGAGCATTGAGACTAAAGTGGCAAGTGTCACCACCCTTTCCGGAAATTCAGATGATGAAAGCACCCCACAGCCTCCTACCATGTTTTCTTCTGCTAGTTAATGACATCACACTATCCATCAGTTTCCAGTGATAGAAACTGATACCTCTCCTAAGACACCCAACACCAGCACTCCCATTTCCAACCAGTTACCAGTGCTCTAAGACTAGCTTCTAAACTTCTTTCCAGTCTTTCTTCTCTGTCTCTGCGACTGTTACCTTAACTCATGTCCTCATTAAACCCCTTGACAAAGGGGTAAAAGGATTCAAGTGGAACCATTCTGAGAAGACCTTCACCAGGGCCCATCACAATGCAAGCATTAGCCTAGTTCAGAAACAACAGGCTCCTTCCATGAGGAGGCAACATTCTGCTCCTAGGGGAGATAAGATGAGCTGGTCCCAGCTTGAATGAGTCACAGTGTATGACGTATGCAGGTTTCTATTGGCCATAGCCTCTCTGCCCCTTCTCCCATACAATATGTCGTATCACCTTCCAGAGAGACCCTGAACTGCCTATCCATCATCCAACCTGCACAATGGCATCCACTGTTGCATGTGATGGACGGAATCTAAGCTGGCTCCCAGTGCCCCCACCTCCCATAATCCCAGAGTTAGACAACTCCCTCTCTTGGGTCTCTCTTTGGCTTTCTTGAAACCAATGGAACACAGCAAAGGTGATGGGTGTGCTGTTTCCTAAGTGGATGACATACCCTTGCTAGAAGACTCCTTCTCAGCTCCCATGTTTCTATGAAGCAAGGACCGCTTTGGAGTGCTCCACATTCGAGGAACAGAGAGCACTCTCTGCTTGATGGACATCACTGGCTCTCAAACCAGCAGCCTGCAAGGTGCTGAACTCTGCAACAAAGGTTGTGCCAGTGAGCCAACATAGGGATTTGACACAGCAAAGCTTTAAGTGAACACTCCAGCCTTGTGAAGACCCTGTAACAATCTGTTCAGCCTTGTTTTGAGTCCAGCCACCGGGATCTGTGACATAGTAAATCGAGTTTATACCAACTTGTCACATGCTGTAGGAAACAAAAACACTTACCGACATTTCGGTTTGAAGAAATGGAGCTGAGCCTGTTCTCCTGTAAGCATGTGCGTACAGTTGAGGTGTACCACACTTCCCCAAATCCTCTGGGCCAGTCCACCTAACTGGTCTCACTTATGCATATTCCCCTACACCAACTTCTCTATCACTCCCTTGTATTTGTTCTTTGTTTGTTTACAGTTTGGAATGCCTACACCCCTGCCTTGGCTTCAGTCTAACTGAAATGACACCTCCTCAACAAAGTCTTCTGGATTGACTTCTGGATTGGATTAAACTTCTGGGAGTTTACTGGGAGTTTCTCCACGCTGCACCAATGGCAGGGTCCTGTGGCTCATACTCACTCCTCACTCCTCTCTCCATAGCCTATTTATTATTGTATGCCAAGGACCTATTGGCCCCCATGGATGGGATAAGTCTGTACCAAATGCACGCCCTGCTCAGCATAGCATCCTTTCTCTACCAGGAATGTCAGGCTCCGCCAAGGAGCTGCGTATCTATCTGGAGCAGAAGACATGGTTTTGCTGTCCCTAGTGCCTCTCTCTGCAACAGTGGGATTATATGACATTTCTGTATGTGAGGAGAACTGCCTTCCAAGAAGAGTGGCCTGGGTGAATGAAAGGCCCTTTGTTGTGCTCACAATCAGAGCCAGGGAGAATTTGGATATGCAAACAGGAAGGACAGAAGGGGACAGGCCTGGTCACTGCTGGGGACTACAGAGGTAGCAGAGGTGACAGGCAGGAAGAAATCCCCAGCGGGGAGGATGTTCAGCTTGAAGTTTTGTACATTGTTGATGGGATGTCTAGTTTAGGGAGGGGGAGGGGGATGAGAAAGTGGAGGACTCAAATGCAACTGGGAGTTATCTGGCCACCTTGATCACTGCGACAGCCTCTCCTATAAACTTTCCATCAAGTCTGTCTTTAATGTTATGCCGTGTACACTTTAGACCGTTTTGTGAAAGTGGCTTAAATGAAGCTTTGGGAGTTGAGGAGAAGACCCAGGACCCAAACTCAACCATAACATGAGCAAAATCCACAGATTCAGCAGCTTAGGATAAGGCATAATCACAATAGATAACCAAAGCAGCAAACTCTTGAGAAGGCTTGAACCTTCCCAAAGGCAGAGACATGAATGAGTCTGCTTTCCTACCCCGCCCCCGCCTCTACTAGGAGGGCTAGTGGTGAGGAATCCACAGAGCAGGTACAAAATCCTTTACACTGTGAAGGTACTCTGAGAGCCTGAGAAGAGTTGAACAGCCCCAGAGGGTACAAATGCACATGCGTGCTGTGCCTGTGCATCCTCCTCGGGGGAGGGCAGGGCTGGGTTTTCACCAGGTTCCCTAGAACACCAGAGAGAACAAAGAGGTCACTGGATAGTCTGCTTATCCCAACTCTATTGTCCACAGAATATGACAGGCCTGGCTAGCCACTATGCATCCCCCCTTCAGACCCCAGCACCGATAGCTTCCAAGGCTCTGCAAGAACCTGGAGTTAAATCCCTTTGAGAATCAGTCTGCATAGCCCCTCTCCCATCTCTATTACCTTTGAGTAAATAGCTGAAGAAGTGGAGGCAGAAGGATCACCAGCTTGAGGCCAGCCTGGGCTACACCTGGGTTGATGAGCTAGCTCAAAGGGTAAAGATGCTTGACTCAAACCTGACAACCTGTGTTCAATTCCTGGGATCCACAAGGTAGATGGAGATAACTCACTCCCGCAGGTTTTCCTCTGACCTCCATAAGCTCACTGTGGCATAGGCATACACACTTACACTCAGAAAATAATAAATGGGGCAAGGGGATTGGGAATGGGCTCTGGAACCATCTCAGAACTAGATTCTAATGAAACTCCAAAATTAAATGAATTTTCCAGATATAAATGAAGAAAAATGAAGGAACCTCTCATCTCATGCATTTGAAATTACTTTTTAAGTAATCATTTGGATTTGCCAGTGCAGAGTTCATGAGAACTCAGCAGTGGAGTGTGAGCTGCAAGATGGACAATGGTCCTGCCCCAAGGCATACTGGGACACAGGTGCACGAGGGTCTCTTCTTCCCTTGACCATTTAACTGCAATTGGTCTTCCTCACATTTTGGGGTGGGGAATTCAAAGTCCAAGGCTTGGGGTTCCTGGCTGTAGTGCTTCCTACAGGAGCAACACCCCATTGGGTAGGATAGCAGGGCCTCCTCCAATCAGAACACAGCTGCTTTGCCCTGCCTGCTGGGTGGATCAACAGTCAATGACTTCATGTAGCAAATGGGTTTTAATGCGAAAGGAAGAGCGTAGAAAATCCTTTGGGATCATTTCCCCTTAATTAATAGATACAATATTTAAGCATAGTGAAATGACTTCTCTTTCCCAATTCTCCACTGCAGATTAGTCAATAAACCAGTGTTCCTCAGGCTTCTGTTCGGATCCAAGACCCTTAAACCCTGTGTTCTGCTTTCTTCTCCTCATCTTTCTAATTCTCCCTTCCCTTACCACAGTGCCTAGAAAAGTGCCGCATCCTTGGTCATGTGGGCCAACCTCAGTATCCCTGATTCATCCCATAGTCTTCTTGAAGGATGTCAATCCCTGCTGTTGGTGCAGACCAGGGTCCACAGCTGGGCCAGAGTAGATTCTACAGAGCATCACCATGTGCTGCCAGGTCTAGTGCCCCTGTGCCACACTGGTCTGCTCCAGTTTAGAACCTCTAGCCTCCCTTCAGACCTACTGGTTTTCAGAGTGGCCAGCAAAGGCCATCAATGTTCAGGCTACCTGTTCCTTACCAGAGATAGCTGGGCACAGTGAGGACCACCATGTGACTACCTGGAACCAAGCTCTGCAAATGAAGACCCAGGGAGCCAGAATGGACAGGGCTGTGCCCAGTAAAGCCACCCAAGGGTGTAGAAATGGGGGGGATGAGGTTCATAGGAGAATGAGCGCCGGGGGGTCTCCTCTTAGAAAACAAGGGTTCCCTGGATAGAGGAGAGCAGAACTGTCAGTTGCATGGCTCTGAGATTTGATTGAAATTCCTGGACAGGACAGATTATGTAACCAGAGGCAAGTGTGCCTCTTGGCTTCACTTCAGCAAGTCACCATTAGAAGCAACCAAGACCATTTGCTGAATTTACAGTCCACCGCATTCCGGGCATTCTGCTAAGCACTTTGTGCACATATTTGAGCCAGTCACTTCTATATATTGTGTATTGGTTTCCATTTCCTCTGTTCTATTGATGTGTTAGTTAACACATGATGGGGTTAGTTAACACATGATAAGGATTACCTAGTCAGTACAGGTGAACTCAAGTCTGAAGAGATCCACTCAATCTCCAATGCTCCATATTGACGGAGTCACCATCCATGCACCCCAACACACTCTACCACCCACCATCCTTTCCCCCTACTTGTCCCCATTTTCCCCAGGCCTGCTCCCCTGTCCTTTCTCTCACAGTAGCACCTCCAGAATTTGCTTCCTCATGGGCTCTCATATGCACCAATTGCTGCCAGCAGGAGCCCAACTATGAACACAAAGATCCTAACTCAGAGGGGAATCTAGGCTCAGCTATCAGACTGCTCTCATCCATGGCTAGGTGAGGTTTAACAGCTCAGAACCCTGGCTCTATCTCTGCATTGCCAATAAAAAGATAAAGAGTTGTGTTGGGCAATTCTTTGCCTTACACAAATTCTTAATCTCCTGTGTATGTTTCCTCATCCACTACATGTTGATAAAAGCCTTACACTAATTCTAAACTGCATGTTGATAACACATGCATATATTTCACTGGTTGTTTGTGAGAATCAGGTTAATCGATACATGGAAAGCACTTAGAATCATATTAATGCCTGTGTGTGTTATCAGTGGTGGCCGTGGCAGTATATTTTGTTTACTAAGCAAGGCATGGAATTGTGCAGTGGATTTTAAGAAGAATACTAACATGAAGGTGAGTTCTTGAAGTGCTGGTGCTCAAAGGACATAGCTTTGGGTGTGAGAGAAGCAAGCCTCCAACCCTGTGCGATCGGATAATCCAGCAGCAGAATGGACCAGAAGCTGTGGGAGAGCAGAGGTGCAGAGCCAGGGAGTCACTCCACTCCTGGCCTTTCTTAAATTCCAGGCAGATCCCTAAGTTTGCAGCTTTCATCCTCCCAAGGTTTTAAAGACATTGAAAATAATAATAATAACAATAATAATAACAATAATAACATTGAGTAGCAAACAGATGAAGATTTTAATTTTATTTTAATTTTATGAATATAAGTGTGTGTCTGTGCATCACAGTTGTTCCTGGTACCTGGGAACATCAGAAGAGGGTGTTGAATCTTCTGGAACTGGAGTTACGCATGACTGTGAGCTGCCATGAGGGTGCCGGGAATAGAACCTAGGTCTTCTGGAAGAGCAACCTATGCTCTCAACCACTGAGCCATCTCTCCAGCCTGAAGGGCTTTTTAAATAAGAAAAATAATGCAGACTTTAATAATCCAAACAACACCAATGTTGTGGTTGCTTTCCCAATGGTTCCATACCTCTCTACCTACCAGCCCATTCCACTGTTCAGCTTCCCCAAGGCAGATCCAGCTTCTCGTTGGGTCACAGTCTTGGGGAGGGATAGCCAGGCAACAAGGTGATTCCAGGGTAGGGAAGCACAGGAGGAGAGCCTGTGGTCTCTACCCTGGGTAGACAGAATGGAGGCAAGAGGCATTTCAGAGATGAGCTAGGCAGCTGGGGAGGTCAAGCCCGAGGTCTCTGCAGGGTGGTGTATTGGAGAACATTTCTGAGAGGGCACTGCAGAGAGCTGCAGGCGGTCTTCTAGATCCTTCAGCTGAGCAATGGCATAAGCCAGTAACCAGGGAGGGCAAGAGTCTCACTAAAGGGTTAGAGGGAAGTGCCCCATGTTCCACAAAGACTGTTTCTATTCCCTCCAGACAGAGCAGACAAACCTGGGTCACTGTGTAAAGCCCCCAGAAGAGCCTGGCCCCAAGAGGAGACTGAATGTTGTTCCGTTCACATTACAGACGTCAATCTCCTTCCAACTCACCACAGCCCGAGCAAAGCTTGGCATATTTACAGACAGGCAAAGAAATCCAGTGAGGAAAAAGTCACAGTATCTGCAATGCAAGAATTTATCAGGACTATCCAATGGTGGAAAGATATAACTCAGAGCAAGAAGCACGGTCAGTGGCGGCAGATGCAGAACAGACACAAGTGGCGGAATTAGAGCACAGCTAGAATCCCAGTACTTGGAAGGCTAAGGCAGGCACATCTCTGTGAGTTTGAGGCCAGCCTGGTCTACAGAGTGAGTTCCAGGACAGCCAGGGATACAGAGAGAGAGACCCTGTATGAAACCAACCAACAAACATAGAAGAGCATTTAAGAACTGTTATAGAACACCAGCAACATCTATTGCTAGTGAGGACGTGAGCCACGGGGTCCCTCACTCATTGCTACTGGAAATGCAAACTGGTGTTGCCATTCTGGAAGACATCTTCACCCTCAAACAAGTAAGCATACTTTTACCATAAGACACAATAGTGTAACTCTTTCCTCCTTACTGCAGCGTGCAGAACACTTTTGTCCACACTTTAATGCTTCGGTCAGCTTTGTTTATCATAATTAAAACCCGGAAGAAATCAAGATGTGCTGCTCCTGGTAGACACTGGTAGACATCAGTGGTAGCATACTTGGAGCCGGCAAAACACACAGAGGAATCCTAAGTACACACTGACGAGTGGGAGAAACCAGTTTGGAAAGGCTGCAACTGCTTCTACCTTCATCCCAGAAGAAATGGCAGAACATGAATTAAAAAGATAAATATCCATAAAAACAATGAGAACAGAACCAGCCACTTTTAAGAATGATGTATGTACCTTCATAAGCTGCAGCTGGATGAGTGGTGGTTGATTAACATACCAGGGACATTAAAATCAAAACCTGGAAAGGGGAGAAAAGGTCATGAAGTCAGCAGGGTGAGTTTCACAGCCTCAGAAAAACTAAGGAATCAGAAGCACCAGGGGCCTCTAAAAGTGAGAATACTGGGTAGTAGAAAGCCAGTGGTTCCATCACAAAGATGCTAACTCTGAGGAGTGATCATAAGAGCAATCCCATGCCTGAGCCTGCCCTGTGGGGCAACTGCTCCTACCCCACCAAAGTGGGGGAGAAGGGATTTGGTGCAGAAAGAGAGATGGAAGTGGATTTGGAGTGACCAATATACCACCAGCACCACCAGCACCAGCACCAACTGTGGGGAATTGCAGGCTGGTATCCAGTCGAGCTGAGGTCTGAACCCTGATGGTCATAATTCACCTACATGACACGGTAGACGTCCCCTCATGTTCCTGGAACTCCTGCCCCTGCCTAAGGTACCACCTCCCACAGCCCCCACAAGAGAAGCATGGTCAGTAGTCACATAAGCAATGGCCCAAGCTTCTGACCTTCAGGCTAAACTCCTCCCCAGTTACCTAGCAACAGTGAAACCATAAAAAGGGGTGTGCAGCCCCCACCACGCTCTCTTACTCTCACTCCTTTGTCCTCTCACCTCTCACTTCTCACTCCTCTTCCCTTTCTCTTTATCTTCTCCTCTTCTCTTCTCTTCTCTTCTCTTCTCTTCTCTTCTCTTCTCTTCTCTTCTCTTCTCTTCTCTTCTCTTCTTTCTCTCTCTCTCTCTCTCTCTCTCTCTCTCTCTCTCTCTCTCTCTCTCTCTCTCTTCTCTCTCTCTCTCTACCTTTTCTCTTTCCCCCTGCATTTCTATAATAAAGCTCTTAAACCATAGAGAGTCTCTGCTCCTTCAAGGCCCGCTGTGCACTCTGGTCAGTGTTGGGAATTTCTTTCCCCTATTCCCTCTCTACTGCAACCATGGAGCTTTAGCAAGGTAGCTCTGGGGGGGGGGGTCCCGGTCAGTTGGGGGCTGCCCCTTTCTCCACTCCCTGCTGCGTAGGCTGAGTGGAAAAGCGCCTGGCAGTCTCCCTGCATCTGCCTGCCCAGAGTACAGGAACTCTGGCCGAACGTGGCATATTTTTCCTCCCCACTTTTCCCCAGGGCCCCCAGCCTCCCCCCTTTATTTTGTTCCCAACAACTAAGACTACTATAACAAACAACAACAACAATAATAATAATGATAAATGGATGGCCAAGACTTTTTTATTCTGGAAGTGACATGCAAGCCGGCACACCTCTCTGTGAGTTGAGCTTGTGCATCCAGACAGACATCCAGTTAAGACTGCTGCCTGGAAAGTGAACCAGCCAGGAGGGACCACCTACAGATAGCCCCACCTGGGAGAGCTGCGCAAAGCATGGCTGAGAACAGAAAAGCCCACGTGCTGACAGGAGCTCCTAATTAATATTCAAGTAACTCATTCCAAAACAGCAAGGATTGCCCACCTTCAGAAAAAAGACTTAGGACGAAAAGGGGGATAAAACACATAAACAGAAGAGACACAAGGGGCAAGACTGTAAGAAGCATAAGAAAATCCCACGGAAACTTTAACTTTCATAGTTTATTTTATATTTTTTATTTTATTATTCTGGATGTAGGGGTGTTTCGCCTGTCTGTGTGTATGCCTGATGTCTGTGAAGGCCAGACAAGGGCATTGGGTCTCTTGGAATTAGAGTGGTAGACAGTTGTAAGTTGCCATGTGGGTGCCTGGAATCAAACAAGGTCCTCTGGAAGGGCTGCTAAAACCACCGCACTCTCTCGCCAGCCCCCTATAAAAGCTTACAATATTTGCAGACAGAAAGGAGAGACACTGCGTCTGTGAAACAGGAACATGAAGCAAAACAAAGAGTATTTGTTTTGGTTTGAGTTTTTTTTGTTTGTTTTGGTTTGGTTTTTGAGACAGGGTTTCTCTGTATAGCCCTGGCTGTCCTGGAACTCACTTTGTAGACCAGGCTGGACTCGAACTCAGAAATCTGCCTGCCTCTGCCTCCCGAGTGCTGGGATTAAAGGCGTGTGCCACCACGCTTGGCGAGTATTTGTGTTAAAAGAACTTTGAGGAGTTAAAAAGTCCTAATCAAGGTGGGACAGTAGTGACACATGCCTTTGATCCCAGCACTTAGGTGGCAGAGGCAGGTGGATCTCTGAGTTAGAGGCCAGACAGATCTACAGAGTGAGTTTCAGAACAGCCAGGGCTACACAGAGAAATAATGTCTTAAAAAACAACAAAAAAAAACCCAAACAAACAAAAAGAAATCCAACAACAAACAACAACAAAGTCCTAAGCAAAAACTAAAATTCAGTAGAAAGTTTAGAAGGTTTGTTCAGAAAGTCATTCAGCAAACTAGAGAAAGTATGGGGTGAGGTAGAGACAGAGAGAGATAGTGATTCAAAACCAGAGACATGAGAGGATTAGCCCAGAGCCTCACCATCTAAGTCATCGAGATCCACTAAGTGGAAGGGAGATGTGATTTAAAAGAAAATGGTAGCATCTCTCATAACCAAAGGCCCTGATTTTCAGCCTTAAACCGCCGGCGAAGGACCCATCACACACTTAGTGTGAACACTCACAGACATAGTCAGATAGATGGACACAGCACACAGGTACAACAGACAAAAACTCAGAGCAGGACACTTGGCCACGGAAGGCTTTTAAAGGGCAGGTATGAGAGAGAAAAGTCAGTATGGCGTCAAACTTCCTAACAGCTAATGAGCTAAAGGAAAATGACCTGTAGCCTAGACTTTTAGTGCAAAGGTAGATGAGATAGTCCAGCCCTGTGTGCAGGATGACTGTGTGGAACTCCAAGCCTTGAATCTACACTGTCTGTGAGCGGGTAGATGACATGTCACTGGGAGTGGGGCTAAGGAGGAAGCTGCTACTTGTAAACCAGGGTGCACAAATGAGATACAGACAGCACCAGTCAACCCTGACTTCCACTGAGGGGGTTGATGACCTATAATCACTAGGGTCTGCTACAGCTGTGTAGTTTCTGAAGTGCCACAATGATAAATGTTCTACAAGTGTAGGAACCAGTCCATCAGCAAAGAGGTGTCCATCCCAGAACGCCCAAAGGACTTCCTTCAAATAGGATTTCACCCTGAGGGTAGAGTGATCCAGAGCACTTTGGGAGAAGGGGTGGGGTGAAGAAATTCAGTAAACTGAGGAGAACAGAGGAGACGGTATTTCCACAGATACTACATTGACTTATTAAAACACCCAAGTGTTGCTGGGTGGTGGAGGCACATGCTTTTAATTCCAGAACTTGGGAGGCAGAAGCAGGCAGATCTCTTGGTTCATGAAAATCCTTGTCTATAGATTGAGCCCAGGCTACAAAGAGAAACCCTGTCTCAAAAAGCAAACAAAGTTCCATATACCTGAGTCTACAGAACAATTCCTTTTCTGTGATGCCCTCATTTCTCAAGGGTTCTGTAATTGTCATGCATAGGCCCACAGGACCTCAGAAGGAGTTGGCTGGACCATCACTGCCACCTCCTCTCTGGCCTCCCTGCTCCAGTCTCTCCTTCACTATATGGCTATCATGGGCAATTTTTCCAAAACTCAAATCTAATTGGTCACGTGGCTGCTCAACAGCTTCCTGTGGTCTCCTTTCTCTAGAGTGCATGTAGCCAAGTCAGACTCGATCCTCCACACACAGATCCAAGAACCCCACCTTCATGAAGTCCTTTCCAGTGAGATTCTAACTGTATCCCATGACTACACCTACTCATGCAACCACACTTGGGTATCTTTATATTCCCTAGTTGTCTTCTGAGCAGGGACTGTTTCCAATCCATCTTTGGGTCTCCAGCAGCTACCATGATGGTCATCTCAAGCACAAAGTAAAACACTCTTTGTTGCTTCCTGAAGAGTGCTGCACATTTCTCCCTTATGAGATGCCTTTGCTCAAAGGAAAGTTCTAGGTTCTTGCCAATCTTTCACAAGAGCAAGCATCCTACAATCTGTTGTCCTCTGAGCAACTGAGTCCCCCCAGCTCTTCTGAATCACAAAGGCAGCTGTGTCAACAGGATAGGCTGGGAGCAGTGGACAAGGCCTCTACAGATGGGCTGATCAATAGATGCATTCTGCACATGAGGACTTTGATATCTAGTGAGACCAAGGACCTGCAAGGCCGTGTGCAACAGAACAGGAGACTGGAGTCCATTGTCTGCTGCTGAAACAGACTATCTGGGACTAGATAATTTACAATATAAATGTTGAACCTGGAATCAGGTTTCCAACACAGGAGTCTGGGGACACATTCAAGCCATAGCAAACATGATCTCCTACTATCTAAGCCAGTGCCTATCTGTGTCCTATGATGTGAAATATGACTGAATATAAAGTGAGAGTTTGCGTGCGACTGCCTGAGATGGGGTTTTATTGCTGTGAAAAGACACTGTGACCAAGGCAACTCTTATAAAAGAAAGCATATAATTGGGCCTGACTGACAGTTTCAGAGGTTTACCCTATTATCATGGTGGAAAGCATGGCAGTGTGCAGGCAGGCAGACATGATGCTGGAGATGCTGAGAGTTCTACGTGTTGATCCACAGATAGCAAGGAGAAACTGAGTTCCACACTGGGCAGAGCTTGAGCATAAGAGACCTCAAAGCCTGCCCCTACGGTGACACACTTCCTTCATCAAAGCCACACCTTCTCTAACAAGGCCACACCTCCTAAGTGTGCCACTCTCCCTGAGCCAAGCTTTCAAACACATGAGTCTATGAGGTCCACACCTGTTCAAACTACCACAGCAACCTTCAAAGATTCATATCCTGGAAACTTGGTTTCTGCTGCAGCAGTACAAGGTCACTTGATCTCTAAGAGGTAGGGTCTAGAAAGAGGGAGTTAGGTCATTGGAAAGCTCACCCTTGAGAAGGGTTAGCAGAGCTTTCCCGAGACCCTGCCATGCCCCTACTTCCTGTCCTGTATTATGCCATTGTGATGTCAGTTGATGCTGCACCCTTGACACTGTGGAACTGAGCTAAGCAAACCCTTTTTTCTTTATAAATTATCTAGCCCTAGGAATTTCATTAAAATAACAGGAAACAGAGTAACACACAACCAACCTGTTCTCCTCAGCAGCCTGGAAGCTGTGGTGGGTTTGGGGCAGGGAGGAGTGCAAGAATGGGAGTTTAGTCCTAAAGGTAATTTGAGGCTGACAGTGAAGGATTTCACAGGCAGTAAGGAGCACCGGAAGGTTTCTGGCAGCAGGTGACTTGAGTGGACCTTTAGTCTGAGGAGAGAAGGATACAGTGCTAGCTACTAGGAACCCAGGAGGGAACAAAACACCTCACAGATGGTCTCACTTGGTTTGTGAATGTCCTGGCTTACTGGTCTACCAGGAAGAGTCAATGTAAGCAAAGGCTGGGCCGGGAAGGCTCTCAGCAGATAGCTAAACAAAAAGGAGGGTCATGGATGAAGATAACACGGAGTCTGCCCCCAGATTCCCAGATGCACCCGAGGGTCAAGAGGTCAAGGGAGTGGGTTTGGAGCAGAAGTGACTCGTTGTGGGTCCTTCCAGTGCCCCAGCCCTTTGAGCTATGGTACAGAGCTTTCCTGCTACAGGCGCCATGGATGAGAGCGAGAAGGCTCTGGTCACATAGAGCCAGCACTCTATTGTTATGTTTGTAGTTCTTGTTCTTTCTACATTTATCTCCCTTTTGTTGTTTCATGTAGCTGCCTATCTCATTAAAGCATCCAGCTAGGCTCAGCTGCTCTGCACACTCAAACCTACCCTGGGCAAACCTACCCAGACCTGCCTCTCAGGCAACCTGGCCATTCAAGCAGGGATCCAGGGGGTTCTAGGAGGAAGGCCTGCTTGACCACATGCTCCTCCTGTTAGAGTCTCCTTCCAGAGTGAAACCTTCAAGATTTTGGATCTCTCCCCCCGACCCCCCAGGAAAGTGAAAAACCTTTCCTATTAACCCTCTGGGCAGTTGTCAGTTTTTGAATTCAGTTTTGTTCTACAAAGTGTTCCACAAAGTCCCTTGATTTTTGTTTGTTTGTTTGCTTGCTTGTTTGTTTTCTTACCATTCAGAACACAATCCTCCCCCAACAAAGAAAGGGAAAATAAAATGAAATGAAAAGGTCACACACTAACAATAGACCACAGTAGGTGAAAAAACAAAAACTGGGTCTTTCCACACTCAGAGCTCATAGCAGAAGCAATGATATGGCCTGTTTGTTTCTCTTATTGAATCCATGTAGGCAACCTTTTAAAGGACACGCTAATCTTAAGTATAGACGTCAGCTCGGAGTGATGCTTCTGGTCACCTTTTTCCTTTGATTCCATCAAGGGTTTGTTGTTGCTGCTGCTGCTGTTGTTTTGGTTCAGGTCCCTGGAATATCTTTTCCAAGACTGGGCCCCTGTCTTCTATCGGCTGGAGGCTCCAACTCTCTCTCTTTGCTGTAGAGAAACAGAAGTTTTCAGGCCTGATTCTCTGCCCACTCCCAGACCTACTGAATCACAACCCAAGCCTAAGGTCTGAAGAATCTGAACTTTTAAAATTAGTATTTCAAGTAACTGTAATCAGGCATTCTATGGCCCAAATGACAGCCGTGCCTGCAGTAAAGGGTTGCCTTGTTTAAATACACACACCTGCGTGGGCATGGCAGGTACACACAGCATTTACTAACCGTTTACTTAGCACTGAGGTCTTTAATTCTTGTACAAACTGTTTCATAGAAGCATCTCCATTTGTATAGCAGAAGAAAAGACGACACTTGCCAAGGGTCATAGGGTCAGGAAATGACAGTGCGAAGTCCACCAGGACTTAACCTCTCTCCCCTGTGGAGCAGGAGAGCATCCCAGGGGAACTAAGCACCCACAGCTGTCATCTGTGGGGTTCTGAGCTTTCCTCTCCCTCCCTGGGTAGTGGGGACCCCTTTCCTAGTCTTTTCATGGCTGAAACCCTCTTGAACTAAACATGTAGGAGGAATAGAGATGAGACTCTCTCCATGCAGTCTTCCATCTTACCCCTTGAAAACCCCCCTGTAAAGCTACCCTGATTTTGTTCTAGACTGCCCTCTCGGTTTTGTTTTGTTTGGTTTTTCTTTTTTCAGATTCTTTCAGGGTGAGTTGAAACTGACAGGCCATCTGTGACCTTCCATGCACCTCAACCATGTATGGCCTTCACTTCTCCAACCCTTTGACAATAGTGCGGTTGATTCAGAAGCAGAGACTGCGCTCTTGGATCCAGAAAGTGTGAGTCAGGCCAGCAGAAGCTTCTAGAGGTGCCAACTCTGAAGCCCAGGCAGCTATAACTCTTTGAGGCACAGATATAGTCCCAGGGTCCCCGAGAGAAGCAGGCTATGGTCCAGGAATCTGGAACCTAGAGTTTGCCTTAGCCATGGGAGCATCATGGAACCCTACAGCTAGAGACACACTGGACTCAACGGTGACAGGTGCATTTGGAAGCCCATAGGGACTGTGAGCAGAGCTCTAAGGAACTGAGCCAGACTACTAGAAACTGTAATCTTTTCTTTTTTCCTTATTCATTCATTCATTCATTCATTCATTCATTTGAGGAAAGCTCGCATGCATTCCAGGCTGGTCTCTGTATATAGCCAAGGATGGCTTTGAACTCCTGATCCTCCTGCCTCTACCTCCCAAGTGTTTGGAGTGCAGGCAGGTGCACCACTCTGCTTGCTTCTAGTTGGGAGTTGGGAGACTGAATCCAGGGCTTCGTGCATGCTAGGCAAATACTGTCCCAACTGAGTGAAGGATCTGGACAGAATCCACACTTCTTGGAGAACACAGAGAGGTTGAAACCCTGATGGGAAAGGAGCTTTCTCAGCTAGGTGGGACTTTGTTACTTGTCTCCATGCTATGACCACACACACACACACACACACACACACAACCAAACCTCAATCTAAGGAAGACAAAGGTCTATTTTAGCTCACAGTTCCTGAGGAACCATTACGGTGGAGAAGGTATGCCATAGACTACTGGCTACCTCACATCTGAAATCAGGAGCAGAGAACAATAAACTCCTTTTATGTAGTCTGAACCTCAGCCATAAGAATGGCACCACCCACATTCAGGGTGGATCTACCATGTCAATCAACCTAGTCTAGAGAACCCCTCACAAGTGTGCCCAGAGGCTTGTCTACCTAGGTGTAGGTAGATCTTGCCAAATTGACAATGGCATCCATCACTTAGGGACAAAACAGAAGATGGGCCAAGAGGACCACTAGGGACAGAAGGCGGTGTGCCAATATAGCTGGGACCTCACCAACCAACCTCAGAGCTGTAGGTACATGCTAGCAGGTACAACAGGCACTCATACAAGACCCTGAGAAGGCAGAGGCCAGGGGCAGATAGTGTGCAGGGAACAGGACTGGCAGCCTGTGATCTACCTTGGTAAGAGGTAAGGTAAAGATGAGGATAAATAGGAGGCGCTTCGTGGTGGAGAAGCCTACTGAAAATGTTTCCAAGATGACTTTTTTTTTTGTTTGCCGGGGTGTGCACAAGTATGTGAATATACACGTGGACACTGGAGAACCGCTTAGGGCAGGAGGTCCTCTCCTATTGTCTGGGGGTCCTAGGGATCAAACTCCGGGGCAGCAAGCACCTCCATCCACTGAGCCCTCTTGCTGACCCCAATACTTGTCATCTAAACAGTTTGGCAAACTGCAGCTATGAGCCAGGTTGTCCCACAATCTGTTGGTGCCCCCTCTGTCACTGAGGGTGGGTTTTAAGTGGTGGTGAGGAAAAACAAAGGAATATTGCACAATACACGAAACTTAAAGTCTATTGTTGACAGATAATGTTTTATCAGGACACCGCTGAACTCGCTTCATGTTATATCCCTGGCTGCTTTCATGACATAACAGGCAGATGGGATGGCTGTGGTGGGGATCCCAGGGCTTACAAAGCCTGAAATCTTGGCTATTCGGCCCTTTGCAGACAATGTTTGCTTGCGCCTTGATCTAGAGAAGTCCTCCTAAAGGCTATAATAGATTACTCATCAAATTAGTTTCCAGAGAGGTGGAGCCAGATGGTCCCTTATCCCACGTGGCCGGGCAGCATCTCTCTACCTGCCCTTTGCCACAGAGCTAGGACTGTTGGCTTTACTCCAAGTCATTAATCCCTTTAGGGCAGGGGTGGGTCAGGAACAACACAGCCTTGTCAGGGAAGGGGAGCAGGCCCCCCACCCAATGGGGGGTGGGAACTAGCAGGTGCTCTGGGCCTGGCAGCAGAGGGGCATCTGAAACAGCAGTTTGGAGGGAGGCCACGCCCCTGCCATGCAAAGTCCTCTTTGTTTCCCATCGCATCAGAAATGTGCACACCCCAGCAAAACCAGCAGGTCACACATTGACAAAAGGGCCTGCTACGCTCCAGCAGGAGGCTTCTAGGCTTTTGCAAAGTGTGGATTCTAATTCCCGGTACAGAGAAGTGGTTTGGTGAAAGCACAAAACAGTTCCATTGTGTAGTGAGTCCTCTGGAGGCCAAACTGGGTCTGCCATAATCCACTGACCCCCAGCACAGGGGCTGAGGAAGTAGGACCGAAGTCCTTGGGAACTGTGAGTTGGCAAGAGAGAAGCTAAAGAGATGTCTAGGGAGAATATAATGAGATTACAACCCACGAGCCAATGGGCAACAAGGCAGCCTGCCAAGACAGAGCTGGTGCCCATAGCCTCCAGGCCAGCAGCTAGGCCTGGTCCACACCACCTTGGCTTTTGGGTGTAAAATATCAGCCAAGGTAAGCTGTGTGGTCTGTGGCATTTTGCTCAACATCTCTGATCCACGATTCTTCTTCTGTTAAGGGGGTAGGGGGTGGAGAAGAGAGAAAGTCCTCATGACCATCAGCCTTAACAGTGAGTCTCAGGAAATCATAGCTAGTATTCACCAATACTGACTTCCTGGCATCCAACAGAGCCCAAGGATCCACTGCACTTCTGTATCGGTGCTTTAGATACCGCTCAGGAATTAAACTCTCTAAGAACACTGTGAACCACTGAAGGACTATCAAGTAACAGATATATCTGAGCTGTTTCATCCTTAGTAACTCTGAGATTGGCATCGCCACTGTCTACAGCTGAGCCTGGGGCCACCATGAGAGCAGGAGAGCAGCCAAGGAGCATGCTGGGATTAAACACCGGGCAGCAAAGCCCCTCTAATCTGGTCGTCACCCAACCTCCACCCTCACCTGCAACCTGCATTCTCTTTCACCCAGCTGGCTACTGCCAGGCACTCAGAGAATAGTGTCCCTTGGGCACACAGCAGAGAGCTGCAGCAGGGAGCCTCGGGTTTAACATTCCTGCCCTGGGGGGAGGGACCATGCCAGATTCAGCAGCATCCAAAATTCAAAGACTCATTTTCCTTCCAGTAATAATGGAAAATAATCCTGTTGAAAAGCATGCCTTCAGAGCTGGGGGGTGGGGGGACACTTCTGTCCACACTCAGATCCTATGCAGGCCATGAAAACTGATCTGAATGTTGGGGGGAGGGGACATTCCGCACAGGGACAATAGGTACATGCAGCTGACCTGAGACCAGGGAAGACCCACAGAGGCCTCTTTCGCATGGGAACCTGGAGTAGCAGAAGTGACAGGGCCAGCTGTGTGTCAAGCTGCCACTGGGCCACTCACAGCCGGGCACTGTTTCCCATGAGGGCCAATGTAAAGATTGCCTCCAGAGCCCCGCTGTAGTGTTTACTTACCGATAAGACCGCCAGCTTCCACTATATTTAGAGCATGAAAATCCACAGGTGTTTGACTCCAGGAACTGCTTTTGGGTTCTGAGCTTTCAGAATGCCCTCCCTTCTCAGTTCTCAGTTCTGGTGCAGGTGAGCTGGTTTCTAGCAGCTGCAGACACCCACCGCACACACCCACCACACACACCTGTCCCCCTCTCCCCCAGCCTACAGATAGTCTAAATACCTGTGTGTGATACATTCTTGGTTAAGCAAATAGAGTGGGGGGCTGTTTCTATTTTCCATTTCAACTCTAATTTAAAACATAATGTCACCGGTTATGGTGGCACACGCCTTTAATCCCAGCACTTGGGAGGCAGAGGCAGGCAGGTTTCTGAGTTTGAGGCCAGCCTGGTCTCCAGGACAGCCAGGGCTATACAGAGAAACCCTGTCTCAAAACAACAACAACAACAACAAAAACCCTTAATGCCATACATAATAAGAACCCTGGTTTGGTTTGGTTTGAACTGAGTTCTCTTAATTTTCCTATTAAAAACGTTGGACAGGGTGCCATAAGATGGGTCATTAGGTAAAGGTACAAGCCACCAAGACTGATGGCTTGAGCTTGACCACTGGCACCCATATGATAGAATAACCAGCGCCCACAAGCTATCCTGTAATGTTCTGCACTCACACATATGCACAACCAATCATAGGGATTAAATTTTAATTATGTTTTTGTGTTACTTGTGTGTCCACGGGTGTCGCACAACGCCCAGTGGAGGTCAGAGGACAACTTGCAGGAAGGAGTTGATTCTCTCCTTTCCCCACGTGGGTCTCAGGGATTGAACTCTGGTCCTCAGGCTTGGCAGCAGGCACTGTCACCAGCTAAAGCAGTTCCCCATCCTTAACTTTTATTTCTAACAAATTAGTTCAATCGGTGGTTTTGGCCTCTTCCCTACTCCTCTCAGAAGCAGCCAGGAGGTAGGAGTGTCTTCTATCTGCCTCCCTGGGAAACACAGAGTTACCATTCTGCCAGAGGAACTCCTTCCTACCTAAGTGAAAATGGATCTATTACCAGGCAACTCAACATTTTTTCAGCCCTAGACAGGGGCTGGTATATGAGGAACATCTGTGTGCAATGTAGGGTTATGGTGAGAATTCAGGGCAGCAAGTGTTGAATACAGGGTCTTGCAGTCAGATCTTTATGACTGCTTCCATCTATCAAAGGAAATATGGTCCTCTATCTCAGGTTTTGAGATCTACTGGTTAATATATACAAATTCATGTACTTGGGAAGCCCTAAGACCCTAGTCAAGCACAAGGAATTCCATTTCCTGAGTGGTTTTAGGCTTCAACAGATCTTTTAAGCAAAGCCTCATGTACTATCCATGTTGAAAGATGGATCATCTAGACCAATCTTGGGAGTGTCCTCTTCACACACACACACACACACACACACACACACACACACAAACACACACACACACACCTTCCCATCTAAGTTCCTCAAGTGATGCAGGTGACAGTTGCTTCTTATGCTTTTCCCCAAGGTCCCTTTGGAGAAATTCCCTACATTAGAAAGCAATCGAGTTGAGCCGCTCTGGGGGAAACGCCTCAGGAATTGAGAGACCCTTTATCTAGTCAAACCTAGAACAGATAGGCCCAGTAAACTAGGTCAGGAACATGATAAAAAACCAGCCCTGATAACACAACCCAGCTGCCCCAGATCTTTTGGCATCACTCACAGAAGTCTAAGAAAGAAACGTCCAGTCAAGAGGCTGATCTGTGTGTGGTACATCTGCCAGTGCAGCACATTTCTAGAAAGAGCGTTTATCCCCGAGGCCCCACGCTAGAGAACACATGAAGCAGGAGGTAGGAATCCACCACCATAGTCTCCTCTCTCCTTCAAGTTAGGTGGTCACACGGTCTCACAAACCTCTCCTCAGACTCTGAGTGGAGGGAGAGAGGACCAATTCCTGTGGCACCAGGCTCTTCTTGACATCTCAGATGGAGCCCATAGCACTCCTATCTCAGCTTTCCATAAGGTGTGTTTGGAGCTAACTCACTTACCAGGGGAGTTGCTGGATAGTGTCATCACAGTTGGGCACTGGCCTTTGCTGTGGGAAGTCCTCTCAGGTCTTGTTAATGCCAGTATCTTCCACCAATGGTGATTCTAAATCACAATCAAGTATGTTGCTATCCCACCTTAGTCACCCAAGTGGCTCCTCTGATGGAGAATTTCAGAAGTGCATTTCTGAAATCCTGGATACTGGGTTGAGAGCAGGAGCCTTACTCTATGTGCTGAGGAATATTTGGAAGGGGAATATGAGTTCTACTAAAAGGGTTGGGGAGACTAAAGAATGGCCTTCCTTGGGCCAAGTGCTTGTGGTCAGCATCACAGTGACAGGGCCTAGCAACTCATTCTGGGGAACTGCATTTCACACATGGGTTATTAGGCGTGTAAATATTGGTTCAGATGAAGCCTGGACTCAAATGTTACTGGCATCAGAATGAGGCATTACAACACATCCAGGTAAATATTCAGGCTTTGGCCTTCTGGCTGCTAGTGGCCCAAGTCCCAATCTTCCAGGGACAAAAACACCATGTCCAACATCTGAAGCACTAGACCTTTGCCAGTTGTGTGGGAGGAGGGCAAAGGAGAACAAAACACGTTGGAGTCTGCAATGGAGGTGAAGAACTGATGCAAGCCAGTCAAGGCCACTAATAGGAACACAGGAAGGAACAGGTGCCTGGTAAGCCAGAGGAAGTGGGACACGGACCGACACTTAGCTGAATTTATAGACGATAAGTGTGTGTGATGTGCAAGGGAAAGAGCTATGATCTCTGAAAACAGAAGTAGATTTGGTGAAACAGAAAGACTAAAGCTAGCTGCAAAGTACTCCTGACAAAGAGCCGGACATGGCATCTGTTTGAGCACAGTTGGCTTCAGCAGTCTTAATGTGTAACAGGAACATGGCACCCTGTTTTAATGAGGGTCAGAATTAAGGGATGTTTTAGAGAGTATGTGCCAAACAAATGGGGAGGGCCAGCAAGGCAAGATGGAAGACACTTGGTTTGGTGAAGATGTTAAGAGTCAAAAATGCCATCACAGAAAGGAGGCCTTCTAAAGCACAGGATAAGAGGAAGAGGTACAGATCTGGAGTACTGGAGATTGGACCAAAGACATTAGGAAGTATCCAACCTGCAGCCCAGAGACTACATATACACATCCCAGAACAGCTGAGTGAGGCCCAGTGTACTCTTTGATGACAATGTCATGTCACAAGTCAAAACTTGTGACACTCTGGAACAGAACTATTTGTACCCTTTAAATATCAGCCACATCACTTTGTTCAAAGAGATATCTCTTCAGGTGAAATCTCTTAAAAGAGCAACCACATAGGATATGTAGCTATTTGGAGTCTCTTATTAAAACGGCCAATAGATAACCCAGGTGCTGTTGAACCCATATTATTTTAAAATACTGTGAGACCGGCCATAAACTCATTGGTAGACCCTGTGCCTGGCATGCTTTAGACTACTGGTTCCATCATCCTCATTTGCATGAAACAGGTATGCGAAGATGCTACTTATGGGAGGAACTGGCACCTGGGCTTGAGGTCCACAGCAAAGATCAGCTTGTTAGACACCCTGGAGAGAAGATTCATGGCCTTCAGTGTAGCCAGTCCTCCCACCCCATCCCCCACAGCACCAAGAGTTGCCATCTGCATGGTGCTGCTGAAGTTGACAGTGGTCACAGTCTCTTCATGTCCATGTTTCCTAGAACCTAAAGTTTACTATTAAAGACCTAAATAAATAAATAAAGGAGCATAACTGACAAATTTTTTTACACTTTTAAATATTCCTTTATTTCTCACACTGAAAGCTCTGTTCCATCAGGTTCTAATACATTTGCACTGATAAGAAATCTCATCTGCGTCATGTAAGAAGGTGAGTGACCGGTACCAAGGAGGAACCCCGCATCTCTAGGCACTGCTAAGGAATAGTTCAAGCCTACACAAATACAGAAGTCAGAGCTTCTAATTGAATCCAATGGAAATTTTACTTTTTCATCCCTATCAATTTGGAAATGGAAGCTTCAGGAAAATCAAGTTCTCATGCATATTGTGAGCACTTGCAAGTGTGCGCGCGCGGGAGCACACACACAAAGGCCAGGTAGCTGGATTCTCTTTTGTAAAGAGCACAGATCGTGTTAATTAGCTCCATCCTCTGCAGTGGATGGTCAACTCGCCTTCCTATATAAACACACATGAGAATTTGCACCAAATCTCAACAGCCAGGCAAAACTCTAGAACTCAAAACTCTTGAAGCTTATACTTAAAGTACTTTTTAAAGTGATAGGTAAACAAGATGGAGGCACTTGAATTTAAAAAACAACAACAACAAAAACCCCAACAACAACAACAAAAATGCACAACATTTTTTTTCCCCTCAGAGAGCTGCACCAATAACCCCTGAGAGGCTGCCAGGACTTTTAACCATCTCTCCTCTACCCTCTCTCTGGATTCAACCAGTTAAATTAGACTGCATTCCAAAATCAGCTGGGAAAGTCTGTCTCACACTAGTGATGTAACTCCGACTTTGAAAGTTAGAAAAGCTTTCAATGTATAGAATCACCTCCAAGGGTTTTCCCTAGTGTAAAACCCTGTTCGATACTCAGGAAGTAATACTGGGGGCTGGGGGTGGAAGGCACCAGCCTGCCTCATGCTTAGATAACTATACTTTAATCCAGCCTCTATAGCAAGCCTTTGCATTAAGACTAGCCATGCCCTGAAACAGGGTCCCCATCCAAGAAAGATCAATAGAAGGAAGTGCTCACAACGTTGGTTTTGAGTGGTGCCATTTCCCAAGACTGAAGCTATCTATACTGGGTAAAAATTCTAGCCCACCATGAAGGGCTAGTGTCGGAGGTCAGCTGGAAGGAGAGCAGATTGTGGGCTTTAGCAAGTCGACTATTACTGCATTACCACAAAGCAAAGACACACAAACACACACACACACACACACACACGCAGAGAGAGAGAGAGAGAGAGAGAGAGAGAGAGAGGAGAGAGAGAGAGACAGAGGGGAGAGAGAGAGAGAAAGAGAGAGAGAGAGAGAGATCACTATGACACAAATTCCAAATTAAGTCAGACAGGAAAGAATAAGCACTGGAAAGCCAAAACAATCCATCAAGAACGGAGAATCTTCTCTACTCAACGCCGCTCAACTGCCAGGCCTAGGTGCAGGCCATGCCTCAACCCACAGACAGTCCCCCCAGGAATCTGACTTAGAGGCATGAGGAGTCACATTGAAATGACTGACCAAGGAGCAGCACCTTTCTACCACGGTAAGGCTGAAGGGTGAGCCTGAAGCTCCAAGCCAAACCTCAAGAGTGTGCATCCTGCGCGCTCAAGGGTAAAGATGCTGTTTTCAGCCCAGCTGCCCTTGATGAGAAACAGAATGGAGAACCAACTCGGAAAGCAGGTCAGAGTTCTGAAAAAAAGAGCAAACGAAAAAGACTGCTTTCATTTAGGTTACAGCCTGCGCTTGCCCTTCAGTGCCCTCTGCCAAGGCCGGGTTTCACATTACCCAAGACACACACACACACACACTACTAGATTCAGTACAAGGATGTCTGGGGCACATGTGAGCAGCACAAAAGGCAGGCTTCAGATAAAGCTTCCTGACATCTGAAGTGCACGGTTACCTGGCCTGTTCTGGGCTGGCAGTTGGCTCACACAGAGCAGGTAGGCACAACTCTAGTGCAGACATCCACAAACCAGGGCTTGAATCTTAAAAATGGAGCTTTGGTCAACGCCACTTTTCACTATAATGGTTCTAGAACACACATCAATTCTCCAACCACAAAACAGCGGGGCAGACTAAAAGGGACCTATCAAGGTGGGGCCATCATCCAGTGGTGGTTTACAACTCCTGTGTCTCCTCTCTCCACCCTCAGAAGACAACTATGGTCAGACTGGAAAAATGTATGTATATAAAGCGGTAAGAACGCCAAGAAGATGCCAGAAATTTTCCAGTGTCTTACTTGTCCCCAAGCCTTGTCACAGCTGAAGCAGTCCTGCTTTCCGCTTCTATTAGCAAGTGCTTACATTCAGGGAGGCCCCAACACACTTCAAAAGCTTTGATTGGACAAACCTAGTTCTGTGCAAACATATTCTCCTTTGATTACAACTGTAGCCTTTTAAGGTCATGGATGACCAGTAGTTTTCAAAGTTGGGTTCATTTTTCATTACCTTCCTTTTAACCCTGAAACAGCTCAGGTCTCCTCACAAAACCCAAAGCCAATGAATTCAAACCTAACTAAGTAAGATTCCAAGGGCAGTAGAAACTAGCTATACTAAGTCTTCTGGTGACCTAGCTTAACGTGGACCGTGAAGATACATTTGATCAACTCTTGGGAGACTAAGCAGCACATTCCAGAAGCAACTTAAAAACACAGCACTAGGAAAAAGTCAGCCACTTCATTTTTGTTACTATGCCTTTTTTTTTTTTTTGCATAAGGAAACCTAGATTGCTTAAAGCAGACACAAAGCAGTAGCTCGGATCTTTGGATTTTTACGGTCACTGAACAAAGTAGCAATTGAGATGGTGGATGTGATGGAGTCACTTCAGAAATCAAGCTTGCTGGCTGGCTACGCCGAGCATCTCTCCCCTGGATATCCTAAAGCAATGCATTCTAAAATATCCCACAGAAAATTTCAAAAAAGGGAAATCTCTTTTCTGAACCCACTAGGTAAAGCCACAGTCGCCTACATCCCTCTCTGTGGACTGCTTGCTTTGGGCCAGCAATTAACACTGTTTTCCTTCCAAAGTGCAGAATAGAAATGTAATGCTTAAGTCTACAGAATAAGGAAAATCACTCTTGACTCGGCCCTCTGCACAGGGCCAGACCTGACACTAAACCCCCACTCCCCCGCAACTTGGAGAGAGGAAGTGGAATTCGAGAATGGTTCCACTGGCTACTCTCTTCTCCTGAAATCCCTGAATTTCCCAGCTGTGGAAACTATCTGGGGAATGCAATGGCTATTTTTGAAGGGATTGGTGGAGAGCGGTCAGTGGATTCCAGCAAAAAACACCTTTTTCATACTGGGAGTGATGTGCATAAAGGGCTTCCAATTAAAACGTGGGAAGAACCTCCTGTCAGTCATGTCAGTCATGACAGTGACGCCCAGGCACAATGCACTCCTTACACAGGAAGAGCAAATAAGCGTCAGTCATCAGAGAGCCAACAGGGGTCGGGGCAGGGGGAATGTGTCATTCAGTAAGAATTCCTTAAAGAAACAAAACAAAACCCAAAACATCCGTGTTTCCTATCGACAATCACCACCCCTCCACCACAATTCTACTTTAACGTTATGTTCCACATTTTATTTTGTTTTCAAGTTACATTTCAAGAAAAAGGTCATTTTTTTTCTCCACAATATCTCATAATTCCTTGATAAAGCACAGCATATACCATAAACCACTTCCAACCAGATCTCAAGTCTCCAGCTATTGGCTTTGGTTTATTGATGAATGAAATTCTCAGCTCTGCCGATGGGGACTAGGCAGACACAACTTAGTCCCGTGAGTGAAAATTCAGTCACAAAGAGCACCCTCACGGTTTATCAGTTTGGGGAGCTGACTAGAAGCGACCCAGTGAGAGACTATCAGTGCATCTCTCACATGACTGCTAAGAATCCTGAATGAGAGAGCCTGCAGAATCTACCGAGGACTCAGCTGAGGAGAGCGCCTGGAACACTTTTCATACGCTGTCCGACTCCCCCAATCTCAGAGACTGTGCCGAGCTCAGATCCCATGTGCTAATGTCTGGGGAGTGACATGTTAGTGACTATCTTAGAAAGATGGTGAGAAGTCACGCCTCCTATTGCATCTCCCTGAGTGGCACTCAACTATGGGTCCTTTTAGGGTTGGCTCACGATAGTCTGTGGACCTATTGCAATGGGTACAAAAAGAAAAACAGAGTCAGAGCTGAGTTCCCCTTCGAAAGCCAAACACCTACATCTAGAAAGAGGCTCTCCTACCTGAGAGCCCCTGCCCTAACCGAGTTCCCACTGTGGAAACCCTCAGGTTAGTTACAGGGCAGCCATGTAGGATAAGGCTGGCTGTAGGTAATTGGAGGGTGCGCAATGTAATAGTTGTTGAAGTTGCCATCACTGACATAAGGAGCTGGCTGGTAGTAACAGGTGACGTTGGTGGCACTGGGGATGATGTTTTGTTCTGCCAGCACACGCAAGGCCAGGAGAGAGATGAGGTTCAGGGTCTGCCTGCGCTCGTGCCCCATGAGGCACACGGTGCTCTCGTTCACTACCCTGCGGAGAATCATGAGGTAGTCGTACTTGCTTCTCTCCTCATCCGAGAAGTGGTTCTGAAGGTAGGTCTCCAGCTTCCTCTGCTGTTCCAGGATGTCGGGGAAGTCGATGAAAAATCTGGAGCACATGTAACGCTCCAGGGTCTTGATCTCCTCCTGGTCGGCAGGCCTGAAGTCCCGCACAAGAAGGTTGCTGTACTTAAGGAGACCCCCACCACGGATTTCTTCAGGGTTCTTGGTGGCGATCAGCCTGTTCTGAAGATGGTCAAAGGCTTCCTCAAAATCCCCGTACATACTCTCCCCGATCACTGTGGGGTGGAAATGCTCGGAGATGGGATTACTGGAGCAGTCATAGAAAAAGAGCAAAGAATCTAGGATGATCTGGAAAGAGTCCACGCTGAACTCAAACTGACGCCGGATGGAGTCGACAAACTTGAGCTCCACGTTTCTCCCGTTCTTGTTGGAGAGGGAAATCAGGCTCCAGCGGTCTGTGTCTGTGCAAACCTTCACCAGCTTCTGCACGTACGCCTCCTTCAGGGTGACGGGACTGATTTTGAGCTTATTCACGCCCTCTGGCAGAAAGTTCAGAAGGGAGCACAGAACCACGTCTCTCACCAGCTGAAATTCTGCCTCTGTGGGGAGAGCCACGTGAAAGATCAGATCCAGATCTTTGCAACCCAAGCCATTGTCTTTGACCAAAACGTGGCCAGCTGCAGAGCCGTTCAGCCGGACATCCTGCACATTGATGCCTGCCTCCTCCAGCCGGCCTCGGACAGTCTGGACAATGTCCTTCAGGGTTATCTCCAAGGTTGGAAAGTTGCCTCGCCCGTGGATGGGCACAACCTCAGTCAGTACCTCATGCAGCCGGCTAACCTGATCCCAGTTGAGCACGCTGAAGGACTCAGAGTCCTTGGTACTGCTGCCCTCCTCTGCCATCTTAGGGGATGTTCTGGCCAGGGGAAGCTGAAAAGTAAAAAGGAGGGAACCAGTTAGGATGCGCATGGGCTGGGAGAGCCAATGAATGAGTCAGTTCAGAGGCACTGACCCATCTCTGAACAATTTCCTGGAAACAGCAGTCAGCAGTGCCTGCTGCTCCACACAGTTTTGACCAAGAGTAATACCCAGCGAGGCACAAGCTCCGTTCTACAGCAGGGTGGTAATGCACTACTTTGCTTTGTGTGGGTGCTCTAGCTGCTGCTGGTGTGCTTGACCTATGCGGGGGAGGAGAAGGCAGGACTGCTTTACATGAAGAATAGCAAACTAACCATGTCATCTAAACAACAATGAAGGACTTCTAACCGCAGAGAGAAATAGACCCTGTAGGTTTCACTAATTTCCTCCTGGTTCTATACAAGTTACTTCTGCTTTTAGCTCCCTAACTAGATCTTGAATGGGTGGAGGCCTAAATCCCAATAACCAGTGCAACACACACACACATTCACACATTCACACACACACACACACACACACGCACACATGCACTCATACTTACACACACTCTGTCACACCAACACACACACACATATGCACACATACACACACATTCACACATGCATGTACACAAACACACACATACACACCACTGACCCACTTGCTCCCCACATAGGCCACATCTCTGCTCTGGAAGACAGCCACTTCCTTTTCATATATGGCCATGGTCTGTCCTACAACAAATACCATGTCACGTGGGACAGAAGGGAGTTGTTTGTAAGACCATGATGGTGGTCAGGCAGAAGTTAGATCACCTTTGCAGTGAGAACATCCTTCTGCAAGGATGCAAACTTCCAAAGGCCTTCCTCAGAGTTCCTTGAAGCTCCTTAAGACGAATATAGTTAAAACAGAATACCAGAAGGAAAGGAAGCACTTCGCTTTCTTCACATGATGGAACCACAAAGTTTCCCAAATAATTGAGTGTGCACATGCATGTAGCACACTGGGGACTGAAACCTGGGTACAGAGCATGCTGGCAAACTGTCTACACTGAGCTACACTTTCACCCAGTGCCAGGGAAGTACATCTCACTTTTAAAAAGATGAAAATGGTAAAGCTCTGGAAATCCCAATACATAAAAGCAGACATCGGTTTCTTAGAAACCCAAAGTGCTTGTGGCCTTGTGTGGATTCAATGTCATGTAGACAGACATAAAAGCTGAAACAAAGTCTCCATGCAGTCTTCCAATTTCACCGTGACCGGTTTCCACCCTGCAAAGCTATGTGCCGACAGCATTCAGCCAGCCATGGTCTCATTGTGTGGACGCTGCTGCTTTTTAATGCACATCAGTGCATTCTCCTTGGGCTCCACCATGGATTTCTAGCCCGCCTCAGTCCAGGGATTTGTGGCTGTAACAGTGCCAGGGTACCCAGTAATCACATGGAGATGAGCTTTTACGGTTCCCATCACAGAGATAGATGGCAATACCAGACATGGTTTATACAGCTCTGGTGGAATGAGGTGAATACAACGGACAGACAGACAAAAAAAAAAAAAAAAAAAAAAAAAAAGAGGCTGTCCCCCTGTTGGGGCCAAAAGAAAAGCAAAGAAGTGTTCACTTATGGAGAGGCGGACACAAAGTTACAAAGCCAAGTCGAGCTGCTCCAGTAACACTGGAGCAGAGGAAAGCAGGTGCATGGCTGGAGGTAGCAACGATCTGGGGCTGGCAGGAGCCTCTTGAGCCAGCACAGGAACACACAAGTTCAGGAACTGCCGATCTGCTCAGCTGGAAATGACCCACCCTAACCCAGGATCAAAGCAGGCTCTAGTGGGCTCTGGGGCTGGGTGCCCCTCTGCTTGCTTATAGGAAAAGATGAAAAAGGCTTCAAACGTCTGCAGCTATTTAGATCATCCTAGCATGGCTAGCCTCAGTGATGGATGGGCAGCCTGGATGCACACCTAACATCTACTGGGGCTGGCATTTGCCTTCCAGCCAGATTTGGGACAGCTGGGTTCTCTTTTCTCTGTGCTCACTGTACACTTGGTGGTTCTTTGTCTCTTCCCTCCCGGAGCGCCCGCCCCGCCCCTGCCCTTTTTTTATGAGTGGTATACAGGAGACTTATGCTTGAGCAAATCCAAATGATTTCAGGAAGGTATTGTGGTCTGAGCCTTGTTTTGAGCCACAGCTAGAAGCTAGACCACCTGCAGTCTGGTGAGGTGGCTTTCAGGCTGGCACACTGGCACAGTGGCTTTTATGCTGTCTGCCACCTGTTACACTTCCAAGGCTCACGCGTTTAACGCCATGTCTGAGAAGTCACAATGTGGTCACCAAGTGAGATGAAAGGAACAACTTTTAAGAAAATCTTGAAGATTCTATGTCCCAGTGTAGGGGAATGCCAGGGCCAGGAAGCCGGAGTGGGTGGGTTGGGGAGCAGGGGGAGGGGAGAGGGGATAGGGGATTTTCGGAGAGAAAACTAGAAAAGGGAATAACATTTGAAATGTAAATAAAGAAAGTGTCTAATAAAAAAAATTTAAAAAGAAAAAAAGAAAAAAATCTCCAAACAGAACTATGTGGTGCTAAAGTCAGGACTGTTCTAGAACAGGACAGAAGGGCTCTCTAGGACCACAGAGAATCCAGGAGCCATTAACTCTTTCCTTTGGGGTAAAAAGTGCATGTGAGAACACTTTTACACAGCTTCATATTGTCAGCAGATTCAAAGTTAAAACCTGTGTTAGACTGGGTACCTGTAAGGTTCACAATGGATGAAGGGGCAGAAATAGCCAGAAATGTTCTAAAAACTATGGAAATGAGCTAAACCAGCTTGTAAGAGAGGAGAGAGAGCCATAACGATAGAAACTCTACTATCAGCACAAAAAGAACAAATTGTTGGAACAGAATTTTTTAAATATGTAAATCAATACATATGAGGATTTACTATGAAGAAGAAAGCATTTCAAAACAGTAAAAGAGGTCATACCTAGGATCACATCACTTAAAGAGTCTGAGATAGGAGGATTGAAGTTTGAGACTAGCCTGGGCTAAAAAGAGACCCTGACTCAAACAAATGAAGATGCAAACAAAAAACCCCAATCCAAAAATAAAAAGAGATGGTGAGGATTTGGATAATTTACATATATTTAAAAGCTGGTTCCACATCTCCTGCTAAACTAAGATCTAGTTGGTTGGCTCACTGACTAAAGACTAAGATCTAGTTCAGTGGTTCTCAACCTTCCTAATGCTGTAACTCTTTATTTAGTACAGTTCTTATTGTGATGACCCCTCCCCCACCAACCATAAAACTATTTTCATTGCTACTTCATAACCCACCACCATGGATGGCAAAGCTCAGTCTCATGTGGGACAGCAGACACCTCTGCTGCACAGCCCTGGGATCCTCAAAGAACTATGTGGGTCTCAACTGTTAATTTCCGTTATCTATTCTGCTTCTACCCCCTCTCCTCTGATGTCCTGTAGAGAGAGTTGCAAGGATGCACAGAGATCGTCATAAAGCTGGGAGTGCACGTCACATCAGCAGAAGAGGGAGAAACAATCCAACACGCGTATGCAGCCATGCCCAGAAGCATGCAGTGGTTCAAAATAGCAGTGCCTGCTCTGTGTTTATGATATAGAAAATGCTTGCTTGTGTAAAACTGGGCATATGCAAAACTCTATGCCTAAACACAACTCAGTCTGAACCAAGCAACATCCTCATTCTGGGATGGATGTGGAAAAGAAAATGCATTTTGTGCCCTTTGGATTTGGATGTATTCATTGATAGAAATTTAAAATTTCGTGACCCACATTCTAAAATCTTTCCCTTAGAGAATTCTATTCATGTGTCCCTAGATTAAACTTGCTCAGTTCCTCCCTTCCTCATTCCCACATCCAATTATCAAATACATCAGATGTACCTGGAAGCTTTCCCTACCCCTTTAAACATTGACCTCTGTAGGGGAAGCCAGGGAGAGAAGGATTTCCCTCTGGAAAGCCTTTCATCAAGTTTCTACCTAACATACTTTAAGAATAAAAAGACATCCACTGCTTATGTTAAAAGAAAAACTCAAAATGTCCGGTCTGCTCATCTTACCACGACTATACAACGTTCGGTATCAAAACACATTACCTACAGTTTCCCAAGGCAGCTGCTTCTCACCTCAGATCAAGCAAAGCTGCCTCTCGGTGCCCTCCCTCCTGTGGGATGCCCTCTTGCTGATTATTGGCTACAATCTTAAGAATTCTTTTTTTTTAAGGCAGTAAGTAGACTTTTAGAAATTCAAGACTCTGATGCTGGCATCCTCTATACCAATTTTTTTGGACGTAAATCCGGAGAGTGGAGTAGGTTTTGAGGGGAAATGGAGTCCATAAGAAGCACGCTATGGGCCATGGGCTGGTGGCACAGTCATAGGATGATGGTTTTAATTCTCCCATTCTACCACAATTCAGGTAGAACAAAGCCGGGCTGGCCCAAATGCATTTATAAATTTAGGCAACGTACCTATGAAATTCTGGGCTCATTAGAAAAATAAAAATTGATAAGATCATTGGCAGGGCAAGGATGGTATTGTTGGAGAGGTGGCTTAGTGGTTAAGAGTGTGTGGTGCTCTCGCAGAAGACCTGAGTATAGATATGCGCACCCACGTTGAGTGACTCATAACCAACTGTACATCAAACTCCAGGGCATCTAATGTCTTCTTCTGGCTTCCTATACTCATGTATACAGACCCACACAGAGACACAGACATACACACATAGTTAAAAATAAATTTCTAAATATATATAAAGATACTATCGTTGACATGCAAATGATTTTAAATATCAAAAGTATATCCCTAAAAATAACTTCAACATTGGTTTTACAAGAATAAATGCTACTTACAGCCTTTGGTGCTTAGATAACACACCACACTTAGTTCAACAGTTTCCATTTTAATTAACTGCTTTAAGTCAACACTATGTGGCCTCCACACAAAAGAATCACATGAAACATACATGCTCAGCCCAGGAAAGGCCCTGGACCAAGGCAAATTCTCCTTAGCAGAACTGACACAACAGTGGCAAGGAAACAAATGAACATGACATCCAGTGAGGTCAAGGCAATGTCTGAGGAACAGCTCCACTGTGGTTCTACACAGACGTAGTCAGCAAAGGTGGTTCCGGAACTGGTCACTGGTTTGAGCTGAAGTTCACTTACTGGAGCCTACCATCCACGCCAGAGGGAACGGAGCAATCCTCTCTTCTGCCTCTCTTGTAGGCTTAAGAATGAAGAGAAGGAGCCGGGCGTGGTGGCGCACACCTTTGATCCCAGCACTTGGGAGGCAGAGGCAGGCGAGTTTGAGGCCAGCCTGGTCTACAGAGTGAGTTCCAGGACAGCCAGAGCTATACAGAGAAACCCTGTCTCGAAAAACAAAAACAAACAAACAAACAAGAATGAAGAGAAGGGCCATCCCCTCTCCGAAGTCTTGCCCCACGTCCCCTGGGGGGTGAAATTCCCTTTCACTGCTCCTGAATCTTTTTAAACTGTGCATCTCTTTCATAAATGTGCATCTTCTTCTTAAAGCTTTTCAGGTTGGGCTAAGGGCCATCCATGGGCAAGGACCAAGTCTGGGCACAGACGTGAGGCTTGGGTGACATATGGGCATAGAGCAAAGACACCCCAGCATGGGGCGGGATCCTTTCTGTATCTCTTCCACACAAACTCTTCTCTCTCCTCCCCTGTGTACGAGAGGACTCTAGGGGCAAAGAGACTTAAAACCCTGGACATTTAAGCAGAAGAAAAAGTGGTTGAGAATAATTCACTGTACACCATGCTGCCTCTCAACATGGTGACCCACGAGAGGGGAAACCACAGGTCAGGCTTATTCCTTATCCATTATATAAAGTACAGGGCAGATGGTGTGTAAAACCAAAGGAAATAACACAGAGAAGCCGCTGCTGCAATCAATTCCCAGGTAACCTTCACAAGCCAAGCTTCCCCCATCCCCAATTTAAACAGGATGGCTCATAATGAGCACAGGACCTTGTCCCTGGAGCCAAGGTCCTAGTTCTTGGAACTGTTGGCTCCTCCCTCAGGTCCAAGGGGCCCTGGAGGGCAGGAGGTTAGGGGACAACAGGGAACAGAGGTCAAAGCCCACGAGTGCACTAGATAACCTCTTCTTATTGCTACTCAGACAAGGATTTCTAGAACAAAAAGTTACTGGTTCAAAAAAAAAAAAAAAAAAAAAGCAAGCTGCCTTCTGCTGGCTCTGACCATGGCTCCTCTCCCACCTACTGCCTCCTGTTTGAGTGGATCACATTCTACTGCCTGCTCTAGAACCAAAGGATTTAGACCCTAAATCCTCCAATGTGGCTTAGTGGTAGCTTTCAGAGACCCCTGAAATTATTCACAGGCCAGCGTGTCTGAGAAGTCCTACTTCTTGAAGGGGCTGCACACCTGCTGTTTCAAAACAAACACCCTCCAGTCAGCCCCATATTGTTTCCCACAAGGTAACTTCTACCCATTCTGCAGCCAGGTACTGACCAAGGCATGGTCCTCTGGGGGTGCTTTGCATAACAGAAGCCACTACAGCTGTGGCCAGAGAACAAGAAATGCACCTGGATGCTCAGCCCCAGGAAAACTTGCCACATCACAGTCAGTCAACAAGACCATGATGTCAAGGGCTCTACCTACATCTGACCGGTCTGGTTTCTACATAAGCAGTATAGGGCAGGCAAGATGCCTCCACAAGTAAAGGTGCTCGCCACCAAGCAAGATGATCCAGAACCCACCTGAAGGAAGAAGAGAACCGACTCTCACAAGTTGCCCTGTGACCGTCACACGCATGTTGTACAATAAATAAATAATTAGGAGTCTTTGAAATCCCTATAAAGGAGATGCTATTTCCACTTATTTCAGGGGCAGACACTGAAGAACCAAGCAGATATGTACATTGTAAACTGTCCAAGGACTCACTGCTGGTCCATGGCAGGAATAGGATTGGAGAGGTTTCTTATCTCTTCAGGTGGGTAAGCGGGTGGGTAGCTGTGGTATATTACAGAGTGGGAGAAAACTTTAAGAACTAGGTCTTCCGGTGGCCATGGGAGGAGGGTGGCACCAAGTAGAAGGAACAGGAAAAAAAGCACAGAGGTGTTTTGATCGGAGGGTAGCACAAAAAGGTGCTAAAGGCAGGGCAGACACATGTAGAAATGAAGTACCTGATGGCTGTCAGGACAGAAACTGCTCCCCACATAGTCTTGACAACTTTGGGATATATCCAACCTCACTGGAGCTGCCAGAATGGCAGTAGTAAGTATGGGCACATTAGGGGTTAATGCTTCAGAGAAGGCGACTGCTCTAAGATGCTGGCTAAGTTGGGGGTGGGGATGGTTGATGTTAGAGATAGCAGGTTCAAAAGAACAGAGAAGACAGAAGTGGAAGGAGCCAGCCAGTCAGATGGTCTGAAAGGCACAGAGAGGATGCAGTAAGGGCAGATCAGATTTGTCAGCAGAGGGTGGGCATCACCTACAGAATAAATAACCAGTAGGATGTCATTTGGTGACTGGGGGATCAAGAGTGTTGGTCCATGATAAAGCAACAGGAACAAAGAGAGCTGCTCTACAGCCAAGAGGGCAAAGAGAGCAGGAGCTGCTGAGCAAAGGGGGCCAAGGAGATTTATAGAGTTACCAGCACCCCAAGGGCTACATGGGACATACCTGAAAACAGAAATAACCTAGGTCAGACCATAAAGGCCCACCCAACTGCAGATAAGACATCAGTCACTTCCCACACATCCATACTGTTTGGACTTACGAGTCTTTGACCTGAGGGAAAAGAGCCAGAACCCAAGTGTGCACGCACATGCATTTACACATCTACATGTGTGTGCGCACTTATGAAATAAAGGGTTTGTGTCTACTAAGTTCAGTGCATGCTACCGAGGGGCATCCCAGGCCTCAGCCAAGTTCTTTGAGTGACATCTAAAGCCAGCAGCTAAAAAGTGAAGAACAAAGCCAGGGTTGAAGTAGATTTGGCCTTCTAAAGAGATGTCCTCTCTGTCTGTCTCTCTCCCTCCCTCCCTGCTTTTCTGGAATCATAAAGGCCAGAAGTTATCTAAGGCCTAGGGCAACAGAGAAGCCTTTAGTGTGTTGGCTTACAGCCGCTCACCACAGCCTAGATTCCCACTGAAGAGTTACATTCTGGAGGCCCCCAAACGCATTTAGAAAGTACAGCCAAGAGAGACACTCATATGTGTGTTTCGAGTATACAGACGAATCCAGAGGAGAAAGCTCAGCAGGGTCAGATGCCTTACTTTTTAAGGGCAATAAAGTGTATTCTACACAATTTTCTCCCAATAGTGATGTTTACTCTGCATTATCAAGCTCATGGATGCAGAATCATCTGTGTAACAAATCTCTGATTATGTCTGAGGTGTCTGAGAGAGCCTTCCAGAGAGGTTTCACTGAGGTGGGAAAAGACCCACCCCGAAAGTTTGCAGCAGTTCCCAGCAGGTTGAATCTGGGACTGAATAAGAAGAAAGCAAGCGGAGAACCAGGATTCATATCTTCCTGATGTCTAAGTAGAACTCGCTCTCTGACTGTTATTACCCCCACCCCACCCTGCCATGCTCGTGCACCTTAAAGCTGTGAGCCGAAACACACCCTTTGTCAGGTATTTCTCACACAGTCCTATTAACAATTAACCCACCCAAATGCCCACCATCCATTCTAACCCACCTCATGATAGCTGTCCCTGGCCAGAAAACCATGTCCAGAGAAAACATGTCTACATTAGCGAGATACCAGCCCTCACAGATGTCTTTTTCTCACTTTCAGGCTCCTTCACATTCAGCCGGAGCCCTCAGTCTATTTTCTCAGGATTATCAGTAGCCATTTCACACGCATGTTTACCAAAGGCAAAAAGGTTGGTCAGCTTCCCACCGCAGAGTCCCTGAGGCACAGAAAGGGAGGGGGCTGCCCTGCTGTCCACCAAGATCCTCACCCCTCTACTGAAGCCAATACCCAGTTAGTTATCAGTAACTGTGCCCCGTCCAGACACTACCTGAACATGACTCCAAAGGGAAAGCTGTTTTCCACCTTTCAAAATAGGATGCCTAAGCAAGTGTGGGTGGGGAGATAAGACTAGAAGGAGTCATGCTGGGGCTTCGAAGGCACAGAACAGAATCAAAACACCGGGGTGGGTCCAATAGGCATGGCTCAGAAGTGCAAATGCTCAAGAGAACACCCTGAAGTCACTGCAAATGTGAGTATTAACACTGTCAGAATGCAGACACCATGGGTCGGCAGCTAGGCAGAAAGCCCCTGAGTTTTTCCCCCAAGGTGTCAACAGGAAGCCTTGACTGCTCAAACTGAACTAGAAATGAATTGGCTGCTGCACCACGCATTTCTAAATCAGACACTACTGGTATGAACTCACACAAAGGGCTTCCCAGACAGAGCCAGCCCATTTTTGTTTTAGAGGTGGACTCTGTAGAGGAGGACCGGGCCACACGCCTCAGGTTTATTTCAAAGGCTGGATCACCATCCAACTCTCCAGCGGAGAGCCTAGAAAAGCCTTCAGCTAAGTAAAACAAAAACTTGAGTTAGTTAAAAGTGGCTACAAGCTCTTCTGCCTAGTCACTAGCTGCATCCCTGGGTCTTATCAGGAAAGGGACCAGTAAGACTTAGCTCTCAGATGCAGCACTTATCAGGGTAAAACATGTATACACACCCCATTCATAAATGTCTATGTGCAAGCTGGCCTCCGTTTCAGGGCTGTTGGGAACCACAGGTTGTCCACTCAGGGTAGGGGTATTAAGGTAGCAGGTGACGGACCTCTGAGCATAGGAGAGGGCAGAGAGAAACGTGTTAATCTTAAATACATCAAGGGCGGGGGGGCATAACCCTGCATGGAGAAATAAATCCACAGCACAATACTTACACAGGCAGCAACTTCCTGAAAGGTGATGCTCTATCAGCGTCGAGCCGCATGAGCCACGACTCTAGCTCACCAGCATGACTGCCCACAGAATGTCTGTCACTAGAGATCCCAGACATCTTCACCTTGACAGCTCACTCCTCTTGCATGTTTGTTTGAATTTTTAATTGTTGGTAAGTTCTAACTAATGACAAATGGTTGGCAAATTTTAACTGTTAATAAAAATCAGCCCTGGTCCCCTGCCAATCAATCTCAGATTTCATCTACATTTCTTCCAGCTATTCTCTAAGAAAAAAAAAAAAAAAAAACTACTAAAACAGGAGCAAGAAATGGAGAAGCAAACAACCTGGGTTTTGTTTGTGTGGTTGGTTGGTTTTTTTTTTTTTTTGGTTTTATTTTATTTTATTTTGGTGTTTTGTTTTGTTTTGCTTTGTTTCTTGGTTTTTCGAGACAGGGTTTCTCTGTATAGCCCTGGCTGTCCTGGAACTCACTTTGTAGACCAGGCTGGCCTCAAACTCAGAAATCCTCCTGCCTCTGCCTCCCGAGTGCTGGGATTAAAGGGGTGCGCCACCACGCCCGGCTATTTTTTTATTTTTGAGGAGTCCAATCTGCCTCGCAGGATGGGTGCTCATCAATAAGCCAGCGTGGGGACTGAGCCACGTCTCACATTTCCTCAGCTACCCAAGTGCCTACTGTGTTGTAAGCTCTCTCCTAGGATTCTGGGACCTGAAGGCAGGAGACAGAGATCCCTGCCCACACAGAGCATACAGCCTATATACATTCTCCAGTAACTCTGCATAGCTTACTATTGCTTCTCACATGCAGAGAACCAGGATTTGAGAGTAAAACACCGTGTTCACATGGGCCAGACTCACACCACCCAATACAGTAGCCACAAGCTCTCGAAAGTGCATAGTGTATACAAAATATAGCATAGATTCCAAGGACTTGATATAAAGGAAGGAAAGAAAATATCTCCTTTACGTGTTTTTGCACAGATTATTAAAATAGTTAAGCAGACAAATCGATTTATTGTTTAAATGAACTTTACCAGGTTTTTGGTCCCATATGTTTCTGGGACAGCACTGACTCTGTCTGCTACATAGTTAACAATAAAGAAATGAAAGCCTGAAGTGGTCAGGGGTCTGTCTGGATCAGTGCCCAGGCGCCCCCCAGTGAGGGGCAGCCTACAAGAGGCAAGGGAGAAAGCACAAAGTCTACAACAGTCTGGAATGGGGCACAGCAGCAGTGGCGGTGCCGGCTTCTAGAGGAACAAGCCAGAGCAAACACCGTGTGTCTTCTTAACCCTACTCTTTCCTCTATATCCCCATAGTCCACATGCTAGCACTGGAGCCTCAGACAGCTGCTGAGTCCTGATGCCTGACTATGTCTAACTATGACAAACAGGGGCAGGGGTCACCACAGTGCATGGGGGAGGAGGGGTGTCAGAGACAGACAGACAGGCCACATAGAAGGTGCCTGGTCTCATCCTGTAAGGCCAAGTATGGAAGCTAAGGGATCCTGGGTGGAATGAGGGGATGGTTCATAATCCCTGGATAACTTTCTTCAGTTTTTGTGATGGGGCCGGACGAGGAGGCAATGGGGGATGGCTAAACAACAACAACGCCCTTCCGTTCAATATTAAAATTTTTAAATTAAAATAAAAACTAGAAAATGTGCAAAAAAAAAAAAACCCCTATAACATACTGGAGTAGAGAGATGTATGGTGAATGGTGAAGCAGTCCTCTCAGAGGAGAGATCCATCAGAGCCTGCACAGAGATCAGAGGGGAATGGACTGTGTTCAGTTGTTTTTTTGTTTGTTTGGGGTTTTGTTTTTTGTTTTTTTTTCTATCCAAATATCTAAGTCTGTAATTTGCACAGCAAAGGAGGCCAGCTAAAGAAGACCTGCCCATGGGACAGCAAGAAAAGCATCAGGAAATAACAATCTTGGAGGAAGGTAGGGTTAGGGTTAGGTTTAGGGTTAGGGTTAGAGTCCTCAGGGATGGGCAGATCCTAGGCGCTGAGTGCTCCAGGCACACAGGACTGAGCACTGGCCAGAGCCAGGGAGGCGGGCTGATGCTCTCATCTAGCTCCTGTCCACAGTCCCCTCTAAACCAGGTCAGCGAGGACAGTGAGAAACAAAAAAAGTCAAAACGAAAGAGTCAGCAGAGCAAGCAGCTGAGTGAACACAGGGGAGAGAGAGAGAGAGCACGAGAAAGGCTGAGCAAGAGAGAGTGAGCTAGGGCTGGGAGGACAGGGAGGGCTGAGGTGCTCAGGGGTGGGGCTAGAAGCCGGCCAGCCTTAGAAGTTTCAGCTGTTGATCAATGCAGGCACCTTTCCTCTGCTCCAAGCCTACAGAGGTTTCACTAAAAAGATCAAGAAACCATCCAGCCTTGTGAACCAGGCGCTCCTGACACAGAAAGCAAGCTCCATCTGGTCCCTTAATCCAGCAGGATAGCCACTTCAAGCATGCTTCTGCCTCTGCAAAGAACAGCAGGCAGCACCCAGCAGAGAGAGTGCATATTCACATGACAGACGCATGTCTGCACACAAGGCCATGCATGCACTTTCTAGGCAGGGGTGAGGACTTTGCAGTGACCACAAACCCACACTTTTCTGGGGTCCACGTGCAAGGACAACTGAGAGAAAAACAAGTTCTTCAAGTATGTCAGAAAGCCAGGCCAGCTCAGCTCACCTCTAAAGCTCTTCCACAGGCCTTTCACATATCATTCCCTTGGCCTGCCTGCCTGGCACCTGGCACACACCACTTAGGAAGCACCTTCTGACCCAAACACCATTATCCAAGAAAAAGGGACCACACAGTGTAAGGACCCACAGTGGAAAATGCTCTGAAACCACAGAACACAGAGCTACTTCGTGTCAGTAATTACTTCTTCATAGGAAGGGCTTTTTCCCCCTGTTGTTTCAAAACGCTCTGCAAACACTTCAAGAACAAGCTCCCAGGGCCCAGCTGTACAGAATATTAATTTGAAACACTTCAGAAGACTCCCTTACAAAGCTGAGTTATGTAAAGATGTTGTCTATAAACCTTCTGAACTCTAAGCCAAAACTCCCTTTCAATGAACGCATCCAGTCAAAAGGTTACAAAGCGGGAGAAACCTCAGGTTCAAGAAATTAGAAGGTCAGCTTTTCTCAAGTAGCTTTAAGCTCACAAGCACTCCTTCAAATATGGAAAAGCTGGTGCCATCATAATACTATTTCAACAGCTACAGTCAAAACAGTGAGATTGTAGAAGGTATCTCCCCATATTGGCCTGTTACCTCAATAATGAGAAAAAAACCAACAGACTAGTTTTAAACCAAGAAACACCTCAGATTCTGACTCACTCCCTATTAATCTCCAAACATTCAGAGAGAGATAGAGGAGAGAGGAGAGAGTGTCCAGGATGTCAGGAAAGAGATAAGAACCCCCTAACCATCATCTTAACTCTTAGCCCATCTTTGCTTCTACAGCTTTTCTTAGTAATATAGGCTGTCCTTCTTCCATGGCTGATTCTACGACAGCATAGCATAGAAGAGAGATGAAGACAGGGTACTACTTAGTAGATGAAGCTGGGAAGGGAGGACAGGAGGGAGGGAGGAAGGAAACATTCAATGCAGCTTTCCAGTTCTGTTGCAGCTGAGCCTAACTAACAGTACAACAGGGCTCAACAGTCCCCTTTTAAATTGCTTTCATTGCTGAGTGGTTCCTGGACTTTCCCATGGGCAATGCAATCTGCCTGCCCTTGGACACTGGGGGATGCATCCCCACTGGGGTTGGTGATGGGAGGGCAGAGGCTGGAAGTCCTGCAGAAAGCTTGGTAACTATACTTGCAGCAGAGCTAGAAAAGCTGGAGAGTAAGCCCTTGGCACTCCACTCACACTCAGAGCAACAGGCCAGGGGCCAAGTCCTCCCTTGTGAGTTCACAAACTTAATCTCTAGATACAAGGTAGGTATTATGGGAGAAACTCAGACTAAAGAGTGTGACTGCTGGTTCTCAGTGCACACACTAAAGTTACTCAAAACTTCGGGACCTTTCTTTTAGTAACAGTCTAGAGATCGCTCAACAACCCCCACAATTTTAACTATAGTAAGCAACATCCTGTGTATATACTGGGACAATTATTCCACACATCGAACTCGCTCGCCATCTAAAAGTTTCTTAAACCAAAGTGTCTCTTCAGAGAGAAGGTTTCAGCTGTCCGATCCGGATACTAAGATACTAAGCCCTCCATCCCCACAAACAAGGCCAGCAGAGGACAGGACTACTGGTGGTTCAGCTGTAGCAGCTGGGAGACAAAAGTGGCTCTTCGTTACTCCTCACCCCACACCCTTCGACTGCGGGATAAGATGTGGAAAAACAATCACACCTCCGGTGACTTCCAGCAAGATAGAATTCTTGGTAAGCCTTCCTACCACCCTGTTGGCTGCCTGACTAGCTTTCTGGCTCCCTCGCTGCCTTGCCAAGCAAATTACAGTGGAAGTTGTTGCAGCCAGCAATGGCCACCTCCTTCCCAGAGTAGCGGGGGCAGCTGGGGGCCTAGTTTAGGAGGATTTGACCATCTTAACTTTACTTCCAGAACACCAAACTCGTCATAATTCAAACTATTACATACACAGCTATTCTTAATAAATCAGTAAGTCTATTAAATCTTTCATTGTAAGCACTTTATCCTCAATTGAGGGAGGAGCTTAAGACTTGGGTCCGGGCTCTCCACATTAAAGGTTGAGAGGAGAGAAAAGAGGCCTAGACCACCTAGGGATGACAATCGATGCCGGTGGAAGTTTTGCATTCTTGAAACTCCAACAAGGCATTTCCTCACCAGCCATCCAGGACTTTGCGGTCTCCTGCCCTCCAGTCTGCCCGCGCTAGGTATAAAGGCTACCAGCTGGTACTGCAGGTTCCTCAACTTCTTCCTATGGAGAAGCCTCTCACCCTCCTCGCAAACTGCGATAAAGAAGTTCCTGACCGGACGATCCGGGAGCGGCGCCTCTAAGCCACCGACAGCACCGCTATCAGAGTCAACTGACTGACTACATGGCTTTCAGCCTACGCAGTAAGCGACTTTCGATCCCCAAAGGGGAGGAACCAGGTTTCACAGCCGCTGAATTCTCGAGAAGTTTCCGAGAGACGCGCAGCTTCGATCATTTGGCCGCGCTCGGTGTCCACAGTCCCAAAGGGAGAAGGATCTCAGCCGCCATCCCGGGCACCGAGCCCAGGAAACTGCCCTCCCCTCGCCGGCCAGGCGTTAGCCCCGACCGCTGCGTCTTCATCTGCGCCACCAAAACCGCGGGGTTCAAAATCGCCCGGGTTCCGGGCTCGGTGTGCGCACCACAGGGGCGCAGCTCAGAGCCGGAGCACCGACTAGGTGCAGGGAAAGAGCCCCCTACACTCCGGCTGCGGGGCCAGCAGGAACTCGCCCAAGTTTCCCAAAGCCCGGTCACAGTCTCCGAAAAGTTTGCGCTCCTTCACAGAGGAAAGTTTGCGTGAGGGACGCGGGAGCCGGGCCGGTCCTGACACCTGCTGGCATCTCTCCTCCATCCCCGGGGCATCCCACCAGGCTCTGCCGGGACTGACACTAAGCGGGAATGCGCGGCTCCCCCCCCCCCCCCCCCGGAGGGCCGCAGCAGCATCCTCCCACTGCGGAGGAGGGGAGTGTGGACTCACCTGGGCGTTGGAAGAGGAGGTGACTGAGGCAGGTGGTTGGCGTGGACAGCCCCCAGCAGGAGCGGAGCGGAGACTGCGGCCCCTAGACAGCTGCGGCGAGTGAGCGGTCCGGCCGCCGCCCCCTCCGATCTTAACCGGCCTGACCACTCCCCCGCGCCTCCCCGCCCCTGCCCCCGCCCCGCGGCCGGCCTCCCGGGGGAGCCAGGGCGGGGCGCGCCGGCCAGGGCCCCGCGGGATCCTTGCGCCCCGCGCTGACGGCGGGGGGCCGGACGAACGCCGCCCTCTGATTGGCTCCTCGGGTCAATGGTTGCCGAGAGACGAGTAAACCTCCGGCGGCGCAAAGGGGCGGGGTGACCAGGAGGCAGCGTTGCGCAGGCGCAATAGAGAGGCGCTTTGTGGGCGGCGAACAAACTTTGGGGTTGAGGGCACAATTTCCCTCTGTCTTCTCCGCTCCTCTCCGCTGTCTTCTTTAGCTTTCCCTTGCCTAGACTGTCTTCCCCTCTACCCCGCTTGTTCCCTGGCGGGCGCGTCTTCTTTCAAACTTTTAGGCGCTCCTCGCCCCAGTGCTCTCCGGTTTCCGGGAGCCGGGAGTGGAAGCCCACGCCTGCCTCGCGCGGTGTTTGTGAAGTCGGAAAACTCTTAGGTGGGCCCTGGAAATCTTTCTGATTCCTCGAGCAAATTGGCTGGAGGTGAGGTCGTGGTCCTGGGGGGAAGGAAGCAGCTGTGGCCGCGTGGACCACCTGTGTGCAATTGGCTAACCCGGGAAGCCATCGCCAAAGCCTTAAGCACAGCTACTCAGCCCTCCAGAGAGCAGCGCTGGTCTTTGCTGCTTGTTACTGCTCGCAGGTGTGGGACACACACACACACACACACACACACACACACACACACACACACACACACACACACACACACACACACACGCTTGTTACTGCTCGCAGGTGCGGGACACACACACTTACACTGCCCTTAATTTCCTTGCACATAGTTGATGGCTCCGCTTCAGAATTAAGGCTGATGAGTGGAACTCTCCTTCACCACTTAACTATCCGGAAAGCCTTGCAAGAAGCTATTGTGGTTTGGTCTTTATTTTAAGACAATGCCTCCTGAACCCCAGACAGGCCTCTTAAGTAGCCTTGGCTCACCTTTAACTGATCCTCCTCTGTGCATCTCCCAACTGCTGGGATTATAGGCGTGGTCTACCACGCCCATCTTTACTGACTGTCTTGACCTATCCTCCAAAAAAACTTTCCCATCTGTAGTATGGGAGGAAGGACGGGATAACTGTGAGATCAATATTATAGAAATAGCTATTAATCATGCACTGCTTGGTAAAAAGTTCATGCCAGGTACTAAATAAATCAGAAAGCAGTCGTTAATAAACACTTGTTGAGTTTCGTTTGACCCTCTCCTGGGTACTGGGGCCTAGATGGCTTCCTGAATCGGTGCTCTCCTCTGCCCTCTCCACCTCTGTGGAGCGTGAGTACCCGGCAGTGTCTGCTAGGCTATGAAGAGTTCTCATACATGCACATGCTTTCTCTGGTAGGGGAGGCGAATTCCCAAAACTAAAACTGTAAGACATCAGTATGAGAACTTACATGTTCTTGAACACAAATTCAGGATATATGGCCAGCTTTCTTGTTGATAATGTGAGCCCTTTCTGATCTCACAGTGTCTTTTATTGTGTGCAAAATGATGGGTGTGTGTACCCACAGAGCTGTCACCCAGAACATTTCCAGCTTAGCCGTGGCCCCTGTCACTCAATAGATTACATGGTTACCAATATTAAGAACTCAGTCTTCATATGCCGGTATTTGAACTATTCATGGGGAAACAGAGGGTGAACATTTTTCTATCCATGAGATTTCATTCTTCACTAGTGCATATTCATTAAATAACCAACACTTTATGCCCTCAGCTTACCGTCTGATAGGCACTTCATTTGCTTCAGGTTTTGGACAATCCGTTGTGAAATTGCTGTCAACATTCTTCCATATGTCTACTATACAGCATTCATTTATGTCAAGCACACGCTTGGAGACTGGAAATTCTGGTTCACAGAGTATACACACATGTTAACCTTTAAATATATTTCCAATTATCTGGGTTATAAAAATAACAACCAAAGGAAAAACAACAAGCTTAAACCATAAAACAGACAAAAGTAGATCTATCCGTAAAGCAGAATGGGTAGTCTGTTTAATGTTTCAACCAGCACTGTAAAGATCCTGATGACCCCACACATTTACCATTTTGGTATCATGGTGTTTAAAATGTCTTTAGTTACACTTTATTATTGGAGGGGGGGGGGTTATGCATGCCACAGTGGGAGGGCATTGAACAACTCTTTGGAGCTGCAGCTCTCCACCATGTGGGGTCTGGGGGTGGAACCGAGTTCATCCTCAGGCTTAGCCACAAGCTGCTTTACTCACTGAGCCATCTCCTTAACCTAAGTGCTTTCTTTGTAAATTTACAATAGGGATGTATATTTCATTATAATTAGGCATTCATTTCTCTGGTGACCAATGCTGTTGAGCAACTTTTCAGATGTCTGTCATCCATTATGATGGTCTTTGAGGAGAAGTATCTATTTGTGTCTTATGCCTGTTTGAACTATATTCAGTTCTTCACATATTCCAGATATAACTCCTTATATCTATTCCAAATCCCTTCTCTCAACCTGCAGCTGACTTATAGCTTACTGTTATTATCAGACTAAAAGAGTTTCTTAATTTTCAATCAGCCCAATGTACCAGTCTTATTTCTAATGCTTAGTGTTTTGCACCCTGTTTAAGGAATCTCTGCCTAGCCCAAAGCCACAACGATGATGATTGCCTCTGCACTCTTCTAAGAATTGGGTTTCAAGCCTTGAGGAAATAGCTGCCCTTCTGCAAGGCTCCAATCTCAATAACATTTAAGCAAATTATTACCTTGGCCTTTGACTTGGATCTGGTCATCAGAGGTCATTGATAGTAGTAGATGTTTTAGTTAGCATGCACATTAGTGGTTTTCACCATGGTGTTTCAGACGTACATGTTTGCCATATGCTTTGTTCTGCCCCCTCTCAGGTCTCTCCCAGGCCCCCTCCTGGCTGGCTGGCTGGCTCTTCTCTTCCCTGTTAGCCCCTTCTGCTCTCTTACCACAAGTAACTTCTAAACCTAAAGTTTGATCTGCCCTTTGCTTAGGTGACATTTTGTTCAACTTCCTGAACAAATTAGGCAATTCTGTGATGGGGAGACGAGGAGGGCAGAATCCAGAAATGAAAGTGGTTCTAGTCCCACAGTGTGTACTTTCCCTCTGGCTACTCCCACCCCCAACCCCTACCCCCAGCCTTGCTCAACGCTTTTAGAATCTGTGTTTCTTTCTTCTTATTTTTAAATACACCGTGTTCTTTCTACCTTATAAACCATGCCACCTTGAAGTTGGCAGGAGGCTCAGGAGGTTGCCAGGTCCTGCCCACTGCACATGGAACCAGATATTTAAACTGTCCATGCAAGACTCTTGGTGTCTCCTTGCCAGATTCCAGCCTCTGCTGGCATATAGCCAATCAAAATGCTTCAAGAATCTTTCTTTCTTTCTTTCTTTCTTTCTTTCTTTCTTTCTTTCTTTCTTTCTTCCTTCCTTCCTTCCTTCCTTCCTTCCTTCCTTCCTTCCTTTCTTTTTTCATTCAGAATAATCCACTGGTTTGTGCCTGGAGAAACCAAGGGTGGGAAAACAGGTGAAACAGTCTTCAAAATGCAGGAGTGCCTTCTCTAAGAATAACCCTAGAAATTTCATGTCTCAGTAAAATTATTTTCAGGACTCCAGCAAATCAAAGGAATGCCACCATTACTGTCTTTATTGGGTAGGAAAGACTTTTGGAATAGTGGTCACTTGTCCCCTACTTTATCAGTTTCCGATGTCCTGACTTTTTGATTACATTATCTCAGAGTGAGTTGTCATAATATTTATTCAAATATCTTCCAAGTATCTTCCTTAACATGATTGGTGTCAGCATTATTAATATGCTTAAAGTGGGTACAGGACCTCAATAAGAACATAGATCAATGGATGTCCCTCCACACTAAGCAAATTTATGCTGTCTACATACAGATTAAAAAAATAAAGGAATAGCAAGGTGATTATAATATACTTCCATACAGATGCTTTGTCTGTACCTCAGTGAGTCAGGGGCAAGGAGGATTCTGGTTTCCCCTCCCCTGACCTTCATTTCCTCTCTGGTTTGTTCAGGCCAATATGCATTTTGTTTGTTTGTTTTGGGTTTGGGTTGTTGTTTTGTTGTTGTTGTTGTTCTTCGGCACTGCAAAAAGATAGTTAACTTTGGAGTAAAAAGGTTCAGCTTTTATTTGTAAGGAAGCTGTGGTGGTTTGAATGACAATGATCCCATTGGTTTAGGGAGTGGCACTATTTGGAGGTGTGGCCTTGTTGGAGGAAGTGCGTCACTGAGGGTGGGCTTTGGGGTTTCAAATACTCAAGCCAAGCCCAGCATCTCATCATCCCTTCTGCATGCTGATCTGGATGTAGAACTCCCAGGTACCTCTCCGGACCACGTATGTCTGCCTGTGTACTACCATGCTTCCCACCATGATGACAATGGATTCAACCTCTGAGCTGCAAGCCACCTGCAGTTAAATGTTTTCCTTTATAAGAATTGCCACGGTCATGGTGTCTCTTCACAGCAGCAAGACGCAAATTAATACAGAAGTCTAGTATGAACAGGCCCTAGGACTTGGTATGAGTGAATGGAATAGTAAGAGGGGTGGTTGCACACTGACCTTGGCTGAGACAGTAGGCACGGCATAGTAGGAACAAAGAGGCAGGGATGGTGAAGGGAATATGGTGAGGAGGATATGATGGGACCCAGACAGCAAGAAGGATGACTGAGGCCCTGACAGAATATCAAAGCTGTGCCAACCCCCTCCTAGCCACCTCTAGTCTTTTTCTTCCCAGTTCTCTGAAGGTATGTCCTTGGGGAGAGGACACAGGGTCGAGTCAGGGGGCTTGTCTCCTCGGCCTATCCAAGCTATAAACTTGAATTTCATCAGTCTGAGTCTCAGTTTCCTGAGACAGAGACAGAAACAATGATGGGATTTACCTACTTGCTTCCTGGAGCTGTGTGTTAACAGAGGAAGGGGAGGAGACGGCAGGGTCCTTTGCCAACTTTTCACTTTCTTTCATTACTGGCTAAGACACGTTGTCAAGCAAGGCAGAAGACAGCAGGAAAGAATAAGTTCTCAGTACCGTATTTCTATGTTTGCCCTAACTTTGACAACCCCTATGTCTTACTGGAGGATTAAAGTTTTAACTCTCCTACTGGGAAGAGAGATTTCATGGGTGTGAATTCTTAATTGATCACCTCCTGTAACCGCTGGGTCAACACTGTAGAATCAGCCTTCCTCGGTGCAGACACTGCTAACCCAGGAGTCCGTTTCTATTAGTGGCTCCTGCTGTCTCCACACTCTTTGCCAAAGAAAGGGGATGCCCTGCTTCTGGGAGTGGCCCATTCCCCTAACGGGTGTCACTTCTGCTCACACCTGGGTCTTTCAGTCCTCATGTCTGTCTGGATTTTTAGTCTCAAGCACTCAAAAGTGACTTTGGCTGGTTTAAGCAAAATGGAATTTATTTAAAATCTATTAAGGGGCCCACAGAATCATGCTATTAGGCATGTGGCCTACAAGGCCAACCACAGGATAGGTACAGGAGACGTCTGGACATCATGATAGATCTAGGCCACAGGTGCTGCTGAGGCTGCTGACCCTGAAAACTGGATGTAATTGTCCCTGGTACCAACTGGTAAGCAGAATCTCTGTGTGAATGTCCCTGTTGCACGCCATCACCAGCTTCTTTCTCTTCATAATCTGGGATTGGAAGATGCATCCGTTTAACCCCACAGACAAAGAATGCCAGCCTGTGGCTTAGCTGCCGTTTCTGTCTTCACTTTGGGAGCCAGGTTCTGCCTCTCAAAGCAGAAAGTTCTCCAGAAGGAGGAAGCTCACGTGTTGGTGGCCAGGATATGTTCTCTCCCTTCTAGTGTCACGCCCAGTCTCCTGTGAGGTTTGTGCAGGCAGTTTGGCACCCTGTCATCTTCCTGGCTCTGGGACACAATGCAAACAAGTTTCTGAAGTCTTGAGCCTGAGGCCAGGAAAATGGATTCTTGAGAAGTTTCTAGGGTGGAGGCCATCCAGCTGGCCCTACCTTGCTATACTCCTCTCTTAGGCAGTGGCACTTTTCCTCTTCAAAATTCTTAGAATAGGCACTTAGTGGATGTCTGGTGGGAAGAAAAGAGGAGGGGGAAGGGATTTGGATACCCACCCCTTATTCAAGTCCCGGTTTCCATTCCTCTCTGCTTGTGGTGTCCATCATTCCACTGTCTTGGGCCTCTGTTTCCCCATCTGTTAAAAAAAAGAAAATCTATCTTGGTCACTCCTGTTGCCTCCAGCTCAGGCAGTGAGTGTCCGGGAGTGCAGGGCACAGGGCCTTGCTGCCCAAGGCACTTCGCTTTGCTTCGCGGGGCTGGCTACCCATAATGACAGTGTCCCGGGGACGGCGCTTGTGTAACAGGCAGATTTACCAAGAGGGGACCGACTGTTTGCTCAGCAGCTGAGCAGTCTATAATTAGACTGTCACAACATCAGCAAAAGTACAGGATCAATGTAATCAGAGAAGAAATGGAAAAGAACGCCGCATCAGTCAAAGCCTCCAGTGGGTCCCCGTGGTTTCCGGAGCGCTAATCGCCCAGGCGGGGCTCGATGCCCTGCTTGTGGGTTTCCTCCTGAGTGAAGACAAGGTTTGCTTAGGCAGACTAGGCCTGCCCTTCTCAGCCACCTGGTTCATTTCCTCATCTCTGTCCCCCTTTCCTCTGCTCACTGAGAGCAAACAGGACTTGCAGATCAAACTCATGGCTGAGACACGACTGATCTCCACCATATGCATGGGTCGGTTGAGTGGGGAGGGCTAGCTTCTCTAACTCAAAGATTCCTAGGTTCCATCTCAGCCCTGCGCAACCAGAAGCTGTGGGATGAGCACCAAAGACAGTCTCTGTGTGGCACATTCCAGGTGCTTACTATGCAAACGAAAAGCTGAGAACTGCTAGGCCATCTGCTGGTCCCAGCTCACAGTGGACTGGCCCTCTAGCGCCTACTGGACACCTGGGTGTTTCTAACAGTCTGACAGAGCAGCCAAAGGTAAAAAAATCCTTTTCGAGCCCAGGAATGATAATAGGCTTATGTCCCTTTTAATTATCTTAAGAATCCCAAGCTGCAGACATGTTTATCTCATTAATCCCTATGACACCTGAGCCCAGGGAGTCATGTCCAGTACCTATAGCTTCCATCAAAGTAGATCAGGGGTCACAAGCATCCTGAGATAATTGGGATCTGGGGGCTTGGAGCCTTTCCCCAGCCTGATTCTCACAGAATCAACTGGATTTTTTTTTTTAATCTGTGTGATTTATTTAGTAAACAGGTTTTTGATTTGTTTTGTTTGGTTTTTTACATTAATACTACATGGTAGAAAAAACACTAGAGACAAAAGGAAGGAGTAAATTATGACTGATGCCACTACAGTGTGTTTATATTTTTGTGTTTAACCGTCCACACTGTGCACGTGTGTTTGTGTGCACTCATACATGTACACTTTCCTGTATATGCAAAATCCCTGCAGAGAGAGATCCATGACCCGTGGGAGCAGGGCTACTGACAGGAACTCAATGAAGGGCAAAGGGAAGGGCCACCTGTATCAGTGACTCTCCTTGTTACTGTGATCGAATAGCTTACAAATGCAAGGGAAGAAAGGAAGCTTGGTTCTTGCTCAGTGGGCAGGTGCAGTCCATCATGGCTGGCAAGTCCAGGCCACAGGAGCTTGACAAAGCCAGTCACATTGTATCCATGCATAGGAAGCAGAAAGCAATGGATGATATCTGTCCTCATTTTCCATTTTTACTTTGTCTGGGACGCCACCCCTTGTGGAATGTCCCTACCCACATTTAGGGTTAGTCTTCAGACCCCTGTTAACCAAATCTAAGTAATCCTTCGCGTGCCCTTAAAAGGAATGGCTACACCTATAGAACTAACAGGAAATGGGAGGCCATTTCCACACTAGGTCTTAAGGGATAAAACGGTACCAGAACCTGGGGACAGTTGCTATGGCTACAAGAGGGCTACCTGACAAGATTTAGGTTAAGGAGTTCTGTATCAGCCCAATAAGCCCACCTACCCTACCTTCTGCAAACATGGGGATCTCTGCCTGTCCCTCCTATGAACTGCCCAGCTACAGGTAGATTGGTGCTACCACCGCAGACTCAGCAGGATGTAAAAGTGGGAGGGGGAAGGTCTGCATGGCACTCTATTGCTATGAAGAAACACGATGACCATGACAACTCTTATACAGAAAAACATTTAATTAATTAAAGAAAAACATTAATTCCAGTTCAGAGTTTTAGTCCATTATTATGGCAGGAAGCATTGTGGCACACAGACATGGTACTAGAGAGGCAGCTGAGAATTTTACATCCACGTCAGCAGGCAGCAGGAATCAAGAGGGACGCTGGGCCTGGCTTGACCATTTGAAACCTCAAAGCCTATCCCCCAGTGACATACTTCCTCGAACAAAGCCACCCTCCAGTAATGCCACTCCCTATGAGCCTATGGTGGCTATTTTTCTTCAGACCAATACAATTGGTTAAGCTGGTAAGACGCAATCTTCCATCTTTGGTGAGTTCCACTGCACTGAATCAGCATAAAGAATGACTGCTTTACAGTGTTTCCCCCACACTGTGAGCCAGGAACCCAGATTGCTAGCTCTAAGTCAACCAGTTGTTCAGTGAATGTGGACTCCTCCATAGGTGGAGTGCTGGATAGGAAGGGAGAACCAGAGGAGACCGGCAGAGCCTCAGCCTCCAGAAGCTTATAGCTTCATCAAGGATTTGGGGATGTGCTAAGACATATCAGCCAGACAGAAGGACAAGCCCTAAGAGAAAGAGGTAAAAGTATGTGTGTCCCCAAATTCATCTGCTGGAAATTATCTCCTCCTCTCGGTCCACAGGTGGCAGGTAGCATCTTTAAGAGGTGACTGAGTTGGGAGGTGTCGCCCTTGTGAGTAGATGACTGTTTTTCCTTTCTTCACAGCCAGGAGCCCCCTCCCCCACAAACACAGCCCTCAGTCTCGAATTGCCCAACTACCAGTACCAAGAGCTAAAAACCTTTTATGGTTTATAATTTACTTTGGGTTTATAATTTAATGTTTGTGGTGTTAATTGTAGCAACAGAAACTGAACTAAGGCCGGCTGTAGTGGCGCATGCCTTTAATCTTAGTACTCAGGAGGCAGAGGCAGGCTGATCTCTGAGGTTTTGGCCAGCCGGGTCTAGAGAGGGAGTTCCCTGTTAGCCAGGGCGACACAGGGAAATGCTGTCTCAAAAACAAACAGAAAACTGAACTAAGACAGACAGATACAAATATTTACACTAAGGATAGCTAATATTTTAGGCTCCTCACAATTGTGTTATTATTAAAAGACAGTCCCTACTATATATTGGTGGTGTTCTAAGTTATTTGCATATATTTACATTATTTAATCTCCCCAGATCCCCATGAGGTAGTCATAGGTTTCCCTGCCTCTGGCTCTCATGGACTCTCTGATGGCTGCTTGGCCAACTGGAATTCCCAAGTCTCCTTTCTGGCTATTCTCACATCTAGTGGGGATTGAAGATAAAGAAATGTTAAGTGTGCACACTGGGCACGCTTGACTGGTGCCCAGCTCTCGGTAATATGCTGCCTCCTACTTGGGTTTAACTGATGTCCCAACCCCAAGGCAGTTGACCTGGGGCTGCCAGTTGCCTTGCCTCACATTGGCCAAGCTGGGGTCACTCAGGGTAAAGCAGTGTCCTAGCCTGTGCTCTACTCAGCTTATGAAGGAAGAGAGTCCTCCCTCTGTGTGAGCTGGATGGTTACAGAACCCCCACCACTGTTTGCTGCCCCGAGATGACCCAGGCGTGTGGTGACTGACATACGGGTGGATGCAGAGGCACAGAATCAGGAGCACCAAACTGAAGGCCCCATTGCTTCCAAGCCTCTCTCCTCCAACAGTAGCACCTTCTCTAAGTGTTCTAGCCAATTATAGCTTTGATACCTAGAGGAATTTGTTTTCCAACTCAAACCTTGTGAGCTTACAGGTAAAGCAAGACTGAAAACATCACTGTAGACTATTTAAGGGCTGTCCTGGTCTTCTATCATCTGTTCTGAAGCTATCCATCTCTGTTTTCCTGACCTGTGGATGAGCACCAGCTCGCCAGTGGAAGTGGAAGCCTGGACTGGCAACCCAGTAGAATCCTGGACCCCACAGAGGAGCCAGTGCTGCAGCCTGAAGGACAGGACTTGGGTTCCACTACGGTGAGAGTCTGCATTCCCAGGTCACACTTGCTGGGCTCCATTCTTACTTAGCCTGCTCCTCCGGGTTAGTTATTTGACCTTGATAATGAACTGATGACACTGAGCTAAGACCATTCCTCTGCATTGAAACTGTGCCCCCCTCCAAGGGAGGAGGGGGCTTCTAAAATGCAGGAAGCTGAGGACACTATTCAGGCCCAGAACATTCAAAAGATAAGACTTACAAGACACCTACCAAAAGTTTTATTTTGTTTTTGTTTTTTTTCCTTTTGGTGTGTTTGTGTCTGTGTGGGTGTCTGTGTGTATGTATGTCTCTGTGTGTGTCTGTGTGTGTGTGTCTGTCTGGCACATGACACAGTGTTCATGTGGAAGTTAGAGGACAGCTTTTAGGATTTGGTTTTCTCCTGCCATGTGGGGTCTGGAGGTCAAAATTGGATCCTTGGGTTTATCCCACAAGTGCTTTGGCATACCGAGCCATCCCTGCAGTCCCAGAAGGCTTACATAGGAGCAATAAACCATTGCAGAGAGAAAGAAGCTTCAGCAGAAGTGCCTACAAGCTGTGCAAGGAACTCTAGAGCTGCAGCTTTCTTGGGCTGTCACCCCAACTTATGGCGAGGCAGCTGCCTGAGTCTCTCATGTTCCAATAAATACCCATGCTCCCGTACGCAAGCCCAATAAACTCACTGGCTTATCAAACTAGGCTCCTTTCTTTCTCATTGGTGTCCTACAGGAGCAAATAAACATTTATTCACAGCTTCCCAGGAAAAGTCATGCAATAGAGGATGCCTCTCCCACCAGGATGTATCAATGACCAAATGGCTAATCCAGGGGCCGTAAGTATGTGGTAACTGAAGTTGTTGGTTTTTTTTTTTTTTTCAAAATAACAATAAAACTTTATTTAAAAAGAAATACCTAGGGAATTAATTTGGCAGTGTATCCATAAAACATTACTGGAAGTATTTTTTTTTAATTTTTAATATTTTTATTACATATTTTCCTCAATTACATATCCAATGCTATCCCAAAAGTCCCCCATAGCGCCCCCCACTTCCCTACCCACCCATTCCCATTTTTTTGGCCCTGGCATTCCCCTATATTGGGGCATATAAAGTTTGCAAGTCCAATGGGCCTCTCTTTCCATTGATGGCCGACTAGGCCATCTTTCGATACATATGCAGCTAGAGACAAGAGCTCCGGGGTTCTGGTTAGTACATCATGTTGTTCCAACAATAGGGTTGCAGATCCCTATAGCTCCTTGGGTACTTTCTCTAGCTTCTCCATTGGGAGCCCTGTGATACATCCAATAGCTGACTGTGAACATCCACTCCTGTGTTTGCTAGGCCCCGGCATCGTCTCACAAGAGATAGCTATATTTGGGTCCTTTCAGCAAAATCTTGCTAGTGTATGCAATGGTGTCAGCGTTTAGAAGCTGCTTATGGGATGGATCCCTGGATACGGCAGTCTCTAAATGGTCCATCCTTTCATCACAGCTACGAACTTTGTCTCTGTAACTCCTTCCCTGGGTGTTTTGTTCCCAATTCTAAGAAGGGGCACAGTGTCCACACTTTGGTCTTCATTCTTCTTGAGTTTCATGCGTTTAGCAAATTGTATCTTATATCTTGGGTATCCTAAGTTTTGGGCTAATATCCACTTATCAGTGAATACATATTGTGTGAGTTCTTTTGTGATTGTGTTACTTCACTCAAGATGATGCCCTCCAGGTCCATCCATTTGGATAGGAATTTCATAAATTCATTCTTTTTAATAGCTGAGTAGTACTCCATTGTGTAAATGTACCATAATTTCTGTATCCATTCCTCTGTTGAGGGACATCTGGGTTCTTTCCAGCTTCTGGCTATTATAAATAGGGCTGCTATGAACATAGTGGAGCATGTGTCTGTTTTACCTGTTGGGACATCTTCTGGATATATGCCCAGGAGAGGTATTGCTGGATCCTCCGGTAGTACTATGTCCAATTTTCTGAGGAACCGCCAGACTGATTTCCAGAGTGGTTGTACAAGCTTGCAATCCCACCAACAATGGAGGAGTGTTCCTCTTTCTCCACATCCTCGCCAGCATCTGCTGTCACCTGAATTTTTGATCTTAGCCATTCTGACTGGTGTGAGGTGGAATCTCAGGGTTGTTTTGATTTGCATTTCCCTGATGATTAAGGATGTTGAACATTTTTTCAGGTGCTTCTCTGCCATTCGGTATTCCTCAGGTGAGAATTCTTTGTTCAGTTCTGAGCCCCATTTTTTAATGGGGTTATTTGACTTTCTGGAGTCCACCTTCTTGAGTTCTTTATATATATTGGATATTAGTCCCTTATCTGATTTAGGATAGGTGAAGATCCTTTCCCAATCTGTTGGTGGTTTTTTTGTCTTATTGATGGTGTCTTTAGCCTTGCAGAAGCTTTGCAGTTTCATGAGGTCCCACTTGTCAATTCTCGATCTTATAGCACAAGCCATTACTGTTCTATTCAGGAATTTTTCCCCTGTGCCCATATCTTCAAGGCTTTTCCCCACTTTCTCCTCTATAAGTTTCAGTGTCTCTGGTTTTATGTGAAGTTCCTTGATCCACTTAGACTTGACCTTAGTACAAGGAGATAGGAATGGATCGATTCGCATTCTTCTACATGTTAACAACCAGTTGTGCCAGCACCATTTGTTGAAAATGCTGTCTTTCTTCCACTGGATGTTTTTAGCTCCCTTGTCGAAGATCAAGTGATCGTAGGTGTGTGGGTTCATTTCTGGGTCTTCAATTCTATTCCATTGGTCTATTTGTCTGTCACTATACCAGTACCAAGCAGTTTTTGTCACAATTGCTCTGTAGTAGAGCTTTAGGTCCAACATGGTGATTCCACCAGAAGTTCTTTTATCCTTGAGAAGAGTTTTTGCTATCCTAGGTTTTTTGTTATTCCAGATGAATTTGCAGATTGCACTTTCTAATTCGGTGAAGAATTGATTTGGAATTTTGATGGGGATTGCATTGAATCTGTAGATTGATTTTGGCAAGATAGCCATTTTTACAATGTTGATCCTGCCAATCCATGAGCATGGGAGATCTTTCCATCTTCTGAGATCTTCTATAATTTCTTTCTTCAGAGACTTGAAGTTTTTATTATACAGATCTTTCACTTCCTTAGTTAGAGTCACGCCAAGATATTTTATATTATTTGTGACTATTGAGAAGGGTGTTGTTTCCCTAATTTCTTTCTCAGCCTGTTTATTCTTTGTGTAGAGAAAGGCCATTGATTTGTTTGAGTTAATTTTATATCCAGCTACTTCACCGAAGCTGTTTATCAGGCTTAGGAGTTCTCTGGTGGAATTTTTAGGGTCCCTTATATATACTATCATATCATCTGCAAAAAGTGATATTTTGACTTCATCTTTTCCAATTTGTATCCCTTTGATCTCCTTTTGTTGTCGAATTGCTCTGGCTAGGACTTCAAGTACAATGTTGAATAGGTATGGAGAAAGTGGACAGCCTTGTCTAGTCCCTGATTTTAGAGGGATTGCTTCAAGCTTCTCACCATTTACTTTGATGTTGGCTACTGGTTTGCTGTAGATTGCTTTTATCATGTTTAGGTATGGGCCTTGAATTCCTGATCTTTCCAAGACTTTTATCATGAATGGGTGTTGGATCTTGTCAAATGCTTTTTCCGCATCTAACGAGATGACCATGTGGTTTTTGTCTTTGAGTTTGTTTATATACTGGATTACGTTGATGGATTTCCGTATATTGAACCATCCCTGCATCCCTGGGATGAAACCTACTTGGTCAGGATGGATGATTGTTTTGATGTGTTCTTGGATTCGGTTAGCAAGAACTTTATTGAGGATTTTTGCATCAATATTCATAAGGGATATTGGTCTGAAGTTTTCTATCTTTGTTGGGTCTTTTTGTGGTTTAGGTATCAGAGTAATTGTGGCTTCATAGAATGAGTTGGGTAGAGTACCTTCTGTTTCTATTTTGTGGAATAGTTTGTGAAGAACTGGGATTAGATCTTCTTTGAAGGTCTGATAGAACTCTGCACTAAACCCATCTGGTCCTGGGCTTATTTTAGTTGGGAGACTATTAATGACTGCTTCTATTTCTTTGGGGGATATAGGGCTGTTTAGATCATTAACCTGATCTTGATTCAACTTTGGTACCTGGTATCTGTCTAGGAACTTCTCCATTTCATCCAGGTTCTCCAGTTTTGTTGAGTATAGCCTTTGGTAGAAGGATCTGATGGTGTTTTGGATGTCTTCAGGATCTGTTGTTATGTCTCCTTTTTCATTTCTGATTTTGTTAATTAGGATGCTTTCCCTGTGCCCTCTAGTGAGTCTGGCTAAGGGTTTATCTATCTTGTTGATTTTCTCAAAGAACCAGCTCCTTGATTGGTTGATTCTTTGAATAGTTCTTCTTGTTTCCACTTGGTTGATTTCGCCCCTGAATTTGATTATTTCCTGCCGTCTACTCCTCTTGGGTGAATTTGCTTCCTTTTGTTCTAGTGCTTTTAGGTATGTTGTCAAGCTGCTAATGTGTGCTCTCTCTAGTTTCCTTTTGGAGGCACTCAGAGCTATGAGTTTTCCTCTTAGAAATGCTTTCATTGCATCCCATAGGTTTGGGTATGTTGGGTTTTTTTTTTAAGTCTGCTATTTTAACAAAAATAATTTTGTCCATGAAATTCTGTTTTCTCCCTTAAGAAGTGAAAGAATGTCCCAGACGATCTCTGTCTTAGGGTTTCTATTGCCGTGAAGAGACACCATGACCATGGCAACTCTTACAAAGGAAAACATTTAATTGGGGCTGGCTTATGGTTCAGAGGTTTAGTCCATTATCGTCATGGTGAGAAGCTTGCATGCAAACATGGTGCATGCATGGAGAAGGAGGGAAGAATTTTACATCTGGATCTGTAGGTTATAGGAAGAGGGTGACAGTGGGCCTGGCTTGAACATCTAAAATCTCAAAGCCCAATCCCTGTGACGTATGTTCTCCAACAAGGCCACACCTCCTAATTTCATTCAAACCACCAATCTCGTTGTACTCTTCCTGTCTGATGTGCTACTCTTGATAGTCTCATCCTGGAGCAGAAGGCTCTTCAGAGACCCTTTAACTGAAGAGTAAGAAGCTGTGGGTACCCAGGGCATCTTAACCTTACTGTGATGCCACCCCACCCTTCCCTGAGATATGAGGCAAGACTTTCTGCCAGATGTCCCAGGATCTTAAAGGGCAGAGATCCATTGATAAGTGGAGTCCACACTGGTCATCATACCCACTGCACACTGAGTGCCTGGCTGTGGGTAAAATAAGAATGGGTCTGAATATCCAAATTACTATGTTGGGGCATCAGATTCAGACATAAAATAGGGAGCCCCTCCATGTATCTTGAGGTGACTGTGAGAATTCTTTCAAGTAACCCATGAGATGAATGAAAGAATCATAGGGTCTCATGAGTATCTTTTCCTTCCCCATCTGTCTGTCCGTCCATCCATCTATCTCAGTGGTTCTCAACCCCTTTGGGAATCTAACCACCTTTTTGCAGGGGTCACCTAAGACCATCAAAAAACACAGATATTCATAATATAATTCATAACAGTAGTAAAGTTACACTTATAAAGTAGCAGTGAAAATAATTTTTATGGTTAGGAGTCACCACATGAGGGACTGTATTAAAGGGTTGCAGTATTAGGAGGGTTGAGAATCACTATTCTATCTGGAACCTGAGGCCACCAGCCACCACTACAGTAAGGAACACAGCTGGTGAAAGACTCTACCTTAGGTTGTGACGAAATGACCTTGTGGTTAGGACAATGTCACAGTTTTTAAAGTTACTGGATAATGAAACCAGAGTCCCAAGGTGACAAAGACCAAGGAAAGGTGACCTTCCAGGATCTAGGATACAATTGGGGAACTAAAGTATGTTGGCCATACTTGGGACCAACATACTCCCCACTCTCTATGATAGTCAATGGCTTCTCCTTTCAGACCACATCCCTAATGCTTTTGTTACCTAAAATTCAAACTCACACACAGGATTCAGTGGAGAGGGTGTTAGCAGCATGTTGGCATGTTGGCTGTCCCTCTACTACATGTGATCAGCTGAGGGGACAGAGGAGGTCAGGTCACCTAAGACCATCAGAAAACACAGATATTCATAATATAATTCATAACAGAGTGCAGAATGGATGCAGTTATCCAAAGAGCGTCCTAGGGACTTGTTCCTCCACAGAGGTAAGCCAGTGCCTTCACAGAAGCACCAGGCCTCACAGTTGGACTAGCCATAGGTTTTCAGAGCATAGCAGACCAAAGTCCTCACAAGCCTGGGACATAGCTTCCCACTTGTTTTATTTTGACTAGACTATCCAAAGATTCTCTCACATCAAGCTTGAGGTCCTTAAAGCAAAAGACTGTGGTACTAGTGCCAGTAAGCTGTCAAGGCTTGTCGCCCAACCCAAGGGCTTTGTTTTGTCTGACCGAATCTGAAGTAATCACAGGCCTGTTGTTCTTAGACTGTACAGAGAAAATTTTGTAACCTTTTTGACTAACTTTGTGGCCAGTTACCCCGGGGTGCAGGCTTCCTGTTACAGGGTTTAGAAACCTCTCCGAACCTTCTAGCAGCACACGGCTACGTAAACAAGGCTGAGGTCACACCTCTCCCTCCTTCATTTTTCTTCTTGGTTTTCTTATTAGTTCTTTGAAATTTTCATACAGTTTATGTTGATCATGGTCCTCCCTCTCCTCAGCTCCTCCCAGATCCACATACCTCCCTTCCCTACATCATTAGAAGGTAGTGGTGGGGGCTGGGACGGTGTGGATAACTGAAAGTCACAGAGTCAGGAAATGGCTTATACTATGTATGTTTGACAGGAGACACTGATCGTTGTTTGCTGTCAGGACAGTGGCTCTCTGTAATGAGAAGAATGGCTCTGGGCAGAAGCAGGAGAGCCTTGATGTAGGGTCCAGTTGGTTCTGACGTCGGTCCTTAGAGAGAAGGGCTTAGAAACAGTGAGCTCCCCTGGGTGGTGCTCCCACTGATCAACACTAAGTTGTTGCCTTCATTTAGGACAGGGTTCTAAAACCCTTGAGGCCAAGGGAAAGCTGGGGATATGTATCTAGAAGACACCTTTTCCATGTCCAAATCCGAGACTCCTATCCTGTAGTTACATGGAATCCCCAAATGTAGGGACATTTTGTCTAAATGAATACTCGTGGTCTCCCCATATTCTGATCCACAGGACCTCATCTCAGGGCTGGGAGGAACTTAGTTGGTAGAGCGCCTGCCTAGTACATGTGAAGACTTAGGTTGGATCCTTGGTTCTATATAAAAACCAGGTATGGTGGTGCAGGCTAATAGTTCTAATACCAGGAAGGTGATAGTTGAAAGATCAGAAGTTCAAGGTCACCTTTGACTCCATAATAAGTTCAAGGCCAGCCACGGCTGCATGAGAACCTGCCAAGGCAGGGTTGGTTCACAGTCTGTCTCTGTTACTTGTTTTCTGTACTGCCTTCGGCAACCTCCTTACTCTATGTCTCTATTCCTTCTGCTGAGATGGGAATATGAATGTCAGCCTTGTCAGGCCATTGTGAAAATAAAGGGCCCAAGGTGCTTCTGTCTGCAAATGGCAGCAACAAGCCACATTACTGTAGTTACCGATTGCTGCTACGAAAGGGTGGATGGATATCTGTGGTAAATCTACATTCATCAAAGGATGCTTTTGTAGGAATGAATGTTAACCCCTCTCTCTAATCTAGACAACTTTCAATCCTCCTGCCTCAGCCTCCAAGACAACAGGCTAGTGCCACAAGATTGGGTAACATTAATTGCAATGTCCCAAGGAAATGCTAGCTTATACTGTCCCAGTCAGAAGCTTTACCTATTAAATAGTCAACCCTCCCCCACTCACCCCAGGCACACTCAAACATTCCTGCTTTCTTTTCAAATGGCTGAGTCCTATGCTCAGTGAACACCACCTTTCAGGAGCCTCCAACAGCATGTCAGCAGGAAGCCTGTCCCCCGCACGGTTACAGCCGTACAAATTCTGCTTGAAAACACCGTGTATTCTCTCAAACCATAGACTTCTAGACTCTCGGGCATTGCTCTTTGAACCAGAATCCAGCTGTGGGAGAAATGAGATCTCCATGTAGTCAGACACCTGGGCTTTCTGAGAGACGGTGTCAGTCGGCTGGCTGGCTAGTTTCATGTAGGTTAATGATGGGAGTTGGCTGCTTTATGCTGAACAACTCTGGATTTCACTAAGCAGAATTTATCTCCAAGGATTAGGGGTTCAGATCCTCTGAAACAACTGTCCTTAATAACAGTAAGGGTTATGATGCTATCAGATGTAGATGTCCTTTTAGAATAGGTGTTTCTCACAAGGGGAATTCAGAGTCACCAGGTGTCTACCTCACTGCAAATGAAAACATCCGAAAGGCCAGACAGTGGTGGCGCGTATGCCAGGAGGCAGAGGCAGGTGGATCTCTAAGTTGGAGGCCAGCCTGGTCTACACAGCGAGTTCAAGGGCAGCCAGGGCTACCCAGAGAAACCCTGTCTCCAAAAAACTATATATAGAATGAAAGAAAGGAAGGGAGGAAGGGAGAGACGGAAGGAGGGAAGAAGGGAGGAGATAGGGAGGGAGGGGGTAAGGAGGGAGGGAGGGAGAGAAGAAGAGAGGGAAAGGAAAAGTAAAGAAAAGAAAAGAGAAAAAGAGAGAGAAACGATTCAAGAATTGTGGCCCCCCAGCCGGGCATGGTGGCGCACGCCTTTAATCCCAGCACTTGGGAGGCAGAGGCAGGCGGATTTCTGAGTTCGAGGCCAGCCTGGTCTACAAAGTGAGTGCCAGGACAGCCAGGGCTACACAGAGAAACCCTGTCTCGAAAAAAACAAAACAAACAAACAAACAAAAAAAGAATTGTGGCCCCCTGGAAACCAGCTGGAGGATGGATGGGCCTGGGGATATTGGGCTTCAGGGAGATGTGGGTCCCATTTTGGTTCCCAGATCTGTGATGTGACCTTGGGTGTAATGGTTTGAATATGCTTGGCCCTAAAAGTAATCAGCAGTATTAGGAGGTGTGTCTTGGTGGAGTAGGTATGGCCTTATTGGGACAAGTGTGCCACCGTGGAGGTGAGCTTTGAGACCTTCCTCCTAGCTGCCTGGAAGCCATTCTTCTGTTTGCTTTCTGAATAAGATATAGAACTCTCAGCTCCTCCTGCACCATGCCTGCCTGGACACTGCTGTGTCAGTCCATGATGATAATGGACTGAACCTCAGATCCAGTAAGCCAGCCCCATTAAGTATTGTCCTTTATAAGAGTTGCCTTGGTCATGGTGTCTCTTCACAGCAATGGAAATCTTAACTAAGACACTGGGCAAGTTGCTTCTGTTCTCTGAGCATGAGCTTTGGTGTTCCCATTCAAAGAGCAGAGCATTTAAAGCCCTTTGAAACATGATCCTTCTGTACATCCAGGTGGAAGGTTAAACTTTGTGGTTCCCTGAAGTGATGCTTGGTCCCACTTTCAGTTGAACAGACTAGTGGGCAGTTAGAACCTATCTTGTTGCCAATGACCCTAAATAAAATACAGTTTTATTTGTTTTGCACTGAGCTAATTCCCCAGGGCAACCATCCAAGCACAGTGGGGTTGGTGGTAATGGAGAAAGTCCAAGATGAGGATGTAGTTTCCAGAATCAAGAACATTAGTGATGTTTTCCTGATGCCAGGACAGTGAATGGCAGAGTGGACAGCTCTGTGGACACCCACTTGTGTGGTTACAGACCGCCCAGCCTGGCCTGCATCTTTTGCCACTATGTTGACAGATTCTAAAATTACCTAGCATCATATAGAAGAAACATGGATGAGAGGGGTAGACCAGCAGCCTGGGTCCATTCCACCACCATGTCCCTGCTCTCCAGCGATATTCACTGAAGATCAGTGATGGTCTCTTAGTGGCCACTGGAGGCACATGTCAATACCAGCTAGAGGGTGTGGGTTGGCCCTGGAAGATGGACTGTCTCTTCATCTAGCCTCAGTGGGTCCCTCTCACATCACACAGATATGAGAACCTGAATCTAGGGTTAGGTTTGCTTTGGTCAGATACATTTATCTCTCCACTTATTCCCTTCAGGCTGAATCTGGCCATAAACTCAGAGAATGCAAGGGGTTGTGTATGTTATTCTCAGTAGTAACTGGCATTTACTGTGTACACACTGTGCACTGGAGGGACTACCAAGGCCTACTTCCTGAAAGTCAAATCAATGGTTTCATATAGTAAGAAAATAAATCAGAGCCACACAGTGAGGAAGTCCAGGAATCAGGATTCAAGCTCAGGCCACCTGGATCTAGAGCTGGCCTCAAAGGAGGCAATGCACTTTCACATGTGCAGAGGCCCCTGCAGACATCCCACGGCCTCTGAGGCCCACATCTGTCCTGGGAGCTTCATACTGAGACTGAGAGCAGCAGGTCCCTCTTCTTTGAGAAGTGTTGGCTAGAGATGCTATGTGACCTGTTCTGTTCCTCTCAGTCCTGAAGGGCATCCTGGCCAGGGCTCCTACTAGTCTAGAACCAGTTCTGGAAATTGTCCCTGGGCTGATAACATCATCATTTCTGGACCCCACCTCACATACCCGAAATTAGAATCCTCAGCAGCTAGAGATTCTTGGATAGCCTCTGGCAAGGGATGTACCATTTAACTGCCGCAGATCTGATAAGAGAAAAGTCAGACTTTATGGAGCCTACGTGAGTTAAGAAACGGGCTCTAGAACCAGGCAGCCTTTCAGACTAGCATGACTGGCCCAGCACAAGACCAGTTAGGTTTCATTTATAATCAGAGAAGAGGGAGTGACATCTGGAAATCATTCCATTGGGTACGATCAAAATTTGCCTTGTATGGAATCACTGTTTGATCTGTTGGCAGTCTGTGATTGGCTGAAAATCAACTGATACGATTGGCTGAGAGTTAGTTGCCTGGTTACAAAGATAGGCTGGTGGCTTAGGTTACAGGTTGTTTATACAACAGGCTAGAATACAATCCACAGAGTAGGGAGACTGCTTTGGGTCAAACTTTATCACTCAGTTATAGAGGTGTGTTTAGGTCAGCGTAGTTCTACCTTTTCCTGCCCTCTGTGCATAAAAAGAGAGTCATAACTACTTCATCCACCTCACAGCTTTATGGTGAGGGTAAAGCCCAGCAAGATACATGACAACTTTTCATGAGAATTACATGACCCTTTCTTGACTGCCAAACTAAGAACTTAGTGCAGATTCTCACGTGTTCAAATGTCCAAGGAAGTTGGGGAATGGCTTAAGATCCTATTTGTTTAGAAACATCAGAGCCTGGATTTATTCTTGGCTCACTATGAGTCAGAACTGACGACTCCCCTTTCCAAGTTCTGGCGTCATACAAGTGCAATGTAATGATGACCTGGTACCCACAGTGAGATGAGCCCACATTCTAGAACTCACCACAACACAGAAATTCCTGGCAGAGGCCTGAGAAATGCTGTCTCTGTGTGAGAGGCTGAAGATTACCTCCTGCAATGGCAGCAGCCATCACCAGAGAATTCAATGTCCTGCTTGCCTGTGGGTGTCACACCAAGGTGACTGGAATCTCCAGCCAAACATGAGGCTACACTGGGCAATGTCATCAGTGGCCCATATTTCCTGGGGTCAAAGCAACAGAGCCTCATACCAGTTTTATCACCTTAGCTTACAAAGGCTTGACCCATCCCTGCCCTCCAGCCACACTGTAAGAAAGGCAGGCTTCAACTGTCCCAGCCCCATATCAAGAAGTTAGCAAATATCATGAGAGACCAGACATGGGTAACTAAAGAGCCAGCTCATAGTCCCAGAACCATCATTCTGTAATGAGCTCTTGTGCCCAATCCTCCATGGGTGAGTTCTTCTACTTTCCAATTTGCTTATCATTAGTATTTTATTAATAGCATCAATTGCAAGAAGGCTGCTCCCAGAAGACTGTATTCTGAGCACTAAGTTCTGCCTTCTACCAGCATTGTTTCAGGGAACCAGCAGAACAAGAACCATTGTTTATCATATGTGGTAACAAGGAAACTGAAATAAAGAAATATTAAGAGGCAGGCCAAGGACAGTGTCTTAGCCAGTGTTCTATTGCTGTGAATAGACACTGTGACCATGGCAACTCTTATAAAAGCATTTAATTGGGGCAGGCTTACAGTTTCAGAGGTTTTGTCCATGATCATCATGGTGGAAAGCATGGTGGTGTATAGGCAGACATGGTGCTGAAGAGAGTTCTATGTTCAAATCCAAGACAGCAGGAAGAAGAAACCTTAAAGCCCACCCCCAGTGATGCACTTCCTCCAAAAAGGCCACACCTCCTAATCCCTCTCAAATAGTGCCACTCCCTGATGACCAAGCATTAAAATAGTGAGTCCTTGGGGGCCATTCTCACTCAAACCACCATGGTCAGCAAGCTAGGAGATAACAAAACTGGTCAAGGACTCAGGGCTATTGGAAAGTAAGTTCATTCCATTCTTGCATGGCTACCATTCTGCACTCCCGGCCTGATGATTGCCCATGTCCCAGATTCAACCTTTGGTCCCAGATTCAACCTTTGGCCCCAGAGTCTTGCCATTCTCCTGTCTTCGAAAGAGCATAGTACTAGCCCAGCTTCTCCAGGGAAACAGAAGCAATAGGATATATATGTATATATGTATTATAGAAGTTGCTTACCTGACTAGTAAGGCCAAGACGCTCCATGATATCCTGTCTGGAGAAACCAGGAAAGCCAATGGTTTGATTCAGAATGAGTCAGAGGCCTAAGGACCAGAGCTGCTACTGGTCCATTAAGTCCCTGACTCCAAACTCCCAAAAAGTGGAGTTCAGATGTCTGAGGCCAGAAGACAGAAGATCATTTTCAGGCTGCCCCAGGATTGGATATCTGCCCACGCTGGTAAGAATGATCCTCTAGCTGATTAAAATGCTAATATCCTCTGGATTACTCTCACAGACCTATGTTACTGGATACCTTGCATCCTTCAGCCCAGTCAAGTTGTCATGTAAAATTTGCCATCATTTGGGGCCGGAGATGGCTCAGCAGTTAAGAACACCAACTGCTCTTCTAGAGGTCCTGAGTTCAATTCCCAGCAACCACATGGTGACTCACAATCATCTGTAATGTGATCTGATGCCCTGAAGAGAGCAACTGTGTACTCATATACATAAAATAGATAAATAAATCTTTTTTAAAAATTGCCTTGGAGGGCAAGGTTTCCCGTATTCCTGGATTTGATTCCTTCTCTACAGCACAAACAAGCCTTGCTGGTTCTCCTGAACTCCGCACCTCTCCTTTCTCACCAGCCTGCCCGACCCACAAGATACCACCTTAGCTAAGCCTGGAGTATTTCCCTAGGCCTCCTGTCCTGTGTCTCAGTTTCCAGACTTCTCATAGATCAATCTACCTTATTGGTGGCTGCCAGAATTTTCCTTCCTTGGTGAAATAACCCAAAAGCTTGTAAATGATAGTGTAAGAACTGGGCTTCAGGGCTGGGGAGATCACTCAGTGGGTCAAACATTTGCTGTACACATGCGAGGTCCTGAGTTAACCCTTGTGAAGCCAGGAGTGCCAGCACATCTATAATTCTAGTGCTTCTGTAGTGAAGTGGTGGGCAGAGACAGGAGACTTCGCTGAAGCTAGCTTGCCCTGTGCAGCTACAAGCAACAAAGCTCTGTCTGAATCAAGGTGGAGAAGAAAATATGATACCAAAGAGTATCTTCTGACCTCAGCCCATGCATGGGAAATATGTGCACACACACACACACACACACACACACACACACACACACACACACACACACCAGAATGAGGCTTTCAGGTTCATTCAAAGCTTCCTACCCTGATGCCGATCCTTTGGCCTGGTCTCCCAATACTTCCTTCCATCTTCCAGTCTACCCATGCCAGCATCGCTTTAGTGACTCTCATATGCCTAATGATTTCTCACCTTCAGTTAGGCTGGTTTTCTTTATTATAACAAAATACCCCCAATCTGGATACTTATGAAGAAAAGAGGTTTGCTTAACTTACAGTTCAAGAGGCTGAAGTCTAAATACCATAGCTCAGGCTCTGGCAAGAACTCCTTTGGCTACATAACCTCCTGGCAGATGATACAAGAATGACAGACAAGCATTAGCAACAAAACAATCTCAAGACACAACTGGAGAGTGAAAGGAGGCTGTCTTGTGACTTCCCAGTAGACTCCACCCATCCCTTAAAGGTCCTACCATCTTCCAAGACCACCATACTGGGGAGTAAACATATGAATCTTTGGAGAATTCACACCAAAGCACAGTTCTGTTCACATCAACATATATACTGCTCACTCAGACGCATGGCATTAACCAAACATCTCTATTTACGAAGCACTATTTCGGGTGCTTTGGAAACGAAGCACCCAGTTCCTACTATATGAATCTTGTTGATTGGTATCTTTGAGAAAATGAAAGCGAGGGTGATGGAGTTATGTGAACCAGGAAACGTAACTTGAGAGGTTGGAGGAGCCAGCAACCTTCATGATACAGGCAAGCACTCTCAAGCCACAGAGAGGCAGGTATGATCCTGGTTCAGACAGAAACCCTGGTAGGGATTTGAACAGAGGAGTGCCATGATCTGATTTCACAGATGGTGCTGCTGCTCTTGAGTTCAGCCTAGCTCCTAAGCTGCTTTCTTCTCCTCCCATCTCATCTTTCCTGTGTCTGTGGAGGCTGCACCTCAGAGAGAAAACACTGTTCATTGGATGCTGGAGTGATGGCTCACACTCTATGGAGGAGTTGAGTAATGACGACACCTGAAAAACAGCTGGTCAAACCACATGCAAGGATGCCATTCGGCAGGGACCAGGAGAACCCTGAACGAGACGGTGAGTGGAGGAACACTGAGGAGGAACGGGATGATTGCATGGGTACTTGAGTGGCAGGTAGAGGAAATCATTTGGCCTGGAGGTGACTGACAAGGCATCCACAAGGGACAACTGTTGAGCAATAGTTGAAGCAAGGTGGGCCAGAGCTGAGAAACCCATGGGAGATGATGGGAAATGATACTACAATGCTTTGGATGTCACAAGCAAGGAGAAATGAAACAGGGAAAACGACAGAGAGATTGATGGGGCAACTTTGAAAGAAGTAAGTGAGAGCTGAAGAGATGGCTCAGAGGTTAAGATTTGGAGCAACTACATGGGGGCTCACAACCATCCGTAATGAGATCTGACGCCCTCTTCTGGGGTGTCTGAAGACAGTCACAGTGTACTTACATATAATAAATAAATAAATCTTTGGGCCAGAGTGAGTGGGGCTGGAGAGAGAAGTGTCTGAAGACAGCTACAGTATACTCACATATAAATGAATAAATTTTTAAAAGAAAGAAAGAAAGAAGCAAGTAAGAGAAACCAAGTCACAAGAAGGACAAAGACAAATGGAGAGCAAGAAATGGAGGGTACTGACATGTAAGGGGAGTGCAGATCCCTGTGGGCTGATTGGTAAGGACTCAAGAGGCCATTCATTCAGTCCTATCGAGGCAGCCTGCATCCTCATACATCCTCAGCCTGCCCTCCTCAGACATAGCCTGCATCTCCCAGAGCTGCTGAACATACCTTGGGTCCTTAGGGGACCCAGAGACAAAGTACACACTTTCCAGGAGGTAGTGACTACTAGGTATTGCTGGCTTTGAGGCTGATTCTCAAAGGACTGTGACACTCAGAGCCCCTGCACTGAACCAAGATGCTCTCAGAAGTCTTCAGTGCAAGGAGAGCCGGCAAACACAGGGTGGTAAATTACAGGATTGTGACCACAGAACACCACAGGAAAACTTCTTCTTAGGCCAGGAGTGAGGTTGTGAATGGTTCCCTGGATGGGAGGGATGCTGAAGGATGCCAAAGCCAAGATGGTATGGAAAGAAAAGGGAGAGGAGTTTGGGATGAATGCCTGGAATCCCCAAGGAGGCAAAGAGAAGGGGACGGCACAACCAGATGTTTGCTTTGCTTCCTGGCTGGAACTCACTCCCGGTGGAAACTTGCTCTGCCCAGTGAGGTCAGAATCCATCCACAGACTCTCTTCCAAACAGCAAAATGGCGGTGCTTGCCAGGCCCTCTCTGACCATTTTTGAGGGCTACTGCACTGGAGGACAGAAGGATAACTTCATCCTTGGCCCTTGCTTGTTGGGCCCCCTCTTAGGCAAACCTCTCCAAGTTGGACAGATTTTAGTGACAAACCATTTGCTCCATAAGTTTATGAATTTGGCTCTGGAGAGAAACCCCACAGGAGGGGAAGCTCAGCCAACCGGAGACTGGAATATATTTCCCTTGGTCTGCACTGGGTGCTGATGTTGGCCTGCTTCGTTGTTCACACCATAGTGTACAGGAAAGGCATACAGGCCAGGTACCAATGCAAAGGATTGCTTGGCCTTGCTCAATGTGACAATCCAAGAATCCAGGCCAGGAGCAAAGAAAGAGCCCTTGGGATGGGACAACCAGTGAGGAGACCTTGTAGGGCAGGCAAATCTCTCCAGGGTCCTACTAAGTGAAAAAACAAATGTAACCGTTTATGGAAATAAAGCACAGGCATCATAGAGCTGGAGAGCTACTGTGTGTGTGTGTGAGAGAGAGACAGAGAGAGACAGAGATCTTTCTTCATCATATTCTCTGCATATGTCAGTTTCACAGTGGTAAGTAGCACAACTCCAAATCTCAGAGGCTTGTAAAACAAAGCACATTTCTCACGGGCATCCATGTTGGAGACTGCCAATGATGGTTCTTGCGGTACTACCCCGTGACTCCTTCCCTTCCTGCTGTGCAGGCTGCAGGAGTCACCACAACTGGGATCCGGCCATTCTCGTGGTAGGAGAAAATGCAAGCATGTCGGTGTTGAAGCTTCTGCTGGTCTAGAGTACACCTTGTCCTTTCACACCCCTGCAGTTGAAGCCCGTCATGTGGCCAAGCTGAAGGTCAGTGGGGTGAAGATATGCTCCTTGCAAATGGAAAGCAGACCTGAATAATAACTGAAGGAATATAGCCTGCCCCGCCCCCTTAATGCAGATCTTCCTACAGTCGATCAGTCTCAGCTGTGTGAGCTCACGTTATTCTCATAGCCGACTCAGAAAATAGTAGTCATATCAATAGTAGAAACTATTGATTGGTCTCTTCCTTTGAGTGTGGCGTCTTTCTGGGAGGCATTTATCCACAGTAACCCTATGGATCCCATTTCACAAATGAGAAAACCGAGAGCAATGACTTACCCAGCACTGTTCATTGCTGGTGCTTGCACTAGAACTCTTAACTCTGAGCCCCAGTACTACCCTGCCATTTTTTAGGTGGGATCCTGGCCTGGGTAGGTAATTGACAGATGTGCAAACAATGCTCAGAACAGCTTTCCTGACATGGGGATTAGCATGGAGTTGGATGAGGTGAGGATCAGAGACTTAGCACATCATGTTATGTCTCTCTTTCTCCCCAGAGGCAGCTCTGGGCTCAGAGGCCAGCCTGAGGCCAGAGACTCAAGCTTCAGTCTTGGTCCCACCATGGCAACTTCAGGCAAGTTCCTTGGTTTCTCTGAGCTTTGGTCTCCTCAACTGCAGCAGCAAGGTCCAGGAACTTCCTACCCCGTGTCCACCATGCAGTTGGCGACTTCTCACTTAGCAGATCTTGCCATCTGAATCCTGTGTGAGTCCTGATCAAATATGTCTCATGGGCTTCCCCAGTCCTCCTTTCTTGATCTGGGTCTTTCCCACTGCCCCCTCAGGTGCACGCCACACAGAACCCGATTTGGATGGCTCTTTGTGCTCTCCCCCCAGACACACACACACACATTTACTCTCATGTTATGGAAATTATTTAATCTCAATGGGGGCTTTTACCCTGATAATTCAGTTTCTGGATAAAAGACATACAACTTTTATTATTTATAATAAGCCTTAATCAGCACTAGAGGCACTGGGAAGATGTCTACCCTCTAAGCTATTAGAATCTATTTCCCCATTAATAACCCTGAGTTATCATTTTTCATGTTCTGTTTGGGCTGCTCTTAACTCCAGTTGGCCAGCCCTCTTGGCCATGCTTTTATAACTCACCTAACGTACGGCATCTTCCTTCTCTCCTCCTTCTCCCTCTCCTGGTGGTTCCCCTCACACCCCAAGCCTGGAAACCCCATGTCCTGCCTATCTCAATTCTGTCCAGCTATAGGCTGTAGGCATCTTTATTCAGCAATCAGGGATAACTTGTGGGGCAAAGTCACATAGGGTCACTTAGGTCTGTCTGTAGATTCCTATAGATTCTCTCATCCTTGGGGCAAATCAGACCTTACAGGCCAGTATTTAGTATTGCAATACATAGCAGAATACCAAACTTTAACATTTGCACACATCCCCATGCACATAAACACATATGCATACACACAGTCCTACCTGCATCCACGTCTATGTATATACATACCTGTGAATGTACATGCTAAGGCAGACATGCTCATGAATGCACACATTCATATGCATGTGAATACACACCCATGCATGCGCACATGTGTATATATACAGATGCACATAAATAAACTTATATTCAACATATATATGTGCACACGCGTATATAAACATAAACCTGTGCATATATCACACGTATCCATATGCACACAAGATGCTTATTTACATATCTTTTCTATGCGGCTGTTGGATTAGGGCTGTGCACTTGTAGGACGTGTAATGCTGTCCCTCCAGCTAGCTTCTCCTCTGGGAGCTTGGTGTCCTGTAAAAACAGGATCTTGTTTACTCTCAGCTTTGGAGCACCAGCAGAAAGAGTGACCCCAACCCCAAGTGAGGAAACTGAGAGCCAGGGTACACTAACAGTTGACGCAGAGTGCCTGCAACATAGCACCACACACCGCTTCTAAGACCTCTGTCTACATTAGCCCATTTAATAAAGCACCCGGCAAGGTGCGTATTACTATCCCTAAGTTCCAAAGATGAAAGCTTCGGCTAAGAGGGATGTCTGGCTAGTAGCGCTCAGAAGGTGCTAGCATCAGGCTCAGGCAACCTGGGTTGGGATGGTCTTCCTCATTAACCTGCCCTACTTCCCTGCCCTCAAGTGTATGTGTGTGACTTAGCAACAGGAACAGAGAGTTCCATTCCAGATCTCTAGACTTGGCTGTCTGCTGGCTGAGTGTCATGTGATCCGACCATGTGACAAGCAGGAGGGGTCCAGGTAGGGGACAGCTAAGAGGTACAGAGGAAACTCCCGTCTCTTGTGGCTCCTGAGAGGCAGGCCCGGCATCTCAGAAGTGAGAGCAGGCCGGATGCCTGGTTCCATGAGTGGGTTTGCTTACACTCTCCTGACTGTGCTCTTCTGGACTGATTTAAGTTTAATTCCAGCCGGAATGACTGGAAATACCAAGTATTTCCCTCGGATTAGTGACTGGCCAAGAGAGCCAGCTGCCTCAACCACAAGCAGGTACCTTGGGTCTCAGTTCCTTAATCTCAAGGATTTCCTCAATGAGTCAGGTCCGGTGCCTCCCAGCCCCAGGAGGGAAGACCAACCTCCGGGCTTGCAGGTCTCTGCTCAGTGTGGTAGGGCAGGCAGAATGGTCTAAGCCCAGCCCAGCAGCCCATTGTCCTAATCCACCCACGCTGAGGCTCAGTTTATTCATCCATCACCAAACGGCCACAGTGCAAGGTGCACTGCAGAAGGGAAAGGTTCAGGAGCTGTAGATGGCATAGCCCTAGGTCAGCACTCCAGGACAGTGGCCATGCTGTGTAGTGGTTAGGGACATAGCTCCTAGTTGCTCTGCACTTGACAACTCATTGGCCTTATCCACAACCCATGACTTCCTCATAACCTGCTTGCCGTCTCTGAAATTAGGAAGAGAAGACCACAACCTGCAAGCCCCTCCCCATAACTCCATCATGGAGGCGGGGTAAAGACAGAGCCAGTCGTGGTTTCAAAATGCAGCAAGCACACCGCTGTGACAAGCTCCAAATAAGGATGAGGAATTTCAGTAAAACATTAAGCTTGTCACACCTGACAAGCTCATCAACAACCCAAAGTATGCCTGTTCCCCTGTTGTACAGAGCCACTTCCCCGCCCTGACATGGGTTCTAGCTTCACAGGGAACTCATCCAAGTACATCAGACAGGATGTGAAGGAACAGGCTCCCAGGTATCTGTCTGATGCCTCTGTTCCATCGCAGGCTTGCTCCATTTCCTCTGCTCCATTTTCTCTGCTGTGTTCTCACTCAGCAATTCTTGTGCTACAGTGCTCTCTGCCTCTCTTGACCACAGTGAGCAAGGATGGCTTCTGTGCATCTTTCCCCTGACTCTGTCTCGCTAGAGGCTCACCACCCACAAAGAGCCCCAGCATCAGCTGTTCCCAGCACCTCACCTCTCCAGCCCCTGCTGTATGGCTAAGAATGGTCCTTAGCACCTCACACTAGCAGGATGCCCTAGAAAGGACAGATCCAGAGAAGGGAGGGCACTGTGTGACAAAAAAGAACATGGAATGGTTTAGTAGGAAGTGGAACTCCGGGGCATGTTCACTGACGTAGTTAAAGCTTCATAGAGTTGGAGAAGGGTTGCCTCCATTCTCCTTTGAAGTGAGCATCCCACTCCCATGGGGCCCCTCCAATAAGCCAGCAAGGATCAGTACCTGGAGCTCTGGATTCGTCATGCTCCTCCAGTTCCCTCCCCTAAGCCCTGCAGAAGCTATCGGCTGCATTTGAAACGGCTGCTAACTTCCCTTTGCTAAGCATCAGAAGTAAACTTGTGTTCATTCTTCAAAACTCATCTTCAATGTCACCTCTTCCAGGAAGCTTTCTAGGACACTCCTCATATTTAATCACAAAGTGTCCTCTGCATTTTTGTACCTCTGGGTGCTGTGACTTGTTGGCTCATATGTCATTTGTCACAGAGCAAGGACTGTGTCTGGCCTATCCAAACTTCTTGTGCTCCTGTTATAGAGCTTGGCACAGACAAAGTGACATTAACAACAACAAAGCAATAACAATAACATGAGCATCTTTTGATTAACCCTCCCACAGCCTCTTGAACAGCAAATGTGAAATCAGACCACAGGTGTGGTGAACTAGACATCTAACATGGACATAAAGACAAGTGTTCAAATGTCACACACCCTCATAGAGGTCCAAGAACATGCTCCCCCTGGGAAGGGACAGACTCAGAGAGACACAGGGCACTGTGTGAGAAAGAAGAGGACACAGAGAAAGAGGGGCAGAAAGCAGAACTCTGGGATGCTGGTGTGATGGTCATCCTGGCAGAGAGGATATCAGAAGATCTGAGACACTGGCTTTGTGGACAACCAGAGGCAGAGTGTGGCAGGACTAGTGGATTAGTGCTTAAGGGTGACAGTATGGGGGTGATGCCCTGGGGGAAGGGACTACACCTCCCCCACCCCCCGGGAGAACAACCCTGCAAGGCAACTGCGTGGCTAGGACTTTCACAGGACTGTCCTCCAAGGACACCCCAGACAAGATGCAGGTCTGGCCCCTTCAAGGTCCTCCTGCCTGAGCAGCAAGGTCCTCCTAGGTGGGCAGCAGTCTGCTCGGACCTGCCTGCTGCCTGGGCTTCCCGACCCACACTGTGCAACTTACTACCTCCTGTTTCCTCCTGTCATGGGTCCACCCTTGAGCATCCCCTATGACCACGGTTGCATTGCCTCACACCCAAGGTGTCCAGTCTCTAGACTGTCCTTCCTTGAACTTTACCCAGGAGTCTCCCAGACAGTCTCTGTTTAGAAGTGAATCAGAGACTATTGGACACCCATCCAATGGAGGCAGCTGTGGGGATTAGGGAGGGAGGTTAATGAACAAGACCACCAGCTTCCCCTGCACTCTGGTGGACCCCATTACCATGGAGATTCACCCCTGTAGAGTTCTCAGCTTCGTCCCAGGGCACTCTTGTGTTCACACCCCAGCCCCCCTTGGCAGACAGTGTTTTTTCCTCCTCTCCTGCCTCACTGCTCCCCTCCCTGCCCCTGAGGTAAAGGGGGTCACCTGTGTATCTCCCATATTCCCACAGCTCAATGCTTCTCTCTCGGGCTTCATAACTGAGCACCAGGATATCATGGAGACCTCCTCAGTGGAGGTAGAGAGTGCTGGGGATAGCAATGAAGCCTAACAGGAGGACCCAGGGAGAGCCCACCATGTGGAGAATGTCAGGAACTTCTTGGGGTGGTAGACATGTTGTGTATCTTGACTATGGTGGACATTCCGTGACAGTCAGCATGCGTCCAGGCTCACTGAAATGTGCACCCTTTAAAGAAACGACACGTCTTGGGCTGGGTGCCTGGCTTAGTTGGTAGAATGCTTGCTTCGAGTGACACAAAGGCCTGAATTTGATCCCCAGCTCTACGGAAAACTGGACGTGGTAGTGACACCTATAGTGTCAGCATGGTGGGAGCAGAGCCAGGAAACTCCAAAGCTCAAGGTTATCTAGGCCGGTGGTTCTCAGCCTTCCTAATGCTTCCACTCTTCAACACAGTTCCTTGAGTTGTGGTTATCCACAACCGTAAAGCTATGTCATTGCTACTTCATAACTTTAATTTTTCTCCTGTTATGAATCCTAATGTAAATGCCTGATATGCAACTCCCAAGGGGCGAGGACCCACAGGTTGAGAATTGCTATTTGAGGCTCTATACTGACTCCAAAGCTAGCTTGATGCTGTAAGAGGCCCTGCCTCACAACAACTGGCAAGCTTTGTGTATTTAATTTTTCAGTCCAGCTGTGCCTTATGCAGGCCAGGCAAGCTTCCCACTGCTGATCTAGATCCCCGACCTTTTTATTTCTCATTTTGGGACAGGGCCTCACTCAGTTGCACAGGATGCCTTGAACTCTTTCTGTGCTCAAGCAGGCCTTGAACTCTTGATTCTTCTGCATCTGCCTGCAAAGGAGCTGAGATGTCTGCCCTTGACCATGTAAAAGTTGGTGACCTTTACTATAAATAACATCTCGATATATCAAAAAAAAAAATGTGTGGTCCACTCAGGAAGCAGATGTAAACTGGGGAGCCCCAAACAAACAAACTAACACTGTAAGAAATACTTCCAAGAACAAGACCACGATGCTGCTGGGAGGAGGGCTTAACTTAGTCACGGGGAGGATTCATGGTCTTATTTGGATCTTCCCAGCTTAAGTGTGGCTGGGTAGAGATAGGACCAGGAGAGAGGCTAGACCAGTTCCCACCTTGGTCTCATCATGAGGAAGAGAGTTGGAGGCCACTTAACAGAGGGTTGGGTTTCCAAAAGGTTCTGCCTCTGGGTCACTTGGTGCTTGGGGCCAGATGGCTCTGGGCTCTCCTAGCCTCTCTGTTTAGGTGCTGAGCAGTCGGCACTACCCACAGGAGCCCCACACCCGACACCCACACCCACACCCCACACCCACTCAGGTACACACACACTCCCTCCTCTGTGTATCACTTAAATGAATGGAACTTGCCCTGCTTAGAGACTTTTCCTGCAAATTCCACTCACCCAGAAAATTCTAGTTACTAGAAACAGGGTATAATCCCACATAAAAAGTTTTGTCTATCTCTCTTGCTGCTGCCACTCCCCCAGGTCCCCCCAAGCCTGGCCTGCTCCACTTCAGCTGAGCTAAGACTCTGCTGATCCATTAAAGGACTAGTACTCAAGAAATTATAATCTGATACCTTCCCATCGCATCTCTGTGACACTGGAGTACCATGGACCCCTGTGACTACAGTAAACATCAAACACCCACTGGATTCCCAGCAACTGGAAAGTAGGTAGCTAAAGGGAAGTGAGTGGGCTCCACTCATGTCCTCAGACTCATCCCAGAATTCCAGATTCCACAGACTATGGAGAAGGCATTCAGGGGCCTTTCCTTGCCTTATCTGTCACCCCTTAGGATGCCCTCTTAGGAAGAGGATGCAGGCTAAACATAGCCTCGGTTTTCTAGCATAATAAGTAATTTGCTAGAACTGCTTTATAAAAACGAAGACACCAGGACCAGCATCAATCTGTCCTGGGGAGCTGGATCACCCCAGCAGCCCTGCCTGGGCTGAGGTACCTGTATTCTGGTCACCTGTGGACTCTGTGACAGCTTCTTTCTGTAGCAGTCCATCCTATGTGTTGGTGTCACCACCACCTTCTAGTGGTGAGGCTTAGGAAGCCATAGAAGGTGACATGAGATGGTGACACATCAGGCTTCCAGAGTCAGCAAGCCAGAGTAACAGGAAACATGGCTAGACAAATGTCATTCTCTATGGGCAGCATTGCCATGGGTGAGAGCTAAACCATCAATTGGTCCTATCCATTCTTGAGGAAGCATCTTGTCCTTCTTCAGCAAGACCTTATCCTTCCTAGCCGGTGCTCTTGGACAGCTCCCTACTTTCACTAACCTTCCCTCATTGTATGTCCACTTTGGAGAGCTTGGGGGCAGTCTACCAGCATGGGATTAGAAATGCATAGGATGCTGGTATTGCCAAGAAGGGGGTTGGATATGAGGATGTGCCAGGGTAGGGTCTGGCTCAGGAGGTGGCTCAGACAAAGGGGCAAAGAGGAACACAGTTCCCAGGTGACTGAAGGGGCAAGGGCTGCTCAGACTGACAGGCCTAGCCTGCAGTGGCACTGTACTCACAGAGGGTAGTCTGGGTGAGGTAAGGAGTGGTCCCTAGCCACAAGTTCACTGACCATTTGGAAGCCAGAAGGGGCCCCATGCTAGTTGATTATTAACTGACCAGGGCAGCCATCATCAGGAAGTTCTAGAGACTGCCATGTGAACTTCCCGTTTGTATTGTTGCCTCTTGTTCCTTCCTTGTGTCTAGCCGCCTCTCCCATCTCCACTCTACAGCCCCCCTAACTAACTGAAACCAAAGTTGTCACCTGCAACTCTAGCCTCAGAGATGTTCCCCTGACACTGGACTGCCTTCCAAAACACACCATCCCCAGGGCCCTTCTTGGGTGTGCAATACCCGTGAGCTGGGTCACTAGCTGCCACAGAGTACACTGGAAGTCTCCTTCTTTGGGGTTCCAGTGGCCCCATTTGGGTCAAAGGATCAAGAGCTTTCCACACATACCTGCATGGCTCTCATGGGGCTTTTTCTTGAGAAGGGTTGTTGAGTCTACATCATGGCGAGTAACCTTTGTGTTCCTTTATTCAACAAATATTGATTGAACTCCTTTGCTGCCTTTCCTTTTGTGCGAGAATGGCTTCCTATGTACTTTCCAGTCAGAAAACAAACCTTTCCCACAGTCATTGTCATCCTGGTCCCTGAGACCTTCCTTGTTCATAGGTATGAGGAACGATCCGGATAAGGTGTCATGGCCACACAAGGTAAAGTACAGGGTAGTGGAGAGTGGATGTGGAAGCTGGGGCTTCAGGGACACAAAAGCAAAAGACCTGTGTGGGAGGAGAGAGTCCTGCCCAAGGAAGGCCTCCACAGAGCCCCAGGGGCTGAGGGGGCTGAATACCAAGGGAAGGGTTGGGGAGAGAGAGCAGAGTGGGGGACTCCCTCTGCTAGGCAGGCAGCTCCAGGGTGTTTAGGTTTACCACTTACCCCAAAGAAGCAGAGGGGGTTAGGGAGGGACAGTGGAAGAAGCCGAGTGACAAAATCCCCTATGACAGAAGCCTCTGTTACAGCAGAGGCAGATGGAAGCCACACTCAGTGTGGTACAGCAGTTGCCAGGCAGCAGAGGCCCCCAGATCCCCTGGAAAGGGCATCAGGTCTGAGTGTGGATGGTCTCAGAGGCTTAATTAATTAATTAATTAAGTTTAGATGTATTATATATAGATTTGTACAACAATATTATATTAACATATAAAATAGATATATCTTTAGATTCAAATATTTATTTTATATTATGTGTATGGATGTCTGCATCTGGGTGAGGGGGCAGGGCTGAGGGAACGGTATGTATATGAATGAAAAGTTCCCTCTAAAGCCAGAAGGAGGAGTCAACCTCCTGGAGCTGGAGCTACAGTGGAGTGTGAACCACACCCCTGTGGATGCTGGGAACTTAAACCAAATCCTTCACAAAAGCACTATTCACTCTTAACTGTTGAGCCTTCTCTCCAGTCCCCAGGCCTTGGCACTCTGTTGTATGGAATTGGTCAAATGGCCAAGACCTGCATCTCACACAGGTGCTCTCAAAACATAGACTGTATAGAGCCAGTAAGAAATACAAGCTCCTGGGCCTCACCTCCGTATACACACAAGCTTGAGAACCAAAGATTCTAATGAGATCCCTAGCCCTCAGCATCCAAAGGGAAGGCCAGAATTAGGAACGACTGGGGAAAGGGGATGCAGAGAGGAAGAGAGAGTCCTGGGCCAGGGCATACAAGCCACAAACAAGCAGGGCCCAACAGGGTGTAGTCTATTAATCACACCCTCTGCTTCAGGGGACCCCATCAATCCTATAACAGTCCAGCCAGCAGGGTCACCACCTTCCTGTCCTGATAGGTTTCACAGCCTTGTTTTCTAGGCTGGTTCTCAAGAGCAAGTGACATCAACTCAGAGCTGGCCTTAGTCAGGCACAGCTGCTGTGCAGGGAGTTTCCTGACCCTAAATTGTAGCATTAGAGTACTCAATCCTTGCCCCTGTGTTTTGTCCCTGCACACCCACATATCAACCCTGTAGCATCAGGCATTTTAGTGTTTGGACTTTACACATGCAGTTTTATAATTTCAGAGTGTTGGTGATTCGTCTGAGGTCCCTTGACATTGAATCTAGCATTGGATGTCTTGTATACTTTGGGGGTCGTTGCCAGGTTCCCTGTCTCCCATGTAAGGATGCTAGCCCCACTCTATAGCTGGTTCAGGCCTCCTAGTGGATTAGGAGCCAGGGCAGGCACAGTCAGATGTCTTGTGAGCCTGGCCTTTCTGGGCACTTGGCTTTGTTCTCTCATTCTAAACATGTGACTGTCGTCCTTCATTCCAGCGTTTCTCGGGAATTTGCTGATGCAGGAATCTTCATTTCTGAAACCTGCTTCCTGCTTTCCTGCCTGACCCACAACTTGTATGGACAAAGGGACATACCCAGGCTGCCTGAGATGGCAAGGAGAGCCCTCTACTTCACCTACTTCAGGCTAGGCTTGGCATCTCATATCCCCAGTGTCCCTTCACACATGCCCCCCTCTCTCCCATGAAAACAGACTGGATCAGCTGGCATGCAACACAAAATCCAGAACTGTCTCCTGCTCCTTCATCTTCTCCCCAGAAAGCAGCTGGTGCTAACAAGGGAACGTGAGTGCTAACATGCTCTGGAGCCTTCCAACATCTGGGATGGAGAGTCAGGGCCAGGACCATGCCGGGTGCTGAACTTGAAGCTGTCCTGCTAGCTCAAAGACTGTTGGGACCACAGATTCAACTACCAGAAACTCTGAGAGAGAAGCCCAGAGGGCTATCCTAAAAGGGAGATGACTACGATGACGTAGCCCACCATAAGAGCCTCTGGACAGGTCTCCATCTCGTCAGGAGCTCACCCACTGTTGCCCGTTTTTACTACTAAGCCGGAGCTTCCTCTAGCCTACGCTACCTCCTCCTGTCTCTGCAGCAGGCAAACCCTGTCATCTCCAGGTTTCTCTTCATCACTCCCATCCAGTTTTCACCCGTGGCATCTGGGACGGTTAATCAGTGTCAACTGACTGAATTTAAAATCATCATGGAAACACAACTTGTAGGTGTATCTGAAGAAGGAAGATCCACCTTGAATTGGGCAGCAGCCACCCATGGGCTGAAGTCCCACACGCACCGGAAGTGGAAAGATGGAGAGAATAAGCTGAGCACGGCGATCATTCTCTCCTTCCTGATGGCAGATGCAAGAGGACCGGAAGCCTCATATTCCTGCCGCCATGCCTTCCCCGCCAGGATGGACTGCACCTACAAATCCGTGAGCCAAAATAAGTCCTTTCTCCCTTAAGTGGCTCTCCTCAGGTATTTTATTATAAACAAGATAAAAAACGAGCCAGGCGTGGTGGCGCACGCCTTTAATCCCAGCACTTGGGAGGCAGAGGCAGGCGGATTTCTGAGTTCGAGGCCAGCCTGGTCTACAGAGTGAGTTCCAGGACAGCCAGGACTACACAGAGAAACCCTGTCTCGAAAAATCAAAAAAAAAAAAAAAAAAAAAAAAAAAGGAAAAAAAAAAAAGATAAAAAACACAGCTTCTCATTGACCTCTTTCACTGCTGGGTTTTTGCTGTTGCTGCTGTTGGCTTTGTTTTCTGTCTCTTCAGACTGATGTCCATTTCCCTAAATCTCCAAACTTGGGCCTTTATTCATATGTTGGAGACTCCCTTCACACCGTTGCTATTCATTCAGCATTCGGCCCACACTGACCATTGTCTGCGTTAGGGTTGCTAGTGCTGTAATCAAAAGCAATTTGTGGAGGAAAGATTGATTTCACTCACAGTTCCAAATAACAGTTCATCATCAAAAGCAGCGAGGGCAGGAACTCACGCAAGGCAGGAACCTGGAGGTGGGGAGTTGATGCAGAGGTTATGGAGGGGTGCTGCTTACTGGCTTGCTCCTTGTAGCTTTCTCAGCTTGCCTTTCTTATAGATCTCAGAGCCACAAGCCCAAGGATGACACTGCCATCAATGGGCTAGGTTCCCTCCCCCCATCAATCACTAATTTAAAAAATGCCTTACAGGTTTGCCTATCTCCCTTGCCTATGATCTTATGGTGGCATTTTCTTCACTGAGGTTCCCTTGTCTCAGATGACTTTAGCTTGCATCAAGTTGACATAAGACCAGCCAGCACACTCATGTAGCTGTAAGGCCTAGATGATCAAGTCCTGAATGAGGCAACAGGACCTGCTCTCCATCCAGAGCTGTAGTCCAGTGGGAATGAGTGACATCTTCACACTCTATCCATCCTCACACCCATCCCTTGTTCATTATCCATCTGGCAGAGAAAGAGGGAGAGAGAGAGGGAGGGAGAGAGAGGGAGAGACCTCCCTTGATCCTTCCCACAGGAGGCTAATGTAGCACTGCCCTGCACAGGGCCTAGCACTCAGACTTGTGCTTGTTGTTGTAGCCAACAACGAGGTCAACACCATCCCCCACCCTCCTTCCAGCCTTACAAAGGATGGAAGATAAAGGCAGAGGGATAGAGGAAGGAAGATGACAGACAGGCTGGGGCTGGTTGAGCAGGTCCCAGAGGATCTGCAGGGCCACAGAGACTCTCAGTCCTGATTGCTCTTGGCAGCCTACCGCAAAGGTACAAGGAAATGCCACCCTTTCCAGAACGTAGAGAGCATGGATGAAGCCCATCTGCCAGCTGTTTGTCACATCAGATCCTTGGTTCTCAACCTTCCTAAAGCTTCGACCGGTTAATACGACTCATTCCTTATGTTGTGGTGACACCCCTCACCCACCCACCCAACAATAAAACTATGTCTGTTGTCAGTTCATAACTGCAATTTTGCTACTGTAATACATTGAAATGTTTGCCTGAGGGGTCGAGACCCATAGGTTGAGAACCATTGCACTAGCCTGTCTTGTCCATTACTGAAGCACCTATTGTGCTGTCCTGGAAAGATTTCACCAGACACTGAAGACTGCTGATCAAAAGACTCAGAGTGAATTGAATCCTAGTCTACCATCTGCTTGCTGATCCCGTGACCTCAGACAAGTTACCCAACCTTTCTGTGCCTCAATGCCCTCATCCTCGCTATTAAAATGGGCATACCACTGATCTGGAGAGATGGCTCAGCGGTTTAGAGCACTGACTGCTCTTCTAGAGGACCTGAGTTCAAAATCCCAGCAACCACATGGTGGCTCACAACCATCCATAATGAGATCTGATGCCCTCTTCTAGTGTGTCTGATGACAGCTACAGTGTGCTTAGATATAATAATAATAAATAAACCTTTTTTAAAAAATGGGCATGCCACTACTGAAGTCCACACCAATAAAATGCAGAGGATTACAGTCAGGATTCCTTGGTTAGCATATACCATTTACCAAGCAGCTAGTAAGTGCTGGTGTTAGTAGCACTGGCTGAACGACGAGGACCTCCTTCACTTGCAACAGTTTTCCATCTCCACTCAGCAGGCAGCATATGAGTTGTCAGCACAGGCTCTGGTAGAAAGCTGTTAGCGGCTGGCTGACCACCTAGTCAGGGTAGGGAATTTGTCCCCTACCCTGACAGTGGAGGCTCTTTGGGAAGCTCCGTAGTGACCTCTCCCCAGGTCCACAGACTAGACACACAGCCACACCTGCAACCAACCCTCTTCCATGGGCATCTCCGGTTTGCCTACTGGGCATCACAGTCCTTCTTTTCTGAAAAGCCACTTGGCAACTCGTGTGTAGAACAGTACACAAGCTCTTACCCTTTGACCTAGTAATTCTATTTCCAGGAATCTGCCCTCGAGGAACTGAGCAGAGAGGTGTGCAGAATTTTACGAATCATTTCGACCATTGTAGCACTGTTGCTATTTTATAACAAAATAAGAAGAAAATGAGAGGTGTCAACTTCTAGGGACACAGGGAGCCACACTTCCATGTTGATATATGACTTCAATAATCTCAAAGACTCACAGGGAACGTAGTAACAAACAGAGATGCAGCAGGCACCAAGTCACTCAGCCCTGGAGCTCAGCTTCTTCCTCTGGGAGAGGGCATGGCCACCTTACTCTTAGGAAAGCTGTGGGCCTAAGGTAAGGAATGGTGGGGCCCAAGGCTGGCAGAATCCAGGCCACCCACTCAGTACTGAGCAATGAGGCTGCTCTTTTTCTATTAGCTCCTAGGGGCTCCTCTGAAATAAGGGTCAACCTTACCATGGTAATGAGCAGGAATAGAAAACTTAAACAGGTTAAAGAGCTTCCCAGGGGCCTCACAAGGACTATGGGCAGGGGATTGATAATTTTGAATCACTCCTCCCCCCTCCTTCCCCTGCCATGGCCCTTAGCTATGTGGTATCTCATGCTGTGTTCCTTCGGCTCCAAACAGGCTCTCAGACAACACTGCTCATGTGTAGAACAGTACACTCACCTTAGCCACCCAGAGACCCATGCTGGACAGACGTGCTTCAGAGTCCCCAGCCTGCCAGAAACAAGTTCAAATCCACATGGCACCTCTCTCTATGGCCCCACAAGCCACTTTGCTAGCACTTCAGGTGTCAGCTGTCGCTTTAACATCTTCCAAGGAACAGACCACAACTGTCTTGGAGCTACAGACCCAGTCTGCCCCGTGTACAGTGCACAGAGGCTTGGCAGGCAGTGTTTTTCAGACGCAGAAACCATGGCTTTGAAGAGTATGAGAAATGCCTTGTTCAAGGTCCTGGGGTTAAACAGAGGTAAGGTTGGGGACTATCTTCTCATTTCAAAACAGCATTATGCAAGCTAACCCACTGCCATGAAAATGTGCCCCCTGCACCTGTCCTCTCCTCCCAACCTTCTTTTCTGAAATAGGATCGAACCCCGACTGGCTGAGAACTTGTCATCCTCCTGCCTCAGACTCCTGCATGCTGGGATCCAAGGTGTGCACCACTAGGCCCATCAAAGGGCAACCTTTTCTAAGGCAAGGTACAGTGAACTTGGTGTATCTGCAGGATTCTACAGTCCTCTCCACAATCTAATTCAAAAACACCTCATCACTTCACCAAGAAACTCTGCACCCATCAGTTATGCCTGCCCCTCCCCAACTCCTTCTGCCCCCAGAAATAATTAATCTTTCTCTCTATATAGCTTTGCTTAATTTGGACAATAGTCCCTCAAGTAGATCTATTATCATATGTGCTCTTTTGAGACCGGATTCTTTCACTTAGACAGTTCTTAAGGTTTGTTTGTGGTTAGCAGGAATGAACACTTCACTCTGATTACAGCTGAGTAAGACCCCAAATGTGGGGTCGTTTCTCCTGTTCATCACTGTCATTGATGGACATACAGGCTGTGTCCACCTCTTGAGCATTATGAGCAGGGTGCCTCTGAACAGTCACATACAATTCCGTGTGTGTGCAGGTGTTCAGTTTGAGGTGTGGCTTATACAGGAATGGTTAAAGAGTAGCCTCCCTTTACTGTGCCATTTCTTAGAACCTTGGCACGCCAACATGCATCTTCCAAATGTATTTGGCCAGGAAACTATTTTCCCCATAAAGTATCCAGGAAGACATTGGAAAGTCTGATTTAATGCACCCATTTTGCACCCAGAGGCTCAGCAACCCACATCATAGACGAGCGTAAGGGGTGACCTATTGCAGTAGACCAAAGCAACATGCGGCTGTCTGAATGGGAAGAAGCTTCGTAAACAAAGGATATTCAAGAGTCACAAAGGCATTGGAAAAATGAATGTGGCTCCATACATAAACAGTGAAATGTCTGAACCTCAAGCTACAGATGAACGCAATTAGCTAGCAAATGGCCATGCTAAGATAGCCCACTGTATTTTACTCCTGGCACTAAGGGAGAAATCCCAAGCAATACCAACAACTGTGACTCTCAGGCCCGACCATGGAGGTAGATTTCAGTTAAAGCTCCGGGATGGGTGGATCAGTGATGTGGCTCAGCAGGTACAGGTGTTTACTGCCAAGCCTAATGGCCTGAATTTGTTTCCCAGAACCCAGATGGTGGAAAGAGAAAACCAAGTCCACAAATTATCCCTTGACCTCCACATGCAAGTGTCTCCCCCTCATTCACCCAAACAAACAAGTCGATGTTCAAAACTCCTGAGTGATTATATTACAAATTTAGTATTAAATATTAGAAGAGCCTATGTTATACAATTTACAGGTCATGACTTGTTAAGATATAGCAGTAAGAAAAAGGCTCTGTGCTCTAGTAGGAGAGCAAGTAAAAGCCAAACACATTTGTCCAAAAAAAAAAAAAAAATAGGAAAACCAGTTCAAATGTACTATGATGCAATGACATACAAACGGTATGTTTACCAAACACTTCTATGGTCCCGTAACTTGGAATATCTCATTTAAGCCTTTCAACTAATTCTATGCTGTATCCATATCCTAGAGATGCAGAAACTGAGGCCAGGGCATGACTCCTAGCTCACAAAGGCTATAGGGAACAGAATGGCAACTGTCTCCATTTGGCCTGTGAACTAGCGCTTTAATCAACATAGTGAGCCTCAATTCCACAAGCATGCCTTCCTATCCACCAAGCGGAAAACCTTTGTAAGTACTGATTCTCGGTGGTGGGGACTTGGGTGCTTTTTTCCATTGTAGGCAGAACTTGCAACTGATACAACATCTCTGGAAAACCATTTGTTAATGTGTAGCCCAAATCTCCAAAGTGCTGACTCCTGGGGCCTGAACCTCCACCTATATTCATGTGTTCTAAAACAAACGCCAGCATGAGGACATAGCTTTACACGTAAGCCCTGTCTCTCATGTTAAAAGATAATAGAAAAGTCGTTTTAGATAAATTTTCTTCTAATGTAAGCTAAAGCTTGTATTGAATTCTTCAAGAGAAGGTGCAAGAAGTTGGATGCCACTCTTTAAAGTTGCTTGCTTTTTTGTTGGTCTGTTTGTTTGAGACTGGGTCGCTTGTAGCTCAAGCTGCCCTTTAACTCAAAGCTGAAGCTGTCCTTGAACCTCTGACGACCTCCCAAGTCCTAGGATCACAGGCATTTGCCTCCACACCAAGAAGACACCACCTCTGACTCTCCAAACTCCTATGGGTCAGGAAGCCCTTAGGTGTGGCCTGGATCTGGTGCAGGAACTGCTACAGAATCCCCACCAAACCTGCTTTCCACTGAGCCCAGAGCATCCTTTGTTCCGAGCACTACGTGGTTGGTACAAGCCACATTCCTTTGTAAGGTGAATGATTTTCTAGTGTGCCAAGTCGGCTACAGAAAGCTTAACATTCTCTGAAAAATGTTTTCTGTAGCTAATTTGGGCCTAATCCTTTCAAAGGTCAACAGGTATCTCAGCCCAAGTTCACAAGACAAGAAAAACAGGGAAGTCAACAGCTTGTCCAAGGTCACATCCAAGGTGCACATGGTTAAAGGTGAGGGACCCAGGTCTGCCTCAAATTCTTTCTGCACTCTATTTCACTGAATAGATTCTAATATCTCAACCAAGGATAGTCAGCAAACGTGACTTCTCCTTGCTCTGCTAGGCTTCTGTATGACCAAAGATCAGCCACCATTATGGAACCATGTCCTACCAGGTCTGCTCTGATGGTCAAGTACAAGACTCCAGCATGCTGAGTATGTACAGGTTCAAAGCCCTGTCTCTGCTGTTGTTTTTCCTATAGGTAGGACTGGATTTGTACTCTCACACTTTCCCTAATTAAACATCATCTTGATAGAATCACTTTCTGGCCAGGCAAGAGTTTGGGGTCCTGGTTCCATCATTTGCAGCTCTCGTTTACATTTGCTGCCACGGCACACCGAGGAAGGACTTTCAGAAAGGCAGAACACGTGGTATCAGGGCTTTGGAGGGGTAGAGTCAGTGAACTTTGGAGCTGAATCCTAGTTTCGACAGTTAGGACCTCATGACCTTGAGTAATACAGCCAATCTCTCAAAGTTTCTGTTTCCTGTCTGTAGAAGGGATGAGGAAAACACTGGCTCACAAAGCAGGCACCATCACGAGCCTGTGATGCTGTCCCTGGCATGAGAAGAGCAGGCAGTAGGTGGAGGCTGGGCAGCCCCTGTCTGGCCACGTGCTCTGCACTGTGCTGAGACGGAGGGACATTCTGGAATGCTTCTCTTCAATCCATCCAAGGATGGTCCCTCGTAGTCATGGGTGCCATCCCCTGGGGAGATGTGGCTTGTGACTGTCATAAGTAATGGGACAGGAAGCATTGTCCTGCAGGGTCAGAAGGCATTAGCCAATTCTGGGACCCACCCAGGGACAATGGCAGTTCTCCATGGGTCATGTTCACTGGAAGCTTGCTATGGACAGCATCTCTCATGCCAACTTCCTCTTTTTTATGCAGACCCGTGACCCCAGAGACCTCACTGAATTCCACCTTTTCCTTCCTCACAGGCAAACTCAACCATCTACTCTCAGATCTAGTCAAGGAAAATGTAACCTTTACCTTAGACTAATTCCTAGGCAGCTTACATTTGCATATATGCTAAACAACCATGACGGTGTCCAGAGAAGTGTGTGTGACACAGGTAAGATCTCAATCTATGTCATTTACATGGGTGTGATGGAACTGGGTTGCCTAAAACTCTCTTCCTCTGATTCTAGATGCCCCTCAACTTGCGACGTAGTGATGTTCAGATGAACTCACCATGAACCGAAGATGGGAATTAAAATGCATGAAATATTCTTAATCCACTTAATCTAGTTTCAGAAAGAAGATTGAGAGACAACTATTTCCTCAGGCTTCAACCAGCCTTATCTCTGAATTCTAGAATCAGGCAGAAGTCTAGACCCAAAATGGTTCAGAATGTTCCATGTCAGGCGCAAGAAGCAAGTCTATATTCTTAGCCAGAAAGGAGGAAGTGAGACACAGAAACAGCCTGATTGGCTCCAGCTCACATCTGCTTGTTTAGTTGTTTTTTTTTTTTTTAACAAAGGTTTTAGTTAGCCCCTTGGCGGAGACTCAGAAGACTGCTACAAACAGTAGATAGCCTATTCATAGACAAAGTTAGTTTACAGTTTACCATGCACAGAGAAACCTTCAGGCAAAATTTAAAATACATGTAGAGGCAGCTTTATTCCAAACCATTCAATTTAACACCAGCAAATACGGTAGCTTCGCACTGCCCGAGGTTGGACCATTTACCCTGGTGTTGTAGCTGACTAGGTGCTATGGATGGATGCCTGTTGCCCAGGGTCTTGAGAAACGATCTGATTGCAAGTCAATTTGTCCAAGTAAAGATCAAAACTCACTCAAAAAAAAAAAAAAAAAAAGTCTCTTCCAAAAGCATCCAGGCTCTAGGCTTTCCTACAGTAACAAATTTGGCAAATCTGGGGTTAACTCTCCTAAGCCAAGGGTACCTGCTCTCCTTACAGCTGTTGTCTCTGAAAGGGGCTCTAAGAACCATTTCAGTACAAAGCCTGAGGAACAATGCCCTTTGCTTTGTGCTCCTGATAGGCAATCCTGGTCCTCTGGAGAGCAATGGATGGCCCAGACTGAATCCAGAGACATGCAAGAAATAAAGCGGACAGGAAAGCCCACAACCACACTCCGAATACACTTCCCTACACAGTAAGTGCCTGCTGTTTCTTATTGCTTACCCAAGCGTAAAGTATTGTTTACCCAAGAACCCAGGGGAGATATCACCACCAGTTAAAAGGTCATCTCCAGACCCAGCATCCTGGAAGGCAGGGTGTCCAAAAGGCAAGCTTACAATACATGTAAACCTTAACTCGTTTATATCCGTGGTTCCAGAGTCAAGCAACACGTTTGTCTTAGTTCTGGTTCCTATTGCTGGGATGAAATACCATGACCAAAAAGCAAGTTGGAGAGGAAAGGGTTTATTCGGTTTACATTTCTCCATTGTCATCCTTCATTGAAGGAAGCCAGGGTAGGAACTCAAACAAGGCAGGAACCTGGAGGCAGGAGCTGATGCAGAGACCATGGAGGGATGCTGTTTACTGGTTTACTCCTCTGGCTTGCTCAGTCTGCTTTCTTATAGTCCCTATGGCCACAAGCCCAGGGATGGTACCACCTACACTGATGGGCCCTAATTAATCACTGATTAAGAAAATGTCCTACAGCCCCTCCTCCGTCTTATGGAAGCATTTTCTTAATTAAGAGTCCCTCCTCTAAAGTGGCATTACCTTGTGCCAAGTTGACAAAACCATTTGGTAAAATGTACTATTTGTTCTCATGAGCTGAGCAAAAGGACCTGCTTTTATAGATGGACGTGGGCTAAAGAAAGCAAAACCAGAGACTGGAAGGCAACTGGCCATCTCAAGGTTACTTTCCTTGTAAAACCTAACACAAAGGAGACCTCTTTATCTGGCATGCTACAGCTGGCTCATTTGGACATTGGGCTATTATCTCCCTAGATCTTTCTTCATTTCTTAGTTCAGATAAACACCTTGACTGTGCTTGGGGTAGAGGAGATTTCAGTATGAGAAACACTATGTGGGGTTTGGTCTTTGGGGTATCTGGTGGGAGCAAGGTGTGAAACCATGGTCTTCTGGGGATTTTATAGAATAGGTAGGGTTTCCTTGCTCTTATAATAATTCCTCCTGTCCCACATAGGGGTGCTGTGTGAATCATCTGAGCTCACAGACAGACGTATTTGACTCTTCTCCCATGAGTCTTGCCCATAGATTTTTGTATGCTGCAGGACAGTCGCATCAACACTTTGTCAGAGGAATGTGTCCTTGCTGATGAGATCTTTAGTTCAATAACAAAACCCCAATACTTGAAGACACCTGGTCTGTTTTCCAAGCTATGTCATCTTTGGAGGCCACCGAACCTTCCCAGGTCTTTTTTTTTTTTCCCTCTTTAAAAAAGGGGTGGGGGAGGCGTGGAGGAAACTAGGCAGCAATAACAGGCTAGGTAGCCAAGGGATACACTGAGCAAATGGGCTTCTGACTTCATCCTCATATGACATTTCAGGGACCATGGGGGTATCAGAGGCATGCAGAAGTCTTCTCACAGCTCACAGATCACATACAGATTCCCCAACTGACCCCATCTGGTAATTTTGTTTTATAGACTGAAGCCTATACATACCATGCTGCCATGAGACAGAACATTGGAAACCACCTCTCAAACTGCTAAGCTTGGGCCTTGTCTATGAGCAGTGAACACAGCAGGGGACAGTGTGGGCACTGAGCTATCTGAATCCAGCAGTGGGCCTCTCTGCCTTGGCTGATCAGACAGATGGCAGTCCCTCCTCCCATGCCACTCCACCCACATTTTCCATTCTGTCTCCCAGGTGATGGTGAATATCTGTGTGTAAGAGCAAAGAGCAGGTACCTGAGCTCTCTGTATCCATTAGTTGCTAAGTTAGAAGCTGCTCTGGGCCCTGGAGTCCCAGGGGATGCTGACACCTGGGTCTTGGGAGAGGAGTCTCCTCTGATCAGTCTTAGGGGTCCCCATGTTGGCCAGTCTTATTCCCTCCTTACATATCAGCTTACTTGAGGATGCCCGGGTTCCTGTAGGGTGATAATGGTTCAGTTCATGCAGAGACTTCCAGAGACAGAGAATATGTACTTCAGTAAAGACATCCCAAAACCCACTGCTTGTCTGCCAGTCAGAGGGCCTGGTGTCTATAGTTTAAACACAGGGAGTGTCTGAGCACTAAGTTGGGAGAGAGACCGATTGTGGCTCGTGTCTCATGGACTTCAGAATCTAAATGGGCGCCAACAAATAAAAGGATTACTAAAGAACACAGCAAGAGTCCCAGAAGAGGTCTATGTAGGCGGCTGCTGCGGCTGCTGCTGCTGCTGCTGCTGCTGCTGCTGCTGCTGCTGCTGCTGCTGCTGCTGCTGCGTTTGGCCAAGAAATGCTTTTTAGAGGGAAGAATACCGTCTTGGATTAACTGATGGGGGTTGCTAGATTGAGAGGCTCGGGGATGGATGTGTTCTGGCTGCCTGTACAGAGTGTCCTGATTGATTAGAATGCCTGTTTTTTTGAAGAGCGAATATAATAGTTATTGTGTCAAATATATGTTGACCCTATCTTAAGCCAATGTGTGAATGGGTGTATCAAGTTCTTTCTAAGTAACTAACAAGAGGACCTTGTATTATTTGAATTATAGCAAGCTTGTATTATTCCTTATATGTCAGGCATGACCTCAGTTGATTTCACAATAACCTTCTGAGGTCAGAACTGTCTCCATGTCTGTCTTATGCATGAGGAACTTGAAACCCAGAAACAATAAACCCATAGCCACGGCCGTCAAATGTCAGTGCTGAGGGAGTTCAGCAGTGAACCTGCCTATGCCTTTCCTTTATAGTAAGGAAGAGGAAACCTCAGAGAAAGGAACCTTGCCTAAGGCCACTCAGAGCTAAAAGATAGGAAGGAGGAAGAGAAGGTCCCCAGCTCTTATTTGGCCAGAGGCTGTCGGCTGTGGGTAGCAGGCACTTGTTCAGAGTGAGCCAGGGAGTGAGAGTATCAGGAAGCTGGGACTGGTCCCAGTAGCTATTTCTTTTATTCACTGGAATAAGTAGTCTTTAGAACATAAGCCCCAGACAGGACAAGGGGCCACAGGCACCCCATTACTTCCATCACTATCTGCCCCCCTGCCCCAAACCCCAAAGTCCAAGCAGACTTCTACAGAGGCAGAGAGCAGATGAATATATAGAGGAAGAACAAAGGCCAGAGGCTCTGCACACATCTCTTCCTGCCAAGGAACCTGTGTGGGGCTTGACCAGTTTAAGGCAAATCTGTAAGGCCAGCTCTGGAGTGGCACATCCTTGATTCAACTTCATAGACTCTGAGTGCCCACCCAGTCCCCAGCATTGTTCTATGCTTTGAAGCAATCAAAACAGTTGGAGAAGTTTCAGTTGGAGCTTCCATCTAGACGTTCTGATGGGTAAGTAGTCAAAGAGTTATCTACACAGGGAAATAACCCAAGTGTCCCATGACAGGAGGCAAGCCTGTGTCGGGTGTGGGGAGAGAAAAGCAGTGATTTTTCCGCCTGCTCACACTTCAGAGAGACAGGCAAGGGATTAGGAATCTTTCCTGCAGAGGAGGCAAACAAGGTGATGTGTGGTGGGTAGTGTTTCAGGTACACCTAGGAAGGGAGGGAGCACTGCTGGGGCCTAGTGTGGAGGCAGGGGTGCTGCAGCAGGCTAAGATCTCACTGTAAGCCCCAGGGCAGGGACTGCTCTCTGGCAGAGAGGCACTCTGGCTCCAGGCATAGGAACTTAGCCAGTGCGTTTCCTCCCCTTCCTTTGCCTTGGAACTGAAGAGCTAGGCAGGCCTCCCTGACCTCTGACTGTTTATCTAGCCTTTCCATCTCTCTTGGTGGGACCCCAGAGCCACCAGAGGTAGAAGCTACAAAGCTAAGTAGGAGGGAGGTGTGTCTGTTATCCTTGAGTGTTCAGGTGCCCCAGGGGATTCACACCTGCTGGCCTGCTGGCCTAAGTCTACAAGGCCCACCTCTGCAACCTGAGGCTCCCCGGTTCCTTCTAAGGGAAAACAGTGATGTCATCCAGGTCCTCGTGGACTTTTCCTACCCACTCATCCTCTGTTTTCCATGAGCAGATAACAGAGATGGAGCCCAGCAGAGAAAGGGTCCTGGCTGGGGGCTCAACTTTATTTGTTGACTATAAAAATGTCAGCTCCTTTGGGCAGCTTCTTGAGTCAATATTTGCTGTTCTGAGGCTGAGTTCAAATGGCCAGTAATCCTTTTGGCCTGGCCTCTTCCTCCTCACCTGGGTGAGGACACACACCCACAAATACTTGGCAGGGGCCATGAGCTTGCTCCAAGCCTCCTATGCCATTCCTGAGGGAAGTCGCCCCCACCCCCACCCCCCGCCCCCCCAAGTCTCGGAGCCTAATGGCAGGCATTGGAAGTTCAAATAAAAGAAAGGATACACAAGTATTTCATTCATGGTCAAGTTGGGCCCCATGCTGAGGATATTGGTGGCAGGGTTTTGGGTGGGGGTAGGAGAATGGCCAGAGTGGGGACACTTGCAGGGATGTCCTTGGTGCTGCCTTGTCCATGAGGTATCCTCCAGCCAGTCTTGTACCAGGATCTGAGAGGAGGTGAGTCTGATCACTTTCTCCTTGGGAACTTCTGTACCAATCTCTGCTTTCTGACTTCCAGCAGCCAGTTGGAAGTCTCTGCTAAGAAGGCCGATGGGGTATTGATGGAGAGGCACAGAGTTCTCAAAGCAAATGGTCCCTTAATCCTCTATTATTTCAGTGTGACCTTTGACAAGTTGCTTAACCTCTCTGAGCCTGTTTCTGGTTTCTCATTTACAAGAAAAAAGATTTACTCCAGACAAATTGTTTTGGATTTTTGTTGTTAGTTTTTTTGGTTTTTGTTTGTTTGTTTGTTTTTTAATAGTGCTTTACAGAAAGCACCCAGTAGGGCAGCTGGCCCTTAGTATGTGCTTTACAAGTACCCATCCTTTCCATTCTGTGGTTGGCAGTTCCTCATATTACACAATTCTCTCCTCCTTGCACATGGCACTGTGCCTGCTTGGGCCTCAGAAACCATGAGTCCGCGCCACTGGAACACGGGAAGCTCACACAGGGAAGGGCTGCTTCCCTGTGCCTTTGCCCTGCCTCTGTTTGGTTTTCAACCCAACCTGGCTGCCAACATTGGTAGAGCACTGGGTATCTGAGGGTGCAAGGTAGAGCCATCCCCTGGGGCAGGTTTCAAGCCTTGCATTGTTGCCAGGAGGGACCTTCAGGTGGGGGATGCACTCGATCTGTCTCATAGGATCACAGTGGCACCTGGGGTTCACTAACACGTTCAGTCTTGTGGTGACCACTGAGGGGGCTGGGTTCTACAGCCCTGTCCCCTCATTGTTGTGGGCTCTGTATTTCTGCAAAGGGGGCTGTACTTCTGAGATGGAAGCACAGAGAAAAAAGCTTCACATGAAGTAATCTCATGCTAAACCAGGAGGGTGGATATGACCCTTGGGACACCTTGCAGTTCCTCCGATGACATAGGAGAGCTCCAACCCAAGACCTGCTGGTCCCAGATCAGCCAGCCACAGTTGCTCTGTGTCTTGGGACACACCCCCCACCAGCCCAGCACTGGAGTTCGTTGTGAGCAATAGGGGTAAGGCCACTGATGCTCCCTGTCTTAGTATGAGTTTATTGCTGTGAAGAGACACCATGACCACTGCAACCATTATAAAGGAAAACATTTTAATTGGGGCTGGCTTACAGTTTCAGAGGTTCAGTCCATTATCATCATGGCGGAAAGCATGGCGGCATGCAGACTGCTGTAGATGGAGCTGAGAGTTCTGTTTGATCCTTAGGCAGCAAGGAGAGATTATGTGTCATACTGGGTGTAACTTGAGCACAGGAGACCTCAAGTCCCACCCCCACAGTGACACACTTCCTCCATCAAGGTCACACCTACTCCAACAAAGTCACACCTCCTAACAGTGCCACTCCCTATTGGCCAAGCATTCGAACACATGAGTCTATGGGGGCCATTCCTATTTAAACCATCATACTCTTCCAATCTGTTTGATTCCAGCCCAGGATGTTTGCTTTTCTGGTACCCAGGAGGGCTTTGCTCAAGAGGGTTTGCTTTTCACTTTTTATCTGCTTAATCAGGGTCTTATATGTCCTCGGATGGCCACGGTCACAGCTATTTAGCCATGAATAATCTTCATCTTCCATTTCTTAAACATTTAGTTATTAATTTGGTGTGCTTTCGGGAGTCAGTTCTTTCAGGGGGTGCTGGAGGAGATCAGACTGAGGCCAGCAGGCAAACGCTTTCACCCATTGAGCCATCTCACCACTCCAACCTTAAACTTTTGGCTTTTCTTCCTTTATCTCCCAAATGCCAGGATTATAGGTATACACTCCTGTACCTGGTTTCTTGGGCAAGCCCAGTGCCTCATGCACACTAAGCAATTCTACTGACTAAGCTCTGCCCCCCAGCCCTGAGATCTCTGCTGAACACAGAAACAGTGGTACTTGGCTTCATCAGGGACCAGGCACAGGAGGGACAAGCTCTCTCCATCACGGTGCTAGAGATTGGAGCCAGTCTCCCTGAGGTCTGCCCAGCGTTTGACAGTGGAGCCTACTGTCAAGGAGCTCTAGTGAAAATTAATGAAAGAATGAGCTTTAGGGAGGGCACCAACCAAGCTTAGTGAAAATGAATGAATGAACAAACTTTATGGAAAGCACCAACCAAGCCTATGCGGGGGATGTTTCCTGGGGAGCAGAGTCTCTGAATTGCTTCATTAAACCTGCAGATCCTTGCCTGGAGCCACCACACACTTGACCTATGACCTAGAAATTTAGGGGAGAAGCCACTCTCATCAGTAGATCCTGTCCCTTGTTTGCAAGTTTAGGATCAGTCCACTGTCAAAATCCTAGGCACAATACATCCCACTGTGAAACAGTCTTTGAGTTTCTTTTAACTGGGGGTATAATTTGCCTACAGTGAATGCCAAACTTATCAGTTTTTAATGAACGTACAGACTCAAGACATTTCAGTCACTCCTGAAAGCTCACTGGCGCTCTGCTGCTCAATTCTGTCTCCTAAGCCGGTGCTAATCTGATTTCTGCCACAGAGAGTTGGTTTGCCTCTGTGGCTTTCTATGACTGGATTCCTGTAATAAGGTGCAGTTAAGCCCCCAGCCTCAGCTCAGCACACTGTTAGACGCACCTGCAGAGTGGTCTGTTTGCTTCTACGGCTGAACGGGTCCTCAGTTGTTTCACAGGTGGATGGGTGTCCAGGCTGTTTCTGGTTCGGAACCATTTTGAGCAAAGTCATATCTTCTGCAACTATATTTTTGTTTCTCTTGGGCAAATACCTCAGGAGTGTGTGTGAGGTTTTCTGGGTCTCTGGGCAAATGATAAGTATTGCAGGCGGGCAGAATTCTAAACATTCTTACGGTCTCTGCCTACTGCTCTATGCCAGCCCAACTCTCTCCTACACATGGGCAGGACCTGTGGCTGATCTGTAGCCAAGAATAGATATCATAAGATGGAGGTCATTCCTAGAATGACTCCACATTGTCTGAGATTCCTCACAGATTTGTGGGGAGGTCCCTGAGATGACTGTGTGTCAAGGAGCTAACAAGCCTTCTCCTGAAGTTGGGAGCGGCCTCCTGCTGACAGCCAACAAGAAACAGAATCCAGCCTCACAAGCGCAGCTGAATCCTGCCAACAACCACATTGCTGAGAAAAGACCCCAAGTTCTGGACTGGACGAAGCCCACATCTGGATTCAGTCCAGTAAGATCCTGGATGGAGCAACCAGTCAAGCTGTTCCTGGGCTGCAGGTCCACAGAAACCGTGAGGTCATTATGAGGGAACCTACAGCCCGCAGGCTGCTGTTTTATAGTGTAGAGTCTGTGGCGATTTATTCTTCAGGGTGAAACACCGATACGCTAGTGTGCTAGCCTGCTTTGACTGACTGCTGCTGTAATGATACACTATTGACTGGGTAAGTTGTTCATTTTCTTCTTATAGTTCCAGAGTCTGGGAAGCCTTAACAGACTACATGAGAAGATGAGGGTTTCCTTTCAATTTACAGAGCAAGAAAGGCAAACGTGTAAGCTCAAGAGGGGACCGAATTTCTTCAGATGCACCCCTGGCGTAACTAACCCACCCTAAGATACCAGCAATAATCCACTCCCAACGGTAGGACGTTATGGCATTACATCACTTCCGTCCCTGGATCCTCTGTTAAAACCCCATCTCTCAGTGCTGTCTCAGTAGCTCTTAAATTTGGACTCACCGCTTTGGAGGAGACGTTGAAGCCACACAGTGAAGAAAGAAAAATCACTTCTTGTTTAGTATTTAACGATGTGTTCATCCTGGCTCAGTTCCTCTTAAAAGAAAAGTCTTTTGGAGCGAAAGATAGCAAGTTTATGCTTTGCTTGGGAGAAGCAAATTCAGATGAGAGAGGGTGTGGACAAGGGACAGGCAGGAGCCACAGGGAAGCGTCCATGAGGAGAGGTGATGTGCCACCACCATCGATGGCTGCCACCAAAGATGGGTGTAAGGGACACCCTACAGTCTGTGCAGCAAGCCTGTGAGGCTGAAGGAAAAGCTTTGCCTCAGCCTTTCCTTAGAGCAGTGGCTCTCAGCCTTCCTAACGCTGTGACCCTTTAGTACAGCTCCTCATGCTGTGGTGACCCCAACCATAAGGTTACTTTCATTGCTACTTCATAACTGTAATTTTGCTACTGTTCTGAACTGTAAATATCTGTGCTTTCCAATGGTCTTAGGGGACCCCCGTGAAGAGGTTATTCCACTCTAAAAGGGGCACAATCCATAGGTTCAGAACCACTGCCAGGGAAGGAAGGGATTGGCATCTCTGGCTCTGACTAGAGTCTACTTTCTCCTTTGGAAAGCTCATCCCTTGGCCTCCCATACTGCATTGTCTCTGTGAGATACCCTCTGTGAGATGCCCTCTGTGAGATTCCCTCTGTGAGATGCCCTCTGTGAGATACCCTCTGTGAGATACCCTCTGTGAGATGCCCTCTGTGAGATGCCCTCTGTGAGATGCCCTCTGTGAGATGCCCTCTGTGAGATGCCCTCTGTGAGATACCCTCTGTGAGATGCCCTCTGTGAGATTCCCTCTGTGAGATGCTCTCTGCGAGATGCCCTCTGTGAGATGCCCTCTGTGAGATGCCCTCTGTGAGATGCCCTCTGTGAGATGCCCTCTGTGAGATGCCCTCGTGAGATACCCTCTGTGAGATACCCTCTGTGAGATGCCCTCTGTGAGATGCCCTCTGTGAGATGCCCTCTGTGAGATGCCCTCTGTGAGATGCCCTCGTGAGATACCCTCTGTGAGATACCCTCTGTGAGATACCCTCTGTGAGATGCCCTCTGTGAGATGCCCTCTGTGAGATGCCCTCTGTGAGATTCCCTCTCTGAGATGCCCTCTGTGAGATGCCCTCTGTGAGATGCCCTCTGTGAGATTCCCTCTGTGAGATGCCCTCTGTGAGATGCCCTCTGTGAGATGCCCTCGTGAGATACCCTCTGTGAAATACCCTCTGTGAGATGCCCTCTGTGAGATGCCCTCTGTGAGATGCCCTCTGTGAGATGCCCTCTCTGAGATGCCCTCTGTGAGATGCCCTCTGTGAGATGCCCTCTGTGAGATGCCCTCATGAGATACCCTCTGTGAGATACCCTCTGTGAGATGCCCTCTGTGAGATGCCCTCTGTGAGATTCCCTCTGTGAGATGCCCTCTGCGAGATGCCCTCTGTGAGATGCCCTCTGTGAGATGCCCTCGTGAGATACCCTCTGTGAGATACCCTCTGTGAGATGCCCTCTGTGAGATGCTCTCTGTGAGATGCCCTCTGTGAGATTCCCTCTGTGAGATGCCCTCTCTGAGATGCCCTCTGTGAGATACCCTCTGTGAGATACCCTCTGTGAGATACCCTCTGTGAGATGCCCTCTGTGAGATTCCCTCTGTGAGATGCCCTCTGCGAGATGCCCTCTCTGAGATGCCCTCTGTGAGATGCCCTCTGTGAGATGCCCTCTGTGAGATTCCCTCTGTGAGATGCCCTCTGTGAGATTCCCTCTGAGAGATGCCCTCTGCGAGATGCCCTCTGCGAGATGCCCTCTGCGAGATGCCCTCTGTGAGATGCCCTCTGTGAGATGCCCTCTGTGAGATACCCTCTGTGAGATGCCCTCTGTGAGATGCCCAATGGAGGCCAGACCACACACTGTGGTGCTTCTTCACCTGTTCACTGAGAACAGGAGACAGTGAAGGGCCACCCAGCCTGGCTACAGTAATAGCCAGAAGTAGCTTAGTGCTTTGCCAGATACCATGTCCTGTGTCCCATGTCCTCATCACCATTATGACCCTAGCGGTCACCTGTCTACCCCAATGCCTATGCTTTACTTGTGGGGAAACCTGTCACTTCCAGGTTCTGTGACCTCTGTGCACCCCTGGGTCCTGGTGGTATTCTGGCACCATCAGACACTCTTGCTTTGTCTCACCTTTTTTTGAATTCTTAATTCTCTTTTTCTGGTGGCCTATGCTTTTGTTCTGGTAGAAGACTCCCTAAGAGATGGAACATCGCATGTAGTGTGAACCAAAGTTTAACCTAGACTTTGTGTTTAGCATAAGACTTACAAAGGTCAAAAGCTGAGGCTGGAAAGGTGGATCACTAGTGAAGAGCACTGGCCGCCAATAAGTGGAATCTGATAGAAGAGAAAGTGGGAAATCGTCTTAGAATCTGATAGAAGAGAAAGTGGGAAATCGTCTTGAACTTACCAGCACAGGAGAAGACTTTCTGAACTGAACACTAATAGCACAGACAATAAGAATGATTAACAAATGGAATCTCATGAAACTGAAAAGCTTTGTTAATCCTACTGGGCAAGAATACGACCATTACCACAATTTTGAGCCAAAATTTGAAGCACGCTTTAATGAAACACTGGCAAGGTTCATTCCTGGGTTCCCAGAAAATGATGCCAAGTCACATTTTGCTGAGGCTTATAAATCCACTAGGCCACTAAATTCCCCAACAGGAGCAAGCATACGCCCTGATATATCTTCTGCCTATGTCCTTCCTGAATATGTGCGATCAAGCACATCCGGTGTAGCTGGGTCAAACAAACTTGTTTAGGGGAGTGACAACTTGTGGCTTGTTCTCACTCATAAAAAATAGCCCCAGCATTTCAGGAAGTATCTGTCCTTGGGCAAGGGGCCTATAGGTTAGAGGCATTTTGGTTTCATGAATCTCTTAGGCACAGTAATTAAAACTTGGCTATATATATAATATATCTATATCGATAGATAGATAGATAGATAGATAGATAGATAGATAGATAGATAGATAGATAGATAGATAGATAGAACGAACTTGGCTCTGACAGCTTCCGTAAGACAAAGGGCACCATCATCTGGGTAAAGTGGAAGGTATAGAACAAGAAAAGATTATCAACTGCATAAGTGATAGAGGGCTAGTTCTAAACTACGAAAAGAACTAAGGAAACTGGACATCCCCGAAAACAAATCACACAGTTAAAAAATAGGGTATCGACGAAAGCAGAGTCTCCACAAGAGAGGTCTTGAAATGGTCGAGAAGCCCTTTAAAAAAATGTTCAACAGCCTTAGTGATCAGGAAAGTGCAAATCAAAAGTACTGTGAGCGTTCATCTTATACCTGTCAGAATGGCCAAGGTCAATCAAATGACAGCCCATGCTGGCAAGGATGTGGGGTAAAGGGGACACTTCTCCACCGCTGGTGGGAGGGCAAGCTCACACAGCAACTTTGGACATCAGCATGGTGGTTCCTCAGAAAGATGGAAATCAATCTACCTCAAGAGCCAGATCGACTACTGTCAGGTATAGATCCAAAGGTCTCTACAGCCTGCTACTGAGACACTTCCTCAACCGTGTTCACTGCTGCTCTATCTTTAATAGCCAGAAATTGGAATAACCTAGATATGTTTGTCAGTGGGTGAGTGGATAAAGAAAATGTAGTGCATTTATGCAATGGAATATTATTCTGCTGTTAAAAAGGGAAATCATGAAATTTGCAGGTAAATGGATGGAACAAGAAAAAAATTATCCTGAGTGGAGTAATCCAGATCCCCTAAGGCAAATATGGTATGTATTTGCCTACATGTGGATATTAGCTGTTAAGTTATTGCTAAGCAAGCTACAATTCATATAGCTACAGACATTAGTAGTGAGTAAAGGATTAGATGGATGGATGGATGAATGGATGGATGGATGGATGGATGGATGGAGGAGTGCTGGGATGAGAGGATTACACAGGGATGGGGAGGGATGAGGAGGGTAAGGAACAGCAAGAACTAAAGGCCCTTTGAGGGGATGTATGGAAACCTATCACACTAGAGCCTTCCTAAAATATATACATATGTGATGAAAACCTAAATGAAGTCACCAAATAACAGGGGAGACAAAGCTCCAACTAGGTCCCTCTTCAGTAAAACCTACTGCTGGGCATGGGTTATGTCTAATCAAGTTGTTGACTAAGGGGGCTCCATGGAAACCCCCAAACAACCCAAGCTCTTCCCAAGCTCCTATTGCTGAAGACAACACTTTCATAACTCATTGAACATGGAGAAGTTGAGCTGGTGCCTATCAAAAAAAAAAAAAAAAAAAAAAGGACGAAAAAAAGAAAGAAGAAAAGAAAAAGAAAATGCACTAGTTATTCTTGCAGAGAACCTGGGTTCCATTCCCAGCGCCACATGTCAAACCCCTACCATCTGTAAGTTCAGTTCCAGGAGATCTGATGCCTCTTCTGCCCTGCCCAGCCACCAGGCAGTCACATGATATATATACATGCATGCAGGCCAAACATCCCTACACCTAAACGAATAAATCTTAACAAGTAAAGGAAGCCAAAGGCAAGGTAAGCATAGTTTGTACCAGTTAGCGATGCTGTCATATCTAGCTAGCACAAACCTATAGCAATAGGAATTAGCTCTGCCACTCAAATTACTGCTGGTGTGAGAATGGTCACCTTCAAATGAAAGTCCTGTAATCACATTAGAATAATAATCTCCTTATGTGCTTTGTAAGTGTGAAGTCTACCAAATATTTGTAATATATAAAAATGTTAATGCTGCAGTAATTAATGGGTAATTTTACATATGAAAGAAAGTATTAAAAACATCCAAACAGCAGTATAGGAAACAGAATATTAGTTAAGATTAAGACAGGGTAAGACAGACAGAGGATTAGCTAGAGGAAGGGTTTTACATCCTTTCTAAGCCAAAATGTAAATACGAAAGTGGTACCAGAACCTATGATAGAGGAAGTGTGGAATGGCCTAGATTAGATAGATCCTAATTCAAACTATAGCATTGCTTTATTATTGACAATTATTAAATGAACAAAACTGTCTTAAATTTACACTTAGCATTTTCTTATTTACAGTCATGTCCTACTGTTTCATTCGACAATGGACAGAGGATACAGGGGGAGGCACATCAGATTATAACAACAGGGATGGATAGGCTGTAACCCTGTGTAATCCCTGGAACCACTTGCGAGTGTGAAGTCAGGAAGTCCAAAGTTCAAGGTCAGCCCGGACTGCAAAGCTAGACCTTTTTGTTTGTTGGTTTTGTTTCCTTTTGCTTTTGGGGGGCAGGGTTTCTCTGTGTAGACATGGCTTTGTAGACCAGGCAAGACCTTCTCTTAAAAATAAAAGAGGAAATGTTGAGCCAGGGACATGGTACCTGCAGTACAAGCCTGATGAGATAAGTTCCATCCCTAGAACACATGTCAAAAACCCAGAAGCAGTGACACACACTTGATCACAGCAGTCCGATGGCAAGATGTGCAGGGGAGATAGGAGAGGCAGCAGGAAGCTCCTGCACAGGCTAGCCTGGGGTATAGATAAAACCAAAACAAGACAAAACAAAAACTGTTACAAAGTGAAAGCCTTATGTCAAGCAATGCATGACTGTATTTCCAGTCATTTTGCTCTATAAAAGTCTGCCATGACTTATGAAAAAGTATTTATTCCAGTCAATATATTTTGAAAACAAAGAGGAACCTCAAAGCCATGTATAGCTTCATCCATAATAAGTTGTCAGTCCAGATATCTTAAAGACATAAAGAACACATGAAAATTTTTAGGAAAAATGAAGTAAACAAAATAATACCCTCTCACTAGCCAAATATCAAAGTAGATATCACAAGAGTTCTTTAATGTAATTCCTTATAGGTTTGCGCTCTTAGATGTTAAAGCTATAAGCAGTCAACTTGTTGAAAGAATTTCAATGACAAATGATCAACTTTCAATGGAGATGATGGACAGTTGAGAGTTAGTCAGACTGTAAATTCCAGGTTATTCACAGTTTCAAAATCAACTTTTCTATGTAACAAAGATTATTATTAGCACCAATTCTAAGCAATGTAGTTACACTGGTTTTCCTTTGCTATTTTCATGATACATTTCATTCTAATCCTATTATTTTTATTTCTTTTATTTTAAAATTTTGTTTACTGTTTAAGTTAGCATGCAGAGCTCTGGGCATTGTCATGGTACTTCCTAGCACAATCTGCTTCCGTTGCTCTTCCCCCACAGTTCTCCCCACTGCCCCACTCTCCTCAGGACTCTCAACTCCTCACGCCCATAGCCTCTGCTCAGATTTCATTTCACATAGCATATGACCTTTAACTTCTGTGACCCTTTTATTCCAAAAGACTCGTTTATAAGCAGAATACAGGTACTTTTTTTTTTTTTTTAAAGACAGAAGGCAGCCTTTGCCTTTTAATTGTATTTAGTCTATTTATATCTAATGTAATTGCTCGGTCATTTGACCGAATATAAAATTTTAGTTCAGAAGTAATTTCATATCATGCTGACAACCATGGTCTAGTATGTTCTAGACCATGTTCTAGCTTTCAGCATTGGTTTTGAGAAGTCCAGCTCTATTCTATCTCCAGGCTTTCTTTATATGAAAACCCCACCATCACCATCACCACCCATAAGCTCTGGAGGCATTTCAGGTGCTTTTCTTTCTCCAGTTGTCTTTGTCTTGTTCTGCTATTGCAGAACTCAATGATTTATAAGAAAAATTAAGTGTATTTCCTACAACTCTGGAGCCTGGAAGTCCGAGATCAAGAGGCCAGCATTTAGTGAAGACGTATTTGCTGCAAAAGAACATGTATAGGAGAAGAAGAGGCAAGAAAGATCCTGGGCCACTTTTAACTAAGGACAGCTCTCCAGCCTCATCACCACTACTGCAGTGGGAGCTATTTCTGAAGTGCATGCCATCAAACTACAGCTGGTTCTCAGCATCCTTTTAGGGGGTAAATTCATGTTTGTTTGTTTTCAGCTCCGGGAAATTTTAATATCTTTTATTTTTGTCTGTCTTTCGTTTCTGGATTGGAAACTATATAATTTTTAGATGTTGGTCTTCTGGGGAATGGTTATGAAGTTTGTGACCCCCAGGAAAAGACCAGAGACTCAATCCAATTATAATTAAAAGATTTATTGATTAGCTGCTAGCAGGATGAACAGTCTCTGAGCCAAATTTGAGATTACCCTAAGAAGGGGGTGAAGAGAGGACTTTTAAAGGGGAAAACCCACAGAAGACTGTCAATATCTACACGAGCAAAACTGGTCTGTTCTTCGAAGTGTCCCAAAAATATCTTAGGTATTCATCTTCATAAGCAACTTACAGAAGCCAAAAAAAAAAAAAGCAGTATTTCATAACAAGTAGATAAATAGATAGTCATGGCCATACACTTTTGGGTGGGGGTAACTTGAGTCAGGGTTCTTGGGAATTTAACTTCCAGGGACAGGAGTCAAAGACAAAGGGCTAGTGGGTACCAAGATGGATGCCTAGAATAAAATGGAGTTTCTTTAGCCATCAGAATCATATCCAAAGGGAACTTGAAAATATATTAATTATGGAAAATCAAGCTTATAAACTTGCCTCAGTTTCTTTATTTGACTGTAAACAGCAAGCACAAGAAAAATCCACAATCAAACAAACAAGTACCTTTGTTTATACATGAGAGAGACATGTGGGTGAGGATGTTGGAAACATGGCTGGAGCTGGCTGGTTTCTGTTCTGTGAACTGGCACTGACTGGCAAACAGGGAAACTGGCCCCACCACTGGCTTCCACTCTCTGCTTTGCTGTTCATGACATGTGCCAAGACACCAGCTCTCTGGTCCCTATTTCTTGTCAATCAAATGAAATGAAGGAAATACCATCTACCCACTCAGCAAGAGTGCCAGCTCTCACCCAGTGCGGTGGGGTGGGAGGCTGGGGGCAAGACTGTTGTCATTGCAGCAACAGGGGACTGCTGGAGTTCAGACCAGAGGACACTTCTTTCTCTTCTCTCTTCCTCTCCTGGTAAAGGGATCCCAGCCTTAAAGGACCACACCAGAGACAGGTAATTGGTGTGACAGCTTGGCAGCTGCTTCTGACATGACTCATGCCAGTTGGAAGTGAATGAAGATCAGATTTATGCCCTTCCCAAGCCCTTGACCTTGGTTTAGGGTCAAGAATTTAACATTTCCTGCTTGAGAACCTGAAGCCAAGGTGTCATTTTAACATTAAGAGCATAAAGAGTCCTTGTCTTTATCTAGGAAGGCAGAGGGTGTCTCCTCTAACCACCTGTCCCTATCACTGCCTCAGGCTTGTTCCAGCTCTTAGCAAGTCTAGATAGACCACACCCTGATGACGCATCCTAATTATTATTATTACTCCTATTTGGAGCTTGGTGTTAGGGATGGATCTTCCAAGTAGAATGCTAAGCAAGCACTCTAGCATTGAGCTCCACCCTCCGGTCAACTTCAGCGAGGTTAAGAACCTAAAACCCTTCCACAGGGGTGGGGCTCTTACATTTCCCATGTCATTAGCATTTAGTTATGCCTTGCATAAATAGCATATCACCGTTTTATTTTGACCTGAGACTTTCTGTCTTTCTTCATTTTATAAGAATTTATTTCCTTTACTTCATTGGGAGTGGGTAGCAGAGTTTGAGAAGAGATGGCTCTGCAGTTAAGAGCACTGGCTGCTCTTGCAGAGGTCCTGAGTTTAGTTCCCAGCTGACTTCTGGCCTCTGAGGCACCTATACGCATGTACACAGACTCACACACCACACACTCATTTACATACCAGAATTCTCTTTGCTCTGTTTTCCTGTAAAGTTGGGAGGTTTTCATGCTATTTTTAATGATTTTAATGGTCATATTCAAACTTTTCCAATGGGTATGGACAGCCTTAAAATTAATCCAGATATTTTTTTTTATTCCTCCTCTGGAATTGCTTCACCATGCTCATCTCTGAACTCATTGTATAATTTATAAAAATTTAGAATATTTTAGTCCTGACATTTTTATCTGGCAAAAGAATGCTTGAGCTGCTGGTGTGGTTATCCTGGCTTGGCTTGCTGTTCCCCCTAACATACACTCCATGGTCTTGTCACTGTTTTCTTTCTTGAGTTTTATCTTGTTTTGTTTTCTGTATTTTTTTTTAACATTTAGTGTGTGTGTTTGAGAGAGAGAGAGAGGGGGGGGGGAGAGGGAGAGGGAGAGGGAGAGGGAGAGAGAGAGAGAGAGAGAGAGAGAAAGAGGTGAGGTGTGTTTGGGTTCATGTAACACTGCACTCATGCGGAGGTCAGGGGACAACGAGCAGGAAATTCTGTCCACCACGAGGCCCCCAGGTATAAGCAAGGCACAGGGAAATTATTCGATTAGACCCCTCTGTGGGTAGAAAGATTTATTGGGGATCAAACTACCAAAGCCATCTGGTAGAGGGGAGCAGAGAGGATGGAATGGTAGAAAATCAAGCAGATTTTACATGGTAGTCAGCAGGGTGGAGCACTGAGCTAACACAGGTTGTCTGGACTGATCAGGAAATAGGTGTCTTTATCCAAGGTAGTTGACTTTTAGAGGAAGGCTAAGTGAGGTTCTGGGAGGATTATGGGTGGTTCCTGGAGGACTATAGGAGAGGTTCCTGATGAACAGAAAGGGCCTTAAAAGGTTTGCTTTTCTAGTAAACAGAAACCCACCCTTAGGCTTAGATAAGAATCTTTTTATTTATTTGGCCAACGGCCTTCTGTTTAGGAAAATGTCACTAGCACTGCCATTGGTGTGTGTGTGTGTGTGTGTGTGTGTGTGTGTGTGTGTGTGTTCTGCAGGTATCGTTCCCTGTTGAGTGACCTCACTCACTTGTTTTGTTTGCTTGGCCTGGGTCTTACCATGTAGCCTCTGGTGGTACCACACATACATCCCTCTTTCTTCAGCACCTCAGGTGTTGGACTTACAGGCTTGTGCCACTACCCCAGACAAGATTAATCTTTTAGTATCATTCTCTTGGTGGAAAGGCCTCTCAATTTTGTTTTCTATAAATATTCCACCCTTAGGGTTTCACGATTCCCAATTCTGCCGCTAGATATGCAATTCTAGGTTAATATCTATTTCCCCCAACCTTTATGTGTGTCTGTTGCTGTGGTGAGAAGTCAGTTGCCATTGTAATTCTAACTGCCCTCTTCTGTAAGCAGTTGCCCTTTTTATTCCGGGCTGTCTTGAAGATGTGTTGCCATTTAATTGTAGTGTATCTAGGCACGGATTTCTTTTTGTTTGTCCCATTTAGGATACATTATTCTTCCTGGATCTGAGGACTCGTCTCTGTTTCCAGTCTTTGTTATACTCTCCTTCTGCACTGCCTTGCGTCTGCTCTGTGTGCCTTCAGGATTCCAATCAGACATGTTAACCTTCTCAGGTATTTTGGCTCTTACCCTCACTTTCATCCCCCTGCCCCATCCCTCACCCCGTATTTTTACACTAGTTTACTGTGCTCTGGATAAATTCATGTTCAACATGTCTCATTTTTTTGTTTTGTTTTTGTTTTTGGCTTTTGGTTGGTTGGTTTGTTGTTTGTTTTCTACTTGTTACTCAAATCTGCTGTCACTGTTCTTCTGCAGTAAGCTTGCCTTTGCAATTATATCCCTGTATGAGATAAGACAGGAGAGCGGTCAGTGCACAGTATTAGGAAATACTAGTTGTTGTTAGTATTAGGAAATACTAACAACAGCATACGTGTGCCTGCACACACACGAGAGCTAAATGATGGTGGGATCAGTGTCGGTCAGAACCCATGGACTGCAGAGTAGGTGACATCCAAAATCTTCTCAGTCTTAACTGCATGCATAGAAAAGGCGGCAAAAATGAAGCGAGGACACCTCTAAGTTAGAGAAAGAATAAACACCTCTAAAGAAAATAGAAGGAAGCAAATAATGAAGACAAAGAACAGACATGAATGAAATAGGAAACCAAGAGGAGCGAATGGACAAAGCCAAATGCTGGTTCTTTGGGAGATGAATGTGCTCCGCGGGGCAGGCACGCACCTGAACTCGACTCCTGCTCACCTGGCAAGGGTTCCAGGCCTGTCCTAGCCATCAGGTCTGGGGATGCTGGCTCACAGTCATCTACCAGCGATGCCTGTGCATGCACCCAGCTTCTGCAGGAGAACTTCATACGCAAGTCAAAGTGATGCTCTGCAGTCCAGCTCCTCAAGCTTACTCTTTCCCCAGACTGCTCTCCCCATCAGAGACGCTGACTTTGGAGTTTGTTTCTACCAAATTCCATAATTTCTCTTTGCTTCCTTCCTTGATCTGCTAGAGTTCATTATTTTAAAACATCGTCTTACTTTTATTTATTTATTTATTTATTTATTTATCTATCTATTTGTGTGTGTGTGTGTGTGTGTGTGTGTGTGTGTGTGTGTGTAGGCTCCCCAAGAAGGTCAAAAGAAGGCATCTCTGGAGCTAGAATCACTGAAGTTGTGACCCGACTGATATGGGCGCTGGGAACCAACTGCAGTTTTCTGTAGGAGCAGCAAACGCTCTTAACTGCTGACCCACCTCTCCCACCTCTCCAGCCTCTTAAAATTAATTCTAAACCCTAAACCCATAGTAATCTTCTAAGGGGATCACATGGAATTGTAAAGCACCCCGTGTTCAAGCCCTCACTGGCTCCTACCGTCCTCTGAATGGAATCTGGGCTTCTATTTGGGCAGCCTAATTGTCTCATCCTCTGCTCATTCACTGTTGTCCTATCCAAAAGTAGGTCCTGTGTGCTTGCTTTATCTCCCTGCAACGGTCTTGGCCCAGAGTTCCCCGGGTGCACTCAGAGATCCCCATGCCAGAGATCCTGGCATTCTGTGCAGCTTAGATCCTTGTCTAAAAGAAGTTTCCTCATTAGATGAACTTCCCTTGTTATTTTATTTGAAATGATTTGTGGAGGACTGGAGAAGAACACTTGCAAAGGACCTAGGTTCCATTCCTAGCACCCACAAAGGGCATGGGGTCCCTGTGCTCACAGATAAGCACTAGAGAAAAGTGGAGTATTAAACACATATGGTTATCTTCTCTGCCAACAGAGGAGATGTACATCCATGTCCACCTGGAAGATGGCTGGGAGCAGGATAGCTAATAGTCTGATGATCTGTGCTAGCTGGAGGACCAGGCCACACCTGAACCCCCCAGACTAGTATGTTTATCCCAAAGTCGTCTTCCCTAGACCATTATCTTTAGCCTTTTCACTCAAGAGAGCCCATCCTTAGGAGAGATGTCACATGTACTGTGTATAGCTCAGTGACCTGTATGAGCAAGACCACACTAGATCCTCCCTTAGGGCCTTGAAATATAGGCCCCATCTTAATGGAAGAGGTCACATGTACTTTGCCAAAGAGTTTCAATGTAGTCTTAAGCTTTATTGTGATAACTGTTACCAAAAAAAAAAAAAAAAAAAAAAAAAACCTTTTCCTAAAATTGTACTGTACTTCAATATGACAAAAATAAACAGCCCCGGGTCAGCTCTAGAAGTGTGACTCAACACCAGCTAAGCCTCATGTGGTGAATCATCACTCTTCAGGCCTTGGTGTTTGCAGAGACACCCCACCCCCCACCCCCCACCCCCGCACTCCCCAACACACACACACACACACACACACACACACACACACACACACACACACACACAATTCCCAGCCACTTGTATTTCTAGTTCCAGGGAATCTAATGCCCTCTTCTGGCTTCCACAAGCACCTGTTTGCATGTGGTACACATACAGACAAGCAGGCCCACGCTAATACACATGTATAAGAATAAATACACCTTTTTTTTTTTTTTTTGGTTTTTCGAGACAGGGTTTCTCTGTATAGCCCTGGCTGTCCTGGAACTCACTTTGTAGACCAGGCTGGCCTCGAACTCAGAAATCCGCCTGCCTCTGCCTCCCAAGTGCTGGGATTAAAGGCGTGCGGCATGTGGGCCTTCCCTGATGCTCATCCATGCATGCCCAGTCCTGTTAAGACTGACATTACAATGTATCATCAGCTCCTTCATTTGTTGCCACCTGTCTCTACCCAGCAAGAGAATGTACAAATTCCAGAGCTTCTGTCTCGCTCTTTGAATTGTGCTCCAAACATCCCAAGCTTCGTAAATATCTGGGGTGTGTGTGATGGAGGACTATATGAATGAGTGTGAACAGTCCAGGTTAGGAAGAGAGAGAGAAAGGTAGACCACAGACATGGAAGAGGATGCTAAGGAAGGGAGGCTGTTCTCAGTGACTAGCTCTGCCTCTTCCCTTTTCTGTATTCTTATGTTTGTTTGTAGGGGACTCTTCCATCTTTCTTATCACTTTTCTCATGAAGTGCTTCGGACTCTCGGATTTCTGCCTGCTATGAAGCATGCCTCTCCTGTGGGGTCCAGTAGGATCCCTGGTTTGGGCTTGTGTAGACTGAGGTCTTTGGGCACAGAGGATACCACACAGGTCTCCTTACCTCCACAGCCGGCTGCAGGTCCAGCAACCTTCCAGGAACACGTGCTCCATCCAGGCTTGCTCAGTTCAGTTAACCCCATTGTCGCACTAACTCCAGCTGAAATTTCTTCAGCCTTTATGTTTTCCCCAACGCAAACCATACTTTAAAATTATCAACATAAGGCTTTGATTTTAAAATTATCAACAAAAATTATCTCTTTGCAGCCGCGGGGATGTGTGTGTATGGGGTGTGTGTGGGGGGTGGGGGGCTCTGATTCAACCCAATGGAACAGCCAAGTAGCAGATTACAATGTCTAAGTTCCCAGAATCTCATTACCACTATGACCAAGCAGGGACAACTTCCCCTTGAGGATACAGTGTGCCGATGAGCCCCATGCTCTTCTGCATTGAAATGGTGGGAACCTAGAAACCAAGCCAAGTGGGCTCTCCAGGATCGGTTGGAGCTCGGGAATGCTCTGTTCTGTTTCTAGAGCCACTTGAATGGTACCTGAGGTGTAAGTCTGGGTGGCTGTGGAACCTGTTCAGGCCACTTCCTCAGCCACAGGGGCAGGGCGCAAGGGGGTCTTCATGGGGGGCTAGTGATTCCCTAGCCCTTGTGCCCCAGCTGAGCGGATGGAACGTGGTCAGAGGAAGAGCCGGAATAGAGTGAACCGGAGCACCCTGTGCCTATAAATCATAGGTATTTGCCAAGTGGAAAAATACCAGCCTTCAGAACGTTTCATTTCATGCTTCTTAGAAACACTTTGTTCCAAGGGCTACAAAGCAGTGGGCTGGCCCTCGCCTGAGCCAGTTGTGCGCAGCTTCCGGGTGCCCTTTGCAAACAGGCGATCATTTCCGGGGAATTGGTCTGAAACTTGCGCCCCTGCGTGCCCAGAGGGAACTGTGAGCTTGTGTCAAGCAGGTGCCCTTTGAGAATATCCTCACAGGCCCTGGGAGCTTTCCAGGATATCCCAGTTTTCTGTGATCTTAAGGGATGGCCCAAGGATATGTTCCTAGGACTGCTGGAAGTCTGTGGCCCCCGAGTCTTTGTGGAGAGTAACCTCAGAGCCACAACTCCTCTGACTACAGATCCATAGCTGCCATCTGTGAGCCAGGGAGAGGAGACGGACAGAGCCAGGTGGACAGTCCCAGCTCCAGCTAGACTCACCTATGTCTGGTCACAGGCTCTGCTCAGGCTGTGGAGATGTGGAAGAAAGGCCCCAGATATGGAGAAAAGACAGGATCCCTGTAGTTCTTCCAGTAGTGCTGGCTTTCAGAGAAGGCTCCCAGGACTCAGTGGGCCCTTCTGGAAGTGACTAGTAGGCAGAGACTTTGCCTTTGTTCAAGCTGATTGGTGGCCTATGGTCCAGTCCCTCATCTGAAAAACGTGATTCTAGGACCAAATCTACTGTGTATGACAACGAGGCCGATTCCTGATGTTATTAGCAGAACATCTGCCCTCTTAGAAAGGACTGGACTACCAGGACCTTGTATTCCACTCCTGATGGCAAGTCCCTGACTGCAGAAGAATTTTATAGACTTCTCAGGATTGGGCATAACTACCTTCTACCTCTCAACAAGCATGGGAGGTGTCAGGTGAGTCCCTGGGTGAAGTCCTGGGCCCCTCTGCCCTTGACTGAGGGTAAAAATGGAAGAATAATGGGCTGAGCCTCAGCTGGCAGGGCCTTGTGATGTCATGTGGGGTACTAGTTAATTTCCACCCTACTCTGTGAAAAGGTGGGTAATATTAACCACAAATAACCAAAGACGGAGAGAGATGTTGTATGTGTGGATCAGGCTCACAGAGAGAAGGTGCGAATGGCCCAGGACTTGAACCCAGGTGTCTGACTTTGCAGGTAGTATTCGTCCTTGAGGTGGTGGCTCCCACTACTCACAGTCCCCTTGGTGGCCTTTTGAGTTTGACAACTTTTCTTTCTCTGTGTCTCAAAGGGTGGAAAGCTCCCTCTGCTGGGAAGTCATAGATCTATCGGACATTCCTACAGCTCAGCGGTGGCTATGCACCCCGCAGTGATAGAGACAGATACTAGGCTGGTGGGAAGGGGATAAATACCATCATCATGCTTGACCGAAGAACTACTGCTGGGTGGGGTTCTGTAAGCTCAGCATCCTCAGGCCCTGATATCTATCCACCCTGTAAGCCAAGGTCTCCAGCTTTCTGAAGACGGAGTCCTCATATATCTCTTATGTCTACCTAGCTAATGGCTTCTGCTCCATTCACTGAAGGAACCCAGCACACAGACCATAGCCTCCTGGGAGGCGTGGCCTCTCTTGTCCGGGAAAAGGAGGTGATATGGCACTGGTTCTTTGTGCAGGCCAGGCTCACAAGATGAGCTGCCTTTGCCTTGCCCTTTCTTGCTTGCTAGGTGCAGTAGGATAAGCCTTTCTCCTTGTCTCCATGAGCTGAGCTCAGTCAGTGGGATGGATGGGTGCTTTCTGTCTTGCACCCCACCGTACCCAATCCTTCTGACTGGTCACACAGAGTGAACCACGTATTCACAAATGCTGGTATCCTCGCAGGTGCAACACCCGCCTCTCAGTATCCCTGCATCCGGCCTGCACACATCATCATGTGAGCACACTTTCTGTCCAGCCTGCCCAGGGTTCAGTTTATTTTCCTTCCCCATCAGCTACTCCCAGACACCTATTTTGCTGCTAATACAGTGCAAGTTGCAAAGCAGGAAGCAATGAGGCTAGAAAAAAAATGAGGGGCTGGAAGCCATGCACTGTCCTGTGAGGGGAAACAGCCTCTGAAGGACAGGCAGGAAGCTGAAGTGGCCCTGGGTATTCAGAGGCTAGCTCGGCAGTGCCCAGCTCTCACCCTGAGCCCATCTTCCTTTTCCTTCCTCTTCTGTTCTTCTTTGTCCAAAGACTTCCTGTTCCCAAGGCTGGTACCTCCAAACAATCTGATTCAGTTTCTAGATTACATGCAAGTGCTTGCTCAAACCTGGGCCTTTAGGCATCCTGGCCCAGTAGACAGCAGAGCCCTTCCTCATGCCTGGATGAGCTAGAAAGTATTCAGAGCTTCAGGTGAGGAGCTGAGAAGCATGTTCAAGGCACCCTAGGTGCTTCTCCACATTAGCACAAGCCCTCAGGTCATGGTTGGCTGGACCAAGTGCAGGGCTTCCTTCTTTGGCTTTACTCAAGACATATTTTGGTACTTTGGTTTAATAAGCACATCATTAATTTTTAATTATTTAATCCTGTTTTTAAAATGAGGGCTGTCCCATCCTCCCCTATTCCCTGGAATTTCATTTGGCTTTTTAAAGTTGCCTGTGATGGGAGAATTGTCAGAGAGCCCATTTTGGGTTCTGGTCGTCCTGCGAAGTTCACGTTCCTGTGGGACAGTCTTCTGGTCACTTTTCCCGGACGCCACCTCTCTCCCTCCCTCTCAATAATTCCCCGCTACGCTGAGAAAGAGCAGGTCTTGGGAGCTCCTCGAGCCTCTCGGTAACCTCACCAGTCGTTTCTCTTCCTCTTTCCTGTCTCCTAGTGACAAAAGGCCAGAGTACCAAATTCTAGAGGCCATGACCATTCTCTCCCTAAGATGATGGAGCGATGGCTCCTGCAGATCACTCCAACCACAGTAACACATGCACACACACACACACACACACACACACACACACACACACAGAGTTTTCCTGGTTTCCTCTCACTTTTATGCTTCTCAACTGAAGCAAATGCCTGCAAAACGTTGTTTGCATGGGTCTCCACATCTTCTATTTCATCCAAACCTTCTCTAAGCTGGTACCACACCCACCATCCCATATCCAAATCCTGTCACTTTCACAGCCTCTAGGAATGGTCGTGCCTCATACCCACCCTGCATCTTGGCTGCTAGGTTCTCCTCTTCCTACTTTTCAGGATCCTTCCTTCCACCATATGCCATGTGATCACTGGGTACTTGGGTCTCAGCCTGTCCTGGCTCATTTTCTCTGTCAGTTAGGTACAGCCTAGACTTGTTGATAAGAGGAAACCTCACCTGAAGAATTATCTTCATTGGATTGGCCTGTGAGCATCTGTGAGGACACTGTCTGGATTGCTAATAGATTTAGGAGAGCCCAGCCCACTTCGGGTAGTACCACCCCTAGGCAGGAAGGCCTGGACTGTTTAAGAAAACTAGCTGAATATGAGTCAATAAGCAACATCCCTCCTTGGTTGTTGAGTCCCTGTCCTGATTTCCTCCAATGATGGATTGTGACCTGGAGTAAAGTCAAATTAACTAGCTCTTCCCTAGGTGGCTTTTGGTCAGTTTTATTAATAGCAAAAGGTCAAATTAGAAATAGCCCTTTGTTGGGCTGGAGAGATGACTCAGAGGTTAAGACACTGTCTGCTCTTCCAGAGGTCCTGAGTTCAATTCCCAGCAACCACATGGTGGCTCACAACCATCTGTAATGAATTCTGGCCTGCAGGTACACATGCAGGCAAAATACTGTATACATAATAAATAAATCTAAGGAAGATAGAGGGGGAGGGGGATGGGGAGAGAGAGACCAAGCCCTTGAATGATTTCTGTCTCTATTGGTTGCCCTAACCACCCCAAGTTGCCCAGACAAGTCTCCAGGGATACATGCTGTTAAGTGGGCAAATGTCTCTCTTCCTGAGCCTCACCTGAACTCTAGGCTTGTTAGCTTCTTCTATTCATTGTCCAGGACATAAAAACATTAACAGGGCCAAGAGTAGATTTCTAAAGTCCCTTCTCAGTAAGTAGTAACACCTCTTCTAGTTGCTCTGGTCAAAAGCTTTGGCATGAAGTCTGATCTCTCTCTCTCTCTCTCTCTCTCTCTCTCTCTCTCTCTCTATCTATCTATCTCTATCTCTCTCGGTTTTTCGAGACAGGGATTTCTCTGTGTAGCCCTGGCTGTCCTGGAACTCACTCTGTAGACCAAGCTGGCCTCAAACTCAGAGATCCGCCTGTCTCTGCCTCCCAAGTGCTGGGATTAAAGGTGTGCTCCATCACCACCCGGCCTGACTTCTTTCTTATTGTCTCCCAAATGCATGGAGCAAATCCGTGGTCTACACTGCTGCTCTTAAGTCAACACTGCTCCTCATCTGGCTTATTTCAGTACCCTCCTCCCACCCAGCTGCTCTCGTTTTTCCAACTATGGCTCCCGTATTCACCACCCAGAAACCAAAGTAACCCCTTGAAAACAGGCAGACAGATCATTTTGTAATGCCACTGTCTTCTTGGGGCTTCTATGTTGCTCAAGATTAGAATTAGTCTTCACAAGAGACCGTGAGTCTTAAGTGACTAACCTGTTTTATCTTTGGTTTCCTCTCCCGCTGCTCTACTCTGGCTCGATCTGCCCTAAGCCTGCTGTTTTGTGAGTAGGCAGCAGGAAATAGTCAACCTCGGTGAACCACATAGAAACAAAGAGAACATACAAAGAATCAACCAAACCAAGAGCTGGTTCTTTGAGAAAATCAACAAGATGGATAAACCCCTAGACAAACTAACTAAAAGGCACAGAGACAGTAGCCAAATTAACAAAATCAGAAATGAAAATGGAGATATAACAACAAACACTGAGGAAATTAAAAAAGCGATCAGATCCTACTACAAAAGCCTATACTCAACAAAACTGGAAAGTCTAGATGAAATGGATGGTTTTCTAGACAGATAACACGTACCAAAGTTAAATCAGGAGCAGGTAAACTATCTAAACAGGCCCATATCCCCTAAAAAAATAGAAAAAGTCATTAAAAACCTCCCAACCGAAAGAAGCCCAGGGCAGATGGCTTTAGTAAGGAATTCTACCAGACTTTCAAAGAAGAGCTAATACTTGAGGGTTTATTTTTTAAATGTGTGTGTGTGTGTGTGTGTGTGTGTGTGTGTGTGTGTGTGTGTATGTTGCCACCTGAGTACTTGATTTCCATGGAGGCCAGAAGAGAATATTGGATCCCTTGGAACTGAAGTTGTAGACAAGATGTCGACTGCTTCCTGGTTGCTGGAAACTAAGCCCAGGCCCTTTGGAAGAGCCGACGTAACTGCTCTGAGTAGTCTCAGCAGCCCAACTGATGACCTGAATTTAATCTCCAGAACCGACAGCTGGAAGGAGAGACCCAGTCCCTGCAAGTCATCCCCTGACCTCCACAGGTGCCCCATGGCACCCTCCCCCAATGAAAATGATGGGAACACTGCCCCCTAAGCTCTAGTGTCAGTCACTTAGAGTATCTTTCCTTCTTATCCTTTCATTTTTCACACCTATGCCAAGCATGACAAAAATCTTGGCATCCCTTGTTAATGTTCAAGTGTGAACATCACACACACACACACACGAAGTATGAAGCTAGCCAGTCCTTGTCTGAAGGCATGGGTTTTATTTTGACTTCTGTATACAGCTGCTGGCAAGCAGGTTAGATTTTGAAACAGTATGCCATGAGTCACCTTCAAGTTTTCTAGCCCAGATCCATTTCACAGGAAATATGATCATATCCAAAGTTGAATAACTTGCCTACAGGTTTACTACACTCAGCCAGGGGAAGATAAAGTACAATTTTTGGCCGGCTTCTTACTGGCTAGATTTCACTGTTCTCCCTACCTAAGCCTGTCTTCAAGCTCGAAGTACAGCCACAGTACCAAAAAACAAACAAACAAAAAAAAACCAAAACCAAACCAAAACAAAAAAACAGACAAAACAAGCTTGACTTAGCTCTTTTCTCCTGGCTAGATTTAAACGGCTTTAGTAATGTTTGGATGACAGGAAATGCAGAAACAAGAGAGTGGACTGTGGTCACCCTTAAATGAGGTGGTCTGGTCTGGTGGGAAGAGTTCTTCACCCAAGGGACTGGGGTGTTTAGTCCACAAGTACCTGGAATAAAATGATGCCCAGTCTATTCTGTTACAAAGCAGCTGCACCGTGGTCAACCAGGTGAAGATGTGTCCTTATGTGGATGTCATGCAAGGCAGAATGTGATGGGGACAGTGTGGGATGGGAGAGTCTGCAGGTAGGGAAACCAAGGAAGGCGCTGTAAAACATTTAGTCATACTGGAGCAAGAAAAATAGGAACTTATTCTTTCCTCCTAAAGAGGCTATGTTTTTAAAAATGCAAACAAGCATTTTAGAATGCTAGAGACTGGCTACAAATATAAAACACTAATATCTAACTGTTCAAGGAAAACTATGAGCCTTGGAACGGAACAGTGAGGCCATGGTGTTTGAGCCCATGAAGTTCCCCTCCCTCCAGCCACTTCAGTAGCAGTTCTACTAGAGTGGGGTGGGCTATGTGGGCAGGGCTGGGTCTACACTGTTGCATAGAGGTGCTCAGGACTCAGGCATTGCTCCTTGGGAACAGATGGAGCAGAGATCTAAGTCAGTAGAGCACTGTGTAGCATGCAGGTCTGATCCCAGGGGTGGAGCTGGGTGCGTAAGAGAGAAGGACGAAGGAGGGGAAGAAGGAAGAGAGAAGAGACATGCAATGTTAATAGCAAATGAACAGGAAAAGCCAATACAGGTAACCTGATGTCTTGGTTCCAGTTGAGCAAGCTGTGGACTGGCTGACAGAAGGCACCTCGGAGCTCTGTGGAGTGTGGCAGCTATGCAGTATCAGGCCCTGTGGCCCTGGTGGTTGGAAGACTCTGCATTGATCGAGGAACAAGGCTGAGTGCAGATTCAGGAGAGAGCAGGGGAAGCCATGGTTATGGCAAAGCCTATGCAAGAAGCCTTAGGTATGGGCAGAAAACACAGGAATGTTCAGGCTAAAGTAAATGCTGACCGCTTGTGGCTGCACTGTGTGTGTGTGTGTGTGTGTGTGTGTGTGTGTGTGTGTGTGTGTGTGTGTGTGTGAGAGAGAGAGAGAGAGAGAGAGAGAGAGATGTGCAAGGGCAGAATTCTTCCCAAGCTTCTGACAAACACTGGCTACCCACTGAGTTAACATGCTACAGAGCTGTCTCCCAAGAATCCACGGTCAAGAAATGTGCGGGAGCTGAGCAGACATCGGTGGTTGGACACCAGTAAGTCATCCAGGCAAATCACTAGATAAAAAAATACCATTTTCTTGGGTGGGGGAGATCTGATAAGATCAGAATCCAGTTGTTCTAGTAATGAGTTAACCAATTTTTATTTTTTAAGTAAAAAGACGAGGTGACTTAAAGCTGCCCCGTCCCTGCCTTACATCCTGTGAGATGCCAGTTACAATTAGCCCACTGTCAGATGCCCAAATCACTGCCTATTAACAGAGGGCTACAAATTCCATTAAAGATGTGCAAATCCCACTGCTGGCTGAAAAACACTGCTGCCCAGCTACCCACTAACACCCCCATATCCCTAGACTAGACTAGACAAGTGTCGGTCAGCACGATGACACTAGAAGTAAAGCCTTAACAGCAGCCATCCACTCCTCACAGAGGTGCCACAGCAATGCCAAGGGCAAGCGCTGTCCACATACAACAATACCAGTAGGCCTTCACCATACACCCAGGGATAAACTCAGAACTGATAACAGGCCTCTAACTAAAACTAGTTAGCTTTTCATGAAGACTCACGGTGACACTAAATTAGGCAAGAAAGCATATTCCATCAGAGAACACATTGACCTTGCACTTCATCAATGCTAAACTCTTCTGTTCTTCAAGGGCACCATTAAGACAGAGGGCACATCAACATCTTAGAGAACATGAGTATATTCAGAACTCACACCTTAGTAAGAGGTAAAAATGGGCAGAGCATACACAAAGCTAACCTGAAGAGAGGCACTGATTGTATGGATGGCCAGTGCCAGTGACTACGGAGCTGGGAACTAACACTAAACGATGCTGATGGGAAGGCTCAGCAGGCAGACTCTCTCCACTAAGCCCTATAGCCTGTGTTCCATCTCAGAGAGCCACATGGGGGAAGGGGAAGGAGAGAAATGCCTCCCACAACTGTCCTTTGACCTCCACATGTGCACCGTGGCGTGTTCATATCCAAATACACAATTTGAACTTAAAGATCACTACAGTGGTCTCAGCCTCCTGTTGGTAGGCAGTGGAGGGATGACACCAGGATGACACCTCCACAGACTACAGCATGAAAGCAGTCACCTGGAAGATTGTGGCAATAAAACCAAGTTATGCACAACCGTAGCATGATTTAGCAGTTTCCTTTCTAGATACATATATACCCAAGAGAAATGAAGATGTGCCCACCCAAAAGTTTGTATGTAAAAATTCCTAAGTGTCCCAAAATGCTGTTGGAACTGTCTCACTCTTGACTAGTTTAAGGCTGTTTTGTACGAGGGGACAGTAAGCTCTACTTTTCAAGTAGGTGTATAAAAACAAGCTCTTTATCTTTCTTAAAATCAAGAAATGTGAAAACAGACGAAGCCAAAAGAAATGCTTCAAACAGTGAAGACTGAACCCCAGTTCCTGTAAACAAAGCCAAAGTTGCTCTTCTATAGACAGGAAGAAACTGAACTGTTTGTCACTGTAGGGTGAAAAAAAGAGCGAGAGAGACTTTTCACTTAAAGAACATCTTTATTTGATCTTCAATATACAATATTACCTTTGATTTATAAAAAAATCACATTATGGAGGACATGACTGGAAACCAGTTTAGGAGCAGCCAGTGGGTAACAACAAAGGTTATACTTACCCACTTATTAGTTTAGGGAAAAATTATCAGCGAATTTGAGGCCAGTGAGAATAAAGAATGGTATTTCAACTTCTAAACCAACAATTATAATCAGGGATACTGTATTTAGTTAACCCAGCAAAAATGAACATCTAAGTTTCTGTCAATCAAGAGCTCTGCTTCTCATGGTTTTCTAGTGTGCACTTTCATCGATATGCAGGATACTGTAGCATACAGGTTACTGCAAGGTGTCTGCCTGCTCTGCATGTATGCTTTGAGTGTTTCCGGAGTACTGAAGCTCATGTGCACACAGAGCAGAAGTGACCTGAGTAGGCAGGGCCTGGAAAGGCGGTTCATCTATGTATGCCATGACAAAGGCTGAGAGGAGCTCTCTCTGCCCTATCATTCTGAATATAGGTTTCATTTCCAAAAATAGTGAAGTGCTGGACAAACATCACAGGAAGCTTACTGCCCATCAGGCTTGGCACACCACAACACATATGCTAGTAATATGATACCATAGACTTTTACCTTTCGTGAGTCCTGCCGCTGCTGATTGACTGTTAAACAGTGCAAGTATAAAGCTGAGGTTGAAGGACGCTCTGATTGCAAAGTGAAGCGTACTGACATACTTGTGAAGACATTGTGGAGCATCATGAAATGAAGCGAGAAGGGGGCGTGCCTCAGGGGACATACCTTCACTCAGACTTACGCTGCTCTAGGAGTGACAGCAGTCAACACCCTACACACTAGCAGTGGCTATACCAAGGGGTGAACTGGGCACATAACCCATTTTGTGTTGCCCCCAGTTTGCAAAAAGACTGTTTTCTGTAGCACCAAGATCCGGAATTCTATAATGCTCTCATCTGAAAGCTCTGTGAGAAGAGAGTGCGTACTTTCCTACATCCCAAGGTCTTGGTCCAAGTGTCGGTCAGCAGGTAAAGTTAGAAAGGAGTATTTTGATGCCATACAGATTATTTGTTCATGAGCAATCTGGAATTATGACATTGAACAACAAGACGGAGATAGGTGCCGAAAGCCTATCCTCCCATTCTGCCTCTTTCATGACAATCATATCCTAAAACCTGAAGAGACCCCAAAAAATATATCTACTTTCAAGAGAGCAAAATATACAGCTTCAGGTGACACATACATACAAGTGTACATACATACATATTTCTGCTTTAAAGTGAATTATGCAAATAAAAAAGAGAAAAGATGCAGGTTAAAGGTTAGAGGGTCTTAAACAAATTAAATTCTGGATTGGGGTCAGCAGCTATGATGTAAGAGGCAAATCCAGGCCTCCATCTGTCTTTTTTTTTTAATGTGTATTGCATCACAGTTCCACTCATGTATTTGCATATTATTTATAGCTGTAACAGCAGAAATGAGTAATAAGAGAGCTACATGACTGACAGACCTTAAAACACTCTCTGGCTGTTAACAGAAAAGCTTGCTGGCTATTTATAGAGCAAACAGAATACTTGTATTGGGGTGTGGATGAGCTGAAGAACAGAGGCATGCTTTCCAGTGTCCCTGAACGACATACAATGAGTGACTTGAAACAGCTCCTGGTCAGATGCTGATGACTTAAATACTCTTCAGACAGGCTGTGCGGCCTACAGCAATTATCATCTACCAATCAGTGAGTAGACCATAGTCCAGATCTGTGTATAACTGTACATATACACAGCTAGGCAAAAACAGACAAGGCAGGAGCCAGCCAATCCCAGGATAAAGAGCCCAGAGAAAAGAAGGAACCTAAAGTCACATCTATTATGCTCTAGTAACTGGGTTAGAGAAATTTTAGTATGTTTTCTTTATATTCGAGAAATACAGATGCCACCGTTATTAGGAAGTGTACTGGAGAAAAAACAATTTACAACTGTACGGTGTACCCATGAATTAAGGGACAATTTTCCTTTTAGATATAAAGTAACGCAGACTTCTATAAAGTATTGATCTTAATCATGTAATTAAAGTAATAACAAAATACAAATGATTTTATTTCTGAAGTAAATATTTTAGTCAAGATGCAGCAGAAATCAAATATTTCTTTGACATTTTTCAAGAGTCTTTAGTTATTAACTACAATTTTTGTTGTTAGTATTATATAGTAACAGTGTTTAAAATATATTATAAACCTTTTATCTCCCTTTTTAATTTAAATGAAATATAAAATTAAGAATTTTGAAACATGATTCATTTTGGGGAACATTTAAAATGCTATGGAACACTCTCATACAGAAGATGCCACTGGAATCATGTGACATGCTGTAAGGCCGGGGTGGTGCCAGGTGGAGCGTGACACGTATGACATGCTCTGTACCTGTTTGTTCCCTCATTCTCTCACAAATGCACTCGCTCAGAGAACTCCAGCCTCTGAAGGGAGACTCACTGTCAGTCATTACCGACAAATTCAGAGTTCTGACAAACACTTTGGTAATGAAGAGCAAAAAAGAGGAGAAGCTGAGGATCATGACCTCAGACTGCTTGTTTAAAACCTTGCCAAGGGAAGCCGTGGCGCCCAAGATGACATCATAGGGAATCAGGTAGTCAATATTCTGCAAAAAGAATGCGTTCCTCTAACACCCAGGCTTTCCTGCGCACATACCCCAGCTGGACGACACCGACAGGCTGGTGTTAGAGGCGCACAAAATGTGCAGCCCGCCTGAAGAAAGAACCTTCACCTCGGAACGTGCTGTTCTGCAGTGAGACTTCTTGGTGAAGGGCTCATTGTTAGTTTTACCAGCTTCATATTGGTTCATTAATTTCTAAAACTCAGGCTTGAACCAAAAGGTGTGATTCTAAAATGAGCAGTAAATCTGGAATTAGAAGGTGTTCAATAGTCCCTACTTTTATGTATGATTTAATCTGTACGACTCTGCCCAAAGCTGAAGGTGAGGTACCAGCTTTTCAGAGACACCAGTTAGTGAGCATTTCTGGGTTCTCTTCAGGGTTTATAAACACAATGATATGGAATCTCAAGTACTAAGTTTTACAAACACCAAGTATATGAACGATGGAGGAAAACACACACTTAAAAAGTAAGCAAAATATGGGGTAATGGTAGATTTTGGAAAAAATTATTTTAAAAATTCTATTAACAAAACCAAACATGACACTGGCAAGTCGTTTGTACCTGACTTTAATCGCCTTTGGTATTCAAAGAGGAAAAAGCATTGTTACAAGCTCTAGTTCTTATCAGGAGGGTGCGGACGGTCAAGTGACAGTCTGAAGATCTTTGTGTGAACATGCCGTGCTCACACCTGGGCCTTCTCTCTACTGCTCTAGGATCACGTGGACAATGCAGAGCACTGGGTCAGTGGGGGACTCTTGTCTCCTTGGAGCATTCTCGGGGAACCAAGATGGCGCCTTTACTGCATGAGTGTGAACAGAGTGTGTCCCCTGCTTGCTGCGCTGGTCTTTGGCACCTTCGGTTTCTCACTTTCCTTTGACTTGGGAGTGGGCTTGTGCTGTTTGAGGAAGGCTCGCTTTCTTTTTTTCTGAGAACCAAAACCTCATCTTTTTTTTCTAAAGTAATAGCCATCTACCGCTCTCATTTACAGCTTAAAAATTTCAAGTAGGAAAAGATATAGTTTTGAAATGTGCTAGAACTCACTCTCTCCATGTTGTCTTTTATGAATACTGAACAAGTTTGAGGTGGCAAGTTTATGGAGTACTGGCTCAACTCTGAGATTCAGATAATGATTTTCACTGTAAGATGGTCAGTCACCTTATAACATGTCCAGTTATATTTTTTCCACAGTTTAAATCTGCTATAAACTAGTACCAGGGCTAAAAATAAAAGCTACCAACCAAGGAAATAAGTTTTCAGAAATCCACAGTAGAGTTCATAAGTAAAGTGTTTCATAAAATATTATAGCGTTCTCAAATTTATTGTCATCAACAGATGATGTATGTACGAAATAAAAGAGAAAGTGTCTTGAATTGTCACAGACATTCAAGGGACAGAAAACTTATAAGCATTACTATTTATCTTATCTTATAATAAGAACTATAGTTCTTGATAAAAATTTACCCTTTTTTTCTGCCAAAATATAGAGTAATATCAACAACAAAAATAACCAGTGCAGGTCTGTAAGTCCCTTAGGTTCAGGCCAGTTTTAGTGAGTATGATTCTTTACGGCACACATTCGCCACTGAAAATTATTCCGAAGCTATTCTAGTAATTCTTTGGATGGATAATATCTTGGAGAAACTTAAAAACATAGACTCTTTGTGAACAGATCACACATGTGAGGTAATGAGTGAAGGACCTGACCCTACTCAAGGGACACTGCTATGTTTTGCCTTTGCTTTAGTAAGTCGTAAAAGCGATTAGGTTTGTTCTAGCAAATACAGAGCTGCATAACAGTAGAGTCAATTTTGCCGAACCACATGGAGTTGTAAGGTGAATGACTCTATTAAGTGTGTTATGAGATTAAAGCAGAAAATGTTTGCTTGATACAGTTGCTGGTTCAGAAGAATAATTAAGGATTTCTCTAAAACAGGTTTCAAGGCAACAATCTGGCACCTTCCCTCCTTCCACCATGCTCCCAATGCTAGCGTGAGCTACATGCACACTCCCACACTCCGGCTCATAAGCAGCAGTTATGATAAATACCAGGTTCAGCATATCATATGGAGACAACGACTTGAAAAATATTCTTCATGAGATCATGCCCCTCAGAGAAAAACTCAATCTAAACAGATTTCAATGCCTAGGTTGGGAATGAAATGGTTGCCAGTCTGGTAACAATCCGATGAGGAGCTGGAAAATTCAGACAGGGCCAGTATCTGTTTGTTTCTTTCCCAAGTCTTCTTGCTACAATGTAGTTACATATTCCTCTGTTCCTGTTCATTCGGTTTGTTCCATTGTTAAAATGGAGGAAAGGGGCTACACAATGTATTATATTTGATTTGAGAGCTGCTCCACTGTGGGAGAAAACAAATGTATAACTGGTTCAAAAAGCCATCTCTAGCTCCTGTAAGGTGCTCTATGGTCTTGACTTGCACTGACAGTATAGAATAAGACATTGTTTCTCATGTGGCCATCTCAGTAAGAATCAAAACACATCAGGTCTCTGTCCTACATATACCAGAACTTGTTTTGGTCAGGTATAAAATGGAATAATTTCAAAGTTGATATATGTACAAGTGAAAAGTCTTGCAGGGAAGAGTTTCATCTGGCATACTGACATAAGAGTCCCAGTTTCCCACAGCCGCCTCTCCTCTGCAGACAGTCTCTGTAGTGGTCCATGTAAACAAAACACAGGTAAGAACGGTCCTTCTGGGGCTATGCTCATCGGACAGCAGGATTACCTGAAAGAGTGCTGTTGGCTAAGCGCAACACCGGCAGAGGGTGCGCCTCTGTGTTAAACACCCAGTGGTCTAAAGGTAGAAGGTCATCGCCAGAGAACAGCAGGTACAAGTATCTGAAAAGAAAAGGACAAAACACGAGTCAATGCGGCAGGAAACCAAGTGGGCTCACTGGGGACTGCAGAGAAAACCAGTAACTGATTCTGAGCAGTTCCGATGAAGATGCACAGCTAGACCTGATGAATAAGTTTCTTAAAAAATTTCACATACCTGTGCAAAGCCTATGAAACAGTGAAGGCTATAAGAACAGCAGAAGACACATCACTTCGTAATTTTCAGACATTGTTTAAAAAAGTACACATACTATCATTCATAGTTTTTGATAACTGATTGATAATAGAATATTATATAAAATTAGTTTATGAGTAAAATTTTAAATTAGAGAGAAGTTAAATGTAAACAGATTGCTATAGTCAAGGAGTGAGCAATCATTTTTCCTTTACTCATTTCAAAGTTATCTAGTAGACCATCAGAAGGAGAGGGATAAACAAACTGTGCATCCCCAATAGAATACGAAATAGCACCACCAGAAAGGAAGGAACTGCTGACAACTGTATACGGACCACTCCGCTAAAATACCAAACCATCTGATTCAAACTAACCAGTTTCTAAAGCAGGCAATGCGACAGAAAGCAGAGCAGTTTGGATATGGATATAAGTGACTACAAAGGAAGGTGGAACTGTATCCTCTGCACTCGGTGTCACGTACCAATGGGCTGGGTTTGGAGGAGTACACAGTCAGAGCTTCCCTCAGCGTGTGAGCATTACAGAGTGCTAATATGAACTAAGATGGTCAGCAGGTGGCAGAATATGTGGGACCCCTGAGGAATATGTGGTCCACCACTGGCCAAAACATCACTGCCCAGAACACGACGACAACGACGATGACATTAACCAGGGTAGTAATTATCCAGTCTAACAAATCTGACAAAACAGCAACGAAGCACTCACCTAATATACTGCAATAGAGACTGACAAAAAATAGGAAGTCAAAAAATTTGTTGTTGCTGCTCAGTACAATTTGTGTCATAGCTCCCTCTACTGAAGCACAAGAGAATGGCAAGGCATTTTAAAGTACATGGTTTTAAAAGTGAACAAACCAAAAAAAAAAAAAAAGCCGGGCGTAGTGGCGCACGCCTTTAATCCCAGCACTTGGGAGGCAGAGGCAGGCGGATTTCTGAGTGCCAGGACAGCCAGGGCTACACAGAAAAACCCTGTCTCAAAAAACCAAAAAAAAAAAAAAAAAAGTGAACAAATGATTATAATTGCTTAAAATTAGAATTCAGTGTGTGCCAGTAACTAACCCTTGGATTGCACTGTGACAGAGACAGAAACTCATGGCTCCAGTACTCTGTTAGAGGCTCAAGGAAACTATGCAACATGGATAGAGTAGGTAGGCAGTGGTTGCTACCTGACATCATGGTGTGACAGTGGCTGTCACAGTTTCTTGAGTCTTAATTGCTTCCACAAAATGTTTTCCATAGCAGGGGCATCAGTGGTTCTCTAAGACAGGCAGAGGCAAGACGCGCCAGTGAACTTGCTACCACTGTGTACTCTAGAACCCATTAGTAAGAAGCCCTGTCGAATCCTTTGAGACAGTGCTGATGCATGCTCCAGCTTGAGACCCACTGCTGTAAGTGTCCTGCCTGTGTAACTTCTAAGCAGAGTTCTATTGTTTCAATGTTCCTTCTTCAGCTCATTTGAACCCTCAACTCCACTGAAAACAGCCCACAGCTCTGATCCCTCAAGTTTTCACAGCTGACCCTGGCTCTAGTTTTATCAGTTCCTCTCCCAAGGAATAGTCACAGTTAGCTCTAAATGACTTTAAATCTAGCCCCAAGCCACAGCCAGGGAAAGATGTGGGCTACAGTCTTCTTAACCTCACTTCTACTTTTAAAGACCTTATAAAAATGACTGCTGTTCTTTCCAGCTTCTGGCTATTATAAATAAGGCTGCTATGAACATAGTGGAACATGTGTTCTTATTACCAGTTAGAACATCTTTTGGATATATGCCCAGGAGAGTTATTGCTGAATCCTCCGGTATTACTATGTCCAATTTTCTGAAGAACCGCCAGACTGATTTCCAGAGTGGTTGTACAAGCTTGCAATCCCACCAGCAATGGAGGAGTGTTCCTCTTTCTCCACATCCTCGCCAGCATCTGCTGTCACCTGAATTTTTGATCTTAGCCATTCTGACTGGTGTGAGGTGGAATCTCAGGGTTGTTTTGATTTGCATTTCCCTGGTGATTAAGGATGTTGAACATTGTTTTCAGGTGCTTCTCAGCCATTCGGTATTCCTCAGTTGAGAATTCTTTGTTTAGCTCTGTGCCCCATTTTTAATGGGGATATTTGATTTTCTGGAGTCCAGATTCTTGAGTTCTCTGTAGATACTGGATATTAGTCCCCTATTGGATTTAGGATTGGTAAAAATCCTTTCCCAATCTGTTGGTGGCCCTTTTGTCTTATTGACAGTGTCTTTTCCCTTACAGAAGCTTTGCAATTTTATGAGGTCCCATTTGTCGATTCTAGATCTTACAGCACAAGCCATTGCTGTTCTGTTCAGGAATTTTTCCCTTGTGCCCATATCTTCAAGGCTTTTCCCCACTTTCTCCTCTATAAGTTTCAGAGTCTCTAGTTTTATGTGGAGTTCCTTGATTCACTTAGACCTGAGCTTTGTACATGGAGATAAGAATGGATCAATTCACATTCTTCTACATGATAACCGTCAGTTAAGCCAGTACCATTTGTTGAAAATGCTGTCTTTTTTCCACTGGATGGTTTTAGCTCCTTTGTCAAAGATCAAGTGACCATAGGTATGTGGGTTCATTTCTGGGTCTTCAATTCTATTTCATTGATCTACCTGTCTGTCGTTGTACCAGTACCATGCAGTTTTTATCGGAATGGATACAGAAAATGTGGTACATTTACACAATGGAGTACTATTCAGCTATTAAAAACAATGAATTTATGAAATTATTAGGCAAATGGATGGATCTGGAGGGTATCATCCTGAGTGAGGTAACCCAATCACAAAAGAACTCACATGATATGCACTCACTGATAAGTGGATATTAGCCCAGAAAGTTAGATTACCCAAGATATAATTTGCAAAACACATGAAACTCAAGAAGAAGGACAACCAAAGTGTGGATACTTTGTCCCTCCTTAAAATGGGGAACAAAATACCCTTGGAAGGAGTTACAAAGTTTGGAGCTGAGACGAAAGGATGGACCATCCAGAGACTACCCCACCCGGGGATCCATTCCATAATCAGCCACCAAACACAGACACTATTGCATATGCCAGCAAGATTTTGCTGAAAGGACCCTGATGTAGCTGTCTCTTGTGAGGCTATGCCAGTGCCTGGCAAATACAGAAGTGGATGCTCACAGTCATCTATTGGATGGAACACAGGGCCCCCAATGTAGGAGCTAGAGAAAGTACCCAAGGAGCTGAAGGGGTCCGCAACCCTATAGGAGGAACAACAATATGAACTAACCAGTACCCCCCATGTCTCTAGCTGCATATGTATCAGAAGATGGCCTAGTAGGCCATCATTGGGAAGAGAGGCCCCTTGGTCTTGCAAACTTCATATGCCCCAGTACAGGGAAATGCCAGGGCCAAGAAGTGGGAGTGGGTGGGTAGGGGAGCAGGACAGGGGGAGGGTATAGGGGACTTTCGGGATAGCATTTGAAATGTAAATGAAGAAAATATCTAAAAATATTGGAAAAAAAAAAAAAGACTGCTGCTGTTGTCACCTGTCCCCATGGGAGTCAAGGGATTCAACTCTTCATCTGGCATATATTAAGTATTAAAACTTGTATATATAAACCTCAGTTTATAAAGATAAAACAATAAACAATACACACACACACACACACACACACACACACACACACACCCCTGAATCTATCCCAGGGAATTTATAGTCTACTTTGGTAATGTTTAAGAAAAGTACGTTATGCTGGGTAGTGGTGACACACTTGGGAGACAGGTAAGCAGATCTTTGTGACTTTGAGGTGACCTGGACTGCCTAGGCTACAAAGGGAGTTCCAGGACAGCCAAAGCTGTTATATGGAGAAACTCTGTCTTCAAAAACCAAACCCAACCAAACAAAAATGCTGTTACCAGGCAGAAGAGAAAAAGAACGGTTATGAAGCAACTTAAAATTAGACATCAAACAGTCAAAAAATGTCTTAAAAGTATAACTGGAAATAATAAAATCACATAACTAAAACTTATTTAAGTGATCCTAGATGCAAACATTGAACTCCTACTTCCCATAACACACACATCTGCATTAGGAAGTGATGTTGCAAAGAAGACAAAGCAAGGGTAGAGAGCAAATGATGGGGAATACAGATGATACCCAGGGCATGGAAACAGCAACTGTAAGTTAGGGAGAATGCAGAGAACTTTTGGATGTCAACTCCTACAGGATTATTCCCCAAGGTACTTACTGATACATCTTGACATATGCAAGCAACAGCCAACACAGGTCAAGTACTTAACAGCAAGCGCTTGCTGGATAGAGTGTATGAAGTGTATCTTTCTTACACTTTGATGATTTAGATCTAAAGACAAACCTAGAGGGCAAAGCTAACTCAAGAGCAAGGAAGTGGAAGCAATGAGTTTATTTTAAAATACTTGAGATTCAAATAATGTAAGGCTGACTTTCAGACATGGGGACTTACAGACACAATCGCTGCCCCAGAGACTTTATTATCAGGAGTGGCAGACAATGCAGCAAGTTCACTCAGAGTTTTTGCTGTCTTGCTTCCTTTAATAATAAATTTAGACGGTTTCCCACTAACTCCTGATTTCCCTTAGCTCCTAGATGCCTGGTGCATATGAGCTGAGAAAATATGGCTGTGAGGTAACCTCCACATGCATGCTCTTTCTATCAGATTCCAACACACGTCAACTGAGCTCAGTCTGTGAGAGCTGTGCAGGGAGAGTTGTAGGGCTAACGGCAGGTAGAAACACTTCCATGGTCTTTAAGAAGAATTAGTTGATGCTAGGAGGTAATACAAAGGCCTGAAATTGTACAATTCAAAGAAGATAAATTCATCAACAATGTGTGGGCTGGTGCTGGAGAGCTGCTCCCGGCAGTGTGGGCTCCTAGATTTGTTCAGCTTGTGAGACTTTTTATCAGCTGCCATTTTACTAAAATCCACAGACAGACAATTCCTTGAACTAGGATTGTACAGCTCTGTCTTGCAATTTGAGGAACCCAGCAGGGTGACATTACTACCTGCTTACGTATGAGCACTCCAGACTTTAACCTTAAAGAACTTCTCTCAAGCCTAAGTAATCAAGCTGGGTGAACTATCCTCTCAATCTCCCAGCACACACACACACACAGATCTCAGAGTATCAAACACTCCCACGCTAATGCACAGGTCAATGCTTAGGCATACGCTGCTGAAAGGCTAGCCTGAAGCAGGAGGTAGGGTGGGATTTACTTGGGCTTTGCTACTGAGCAGTGGGTAAGGACATGGTTATTTTATCTTGATGAGGCTTTTCATTTCTTGTGAGCTACTGAATTTCCCCAAAAGGAAGTCTCTCAGTCATCTCTCACTTTCAGCAGTGCCTGCTCCCTCAGACAGAGTCCACAGCCTTGTTGCTGAAGCTCCTCTCATAAGATCTCTTTCCACTTAGAACAGAGATGAGGCAGGATGGAAATAAGAGTCCACCATTCCATGGAAACACCCTTCCCCCCATTCTCAAACTCCACTTTTCAAAGGTGCAGAGCATTTTAGCTGATTGCCAGATTGTTCAAATCAACCCAGGTACTTTTGGCTTTCTCTGTCCGGTTATGTCAGTTACACATGTGCTGAAAGAAGTGCCCTTGTCCTGTTACTTGACTAGTTAAGTGTTCTATAGTCACTTTAATGGCTTTCAAGAAAGCATAAGTAAATATACTGTGTCTAGTCTGCCAAACTGAACGGGAACATGTCCGTCAGGTGAGGCAATTCCAAGGGACTATACGATACTTTTTTTACTCTTCATACTCAGGCTTTGAATATTTATCCTTTGAACTTTCTCTTCAAAATATTTATTAAAATTAATTCCTTTTCCTGAAAACCAATTTCTTCTTAAACTCCTATCACAATCTCCATAATTATCCACCCTGGAAACATTACCACTATCTGTTCTTTTCCCTTCTTTTTGAATCTCCCTGCACTGAACCACTCAATACAGGAGTCTGCAGCCCCAGGATACTTTACTGTCGTTTTTGTGGCTGTTCTTCCAGACATCAATTCATCCTATTTCAGCATCAACTCTGAATGTTCAAATACCACCACTGCCATTACATCTTCTTCATGTTTTGCAAGTTAAGCAACTAACAATTTTTTCGCAAACAACTAGCATTTCGTTAATGGTTCTCTTATGAACCTAGTATATGTGATTTATTGATATATCACACATTTTATTTCATATTATTCTTTATTATATAGTATTTTGTTAAACCATCAGCACACATAATAAACAAATAATATAGGAACTACCAAAGGAAACAAAAAAGCCAGCATACAACCCTTTGGATTTTAGAGGGAAAAAGCCTTAGCAACAGCTAATTCATGGGATAGTTCCCATGGCAAAATATTCAGGCTTAGAACACTACTTTGATGTAACTATGCCGCTGCCATGTCAAAAAGTCACCACGTCCAGTAGTTAACGCACCCAACTGCTAGTCTTTAATGATCTACACCAAATATAGCCACCTGACAAAACAATCTTCAACACCTCTCAGCTTCTCACAAAAGCTTATTAGAGTTAACTAACATTGCAGAAGAAGTCAAGGGACAAAGCTACCCTGTAATTCTCTTCAAAGTATTAAGACTGTTAATTTTGATCTTCATAGAACTTTTATCTCATCTCACTTTCACATTATGTCATCAGTTTTTATAAAGGCTGTATCTTTGACTTTTGTGCTTTTTAAAAGGATAAGAGATGCAGCTAAAGCCGGGTGTGGTGGCGCACGCCTTTAATCCCAGCACTCGGGAGGCAGAGGCAGGCGGATTTCTGAGTTCGAGGCCAGCCTGGTCTACAAAGTGAGTGCCAGGACAGCCAGGGCTACACAGAGAAACCCTGTCTCGAAAAACCAAAAAAAAAAAAAAAAAAAAAAGAAAAGAGAGATGCAGCTAAAAGAGAGAAACCCTCAGTAGCTTCTAGGCAGCATCACTGCCTGAAGAGAGCACACAGTTACATACTTACACAGATACATACACAGTCGGACAATGTGAAACTGAGAATATTCAACTGTCTTTAGTTTTTGAAAAAAGCAACTTCATACAGCTTACTCACTAGTTCAATATATGGTCATGAGCTATGCAGTATAAGTCACCTTATAATTAGCAGAACAAACATATTATCTCATTTGTCAAAAGAATGTGCGCTCCCACCTCCCGGAGTGGAGGGCGGTCTTTTACTGAAGGATTGCTTCTTGTTCAGCTTCCAGGATGCTCAAAGCTGAGTTCAGTGGTTCAGTGTTGATAATTTTCCCAGCTAGTGTTAATATAGTTATTTTTGTTTACTCGTGTTTGATCCTTTTTATTAATTTTATTGATCCACTAGTATGGCTTCCTAAAAGTGAATGTCATGACGGATACCTAGACTACTGCGGATGTCCTGGGGATGGTCCACATATGTACTGGAGGGGAAGAGGTAGAACGTCATCTATTTCTGACCCTAAATCACACATGAAATGCTCATGGTCTGTACTGGCTGAGGTATTGGAGATATGGTTATAAGCCAGTCATCAACAGGTAAGATGGGAGCTTAAGTTAGAAAGGAGAGGAGTGCTAACTGACAGACAGGGCAGAGGCATTCCTGCCAAGCGGAGAACTACAGAAACAGACAACGAAAGGTAAATTTACATGCTTCATGTGTGACAATGTCTGACTGTATGTAGAGTAAGCCTATTTAAGGATGGAATGGGCAAGGAAAAGGATGAGATGAAGCTAAAAGAGACAGACCACTGTAGTTCTCAGAAGCATAAAGGAACTACCTGATGGTGAAAATCAAGGACTCTAGGACTTCTAGATCTTCTACTGTCTCTACATGTCTGTGGGCTGCATACAGACAGCCTGGTCTCCATTCGAGCAAAGGTCTAGAAGCCTGGGGACCCGATGGGTGGTGATTGCCACCTGCATGGGACAGAAGGTGTTCGATCATGTCTCCTGGACCCCTGGCTCCTGTCGGTTACCACCCCCACATCTACAGTTACATTTGATTCAAGCAAAGGATGCTGATAACCACAGAAAGACTTCTGAAAAACAATCTCTCCTCAGACAGAGTTTTATTACACACCATTAAGTATGCAATAATATCAAACTGACCTATGAACTAACCCTAAATCACCAATAACTGCATTACTATCATGTGCTTCTTCACAGAGCAGGATGAGGAACACACAAAAATGCTTTAGAGAAACCCAACAATTAGAAAGTAATGTGGAATATAATTGAGAGATATTCTTCTTAGAAACTAATCCAAACACTTAAAAACGTTAATTTTGCAAAAGACTAAGATGTATCTGAAAAGTATTTTTCCTAGATTAAAGGCAACTAAAGTGATAGGACAACCAAATACAATAAAGGCTCCAATACTGGATCTTGAACTAGGATTTAAAAAAACAAAAAAGAAAAACTGAAATACTTTTTGAAATAATGGAAAAAAATTTAAATAGAATATGTCACACCACCGAACTGTATGAATGCTAAAGTTTCTGAGTATGAAAACTGAATTGTAAGCATGTAGAATAATACCCCTTTCTTCTTATTTTAAAAAACAATTGACCTTTTGTTGAAAACATTTTTCTCTCATTCAATATATCCTGATAACATTTTCCCCTCCCAGTTCCTCACCACCTCCCTCCCAAACAGATCCACTCCCCTCTAGAAATCCATGGTAAAACACCAAATGCTGGGAACTGTCATAATATCCAGAAAACAATGTTGTTTTTAAATGAGGAAAATATGTGAGTATGTGTGCATGGAGAGAGGCAGAGAAACACTGAGACAGGGAGATGAGAGGTGAGAAGTAGCAAGAAGACAAGCAGCAAGAGGCTGAAGATACAGATCAGTGGTCAGTGCTTTGCCAAACCTGCACTAGCAAAGCCCATGCATACACATGCATGCGCATGTACACACACACACACACACACACACACACACACCATGTAAGAGCTAAAGAGAAAGAGAGAGAGAAATTCTACCACAACCTAAGTCAAATTCACAGCTTTACAGATAAAGCACAGAACAACTAAAGCTGTCACTCTGCTAAGGCCCAGTGCTCTTACAGCTATCTGATAGAGATACAAGCCTAACCAACAGGATACACAAGAACAAGGAGGGCCCAGGAGTGGGAAACTCAGGACTAAGGCAGATGCCCTAAACCATCTCCACAACTGTCAGGGTCTGGACCAGGTCCATGGCAGACATGGGAAGGAGGGAATGAAGCAACAAAACAGAAACACACTCTACACTGACAGAGCAAGAGGAAACACAGAAGAGCACTAATTTAAAGGCTAAAAGAAACGGAAGAACACTAAAACTAATATTCGTGAAAGAAAGATAATATGGCTGCTCATGTGCTTTTCAGCTGTAGCACACCAGACATAAAGAAACAAACTACACTCATATTAGAGAGAGAAACCCAGCTGGGCAGACGTGGATGGGCTCTGTTACAGCAGAGCACAGCAGGATACTTGCCCTTTGGGTTGCTAATGCATTCCCAAGTGATCTGAGTGGTACTGGGCAGTAAACATTTGTTGAGCAAATGATGTATTTATAAGTCACCTGTGTGTAAGACACAGAAAACATGAAACTGAGTTACTGGTGATATGAAGTGAGATTTGTGTGTATGCCTTTAAGAAAGCACACATGTAAATAATTAATGTCTCCGTCTTCTCCAAGACATATTTCCAGAGCTACACCTGGGCTTTGAGTCTAAGCCCCACACTGTCTTTTTCCTTTCCCATTTTCCCTTTGCATGTACCTTAGTACAAGACCTTGTGGAAAGAATGGTGGACGATGGCTACATTGGCATTTAGTACATCAAAACATATGATCATTCCTAAGAGATGAAATCTACACTCAGCTGGGTTCAAAGGCAAATATATTGGCCTGATCCTACCTCAGCCCTACTAAGACTTTGTAGTTATGGCCATTATATTTATGCTTTAAGAAATTTCCTAGATGCTTATAAAGTAAATCAAAGAGCAGAAACACAATGACTTATTTTTGAGACAGTCTTCCTAGGCTGGCCTGGAGATGGCAGTGCTCAGGTCTTGTCTTCAGAGTATTAGGATTAGAGGCCTATGCCACCACAACAGAACATCTACTTACAGTCATTCCTCTCATATTGCTATTTACCAATCCACCTACATAAAACATTTACAATAAAACATAATACAGTATAATATATAGTCAAATTTAGTTATCTAGAAACCATATAGTAACACTATTCTACAAAAATATTAATGAGTAGATAAAGAAAATATGGCACTTATCTATAATTCAGTACTATTATTCATCCATTAAAAATGGTAAAATGGATCATTTCTATCAGACTGGGTGAATCTAAAAATTACTGTGTCCAGTGAAAGACTCCACACACAACAAAGCAAATAACGATATGATATCATTCCTATGTAGAATGTAAAAGCTGCTGCTTAGGAGGAAAAAAGCAGCAGCCAGATCCTAGTGAGCGACAGGAATGGCAGTGGAGCAACAAACCCTATGCTAACATCACCTGGGGAAAGTAGTTCTGGTGTGTTACTGCAGAAAAGGGTGAGCAGAGAGAACACTCTGCTTCAAAACGACGGGATTTTAAAAGTTGTTACCATAAAGAACTAATTATGTGCAGCGACAGATATAATTAATCTGATTTAAACATTACTCATATATATATATATCTGTATGGCAACCGCATACATTGTCTCAGTATTGGGGTCAGCTTTTATTTTCATACAGCACCTAAAAGCAGCTTACTTAAAACCCTTTTGAGTATGTGCTTACTTTAATGTTTCAGCAAGAAAAAAGCTCTGCTGCACGTCGTCATGCACAGGGGTCGGGGCGTATACATCCTTGACACCAGAAAACCCACCGCTGACCCGGCACGACTTCTCAATAGCCTGTGAGGTAGAGCAGAGAAGACAATTCATTCTGTGCAATTTCAATTCTGAAAGACAAGTCAAAACCTGTATTCAAAAGAAACGTTCATAGAAAGGATGGGCATACTGGCCTCATCCAGCCCTCATGAGGCACATAGATGGATCTGTCTGAATTCAAAGCCAGCCTGGTCTACACAGTGAGTTCTAGGACAGCCAGGGCTAGTCTCTTCTAAAAACAAAACAAACACTCATATAAATCTGTAGGAAAATTTGACATTTGTGTAACTGACAATGTACTAAGCCTAAGCATAGTGTTATCAAAGAGAAATATTCTCATACGAGAAAAACAAACTTGTACTGGGTGTCTTTCCTTCTTTTAACACTATAATCTCTCTAAAATATTTTATATTTTCCTGACTTAAATGTCAATTCTGACCTATTCTTTCTAAATTAGGGAGCTGTCTGTCACAAATCAAGACAGAAGTAAGCTTGTAATTAGGAATATGAGAAATGGCTCATAAAACCCTTGTCTTGAAAACTGAGGATCTCAGATCAGCTCACATGTAAAAAGCTGAGGACAGTGGTGCATGTCTGTAATTCCAGCAATGATTAGTCGAGGCTGATGGACACTGGAACTTGCTATCCTGGCTGGCCAGCTTGGCCTACTTGGTTAAGTCCTTAGCCAATGAGAGACCCTATTTTAAAAGGTGGAAAGTACATGAGGAGCACATGGTTATATTCTTAACTCCACATACACTTGTATGTGCACACACACAAACACACCCACACACACTCTCTCTGACTTTCAGTGTGATCATTTCCAAGTACAAATACTAATTCATAACATCCTTAAAGATGTATTATTTAGGAGCTTTCTACAGCAGTGGTAATGAGTATTTATTATAACCATACTCTATTCTGAGACATTGTATTTCCACAACCTTATTAGTTAGGCTCATAGGTGGTGAGTAGTAGCAGGAAGTGCACACCTACATGTCTAGATGACAATGGTGACTACTTAAGAGCCAACTTTCCATATGCACTAGCATTTAAGTTTCATAACCCTAGGAGGATAACAGCTCTACTTTTCAGACTGAGAAATTGAGCTGAGCAATTTGTTCTGTGCTAACTACTGTGTTCTAATGCCTGACTGGAATTTAAAATTCTTACATTCTATCTTCATTTGTGTCCTTGAACATGCATTAGTCAACCCATTAAATAAAAAACAGCCTATCAGCAACTCTGCTTTTAAGTCGCAGTCACCAACCACCTTGCTGGTGCAAATGTATCACACTTTAGGAAAAGCTAGGAGCACGTGGACTCTTTCTTTCCCCACTGTCACCCTGAGCTCCTGTGCAATGACCTCAGCGCTCACTCATCTCCACTGCTGCCGCTTGTCCCTGTCCACTGTTCCTGTTCCCCTGGCCTTCTCTTCTAACAGAAAGCTAGTTAACAGTAGAAAGGACTTAACCAAGTTCTTTTTACAGCTTTATTTGTTGCCAGTGGGTTTTAAAGTCTCCTTACTTAGGCATGGTGCTTTTTCCTAAGGAATTTAAATGTCTTATTCTTCCTAACGATCAGGTGAAGAATAGATAAGCATTATCGGACTACAGAAATTGCTCAGCAGGTCAGAGCATTTGCTGTTCTTGCACAGGACCTACTTTTGGTTCCTAGCACCCACAACAGGGGGCTCACAAACACACGTAATTCCAGCTCAGAGGACCTGACAACCTCTTTTGGCCTCCACAGGTACTCACACTCATGGGTACACACAAATAATAAATAAATGTTTTTGTTTGTTTTAAAGACTAGCTCGTCACCATATCAGAACAGTTGAAGCCCATGCAGGCTTCAGGCTCACTTGGCCATCCAGTCTGGTCTTATACTTATGACAGCTCCTACCTTAGTCCCCTGAGGGTTAGGATTATAAGTATGCACCATCACACTCAGTGTGAATGTCTATTATTTAAGAGTAAATGGACTGTTTCCTTTGCTTACTAATCATAACAAATTCCTGCTTCCAAACACACACACACACACACACACACATCTGTTATATGTGTGTACATCATATTTTGTTTTTTAATCCATTTTTTAAAAACAATTTTCTGATCTATACAGGACTTATTAGAACACAAGGTAAAATGAACAGAGAATCATCTGTCCAGGCTATGAATCTGGGCTTTTCCCCCCAGTGGTTAAACATTAAAAAGACATTATAAAAATACCGCTTATTTTATAATAATCCTGAGATTGCCTCTTAAATAGCTCCTCCTTATAGTTACGTAGTAGAATACCAAGTGCATACTTTTATCAAAGTGCTAATAGAAAGTAAACAGGAGGGTAAGTCTAGTTCCTACTGCTCAAGAAACAAATGAGAACAGTTTCTGCCCCAGAGAAATGAAAGTACACAGTCCTCAAAATCAAGTCACGGGGAGGAGGACAAATGGTGCAGGGGACAGCCCTACCCAGTGAGCACAGACAGGAGGAGAATTTGGCATATTTACCAGTGCTGCTTCCCAGCCCCACTGCCTGTATCTTGGGTCGTGGGTGAATCGCCATAGATACCAATAGGTTTCAATTACTTCTGGACGAAGGATGTAATACTTTTCAGCCTGCCGCACAGCCACGGCTTCCACTGCACCATCAAACTTGAATGACTCCGGACCTAGTTTCAATGCTGTAACATTTAAAAAAAAAAAAAAAGAAAGAAAAGAAAAGAAAAAAAGCCACATAAACAATGTGTGTGATTTAAGGAATACTTACTGTTCTTTCTAAAAGGAAGAGGTATGAAGTAATCTTTATCTTTTGTGACTTTTCTTGCTTCCTGTTTTAATTTTTATTTATTTGTTTTGGTGTTAAAGACCAAAGCCAGAACCTCTCACATACTAGGATGAGCTACATTCCAGCCCTGAAGTAACTTTGGTTATTTACTGTTACTGTACTACAAAATGAATTGTTTCAAAATCACTCCATTTGGTTTTCTTCTAGCAGAATACAAGTATCCTATTGCTCTGGCATGAAGCACCCCTTAGAAGCATCTGACCCTGCCAGGAGCTAAGTAGTAATTTGGAACCAAATGCAAAGGTGACCACAGCATACAATCCATAAGCACAAACAGATACTATCTGTCCCTTTATTTGTACTTCCAATTATTTTCATCAATATTTTGTGATTTTCACCTCACAATCTTTCTCTCTTTGGTTAGGTCAATTCATTATGTATTATTCTTGAGTGTGTGTGGTAGGGGAGTGTGCTTATAAGTGTGAAGTCAAGGGAAGGAAGATATTAAGGAAGATATTAAGCATATCCTATGCTATAACTCTTTGCCTCGTTCCTTTGAAGCTGAGTCTCTGGCTGAATCTAGAACATGGAAATTTTCAGCTAGGCTTGCAGCAAGCAAGACCCAGCCATTCTTCTGTCTCCACCTATCAGTGCTGGGGTTATAGAAACACCAGATCCAGTGGGTGTGTTTTTATGTGGCTTTTATGTGGGTGCTAGGAACTCTGATCCTCAAATGTGCACAGCAAGTATTACTACAGAGCTTTCTTTCATACCTGACTATTTTGATGTCATCATAAATAAGGTTCTTGTCCTGATCTCTTCTTCCAATAGACTGCTATTAGCCTAAAGAAATGCAATTGATTTTTGCACACTGATTTGAATCCCACCACTGTACTGAATTAATTCATCCATTCTAACAGGGTTTTGTCTGTGTGCATGCATGTGTGTGTGCAGTTTTTATTATACATAATCATGTCATATGGAAATCAGGATGGTTTTGCTTCTTCCTTTCTGATCTTAAAGTCCCTCGTTTCTTCTTTCTTGTCTGACTATGCTTGCTAGTAACTTCTGGTACTACTTGGAAAAGAATCTGAATTCAAGGTCATCCTTAGTACATAATGAGACTCTGACAAGAATAAACAAGCAAAAACATTTTTAAAAGGTCCAACATCATAAGCATTGAAGTGAAAGTAATCCAAAGGCAGGTTATTGTGGTCTAGATTCCTTGTGTTTTTCCTTCCCCTAAAGAAAAAGGAAGATACCAGCTTTGATGTACAGATACCAGCTTTGAATTTGTATCTGTTTCTCTACAGAGACAGACAGACAGACAGAGAGTGTGTTTTCGTGGGTCTTATGGGAGGGTGGCTACTATGAGCAACCAAAGAGGGAAGGAGACTATTAGAGGCATAAGGGCATGAACATGTGTGGGAAGGATGTACTGAAACAAAGTGTGAAAATGCCACAATGAAAGGTGTCACTTTGTAGGCTAATGTAAAAATTTTCAGTACAAAGTGGTGATCAGATGAAGATTTTAAAGGTTAACCTTAAGATTACATTAGCTAGCTACTACCATAATTATAATGACAATACACCAGAACTGGAATAGAAATTGGCTATAAGAAATTAACAACATGAGCGTCTCACTGAAAATTATTTTGCTTAGTGGTCATTAATAACTTCACACAAACATACAGAAAAAAAAAATAACTGACTTTTCCTAAACAGACTTATGAATAAAAAAGGGCAAGCCTAAAACTATGTATGTATTTTATCCAAATCATATTTAAAATAAATTGAAACAGTGTCCCAACCAACTATCAGTCAGGTGTCCGGAGCATAACTCATGCTTAAACTACTACTGAGGTAGTGCCCATCTCAGGAACAGATTCAGCAATGCTTGCCATGATCTCAACTAAACATTAAAATTTGCTATATTCACCACATGGTGAAATGCATTAAGATGATTCATTTTTAATTAATTTTAATCCTAATTCAAACAATAAAAGTGAAACAAACTTTCAAGGCAATAATTACATTATGAATTAGCAGAAATAATTATTAAGAAGGAGATAGAATTTTTAACAAGAGCCATAAGAAAGACGCAGCAGAGTATAGACTGGGAAGATAAGAAAACCAGGACTATACTTACTAGTCCAAGGATATAAGTTAAGAACAAAAACAAGAAAAATCAGTAAAAGACATAAAAAGTACAAGGCACAAATAAAGCAGTACACTTCTGGGGACAGCATGACAAAGAGAACTGCAGGTTCAACTTGCTATGTACGACTGACAATCAGACTCTGTTCACGGTGCCACGCCTCAACTTCTTTACATGACTCGTTCAGTCCTGGGCCATCAACTACAACTAATGCTGCACCTTCACCAGGGGCCAGCCTCAGCTGCTCTTCATGACCCCTTCATGCCTTCAAAACCAGTGCCACCTGGGTGATTCTTAACATATTACCAAGTCCAGCTGCCAGCACAATGTCTACCTCTGCAACACAGCTTCTTTGTGCGCTCAGAAAATACTTCCCAGAAGATGTCATCTCAGTGATGCTGGTCTTTTAAATCACCACAAATTTCTTAGCTCCAGCTAACCAAGATCAATTGTTCCAGTAACTCCTCTACTCTTGACTCCAAAGACTCTTGAGCTCCATGACTTAAGATGCTGAGTTCTGCTGCTTGTGGGTCCCTTGTTCTATTCCATCTTCAGCAGCTTTCTGTTTTCAGTGGTTCCCTTTACTGCCTAAGCTTGGTTGAGTAGAACTTACTCTGTGACTGACCTTGATCTTAGAGATCTACATGCTTTTGTCTCCTGAATACTGGGATTAAAGGTGCTATGATAACTACCATATATAAAGAACTACAAAACTTAAATACCCAAACCATAAAACTATTAATTGATAAATGGGCTCATAAAATGAACAGACACATCTCCAAAGAAAAAACACAAATGGCCAAATGTTATTTTAAAGAATGTTCAATATCTTTAGCCATTAAGGAAAAGCAAATTGAAACCACTTTGGAGTTTTATTTCACCCTTGCCTGAATATTAAGAAAACATAAACCAGCATGGCACAGTAACACTATGGGTGCAGAAGTGGCCTGAACACCCTGGTCACAACTAAATGCTCTCCAATTGGACTTAAGATCCACTCAACTAGAGTGGTACCACCTGAGAGGCCTCAACCCTATACCAAGAACTAAAGGCAACTGAATAAAGTGGGGAGCACCAGAGGTGGTCCTCCCCAGAGAAGAGCACACCAACTTGTTATCCAATGCCAAATAGTCAGACCTGAAAACACACATATAAGTCACACTGCACAGCTATATTTAGGGATATATATCGTTCATATATATGTATATATATATATATATATACACACACACACACGCATACATACATACACACACACAAATACATGTGTATACAATTAACAATTGATTTTTTTTTTTTAAAAAGGCCATGATTTTGAAGAATTGGGAGGGGTATTTGAGAGGGTCTGGAGGGAAGAAGGGAAAGGGCAAAGTGTAAATAAATGGCAATATCAAAAAAACAAACAGAAGGAGGAGGAGGAGGAGAAGGGGGAGGGAGAGGGAAAGAAGGAAGGAAAAGAAAAGAAAAAAATAATAATGAGGATGTGGAGAAGAGCCCTTAGCACTGCTGGTGGGAGTCTAAACCAGCAAAACTACTATGGAAATCAGTATGGAGGTGTCTTAGTTTCATTTCCTGTTGCTGTAATCCAACCCCCTAACAAATACAATTTAGGAAGGATTATTTTAGAGCTCATAATTCCATGTTATAGTCCACCACAGTGGGAAGTCAAGGCAGCAGGAACCTGAAGCAGGCACTTATATCATGGTCAAGACCCGAGTACAACAAATTAAGGCGTGCATGCTTGTGTGCAGCTTACGTCCTCCTCTTCTGTACAATCCAGGACTCAGACCCAGGGAAGGTCACTGCCCACTGTTACAATAGGTCATGGCATGTCGAGACAATCTTCCAAAGACAAGTCTACAGGCCAACCTTAGAGACCACTCTTCAGTGAGACTTCCTCTCAGTGAAGTCTCCAGGTGATTCCAGAGTGTGTCAAATGGGTAAATAAAACTAACCATTCACAGGTGGTGCCTCACAGTACAGTAAAATAAATAAATAAAGCAGAACTGCTGTACTAGCTGGCTATACCCCCTCTGGTATACTACATCATACTATAGAGTATTTATACACCCATGTTCAGTGCTGTCTTAGTCACAGCTCAATGAGAGACAAAAATTTTGCAAAGATACACAATGGGATTTTATGTGCATAATGGGAATTTGGACTGTTAACTTCATTTTAAGTGTATAACTGATACTACATATTATCACTCACTCTGATAATCTGATAATTCTATTTGTAAATCAGACCACTAATTTTGACTTAATTCCAACATTAAAACACACTGAAATAACAATTGCCAATATTCTTTTGAGCTACATTTTTTAAAAAGTGAAACCACTAGATTGAAGGCTATGAGAGAATTGAACACTCAATTTTACATTAAATTTTATTCCTTACTATATAAAAATAACTCAAAGTTTATGAACAAAGGCAAGTTTAAAGCCAATTATGTTTGTGTCACAGTTCTTAATGACAAACTAACTCTGAAACAGAAAGTGAGTTACTATAGAAAAGCAACAATTCAACTTCTGATGCTATAGAAATTATAAGTTTGTAGGTCTTCACTATTATTTCACTTAGAAAGACATGTTTGTAAAGCCAAAGTAAATTGCAGGTCTAACCTGCAGATCTGCAGCCCCCTTTCATTACTGTCCCTGTAAGGAGGCCTTCTGTGTATGATGAGTATCTATCTGTAGATGCATGCAGTATTTGCATTTTCAATCAATTTTTGTCAACAATAAAAAACCATTTCAACCTCTAAAACACAGAGGATCAAAATATTATCTATTTTCCCAAAGTGATGTCATAAGATTTTCTTAAGCAAACATAAAAATTACTAGTGAATTGAGCCAAAGACAAACTGTCTGATAGCCAGATAACAACTGTACTTTCAGGAAATGTCTACCCTCTTCTGATTCCTTTTATTTTCTTGAGAGTATAGGCATGACAATATAAACTAATAGTTTGGGACATCTATTAAAAAAATAAATGATATTACTCCATACAAATCCTCTACCTTTTGTCTTTACAACAATTATTTTCTAAATTAAAGAATAAAACAACCTTCTCCCAAGAGTTCAGAATTTTAAAAAATTGATACTGGAAACATATCCTGGAATTAAAATAAAAGCTAAGAAAAATTATTTGCTATTTTAGGGTTCAAGATTTTGAAGTGAACAGTACAAATATTCTTTCCTCCTAATTTCTGGAAACATGTTTAACTTACAGGTTATGTTAGACTAAGTCACTGGCATTATCAAAATATTCTTACCAGTTCTGTCATATGACTCATGACATGTTCGTGCAATTTCTGCCCCTAGTTCTAAATAGTGACCAGCTTTATCCTTTCTGGAACCATCTGCTCCAAGGGCAAACATTCCCCCAGCAAAGCAGGCTAAGTGCCCCATCTTCCTTTCCAAGTGTCCATTCTTCCATTCTCCAATAAAAACCAGACCTCCTCGGGACTTCTTAATAAGATGTTTTTCTATAGCCTACAAGAAAAAGAAACGATTTAGACATAAACCTTTTTAGTTTCAACTGTCAACTTGAAACAACGTAAAATCACCTATGAAGACAGTCTTAGTAAGGAATTATCCAGATCAGTTGTCTGAGGCCATGGCTCCTCTATCTGATTGCTAACTGAGGTGTGAAATATGTCAGCACCATTTCACAGGCTGGCCTGGACTGTGTACGAGAGAAGAGAGCTGGCTGAGCAAAAGCACCCACGCATCAGGCAGGAAGGGCTTTCTCTGCTCTTGGTTGTAGAGTGATGCTTTAAGTTCCTGACCTGACACAATAAGGGATTCTAATACAAGATTATAAGTCAAATAAATCTCCTCCCAGTGCTAGTTTTGTTAGGGGGGTGTCACAGCAACAGAAACAAAACTAGAACACAAACTGTGAGTGTCTGGTCATTTATTTCTGGATCTCTGGCCATCAGAAAAACCTTGGCATTATGGCATTTTATAAAGTAGTACCTTTCACAAACTGGGAACTTAACAGTATATGTAACCTGGAACAAACACGCTAATCACTATTATAAGACAAAAGAGGAGAGACATGTCTTTGAGTGCTTTTCTGCATGGTATTACCCATATAGCTTGTCTTCTCGAGCTGAATGAGATTCATAATAATTAACCAACTGAGATCACCTTAAGAAGTTAGAACCCAAAAGGTTTTACCAATTTATTTTCTATTCCAGATAACAAAAACTGAACAAAAGATTTAATAAGTTATGATAAAAGGATATTTTAGCAAGTGGTAAAAATTGTTCTTAATTTTTCATATAACTATACAACTTTGGAAAATTATCTTCGAAAGCATAACCTTACCCAGTCAGGCTTTCAAAACCAGTTGAAACTTGATACACACAGCCCTTAACTCCTTAGGAAATTGGTTTCTCAAAGTACAGTAATTTGTTTGGAATGTTTGGTCATGGATAAAGGGAGACAATATCAGAACAGGCTACTGTCCTGGAATAATGGGGATAGCAAAGGAAATATTTTATACTAAACTTAAATATAAGAAAAAATATAGTATAACAATCATGTTTCATTCTAATAATGACTAGTTTTATGAGCTTTGCTCCTCTGGACTGTGTCCTTAAGAGTCTGCTGAGATGGGCCATACTTTTCTTTCCAAAATAAGAGATGTATTTTTTGAGGGTTAATTCACATTTTGATTAAGGGTTGTTCTCTGACAAGTTCAATAACATCAGCTCTAGAAGCCATCTCCCTTATATTCTTTGTAATGACAATGTGTGCTTTTCAGAACTGTAGGGAGTATGCCCTCATTATCTCATACTACAGAAGACCTCCTATAATGAACATGCAGTTGATAGTAATTTTACAAATGATGACGCTCTTGATAATTAAATCAGACAGATAAGGGCAATAAGAAGTCACTGATAATCAAATGATAGGGGTGACCACTGGATTTTAAGTCTTTGTTATTTTTTTAACCACCATACATACATGCATACATAAATACATAGGTACTTACGTACATACATATATATTTAAAAGATTAGTCTTTGGAATCGAGGGCTAAGTTTTTTATCTTTACAGGCTGAATGATATCAACATGGCTTGAATATACACAATAACTTGCCTAGAGACTTGGCTATAATATATTTTTGGTTTTGTTGTTTTTGAAAGAGTGTCTTACCATGAAGTTTTCAGGCTAGCCTCGAACTTACAGAAGTCTGCTTGCCTCTGCCTCTTCCTGAGTACTGGAGTTAAAGGTGTATACCACCATATCTGGAGAGTTGTGACTTTCTACATAATAGTTACATTGTTTTGTCATTTGTGGCACAAATCTTACTATGCTCTAAGACAGCTAAACATGCTCATTAACTTACTGGGACTAAGGAAAAGGTGGTGAAGACAGGGCTTTACTTCCTTAGCTACCCTTGGGACTCTTGAAATTTACTGTACTGCATTCTTCTCTCTGAAGAGTTTAACAATGTCTTACATAAAATGCCAGCTGTTGAATGGCAGTCAGGAATAATTACATAACTCTTGAACATCTTCACGAGTATTACCATAGCCTGTTAGCATAGACAAATGGCCATTAAATGTATGCTTTGAATATACTTTAAAAAATAACGAAACTGACTTTAAGTTCGATCTAAAACCTATAACAATACTAAGATGAAGAAACCATGACAGTGGGAATCTGTAGAGGAAGCAGGATGGAGATGAAAGCGTTTTAAACAGAACGCACTCAATGTTATTTTACTATTCAAAAATACTACCTCCTAACAGGAGTATTTGCTGAAGACAACAGTGCAAAAATTGTATATTTGAGATCACAATGAAATTTGACCAATTATTATTTTTATAAAAATAGTAGGAACCCATTCGAAATTCAAAAACTAATAAAAACAGGATTGATAAGACAAATATATAAAGTCATGTACATATAATAGATGATATATCTAATGAGCAATAATTTAAAAATTTAAGATTAACTTTCAAAACAATGACACCTATCACAGTTAAAATATCTCAGACCATGCCTTTCCAGGATCATTTTCTAGGCTTAAATTTTAGCAAGATAAAATAAAATTTTGCAGCTTTTCAAATTTAAAGCTTCATTAAAAGTCTTATAAATCATGTATAAATTTAGATTATTTATTAGACTTTAATTCAATTTATTAGTTAACATATCCCCTCACCAAATGTTTATTGAGGAACTACAGTGAGCAAAGTCTGCATCATACACTAACTTCCATATCAGAGCATTTTTTAAAACAATGGTGGCAAACCAGACACTGACAGAGGATATAATAAGATATAATAAGATCTTAGGTTTGATTTTTTTAAATCACAAAACTACAATGCTGAAAACAGATGGCTATATTAAGAGAATTCTGTTATATTAAAATTATTAAGGACATACTCATTTACAATTGGTCAGAAAGTCAGTAATTTTTGTTGTTGTTTTGAGACAGGATTTGTCTGTGTAGCCCTGGCTATCCTAGAACTGACTCTGTAGACCAGGCTGGCCTCAAACTTACAGAGGCCCACCTGCTTCTGTGGAATACTGGGGTTAAAGGTGTATGCTATCACTGTCCAGCTATCAGTAATTTATTAAATAAATAAGTTTTTTTTTATTTTGTAATTTTTTTCCTAGAAATTTTCATAGAATTAACTCTACATTTTAAGCTGTCATACATATTTACTAAACAATGTAATGCCGTGATGAAGACAGGCTCTGCAGCCCAACAGCTCAGTTTCCGACTCTCACCAGCTCTCACCTTCACCAAGCTACCTGACCACTGACACTGCATCTTCAGGTCTCCATGTGTACAGTGGTGACAGTGACCCAGTGACATCATTCATGTAAATAGGCTCCTGTGATGCCTGGCACGAGGAAAGCACTACACAAGTGGCTACTGTTACAATTCGGTTTTGGTTTTTTTGTTTGTTTGGTTGGTTGGTTTGGTTTTTCGAGACAGGGTTTCTCTGTGTAGCCTTAACTGTTCTGGAATGCACACTGTAGACCAGGCTGGCCTCAAACTCAGAAATCTGCCTGCCTCCCAAATGCTGGGACTAAAGGAGTGCGCCACCACTGCCCAGCCAACCTACCATTACAATTCTTTATTCAAAGACTCAATGTGTAGGCTTAAGCCATCACTTGAAAGAAGTGTTTACAGATAAGGGTGAAGTCAGAAGCTCTACTGTCTCTACAGAAATTAATCAAATGTAATTAAAATGAAGTGTTATACATTTCTAAATATACCCATTTACAAATAAGACTTAATGTAAGGATTTTCTGTTAAAATACCATCAAATTCAACAGTGAATGAACACAATATATAGTACATGTACTTCCTAGATGCCTATAATAAAACGGTTACATCTGTCTAGTCACTATCTAGTACCCAGTACATATATTCACTATAAGAAAAGACTCAAAACAATAGTTACCTCAACAGCATCGTCATACATCCTTCTTGCCTCATGGTCTGTTTTATCTGACATCAGCCACGCTTTCAGTAAGTATTCATAAAAACTATCTCCCAGACCACCAACTGATGTGTGATCTGCAGCAAAAGAGAAAAGAGGATAGGAGTGAGGGAAAAAGAAGATAAAGACAATTAAAATAATATTTTTATATAATATATAAATATTATACTTAAATAATATATATATTTATAACTATATAATAAGACCATTTAACAGATCATTTAGTCATAGTGGCATGCCTACTTTTAACATATTCCAAACTTAGTCAAATAGGAGTACAACAAAATATGTGTCTAACCTTCTAGAAAACCTTTTTTCCTCTATATGTGGGATTTTAGATTTATGAGTCTTTTTCTTAAATTTCATAGTTTGTACTGTTATCCATACAGACTTTTGCAGATGTAAAATAATTATTTTTTGCTGGGCAGTGGTGGTGCATGCCTTCATTGCCAGCACTCAAAGGAGGCAGAGGCAGGTAGACCTCTTGAATTTAAGACCAGCCTGGTTTACAGAGCAAGTTCCAGGACAGCCAGAGCTACATAGAGAAACCCTGTCCAAAAAAAAAAAAAAAAACAAACAAACAAACAAAAACAAACACACACACACAAACAACAAAAAAAATCTTTTATATAATAATGGCTTTAAATACAAGCCATTATTAAATGACAGTTATATTTGATAATAAACAAACAAACAAAAAACCCCACCCAGTCCTAAACATCTCTATACAACAATGTCTAATGGTAAAGTCCTGTTCCAAAATCAAAGACCATTTTGTAATATGTTTTTCTAATATAACTAGTTGTTAAATCCTGTCCTTAATTACTATTCATATTCAATACATTAGTACACATTGTTTTTTCATGGGTATACTATTAAATGTCACCTACACTTTTAAGGTAAAAGACACTCTGTCATCCCTCACTTTCCACAAGTCTTGCTGTACACTGCAGGATTTTATTATCAAATTCCCATTGTCTATGTAGGAAAAGAAAAGCCCCTCACTATGTGTAGACCCTCCAACCAGTCAGACAGTACACTAGCACAGGCAGGTGAGGATGGTATTTAGCGGTTTATGAGGAAAACCTGCACTTGTGCTCAGAAAATGGCATGGTTTTATCTTTTTATCTCACAGAATATATCTGTGGATTATTAGCAGTATAAAATTCTAAGGATAGCAGAAGAGAATATAGAGAATACATCTGGGTTTCTTAGGCAGATACTCTTAAATCCAAAATTAAAGAATCATAAAAGAAAAGTTTCAGCTTCCTATGACACAAACTAAATTTAAGAGAAAAAAAAATGAAAAAAGAGATTGAATAGGAGAAGGTAATTGCAGCATACATAACAGGAAAAGGGGATAATGTCCTAAGCAAAGGCCTCTGACCAAATATTAAGGCTAATGAAAGGACACAAAAAATTAACAACAAAAGAAACAAAACTCAGTCATTACCTAAGAAAACATACTCAAGTCCAGTAATCTGAGACAAGCCAAATTATACTGAGAAATGCAAGATTCGACTACTAACAGGTTCCCAAGAATATGTTTAGAGTTTTATACACTTATTTATCTGTGTATATAAACGGGCATATGCACCACAGCATGTGTATATGGGGGTTATTCCCTCTCTGCATCAAGTGGGTCCTAAAAATCAAATTCAATCCTCAGACTTCATGGCAAGTACTCTTAGCTGCTGAGTCCTTTGGACAGTCCAACAAGTGAGTGACACACAGAGAGAAATAAAGAGAAGATGTTATTCCATCCATCCATCCATCCATCCATCCATCCATCCATCCATCCGTCCATCCGTGGTGCTAGGGATTGAACCTAGGGCCTTGTACATGCTGAGTAAGTACTCTACTACTGGGCTATGTCCTCGTCCCTCCTCAGGTATTTTTAAAGGCTTACTATTACTATCCAGTGCTGATAATATAGTTCATATTTGTTGAGAATGGAAGTAGATAGCAAAATTTAATATATGCACCTAGTTCTGGAATGCACCTGTAACAATACCTGAAAAACCAAAATACTGGTGTAAGAAAAAATCCACTATAGAACTGTTTCCATTTGTAAAAAGTTAAACACAGCCTGAAATATCTAGGGAAGTCAATAAATAAATAGAGTATAAATATAGTACAGCGCAATACATGCTAATGAAAAGGAATCAAATATGTCTGTAATCTTACACTGAAGGGCATCTGTTTCTACCTAGTTAAGTGTGGCAAGGGAGCAGGCTCAGAACAATATGTATAGTTTGACATTGCTAGAATTATATACTGAAGAACGTTAGGGTACAAAGTCTTTGAACAGAATTGCCACAGTGATTATCTCTGGGAGAAAAGGCCTTACGTTTTAACTTCATATTTAAATATACTACCTGAGAACATGTAATTTCATGTAACTCAAAATCAAGCTCTATTGTAGAAAGCAACAAATGGGTCAAAGGGCTTGAGCAATGCATTGAATGTTCATATAATTAGCATATACCTTAAACACCATTTTATTTCACTATTTTTCTGAAATCATAAGAAAATATGTAGATGAATTTTTAACACAATATATTCATACAGTCATACAGCTTTAAATACAGAACATTGCCAGCATCCTAAAGGACTTCACATGACCTTCAGTCAAACTCAGTGCCGAAAGATGGCCACTTCTGTGACCGTTCTCACCACGTTTTCTATGTGCTTGAATATACAATGCCCATCAGCTTTAACTGACATCTGTTAACTTAATGCCGCTAAGAACCGTTCTCCTGTTTTCCACCTACTATGTAAAGGAAGGTTCCTCTGCTCGAGTCTCTTGAAATTAAACTGAGCATCACAGAAGATGGGGCTCTGATATGACAGCTCACTCAGTTTCAGAGTGAATGTATCTATAGCTACATTTCTAGTACAAAATAGAGAATGTTTACATTTGAGAATAGATGGCCACTAAAAAAAAAAAAAAAAGATGGCCAAATGATGAAGGGCTTATAGGGTAAATTATACTTTTTGCTTAAAAAAAAAAAAAACCTTCACATTAACATTTTATAGTTCCTTATAAAACACTACAGAAATGAAGGAGTAGAAGAGTCACAATGTGCGTGTGGGACTGTTAGTACAGGAACAGCAGTGTCACATCTGAAGAGGAACTATTTTACAACAGATAAATCAAAACGATGGCACAATGTTGCTATCAATTTTATAATCTCAACTTTTCGGCTATGTGAAAATGTGATTCACACAGAACTGTTTCCCCTTCCCTCTGCCTCATCTTTTCTTACCCTCCACCAAGGACTTAAGGACCATGAGGGTTGGTTGCTGCGTTCCTACTTCACTACTTTCTTACATAGCTGTTGTGTTGCTGTCTAGCTTCCCAAAATGACATGCACCAGCACCCATCTCCTCTTATCCCCGCAGGCTTTCCATCCACTTCTAGGCTTTCCATTAATCACTTCTAGGCTTACTCCACAGCTGTTGCTGTGACATCTTCCTTCTTGCTCTCCATAGTTACACCTACAGTATCTTCAATCCTACATCTTAGTCTACACAGAATTAACTGAGTAACATTCTTAAATAAATTCCTAAGGTATGTCAAATAAAAGATCTTGTTTTTTAGAATGTTTTTACTATAATGAGGCTTCATTTTATAATATATGGGTATTAAGTTCAAAGGCAGAAATAGTCTTCCCTCAGAGTTTCTAAAACATACTGTCCCAACACTATCCAAATCCTCTCTTACTAATAAGAGACCTGATGCTATTTTGCAGGTTCAATATATTCCCACTTCCTCACATTCAGCTTCCCTTGCTGAGGCTTAGACTCTTCATTTTAACATTAGCTACAGAAAGCACTACCACCACTCCATATTTGTTGTGCTAGGCACCATTCAAACTACGGATTGTTATGTTTCTATTCTGTGATAAGTATTTTCTTTTATTCTTGGTGATTATCATTATTCTTCGCAGTACTCTCTTGACTAATAAGGTTCACATTAGTCAGATTCTAGAGAAATGATAAATTTTAAGCCAAAGAGTTTTAGAATTATTTGCTACTTAGCAGTAGACGACTAATATGTTGTCTTTGGGGGCTAAAAGTCACATAAGAAATTACTTTTGGGCTCCAATCCAATTGCGCGCGGGTCCTGAGACTGCATTAGTTAGGGAAGCAGAAACCGGCCTGAGTAGGGCCACAGGCCTCATCCGGCCGGATCAGCGCCGGGGTAGCTAGAGCGCAGGGTTGCCTGACACCCGCCAGCTACCCACGACCCCCGCCACAAGATTTTGGGACTGCTGGTGAGTGGAACACAGCTTCTGCTCCAGTCCAATCACGCGGGACCTGAGACTGCTTTGGTTGGGGAGGCAGAAATCCGACCTACGTAGGGCCACAAGCCTCTTCCGGTCAGAAAAGCACCAGGGTAGCTAGGGCGCAGGGTCGGCTGACACTCGCCAGCTACCCACAACACCCGCCACAGGATCTTAAGACTTCTGGAGAGTGGAACACAGCTTCTGCTCCAATCCAATTGCACGCGGGACCAGAGACTGCATTAGTTAGAGAAGCAGAAAACCGGCCTGAGTAGGACCACAGGCCTCTTCCGGCTGGACCAGCACCGGGGTACCGCGAGCTACCCACGACCCCCACCACAGGATTTTGAGACTGCTGGTGAGTGGAACACAGCTTCTGCTCCAATCTTTAAACAGTGACAACGACAACAACTAACTCCAGAGATTACCAGATGGCGAAAGGTAAACGTAATAATCTTACTAACATCCTGGGCATATATCCAGAAGATGTCCCAACCGGTAAAAAGGACACATGCTCCACTATGTTCATAGCAGCCCTATTTATAATAGCCAGAAGCTGGAAAGAACCCAGATGTCCCTCAACAGAGGAATGGATACAGAAATTATGGTACATTTACACAATGGAGTACTACTCAGCTATTAAAAAGAATGAATTTATGAAATTCCTAGCCAAATGGATGGACCTGGAGGGCATCATCTTGAGTGAAATAACACAATCACAAAAGAACTCACACAATATGTATTCACTGATAAGTGGATATTAGCCCAAAACTTAGGATACCCAAGATATAAGATACAATTTGCTAAACGCATGAAACTCAAGAAGAATGAAGACCAAAGTGTGGACACTGTGCCCCTTCTTAGAATTGGGAACAAAACACCCAGGGAAGGAGTTACAGAGACAAAGTTCGTAGCTGTGATGAAAGGATGGACCATTTAGAGACTGCTGTATCCAGGGATCCATCCCATAAGCAGCTTCTAAACGCTGACACCATTGCATACACTAGCAAGATTTTGCTGAAAGGACCCAAATATAGCTGTCTCTTGTGAGACGATGCCGGGGCCTAGCAAACACAGGAGTGGATGTTCACAGTCAGCTATTGGATGTATCACAGGGCTCCCAATGGAGAAGCTAAAGAAAGTACCCAAGGAGCTAAAGGGATCTGCAACCCTATTGTTGGAACAACATGACGTACTAACCAGAACCCCGGAGCTCTTGTCTCTAGCTGCATATGTATCGAAAGATGGCCTAGTCGGCCATCAATGGAAAGAGAGGCCCATTGGACTTGCAAACTTTATATGCCCCAATATAGGGGAATGCCAGGGCCAAAAGAATGGGAATGGGTGGGTAGGGAAGTGGGGGGCGCTATGGGGGACTTTTGGGATAGCATTGGAAATGTAATTGAGGAAAATATGTAATAAAAATATTAAAAATCAAAAAAAAAAATCTTACTAACAGAAACCAAGACCACTCACCATCATCAGAACCCAGCACGCCCACTTCGCCCAGTCCAGGGCACCCCAACACACCGGAAAAGCTAGACACGGATCTAAAAGCATATCTCCTGATGATGATAGAGGACTTCAAGAAGGACTTTAATAACACACTTAAAGAAATACAAAGGAACACTGGTAAACAGGTAGAAGACAATAAAGAGGAAGCACAAAAATCCCTTAAAGAATTGCAGGAGAACACTGCTAAAGAGTTACAAATCCTTAAAGAAAAACAGGATAACCTAATCAAACAGGTAGAAGTCCTTAATGAAAAACAGGAAAACACATCCGAACAGATGATGGAAATGAACAAAACCATACTAGACCTAAAAAGGGAAGTAGACACAATAAAGAAAACCCAAAATGAGGCAACACTGGAGATAGAAACCCTAGGAAAGAAATCTGGAACCATAGATACGAGCATCAGCAACAGATACCCAGCCAAACTCTCAATTAACATAGATGGAGAAACCAAAGTATTCCACGACAAAACCAAATTCACACATTATCTCTCCACGAATCCAGCCCTTCAAAGGATAATAACAGAAAAAAACCAATACAAGGACAGGAACCACGCCCTAGAAACAACAAGAAGGTAATCCCTCAACAAACCTAAAAGAAGACAGCCACAAGAACAGAATGCCAACTTTAACAACAAAAATAACAGGAAACAACAATTACTTTTCCTTAATATCTCTTAATATCAATGGACTCAACTCCCCGATAAAAAGACATAGACTAACAAACTGGCTACACAAACAAGACCCAACATTTTGCTGCTTACAGGAAACTCATCTCAGAGAAAAAGATAGACACTACCTCAGAATGAAAGGCTGGAAAACAATTTTCCAAGCAAATGGTATGAAGAAACAAGCTGGAGTAGCCATTCTAATATCTGATAAGATTGACTTCCAACCCAAAGTCATTAAAAAAGACAGGGAGGGACACTTCATACTCATCAAAGGTAAAATCCTCCAAGAGCAACTATCAATCCTGAATATCTATGCTCCAAATACAAAGGCAGCCACATTCATTAAAGAAACTTTAGTAAATCTCAAAGCACACATTGTACCTCATACAATAATAGTGGGAGACTTCAACAAACCACTTTCACCAATGGACAGATCATGGAAACAGAAACTAAACAGGGACACAGAGAAACTAAGAGAAATTATGAATCAAATGGATCTGGCAGATATCTACAGAACATTCTATCCTAAAACAAAAGGATATACCTTCTTCTCAGCACCTCATGGCACCTTCTCCAAAATTGACCACATAATTGGTCACAAAACAGGTCTCAACAGATACAAAAATATTGAAATTGTCCCATGCATCCTATCAGATCACCATGGACTAAAGCTGATCTTCAATAACAAAATAAATAATAGAAAGCCAACCTTCACGTGGAAACTGAACAACACTCTTCTCAATGATACCTTGGTCAAGGAAGGAATAAAGAAAGAAATTAAGGACTTTTTAGAGTTCAATGAAAATGAAGCCACAACATACCCAAACTTATGGGACGCAATGAAAGCATTTCTAAGAGGAAAACTCATAGCTATGAGTGCCTCCAAAAGGAAACTAGAGAGAGCACACATTAGCAGCTTGACAACACACCTAAAAGCACTAGAACAAAAGGAAGCAAATTCACCCAAGAGGAGTAGACGGCAGGAAATAATCAAACTCAGGGGTGAAATCAACCAAGTGGAAACAAGAAAAACTATTCAAAGAATCAACCAATCAAGGAGCTGGTTCTTTGAGAAAATCAACAAGATAGATAAACCCTTAGCCAGACTCACTAGAGGGCACAGGGAAAGCATCCTAATTAACAAAATCGGAAATGAAAAAGGAGACATAACAACAGATCCTGAAGACATCCAAAACACCATCAGATCCTTCTACCAAAGGCTATACTCAACAAAACTGGAGAACCTGGATGAAATGGAGAAGTTCCTAGACAGATACCAGGTACCAAAGTTGAATCAAGATCAGGTTAATGATCTAAACAGCCCTATATCCCCCAAAGAAATAGAAGCAGTCATTAATAGTCTCCCAACTAAAAAAAGCCCAGGACCAGATGGGTTTAGTGCAGAGTTCTATCAGACCTTCAAAGAAGATCTAATCCCAGTTCTTCACAAACTATTCCACAAAATAGAAACAGAAGGTACTCTACCCAACTCATTCTATGAAGCCACAATTACTCTGATACCTAAACCACAAAAAGACCCAACAAAGATAGAAAACTTCAGACCAATATCCCTTATGAATATTGATGCAAAAATCCTCAATAAAGTTCTTGCTAACCGAATCCAAGAACACATCAAAACAATCATCCATCCTGACCAAGTAGGTTTCATCCCAGGGATGCAGGGATGGTTCAATATACGGAAATCCATCAACGTAATCCAGTATATAAACAAACTCAAAGACAAAAACCACATGGTCATCTCGTTAGATGGGGAAAAAGCATTTGACAAGATCCAACACCCATTCATGATAAAAGTCTTGGAAAGATCAGGAATTCAAGGCCCATACCTAAACATGATAAAAGCAATCTACAGCAAACCAGTAGCCAACATCAAAGTAAATGGTGAGAAGCTTGAAGCAATCCCTCTAAAATCAGGGACTAGACAAGGCTGTCCACTTTCTCCATACCTATTCAACATTGTACTTGAAGTCCTAGCCAGAGCAATTCGACAACAAAAGGAGATCAAAGGGATACAAATTGGAAAAGATGAAGTCAAAATATCACTTTTTGCAGATGATATGATAGTATATATAAGTGACCCTAAAAATTCCACCAGAGAACTCCTAAGCCTGATAAACAGCTTCGGTGAAGTAGCTGGATATAAAATTAACTCAAACAAATCAATGGCCTTTCTCTACACAAAGAATAAACAGGCTGAGAAAGAAATTAGGGAAACAACACCCTTCTCAATAGTCACAAATAATATAAAATATCTTGGCGTGACTCTAACTAAGGAAGTGAAAGATCTGTATAATAAAAACTTCAAGTCTCTGAAGAAAGAAATTATAGAAGATCTCAGAAGATGGAAAGATCTCCCATGCTCATGGATTGGCAGGATCAACATTGGAAAAATGGCTATCTTGCCAAAAGCAATCTACAGATTCAATGCAATCCCCATCAAAATTCCAAATCAATTCTTCAACGAATTAGAAAGTGCAATCTGCAAATTCATCTGGAATAACAAAAAACCTAGGATAGCAAAAACTCTTCTCAAGGATAAAAGAACCTCTGGTGGAATCACCATGCCGGACCTAAAGCTCTACTACAGAGCAATTGTGACAAAAACTGCGTGGTACTGGTATAGTGACAGACAAATAGACCAATGGAATAGAATTGAAGACCCAGAAATGAACCCACACACCTACGGTCACTTGATCTTCGACAAGGGAGCTAAAAACATCCAGTGGAAGAAAGACAGCATTTTCAACAAATGGTGCTGGCACAACTGGTTGTTAACATGTAGAACAATGTGAATCGATCCATTCCTATCTCCTTGTACTAAGGTCAAGTCTAAGTGGATCAAGGAACTTCACATAAAACCAGAGACACTGAAACTTATAGAGGAGAAAGTGGGGAAAAGCCTTGAAGATATGGGCACAGGGGAAAAATTCCTGAATAGAACAGTAATGGCTTGTGCTGTAAGATCGAGAATTGACAAGTGGGACCTCATGAAACTACAAAGCTTCTGCAAGGCTAAAGACACCATCAATAAGACAAAAAAACCACCAACAGATTGGGAAAGGATCTTCACCTATCCTAAATCAGATAAGGGACTAATATCCAATATATATAAAGAACTCAAGAAGGTGGACTCCAGAAAGTCAAATAACCCCATTAAAAAATGGGGCTCAGAACTGAACAAAGAATTCTCACCTGAGGAATACCGAATGGCAGAGAAACACCTGAAAAAATGTTCAACATCCTTAATCATCAGGGAAATGCAAATCAAAACAACCCTGAGATTCCACCTCACACCAGTCAGAATGGCTAAGATCAAAAATTCAGGTGACAGCAGATGCTGGCGAGGATGTGGAGAAAGAGGAACACTCCTCCATCGTTGGTGGGATTGCAAGCTTGTACAACCACTCTGGAAATCAGTCTGGCGGTTCCTCAGAAAATTGGACATAGTACTACCGGAGGATCCAGCAATACCTCTCCTGGGCATATATCCAGAAGATGTCCCAACCGGTAAAAAGGACACATGCTCCACTATGTTCATAGCAGCCCTATTTATAATAGCCAGAAGCTGGAAAGAACCCAGATGTCCCTCAACAGAGGAATGGATACAGAAATTATGGTACATTTACACAATGGAGTACTACTCAGCTATTAAAAAGAATGAATTTATGAAATTCCTAGCCAAATGGATGGATCTGGAGGGCATCATCTTGAGTGAAATAACACAATCACAAAAGAACTCACACAATATGTATTCACTGATAAGTGGATATTAGCCCAAAACTTAGGATACCCAAGATATAAGATACAATTTGCTAAACGCATGAAACTCAAGAAGAATGAAGACCAAAGTGTGGACACTGTGCACCTTCTTGGAATTGGGAACAAAACACCCAGGGAAGGAGTTACAGAGACAAAGTTCGTAGCTGTGATGAAAGGATGGACCATTTAGAGACTGCCGTATCCAGGGATCCATCCCATAATCAGCTTCTAAACGCTGACACCATTGCATACACTAGCAAGATTTTGCTGAAAGGACCCAAATATAGCTGTCTCTTGTGAGACGATGCCGGGGCCTAGCAAACACAGGAGTGGATGTTCACAGTCAGCCATTGGATGTATCACAGGGCTCCCAATGGAGAAGCGAGAGAAAGTACCCAAGGAGCTAACGGGATCTGCAACCCTATTGTTGGAACAACATGATGTACTAACCAGAACCCCCGAGCTCTTGTCTCTAGCTGCATATGTATCGAAAGATGGCCTAGTCGGCCATCAATGGAAAGAGAGGCCCATTGGACTTGCAAACTTTATATGCCCCAATATAGAGGAATGCCAGGGCCAAAAGAATGGGAATGGGTGGGTAGGGAAGTGGGGGGCGCTATGGGGGACTTTTGGGATAGCATTGGAAATGTAATTGAGTAAAATATGTAATAAAAATATTAAAAATCAAAAAAAAAAAAAAAAGAAATTACTTTTGGTGTCATGGTGGTATAGGACACTGAAAAAGTAGAGAAAGCCAGGACTTTACTGCTATAAAAATGTAACTGGAAAGTTCAAATTTTCATATTAAATTAAAGGAAATGGAAAATAAAATTCAAGAACTGAAAGAACATGTTATCTGGAACACAGGTCAAAGGATCAATATAATGGATGGTGTCCTTTCCTCAATTAGAAAAAGAGGTAAAACCAAATGAATCTAGATGTACTTGGGATGCAATCAGGGTTCAAACTTTTTACTAGGCAAGTGTTTTCTATCACGGAGCCACACTCCCAGTTTCATCTGTACTTTCAAATTCATTTTGAGCGTTGGTCATTGGGGTGTAGCAGAAGAAACGGAAAGATATGGTGACTACAACAGAGTTACTAGAACGTGATAGGAAGTGGAGTGCCAACTGAAGGAAGAAGGTAACCAGAGGCATTGTGTTGTGTTGCGTCGTGTTCTGTTTGCAGGTGTACCATGCCTGTATTCCCCTTTCTTGGCTTCCTGTCTGCCAAGATAAGAACAGCTCTGTCCCTCCACTATTTCCCCATTATAATTAACTCAAACTTCCAAAGCTGTGAGCCACAATAAAGAATTCTCTCCTTTAACCTGTTTTCAGATACTTTAGTCACTGTGACACAAAAGCATTACAGTAAGCACCCACTGTAAAACTATAAAAGTACTAGAGGACATGCTCTTAGAACTTAAAGGAGGGAGGGAGGGAGGGGGGAAGGAGGAAGAGAGAGAATGAGAATATAGATCAATCTACAAGAATAGAATGGCATATATAAACAGCAATAGTACACAAAGAAATTAAGAATTTGAAACAATTCCACAGTGAGGCTAGGACACAAGCAGTGAAAAGTATGTCACATTGTTTTTATAGCTTTCTGAAGAGGACTACAACAATGGTTAATCCTAGGTGTTAGAAAAATACAAAGGATGAAGACAGTAGTTAAAATCTAAAGTCAACCATTGAATGGTACTTATATACATGTGTGGATTTCAATCAGTGAAGGAAAACAAAAGGACAACACGGAGTGGTATTTTAAGAATACACAATAAATAGGAAGACAGGAAGCTATTAGGAACTGCTGGAGTGGGGGTGGGGTGACCAAAACAGAGCAACTGCAATTTAGGTTCACTCTGCAATCTAAAACAACAAAACGATGGGACAAAATAAAACAATGTTTGTTCCAGACAGTCAGCATCAGACAAGGGGGGATGTTAATTCCTTAAAGATGGAAATAAAGTAAGTCCTGCTTGCCACAAGCTGTTCCCTCAAGAAAGTTTGCAGGCAGAGACCCTAGACCAGTAAACTAGACCATGTCCTGTAGGTCCCTTGAACTGAAGAAATGAAGCTGGGAGTGAAGTGACAAGTGAGTACATGAAAGAGGAGTACAGTCTCTTTGAATGGCTCAGGTCCCCAACTCTACAGAAATGACATTCACACAGACATGAACAGAAAAGCTGAGATAAGGTGACCTAAGCACTAGAATGGACAAACCTCAGCACCACCAGAAGCTCAGCATGTTTGTTATATACAGCTGAACATGTTTGTATATATACACCATTCTTATATGAATATGGAAGAGAGGTTAGGTACAGCCTTGAGGCTGTAAACATCTGGGGGAGCAAAGAGAACATTTCTGGTATACACTGTCAACATCTACACATGGACAGAGGAAGGCTTTGCCACTCTATGGGGCTGAGGCATTGGGGTGCTTGCTTGACATGCCCATGCCCAAGCCAACAACACACATTCATTCAGAACCTCACCCATTCTGTACTGAGGGGAAATCTGCAGAAGAGAAGAGCACTAGAGATCTACAAGGATTTCTCCTTGAGTATTCAGGATAGCAAGCATTAACTATACCGCTATGCGGCAGTACACCAAGTGTCTGTGCAAGACCGCTGTTTGGGATAAAGTCTTATTCCTGGAACTGGGAACCCTTCTGTGCTGTTACCTTTGTGCTTGAGTACAAGTCTAAGGCAAGCCTCACTGGCATGTATGGTTTCCCAATCACGACTGCTTTCTTTAAAAAGGATTTATTTTCATTTGTATGTAGGAATTTATGAAGGAAAGAAAAGGGGTGGATCCCCTTGAGCTTGAGTTACAAGATGTGGTAAGCTTGCCTGCTGTATACATTGGGAACTGAACTCAGGTCCTTTACAGAACTTCAAGTGCTCTTAATCACTGAGGCATCTTTCCAGCTTTGATGATTTCTATCTTGCATTGGACAAAATGCCAACTGAGCCTCTCTGAGAAGACCAAAATGAACTGGTAAGATTAAATAAGCTTTTGAAAAGGCTCTGTTTTTGTGACTACCAAAAAGAGCTATTTTCTGTTTTCCTATGCTTTCTATTCTGAGGTAAGAAAATGGAATCCAGGAATATGGTCACGAGAAACCATGAAAGAACTGGAGGAAACACTGTCTGGTGAAAATGAAGACTATTAAGAAAGTTCCTGTTATTACCAGTTAGAGCAGAAATACTCACAATTCACAGGGTATACAGTAAATACTCAAGAATTATCTTGCCTTCGAAGAAGAAATAATGAGCCCAGGTCTGAACAATGCACCAGAGTCAATTAACAAATCACAAAAGTGGGACAGGAAAAAAGTTCAATTGTTTCCAGCCAACTTAACTACATCCCTGAACAGACCTCAAGATGCCCAGAAACACAAAAAATATCTAACCTGCAACACTGGAAAATTCATATGTGCTGTGCAGTCAAATATTAACAGACACTCAGACAGTCAGGACAACAACCAAGTGAGGAGGATAGGAATGGACGTGGATCGTTTTAATTACACAGAAAGGGCTATGAGGTTAATGACTACCACTGTTACATATGTCTAAAAAGTGAAGACAAAGACGACATAAAGGATCCACATTGAACTTCTTAACATGAAAACCACAATATCAGTTTAAAAAACTGCTAGATAAAACTAACAGATGACAAGGTACTGCACAGGGAGAGTAACTGACCTGGAAGATTTATAGAAATAGTTATTTAAATACACAGACAGACAGACAGACAGACACACACACTATGGTAAATGCCTATGACACTAGCTGAAGAAGGCCAAAAGGATGTTTAGTTCAAGGCCCATTCAAGCTGCATGTGAGAGCCTTTCTCAATAAAGTAAAACAAAGAAAAACAAACCCCCCCAAAGGCTTAGCAGTTTAGCTCAGTACTCTATAGAGGGTCTACGAGGCACATGGCCTTGGGTATAGTCCCCAACAACAAAATATTTTTTTGCAAAACGCAAAGCAATAAAAATAAAATAAAAACACAAAAATCAATCAAATGGAATCTCAGAAGGCAAAGCAGCATAATAAATATTATCTCAAGAAATAATGGCCCAAACTTTTTCGTTTCATAGTATTGTAAAGTGAAGAGAAAGTGGAAGTGTGTCATAATTGATGGGATGCTGCTAGAGTAGGATCTGGGAGAACTAGTCTGCAACTGACTAGATAAGACGGTTCCTACAGTAAGAACCTCAGCAAGAAACTAAATAGCAACAACAAAGTCAGCCAAAGCAAAAAAGGGAATTTTTTTTTTAATTAAAAGGAATGACATAAACAAATTCTGAGAGTCAGAAAAATATCCAAAATCAAGAACCTGACCAAAGCTTTCTCCGTCCAAGAACTTGAAACTGTAGTTAATTTTTTCAAAAGAAAAGCCCAGACTGTGTGGTTGGTTATGCTATTAAGTTTTATTACATTCTTAAAAGAGGGGCAATACAATTCTACACAAACTCTTATCAAAATCCTTGGGAAAAAATGCTTCATAACTAAATCCATGAGGTCATCATTACAATGGTACAAGAATAAGAAAGGAAAGAGAGATTCACAGAGCAATTTCCTAATAAGGTCAATCCTACAACATTTTTAAAGGACTGGTGTATCATTAGTAAACACAAGTAAGAATGGCAGATCTACTAATCAAAATAATATAATCAATACAAGTCAGTATGCTAACAAAAAAAGGAGAGGGGCAGGCATGAAAAGCACTTGGTAAAAATCTACGTTCCTGATACAAATTTACAGCAAGCCCTACCACCATAAACTCCTTAATTAACCTAGCAATAGGCACCTGATAGACAAATAACTAAAAAGCAAACAGAACATGCAGCTAACACTATACAGAACAATGAAAACCCAATTTCTTCCCAAAATCAGGAGTAAAACAAGAATATCCACATTCTTAGTTTTCCATGTAATTAATTCAAAGAATCCTATAAGTGTAATAGATTAAAAAAAATAATTGCAAACAAATAAACCACAACCAATTTGGAAATAAATAAGTGATCTATGATCAATACATTAAAAACAATTTATTTCTATAGCTAACTAACGTTAGATATTAAATAAAAATGTCATTTATAAGGGCCGGAGCACTGGTCCAGATGTCTGACAGTTTAAAGGATGTACTGGCCTTGCAAGGGACTTAAGTTCCCTTCCCAGCCCTTATGCTGGATGCTTCACAGTGTAATGAAAATGAAGACATGGCCACTGCAAGGTAGAGCTGAGGAAAAGGACTGTCCTGCAGATATGAGGGAGAGAACAGCCACAAGTGTCTGGAAGAATCCACACTGAACTGGGCTGTGGGAATGTGAAGGAAAGAACGGAAGAGAACAGAAGGAGAAAAGACCAGAAGAGGGAACTGACGAGACTCAAGCAAACCAGGAGAGTGGATGGCTGAAATGGCAGGGCTCTATAGGAAGAGAACCTGGGAAAAGAAGAGAAGTCCCTGGCTGGATAGGTTTAAGGGAGGTAGGGGGTAGGGTGAAGGGTGCTCAGAGGAGCCACTGGTACAAGTGAACCTAGAGGCTGAGCAGACACTTTGGTATGCTAAGACACCACAGTTAGCCATTTGTCCTGGCTTTCTTTGGGACCTGACAATAACCACCTGTAACTCCAGCTCCAAGGGATCCAATGATCTCATCTGGCCTCCTGAGGCACTGCACTAATATACACATAAATACACACACACACACACACACTACCCCTTCCAAATTTTTTTTTAAAAATCTGTTAAAAATGCCTCTTTAGGGTTGGGGGGGGTGACGGGGGGGGGTGAGGGGGTGTTGGAGACAGGGTTTCTCTGTGTAGCCCTGGTAGTCCTAGAGCTCATAGATTCTCCTGCTTCTGTCTCCTGAGTACTGGGATTAAAGGCCTGCAACACCACTGTCTGGCAAAAATGCCATTTATAGTAGTATAATATATGACATACTTGCTATAAAACATGAGAAAGACCTATGCCCTGAAAATTACAAAGTATCTGTGTAAAATTATAAACTAAATAAAAATAGAGCTAAAAGTACTTTCTTAATGGGTTAGAATTCTGACTAGTGTTAAGAATCAGTTCTTCTCAAACATATTTAGAAACTCAACAGACCTAGGCAAGATGATTCTCAAAGGAGAGCAGAGATTGGGCTCAATGAATGTTCACTTAGTGTATGAGAAGTCCTAGGTGCAATCTCCAGCACTGCAGTCAATGAGTGGGGTAAAATCAAAGCTAGAAAAGCAAAATCATTTTCAAAAACAGGAAAAAAGTCAGATCATCAGCACAGCTTGATTTCAAACATATAATAAACCTATAATACTCAAAACAGCAAGGTGGTGTCACAGGCACCCAGCAGAACAGAATCCAAACCCAATGCCTAACTCTCCAGCCCACTAGTTTTGGCAAAGGGATGAAGGCACCGAATAAAGAAAGCCTTGCAACAAAAGGTGCTACCTTAGCTGGATAGCTATAGCACAAAATGAACTTTGATCTGCTATAAAAACAGACCCACTTAAAGAAAAAACCTTTAGAACATTTTATACTCTTTAGCATTACTGAGAATGAAAGCACAAGCCACATACTGGGAAAAGGCCTTGTTAAGACTATTTCTCACACAGGCTTCGTTGTGTTGAATTGTTGAATTATATATATATAATTCAACAATTAAAAATTAAACTGGGTGGCAGCAAGGAACACCTTTGATCCCAGAACTCAGGAGGCAGAGGCAGGCATATCTCTGAGTTTGAGAACAGCCTGATCTACAGAGTGAGTTTCAGGACAGCCAGGGCTACATAAGAAAAACCCCGTGTCAAGGGAAAAAAATTAAATAATGCAATCTAAAAAAAATAAGTACACAAGAAGTGTCATCTGACAATGTACCAAAGATCTTCAATACATACTAAATGTCATATAAAAAGATGTTTAACAGCAATCATTTGAGAGACACTAATTAAAACTAAATTAAACTAAAATAAAGCATGGCACAGCCATATCCACTGGAAACAGAGAGTCATGAAGCCAGCATGGCTGCTTAATGCAGTTCTGGCAAAGCTGATCAGATTGCTGCAACTGCTGTCCTTCTAACTTCTTGGGTTTGGTCTCTGTGTGTTGTCTTCTTGGGGATTTTCTGCATTATGATTCATTTTATGGTTTTTCCTGAGAGATTTGTGACTGAGTGCTTTTAGGATAGTCCTAAAATCAGCTTTATCGGGCCACTGTTTGAAAGTTTTCTGTAAGCCTTAGCGATCATTAAGAACAGACAAGCACATAACCAGATGAGGCCATCACTACAGGGATCTTCTTGGGGTGTCTGCCCCAGTGCAAACTCAAACAGCATAATTGGTGCAAGGTAGACAGACACAACTGACAAACTCTGACTGGCCAGGAGAATAGGTTACAGATTCATGGTTTCTTTTTATTATAGGCTTAGAGCTCTCTGAAAATGTGGTTTAAAGATGGGGGGGGGGGGGTTTGATACAGAGCACACCCCTGGAGGAACAGAATTCAGTAAATAAGATAGACTGACGAAAATAATGTCCTACTTTATAGCATAGATGATAAGACATATAGTAAAAGAAGTTAGGTATTAGTATTTGCTATTCCTAAAAAGACCGTTCAGATATTTTCTGTTTGTCTTCAGTGCTTTCAGACTGTAAATGCTGCCAGCCTACAAGCAGGCTGTTGCATAATAAATGTGTTTGCTTTGGAGGAGACACTTTTTAGATTCCTTAAATTGGAGTTACAGAGCTGCTAATAAAATCTGTTCTGTTTATATTTTCTAATTGTGACTGAACTTGTAACCCTAGAAATGTAATGAAAAATCAAACACATTATCTGTACTTCTTGGAATAAAGTAGCACCTGATCACTAGCCAGTCAGAGCTGCAAGACTCCCTTTGAACCCTATCACCTGACTCACTCCCCCCTCCCCTCCCCTCCCTGACTCCTGCTTTGAGTGACTGGCCCTGTCACACAGGACCACAGTGAGGTAGCCCTGGGCCGCACTGAGGGCTGAGGGCCATATCTAGGTTATGGCTATGCAATGGCAGGGGTCAGTGTCCATGGCTCATATTACCACTAGAAAGCATGAGGACATCCCTGGTGGGGCAGCCACCAGGGAACATATGGATGTCCAGCCCTACCCCTCACTGGCTGAAGTGCTCTGGAGAGTTGGCCCCATCTCTCATCAGTGGCTTATAAGTGACTTATAAGTGCTGATGGCTCCCTCCTTCCACACCCAACATCTGAGGGAGATGGGAGAGCTGGCCCTGCACCTTTCCTGGACAACACAGTGGAGCTGGCCCTGATGGTGAAGGCATCAGGCAAGAGTATGAGAACAGGAGGGAAAACTGGCTCAGCTCCTCACAGTCTGCAACATTGGGGAGAGTGGTCCCTCACCTTGACTGGGCAACTCAGTGGAGCTAGCACTAAAGGCTTGGGTGTGGATGAGCCCTGAGGGCATGAGAGTAGGACAGCTGACCCTGCCTTCTGCTGATGCTGGCATTGGGTGGCCTGGTACAAGCAGTGGTGGAGAGCTTGCCCTAGTGGGGTGGATAAGAGAGAGGCCCAGATCCAGGGCTCTGAGTTGGCCCACTCCAAAATCTACATCATCTGTGAATGGTTCAGATGTGTGAAAGGGCCAGCCCTTGACACAGGACAACAGCAGAATGACTGGGAGGAGTCCCAGTGACTCAAATATGACTGTGTCAAAGAAGCCAGAGGCCTCAAACCAGACTCATTCAACGAACATTTGCAAGTGAAGATGTATGGCCAAAGGAATATACAGACATGTGAGTGGCTGGCCAGATAAAACACTGTGGGACACACTGTGACACACTACAGTTTCCATGATGAGATGTTTTCTATGCTTTTTTGTTTTTTATGTGTTTGTGTTTTTAATTTTGGGGTGGAGGTTACATGGGCAAAGGGCCATGAAGGGACAGGGATGAGCAGGATTGGAGTGCATCAAGTTAAGCTCACAGGAATGAATAACACATTTAAAAGCCTGGTTCCTGAGTGTTGGGGGTGCTCAGAGGCGTGCTGATGGGGGTGTAAAACAGTACAGCCCCTCTGAAAATAAACTGGCAGCTTCTTAAAATATCTGTCATCTACTAAACAATACTACACATCTTAGATCGGTACCCACAACAAGTGAGAGCATGTGGTGGCTTCATGGGAATGTTAACACAAGCTATTTTTAGCCACCCCTAAGAAAAAACAATTCAAATGTCCACCAAGAAGGCACTAAACATACAAATTACAGAAATATCACATAATGAAATATTATTCAAAACTAGTGATATATACAACATGGATGAATTTCAACATTTTATAAAGAGTAACCGAGGCCATATGAAGAACACACCTTACATGTGGCTGTAGAAAATGTAAGCACAGCAAAGCGGACTAGTGGCTTCCTGAGGAGCGGGGGAGAAGGCCGTGACAAAGGGAGCCCAAAAGAACATGAAAAGATTTTTCAGAAGCAATAAGTATGTTATCTATTTGACTGTTGTGATGGCTTTCATAGTGTGATGTTTCAGAACTTGCCATTAACATTTTCTAACAGCTTGCTACTAATTATATCTTAATAAAGCAGTTTTTAAGCAAAGAAACAAAAAGGATATTTAGAGTTAGAAGAAACCCAACAAACTTAAGGTTTTTTTTTTTTTTACTTTAGATTTTTAGAACATCAAGACTTTCATATTAAAAATTTCAAAACTCTACATACTTTGACACTAAAGATAGCTATATCTAAGTTAAAATTGTCAACAAAGTTGAAAATAGCCAAAAGAGAGAGTTGTGTAGGACAATCATGCAGAAAATCTAAAGAGAACAGAGATTAGGAAAGTAAACTATCAAAGTAACAGAACTGACTAGAGTGACACAGGAGGAGTGGAAATCATACATTTATGGTAACTCACCTGAATGACTGGTGACCTGCAGCAGCACTTGGCTGACTGAGCATAAATGGAAACAGATGGGCAGATAAAACAGAAGGACAAACTTCCACCAATACTCCTTCTCTTATTAGCCTAGCTCCTATACAGCAAAGGCTGAACAGGAAAGAAGTAACAGAAACTGCCTGCTGTGCAAGCATTCGTAAATGCTGCTCCATGGCTCTCCTGTTGTACTCAATCAACACACCAACCCTGGATCAACTCAGCTGTCTCCTCCACTATGAGCACCAAACTCAAAATATCCACCATCAAAGGAAACTCCAAAATTTCTTCTCAATTTCATAATGACTTGATTTAAATGACTTGATTTAGTTCTTTCCTGTAACCTAAAGCAGATTTCTGAAATCTAAGTTCCCCACTGTTCGACCTTATCTCACACAACAAACAGGGAGAACATACAGAAAGCTGGAGGCAAGATAATGCAGAAAATTCCTTCAATTTATTATGCTTTCTTTATCCTTTGATTACTAAGGACAGCACCTGTTCGCTACAACAGTACCTATAGCTCTGAACCCTGACCACTTCAGTTTCTTTCTCATGAGTCCTCTCCCTTTTTATTTGTAACTTTACCCTTCAACTGTATCTGCTTCTTAGCATTTGATGATTATTATTAATTTCTTAAAATAACTAAATCATCTTTCTTGACGTTACTCTCCTATATGCTATCTACCGGGTGTGCCTATTGGAAGGGCAAAATCCTGGGAGATGCCAGCTTTCCAATGGCAGGAGGATGACAAATGTGCTCCTCACTGTAGCTGGGAATACTGGAGGAGAATGGCCTAAAGGGAAAGGTATTACAACTGGTCGGTTGAATTTGGTTACATATCTGAATGGATCTAACAACAACAACAACAAAAAGCAATCCAAATAGCAGGAAATTCAGGGAAAAGCTAAGTTGGATAACAAAGCTATTAATTTGTGAAAACCAGTTTACTCAAGTATACATATTAATAGATAGATACATTGCTATTTTAGAGATAAGATGAACATTTAAAGAATGGGGACTGGGTAGAAGGTCAAAGCAGACACTGCAACTGTGGGCTGTGTGGGTCTGGATCCAGAGCAGAGGCTCTGCTCCAGGCACTGGAAGGCATGTGGGTCTCCAGCTGGGCCACCAACTGGCCAAAGCTGATGTAGATGCTTGGAGCCAACCATCAGACTTGAGCTCAAGGACCCCATGGGGGAGCTGGCTGAAGGACTGGAGGAGCTGAGGGGATTAAAACCCCATAGGAAGAACAACATCAGCTGACTGGACCACCCAGTGCTCCCAGAGACTAGACCACCAACCAAGGAGTATGCAGGGAGGGATCCAGGACTCCTGTGCATATGTAGCACAGGATGGCCTTGCCTGACAGCAATGGAAGAGGAGGCCCTTGGTCCTGTGGAGGTTTGGTGCCCTAGCATAGAGGGATACTGGAGCAGTGGGGCAGGAGAAGGTGGGTGGGTAGGGGAGCACCCTCATGTAGGCAAAGGGGAGGGAGGAGAAGATGGATGTGGGATGGGGGGTTTTGTGGAGGGCTAAGGGCAAAGTGGGATATCATTTGAGATGTAAATGAATGGAATGATTAATAAAAAGAAAAAAAATGAGGGATGATCATGACTTTTAAATTTACAAATATATCAACTGAGATAATACCTAAAACTTTTTTTTTTTTTTTTTTTTTTTACTCTTTCTACATTTCTTAAATGGCCTCACTGTGCCAGTCCCCATTCTAGGCACTAAAACTAAGAAAACACTTTGCCTTCAGGAATCTTTTATTCTGTTGAGAGATGGAAAATAACAAACAACAAGGACCACTATGTATCATAAAATACTATTTCAAGTATTTTATGCATAATCCTTATAAAGCTCCTAAAGCATATTATGCTATTACCACCTGCACAGGGGAGGATATGCAGAGGCAAAGTAGTTAAATAATCAGGTCACAAAATGGGAATGTAGCAGACATGAGTCAAATCCAGCTAGAATTCTGCTCACATTCTGTGTTCTCAGTAACTATCCAGGAACAAAGGAGTATACAACGTATGGATTTGGTAGTCAGATGGGCAGTCTAAATTTTAGAAGGGGTAAGCAGGGAAGACTCATTTCTAAGGCAAGCTGCCTAGAAGCAGCAAACAATCAGAGCTGCCTGGAAGAAGCAGAGATCAGCTGAGGTGCCTAGAAGAGGCTAAGACCACCTGTGTTGTCTCTGAAGAGGTCTCCAAGCTGTTGAGCTGCCTGCAAGCTGTGAAATGCATGTAAGGTTATCCATGCTGGGGTGGCCTTCGGTGATGCAACTGTCTCTGAGTCATTTCAGATCCCTTACTCACACTCCTCTAAGTAACCACAATAAAATCCACTGGTTCACCAAATTTGACTTAGTGGTACCCTTATTTTAGTCTGCCCTTGGTTCTCTAAGGTGTTCTATAAGATGTTTATTTTCATCTCCTCAAAAACAGTGTCAGTCAACAATTAGTATATAACAGGTATTTCACACTATAGCACTGGGAAGAAAGCTCACAAGACGAGATATAATAAAGAGCAAATTCATAAAGATTGAGTACATCTAACTGCGACTCGAACAAATGCTAAAGAATGTCCTAGAAAGTCAGTGCTTCAAGCAAAGAAACAGATTCTGATGGACTGACAGCTGAGGTCTACAAAGTGGCTGCTGTATTTAAAGAACATAGAGACTCCCGGTAGTTATGACACAGTGATGAAATTCTAAGTTTTCTATGATATCATGTATCTAGAGACTGTACTCAACAGTTGAACAGGAAGCAGAGTTTCCAGTTGTATTTATGATGATTGCTGTTAAGCGTGTGAGTGTGTGGGTATGCTATGCTCACGGGAGAGAGGACAGGCTTCAGGGGCTGGTTCTCTCCCTTCACCGTGAACTCTGGGGAGTAAATTCAGGTGGCCAAAGAAATGTGCTGAGGAAAAAATGCAAGAGAAGAGAATTTTGGAGAAAAATAACACTATAGAATGGTAATGTATGATATCACAAAGTTACAATGTCCGTCACCAGGAGAGATTTATCCATTGTAAAGTAGTAGTGCAGGGCCGGCAGATACGCCGCGCTTCAGTGTCCTGCCAGTGGGAGGGTCATGGTCAGTTCTTACTTTGGTTTATATTTCACTTTATGTAATGTGTATGGCTGTTTTGCCTGCATGTGTATCTGTGAACCACATGGTGCAGTGCTTGCTGAGGTCTGATGATCTCCTGGGACTTGAGTCACAAATGGAAGGGAATTGAACCCAGTTCTCTGAATGAGCAGCCAGTGCTATTAACCACTAACCCATCACTCCAGCCCCCGTAAATGTATTTTAAAGGAATACTTTTTTTTTTAAGCGTTTTGGACTTTGGTGTTATGTGCCAATTTCTGGATTTGTTATAAATATAAGAAAGGATTAACAAGTGCATAGGTTAAAACAAAACAAAGCAAAACAACAACTCACAAACAGAATTAAAGGAAATGAAACTGAAGGAGAAGATGCAAGTCCAGTTCTATGGGTCAGAAAAAAATGTAGTTTTCTGTCTGAACTACTGTTAGGGTTTACTGATTTAACAAGCTACTTAATTTGTGAGAATTCATCTCAGTCTTCTTTCAGATCCATTCACGTTCCTGGGCAGCTGGCCTGGGAGAGAACTGTGCAGAAGCTAGAAACCTAAAACCATCATGTGTCTGCTTTTCTACTTGAACCACTGGCCTGGGACTGCTTATGTGTCAGATCTGATGAACCATGCTGCGAGGTTCTTGTGATACTCAGAAACTGAGCATGCATTTTAAAGCACGCCTAACTCCCAGCCACTCACACATCCATCTCAGCAGTCAGGCATCTGGGGAACATTTCTAACAGAAGCTTGCTCTAGAAGCAGCTCCAAATAGAATCTAGAATACAACATGACCCACGTGAGCATCATACTAAAGCACTCACTAGGAGAAACATCAGAGACACAGAAGTTCAACCTTTTATTTAAACTGTTAAGCAGAAAAACCAAGGTTTGCACTCTAACTACAAACATTATACCCATTCTAATCTCCCAACAACTTTAAATTTAGATTTATAAAACTTAATGAACTACTAGTGACTGGTTTCTTATATTGCCTTAATTTTAAATCATTAAATGGCATAGGCTAATCAGTGTACTTAAAATTGAGAGAACTAAAATAAAAAAGAAACAGAACCAATGATTTGCCTTTAAATTTAGGTTCCTTGAGATACTCTTTTATATCTGTTGCCAAGTCCTTATCCTAAGAGAAATTACTAGCAATTACTCTCTGATTGCTATGTGCATGTCAGACATTATCATCACTCTAATTATAATACAGTTAGCCAAAGCTGAATGGTTAACTTTCAGTTCAATTAAATGTTTGTTTTGCAGCCTATTTATAGACATGACAGATGTATACTGCTCCAAGATAATGATGGAATTTAATACATGTTCCAGAGCTGATATAAAACATACAAAAACACAAGAAAGAACAAATCAGACAATTTAGTAGGATTGCAGCTGCAAATGGGATATAAGGGCAACTTGCTAAGGTTTGAAAATCTGCCTGTCAAAACTCCCAATGAATAGCACTTTCTGTAGCATTCTCAAAATTAATAACTGCTGATGATGAATATATTGCAAAGTCATTTAAATTTACTTTGTGGAGAAAAACAGTGACAAATGAATTCTTTTTTGATCGGGCCTCTTCTTATGGTGAACACAAATGGTGTCCTGGGCACCACTGTGAAGTGTGCTAGTGACTGATACTGGTAGGTTCAACAGGTGACCACAATCACTATTTGTTCCTAAAACTTTCTCATCACCATAAACTGAAACCTTGTGCAAACAACTCTTCAATCTCTTCTTTATTCTACTGTTCTGTTTTGTTCATTTGTGTTAGTCAGAGCTGAGCCATTTTATAAAACTCCATTTTGGTTGAACTGTGACAATACAATAACCACAGTAATCTAGCTCTTAGAAGTTAAGTAACTTGTCTCTCTAGGTTCTTGACTGCCCTCCCTATAGACCAAGTAGTGGCTAGTCAGGAGAAATGCTTATTGATCACCTAACCTTCTTTAACTACTGACTACTCCCTGGTTACCACCAGCCACAGCCAACTGAACGTGAAAGAAAAGAAAAGAAAAGAAAAGAAAAGAAAAGAAAAGAAAAGAAAAGAAAAGAAAAGAAAAGAAAAGAAAAGAAAAGAAAAGAAAAGAGAAAAGAAAAGGAGGGGAAGGGAGGGGAGGGAAGGGGAGGGGAGTGGGGGGGGGGGGGAGAGAGAGAGAGAGAGAGAGAGAGAGAGAGAGAGAGAGAGAGAGAGAGAGAGAGAGAGAGAAGAAGGAAACAGACTTTTCAGTCCTTGCCTCACTATAACTACCCCAGTTTGTAAGCAGAGAGAAGACTAATTCTCAGAGACCCCTCTGCCACTCCCTCTTCTCCCTGCAAAAATATAAAATAAGGGCTAGAATGTCAGCAAGTTGTTTTTCCTCGTGCCTTTCTTTCTCTTCAACCTATCAATTTGGTTTTGTTTTGAGACATACTTTCACATAAACTCATACTGTAGCTCAGGCTAACTTCAAACTCACAACCTCCCTGTCTTTGTCCCTAGACTGCTGGGGTTGCAGAGATAATCTAGCTCCACTTCTCTGTCACTAAAGCTGCTGCTAACCTCTACCCTACTTTCTGTCTCTATGAATCTAAGTATTGACATAAGTGCAATCATATGGATGGATGGATGGATGGATGGATGGATAGATAGATAGATAGATAGATAGATAGATAGATAGATAGATAGATAGATGTAATATGTATGTAGGTGTGTGTTGTATGGTTGTCTCTGTTCATTTAGCATATTGTTTTCAAAGGGCTCACTTATACTGTAGCACATGTAATTAATTCCTTTTTAATCATTGAGTAATATTACATTGTAACACTTATACTACATATTTTGTTTATTAATTCCCTGTTAAGACACTTGGACTATGTCCATTTTCTGCTGCTGAAACAAAATGTCTAAAGCTAGGATTAATAAAGAAAAGAGGTTTATTTAGCTCACAATTTTGAAGACTCAGCATCTACTTAACTTCAGTGAAGGCAATCTGGCTACATCACAGCACAGCAAAAGAATCAGAAAGGAAACGGGTAGAAAGCCATATAAGATGGGTTTATTCTGCAACAACCCATCCTCATAAAAGCTATGACCAGCACCAACCCCTTCCTGGACAGGGCTCTAATGGCCCAATTACCTCACACCTGTGTACCACTGGGAAGTGTTCTAGCCGTGATAGTAAAGTTCCCAGAGATAGGTAATCTTGACCGCTACCCATTCCTGAAACTCTTGCACATCCTAAATGCTCCACTCTCTCCCTACTGTCACCCCCAGGGCCAGAGTCTCTAGCAACTGCACTTCTAGATGACAAATCACATCCAAAGCAGCTCATTTCCAGCTCCTGGCTTCTGTGAATTCTGGAATATAAGTATCTGAGTCTGCTATTCATTGCTAATTCTGTTTATCTTTTGGAAACTGGCAGGATTTTACTCTAGCTGCAAGGTTTTTGGTGACCACCAGCAATGACAAATGCTCTAATTCCCCACAACTTGCCCAGGTTTGCTTCTGTTCTCTTGATTGCAGCCACTATGGCAGCTGTAAAGTAGGAGGTGACTATCCCACTGTGCTTTTCTTTTGCATTTCAATGAGGGCACTAAATGCTTTTCATTTACTTATTTCCTTTTGCATATCTTCTTGGGGAAAATATCTATTCAAATCATCTGGTCTATTTTTCATTTCTGTTGCCTTCTTGTTGAGTTACAGCGTTTTACATATTGTGGAAATATACCCTCAGCATGTATGTAATTTGTTTAGTAGGTTATCTTTAACTCAGGATAGTGTCCTTTGATGCACAAAACTTTTAACTTGTAGTTATATCTAACTTACTTCCCTATGGTTAGCTAGTTTTGGCATCATATTGAGAAATCTACTGGTGTGGATATTCATCTAAGGGTTTTGCAGTTCAGTCACTTAAATTTGGTTGTATTTTTAAAACCCACTTTGAAATCATTTTCATAGATGATACAAGTAAGAGTTAATCCAGTTTTTTTTTTTTTTTCAAACACTTACGAAGTTTTTTTTAATCACTTAGTAAAAAGAAAAGGTGGTGTTGGGAGTACAGTGATACCCACAGCTGCTCTCTGAAAGGAGAACCTTTTACTTTTTACTGTCAGGTTTCTAAACCAATCTAATTTTTGTTTTCTATCAGAATTTGAAGATAAGGCTCTATGTTACTGAAGACACCACACTTTTCAGACAAAGGATGTGGAGGAATCAAGCTGGAGCTGACCAGAAAGTCTCCTCCCTGAAGAGAGGCTCTCACAGTATCCAATGGTGTTATTCAACCTGTGCAGGGACAGGAACAACTGGTAGTCCTGTCCAGCTGTATTGCCAATGAACCACACAATGCATGGTCCCACAAGATATCCACAGTGGTACAACAGCAGTACTTTTACCTTGGGAACCAGACAGCTATCTAATTGAACTTTAAAGCTTGCTCAACAGGAGAGAATTTGTGCCCAATAATGCAAACCTAGCCAACTATCTATGGGTAGGTTACAGACCTGAAAGAACCATATACTGCTAGATTCCTAAGTCAATGTCATTTCTGTTTTGTTTTCTTTTGTTTTTCTTGGTTTTTTTTTAAATACTCATCCTTACATCCACAGAAAAGTATACCTTTCACTCGGCATAAAACAATTCATTTTGCAATAGATAAGAGACTATTACAAATATCTACAACTAGTCAAAATGCAGACAATAAGTGACTATGAGGTGCCCAAGCCCAACTGATACATCCACAACAAAACCCCTCCACCTAAGGCTCAGGGAAAACCATGGGAAAGGGGTGAAAAGACTGTAAGCAACAGCGGCCTGGGACATCTGCTGTTAGAGACTATCCTCTTGACACAACAAAGAAAACATGCCCATAAACTTTCAAGATCAGGACAATAATACCACCAGTAGACCTGCCAATACACAATACAGACAGAAGAAATTACATATGGTCCCACCTCTAGAGGTGAGACTCCTCTCACATACATATATACATACACACATACACATGCATATATATATATATATACATATATATATATACATACATATACATACACACATATGTATGTACATGTAACTAATTACTGAAGGAGAGAACATGAATGAGGGTGGGAAGGTACAGTGCTCATGCATCAAGTTCTAAAAGAAATCCCTATTAAAACAATAAATAAAGTTTAAAGCACAGTTCAGTAAGTATAAAAGTAATGTTTCAAATGCTTACCGACTGACAACCTATCATTTGTCTAGTGACTATGCTCGTGTTCTATAATTAGAGAAAGTTCTGTTGCATAAAACATCTTAGAATATTTCAAAATTATTGCAACTGTAAATAATTCCTAGTTTCGGTAAATGAACTTTATAAGTCTTAAAATTTTCCAAAAATAAGCCAGGTAATTGCTAGATTCAGAAGGCATAAAAATATTAAAATTCTTTGAAACACTGGGTATAGAGGGGTTTTGATTTGCTTTACCAAACTAATGGTCAAAGAACTGTGCCTCTGCTCAAAGTACATTCTGAGCATGGACACAGTGAAAGGGTTAGACAGAAGAACCCTCTAGGTAGAGATCTACAGAGACAGTTTACAAATACTAGGCACAATACCTTCAGAGCTACACAGTACTGATCATCTATGTTTTGCCTTCTGAATTAACTTTTGTTTTCTTATATCAGCAGTCTTTCAGTGAGCATCTATTTCTTATGATCTTGTAAGACATAATATAGAAAGAATATGAAAACCATTTTCCAAATATGTTCAAATATATCTTATTATAAAATTTGCTTTTTAATTATTATAGAATGTAGATTAATCTTTATAGATTAGTCTGACATCTTATGCTTCTGGCTTTATATTGTACATTGAAAGACAAGTTTCTGGTTACACATGCAACCACTACTTAGCTTTTGATGCTTTTCATCTTAGACATTTAAATAATTATACCATATAACATATATACTGCCATGAGATACTGTAGAAACTGAGCAAAATTTTCCCACATTTGAAATTCCAAGTATTAATGAATACTTAAGGGGGTAAATTTTACAATCTGATTCATCAAAATTACTAAGGTAGGCATCCAATCCGTCTATAACATAAGAAAATTACATTTTTATTTTACAAATACAGCTATCATCCTTTTGCTTTTTCAAATATATCTCCATTCAGTATGAGCACTAGTTTTAATGTTTTCTTCAAAGTAAAGAGAAAAGTGAACTCCATGAGCTAATGGAGGGGTAAATACATAAGAAAAATCAAGACGGCTCTAAGAGCAACTTCCTGAAAAGGAGCCTGCAGGACAATCCCTGGCAAACCTCTCCCAGCTCCCAGTAGGTATCCAGGCTGACAACATTCTGTATCTATCTTAGTTTCTTTACTTTTAAAAAGAGAATGGCATTTATAAAAAGCTACTAAAATTGTAAGTTCAACTTTCCACATGAACAATTACTGTTTGAAACCTAACACCTTTAAAGATTAAGTCTAAGCTGATACTATTAACATTTTCCCACCAGGCTGAATAATTACTTCTGCAGTTTCACATTAACTAGTACACTTCTCTATTACATTTATCACATTATACGCCAACCACTTCTAAGTGTTTCTACCTACCCTGCTAGCCTGGGAACTCCATAAATCAGATCAAACGCTAACTCCTTCCCTATCTTTAGTTTCATACAACAGCCAGTGAAGACCAGGTGCATGGTACCTTTGTCTTAGATGGATGAGTAGACACAGTCTGTCCATAGCAACTGTCCCCTTTACCAAATTTACATAGTTATGTTTATTCTGAACTCCTCATACAAAAATACTAATCTCAAGCAGGGCTCTTATTTACAGGAAGATATGAATAATTATTATGCTTTATCCCTCAAACTGTTAACCCATCTTTTAGCAACGTACATCCAGATACAAAAAGAAAATATCCTTGTGAGACACTTTAGCAATGCTTCCTTTTAACAAGCAGAAACTCAACTTAAGTAGCTAAAGGAGATCAGAGTCACGGGTGGCAACGGCATTAGCAGATAACTAGCAGGGTCAGGCCTAGGTTTGGGGTTTTAATTCCAGATGGCTCACCTTTCACCGTATCAAGCAAAGACTTTTTAATAATCATTTTAACAAGTCAGCAGTTGTACTAGAAATACTTACACTGACCCCAGCGCCCTGTTCTTGGGTTTAAATAATTTGGATAAAGACCATTTGGGCGTTCCATTTTCTGCAGTAGTTTCCGAATGTGCATGACCTAATAATCAAAATGAAATTAAGAATGTAATTAATAAAAAGCAGGTGTCACCAAGCTTTTCATTAGCCTGCGGTCTGCGGTTTTTCCCTCACTTGGAACTACACCCACCTTCTACTTTGTTGTGTGTGGTGGTTAGGAAGGGCTTCTCTTCCTTAAATGATTCCTTAGTTTTATTAATGGATATGTTATTATTTAAAACGTAAACAATAATAAAATAGCAAAATAAAAGAGATCATCACAAACATCACCCATATAATCCAGATGTATCCCTGTATATATTAAAATATAAGAATAAAAGTAACTCCAGAGAAATGAAATCAAAACTTTCTGGGAAAGGATTCATTTCGATTTAACAAGTGATCAAGTAAATGAAGTAAACATCAAACTGTTGGGCTTAAATGCTCTCAAAATAAAGCACTCTCTAAGTCCTTAAAGACCTCCCTGAGGTTAATGGGAGGGGGGAAATCATGAAATACATTACCAGGCTGATGACTTCCCCGAAGCCCTGACTTCTGTCTGTCTGGCTTTCAGATGGGAGAGCAGTCAGTGCCACAGGAAAGGTGTTCTATTTCTGAGAAGTTATTCATACTAAAAGCTGATCACTCAGATTGAGTAAGTAACGTATCCATGCTGTGCTCACATGTAACGTCTAAGTGACTTAGAACACGCTCTCCCTCATGGGCATACGTGTGTACTTCAGCCTTCTGGAGCTGAGCACACTAATAATTTTAAGCACAGTAATTCTCATCATCTGTTCTATGCCTGGGTTTGGCATGGTGCTTTGGGAAGAAGCTTGAATCTCTCATATGTTAAGCCACCATCATTTACCACTGCAATGGGATGATTCCACACACCACGTATAGACGCTTCTAAATGACATTAGGAAAGATGAGAAACTTGGCTTTGTGACATCTGAAATTGTGTATAATACTATGTTCCTCAGCACATTATTTCCTTCCTCAGTTTGCTCTTAGAACAGCATTTTGCAGTTCTGCCTTCTAAGTCATTCCTACTGCAAGCTCTGTCTTTCCCTGTTGCTTCCACTTTGGCCGCCTTTTTGGTGGTAATGTTTTCTTCCACTCTGGTACTCAGCACATCTTACTGCGGGACCAGTTTATATTCTGATTCTACAAAAACTGGGGTATGGAGGATCAATGTTTTTCTCATGGTGTTATTTGGACAGGATTTTCTTTTTTTTTTTTTTCCTCCTGGTGTTCCATGGGGGCCCTTCCCTCCTTTTGTTCTGATAAATCTCTACAAATTCTGTACTTACTCTTTTTGGATGAATTTTTCATCATCACTTTCTCCCTTTTTAGGTTGGAGAAGACTCTTAAACTCATCATGGAGTCTATACTGGCGTTAGCAGATTTGTTTGCCTTAGTCTTAGGAATGTTGACACTACAGGTCTACACAATCACACTGACTCTAATCTATTATCCTGACTCCAGTACTCACAAGGAAGCTTTGACATAAAAGACTGAGGTTGGACACAAATATAAGTGTAGTTTCCAGCCTCTGCTTCTCCCTGGTCAACCGAGACTGGAAACCTAGAGCTGCCTGCGACAGAGACATCTGTCACTCCTTCCCTTACTGAAGCTGGCAGGCAAATGCAACTTCCTGCAGGACTGTTGCAAGCATACTTTCCTAGCTTCTTGGCATACTTCTTCCTTCTAGTCCAAAAAATACTGACCACCAGCTGCCACCCTGGCCTCACTGTGAACTTGCCTCCACAGATTTTAAGTGTGTGGTAAACTCAAAGATCTGTTCCTACCACATAAGTATCTTCTTATAAAATGATACTTTCTTACTTTTTGCAGTTGATATAGACAAACCACTAAAGATTTTAAGTCTACATGTATATTTTATACCCTTGCAATTAAAATGTTTGTTTCTAGTGTGAACTTAAGAAGAAAAACAGTCATGTCCATGTTAAAGCTACTACAACCACCATTAATTAGTTAAAATACCATAATTAGAGACTGTTGGAATATTTTGGGTTCAGAACTAAACTATCTTAAAGTATATTTCCCCCTCTTAATTGCCACTCCTTACCTACCTCTCTATGTTACCCAGTGCCTTGTGACTATTAGGTCTTCCTGAGATGTCCTAACAGACCCCTGGTTTCTATCTACCCAAAGGCTAAGAATATTAAGAATTAGCATCTGAGACCTACAAAGAGATATACTTTGCTGTAACTCATACACTGATGTTTCCACCAATATATTTTAACATGGGTTATTACTTATAATTTTATTTTGTTCTCTTATTATAAAAACTCCATGAAAGGACTGTGATGTTGAAGTGATAACAACCTGACTCCGCTCTGGGGTGGGGAGGGCACAACAGGCTGCTGGATCTGCTGCAAAAGAAGCGCTTCTTATTCTTCTGAGCTAAGAGCTGTGCTTTGCATTCACAGTAGTTATTTGTATGTAAATAGTCAGGTTCTAACACTCAAGTATAGTCTAGTAGTAGAGCCAACAGTCAGCATTTGCAAGACTCTAGACTGAGATCCACATCACCAAAAAGAAAATGAAAAAGCAAACCTTCCTTTAAAAATAAAACCCACAAAAACCTTTAAGACGGTCTTAAAATATCCAGCAGAATAATCATATACTCTGTAAATAAACAGTATTTCCTCTCTTCCTTTGCAATTATTAACCTTTTTAAATTTTGTTTTCCTATCTTAGCATGCTGGCTATAGAGTTCAGAAATATGATTAGAAACTGGAATAGAATTAAATAAAAATAGTAGTTACAACTTCTCAATAAATACTTTAAATATGTCTAAGTAGAAAGAAATTTAAAAAGCAAAATAACTGAAAGAGGAAAATAAGCAATAAAAACCAAAGCCCTGAAAACCTGTGACGTCTTTTGGCAAACTTGTAAGTCCTTTATACCAAACAGAAAGAGGACAGAGACGAACCTTATTGTAGTAAGTCAAGTCGCCAGTCAAGTAGCTGAGGTGCACAAACTCCATGTGCAGGGTGCCAAATTCAGCCAGGATGCTGCTGCCTGCAGACGCCCAGCCCCAGTTTCGACCTACTCCACTGAGTAATAGGGGATAGAAAGAGACAGGATTATCGAAAGGGAAACACAAGCATCTTAAATAGATCTTAGAAATTATTACATCTAATATAATAATTTATTTTAATTTTGTTTATTAAAATTTAAATCAATAATACAGTCAGGTTTTAAAAATTAAGACAACATAAAAATTAAGCATCAAGTCGGGCGGTTGTGGAGCACACCTTTAATCCCAGCACTTGGGAGGCAGAGGCAGGCAAATTTCTGAGTTCGAGGCCAGCCTGGTCTACAGAGTGAGTTCCAGGACAGCCAGGGCTACACAGAGAAACCCTGTCTTGAAAAACCAAAGGAAAAAAAAAAAAAAAGGAACAAATAAATTTTATCTATTCTCATCCCTTTATATCACTTAGCTCTATAATCAATCACTTTTTACTAGCTTCTTACACATATAGAACTTTCATAAATACACAGCAATACATATGTTTGTTTGTTTTCTCCCTCTTATAGGCAAGGCACAAGTGACATGTATTAAGTGCTCTGATCAGGCACTGTATTCTTATAATGTGCCTTATTAGTCTTTCCATATCAGTTTACAATAGCAGCTTTCTCATTGATTTTCATAGCTGGGGAGAAATCTGTATAATAAATGATTCTCTAATATACTTGCATATACTCTGATTTTTGTATGCTGTCAATTTAATATACTATACTTTAATAATCTAGGTCAAGAACAGACTAAAATCTACATCTGGACATACATAGCACTAACTTTTACAGCTCCTTTATTATATAATACTGTATTCTCATTGAAATTATCAGAGGCAAATACCACTCTCAATCTGTTCTTTTATAGCTAGAAGAGAGGATCAAAAAAGGAATGTGGATATAGTAATATGTAAGACAGACATTTATATTCACAAATAGTAAGAACTTGCTATGCTGCAGGACAGACATCAATAAACATGACATATAATATTCCTGCTCTTGTAACAAATAAGACCACTGAAATGGTGAAAACTACCATAAAGAAAATCAAGTTGATAAATAGAATACTGATTACTATGGACAGAAAACGCAACAGAAGAAAGGCCCTTTCTATGTTATGATCAGACAAAGTGTTTCAGAGTCCTGATCACAGAGGAGTCTCTGATGCATAGACCTTCAAGGAGAAAATTCCCAATAAAGGAAGCAGCAAATGCAATGGCCTGGAGGGAAATGAAGGTGACAGACTGAGTTTAGAAAGTCAGTGCTAGAGGATGCAATTAGAGAGCTAGCTAACACCCACACCATGCAAGGATGCTATAAGACCATGGTAAATTTTCAGAATTTTTATTTTAGTATGATAGGACACAAAAAAATTAAGAATGGCAGTATCCATTTTAGACCTAAAGCCTAACATTTAGAGATCAGCTAGATTTCAGCTAACTAATGACTCTGTTACCTTCTATAAACAAAACCTAGGCACGTCCAACAGTTTACAGTTTATCATGGAAAAAGTTACCAGCTAAAAGCAACAATAGAAAACATCATTCAAAGTATATGCAAATAATTTTCAAAAGACCAAATTCTAAACAAGTTTTTATGTTATTTCATAGGCATCATTCTAAAATATAAAATTTGACTTGTATATATTCTAACTTAAAAGAAAACTCCAAAGAACTCTACTAAAGACTAACTCAATTTTAAAAATTAGCTGCTTCAAACTAACACCATCGTAATTTTTCCTACAAATGTTATACTTTTCAACTGATCAAAGGGAAACATTAAAATGCTTTCATATATACATGAGTAAGAAAAATGTGCAGTGAATACTAATAAACAAAACAATTAAAAACAACATGACGTCTCTCTTTCCTAAGCTAAACATCAGCAATAAGACATAGAAATGTTTGGCAAACTTTTGATGGTTAAATAGTAATCAATTTAAGGGCTCTATAATTATTTTGAATTGTCTGATAATGGATCACCTACAATTTGTATTTTCTTCGAAGCCCAAACAAAATCTTTACTCTCTGTATTTAAAGAACAAAGCTTCTAGTGAATTGCAATTTTAAGAACAAAGGTTGCCAACAACTGATGTTCATATTTCTCCTCAAAACCCAAGAAATTAAATAAATGAAAGCACTCACACAATGTACAAGTTTAAACTCAGAAACCTGATCAATAGAAATAAGCATTTATGGAGCTCCAAATTTCACTCAGATGTACCTACATTATGAAAATACAAGTTTGAAAAAAATATAATTATAATATGCAAAAATTTAAAGTAGAAATATACTTCATTTAAGCAGAATTTGCTTCAAAACAACTATACATACAATATTTTTCAAACAGACAAGAATGAAGAGAGGATATTAATAATTTCAAATGTGGATTAAATATATGTTTCCTTAACTTTCTTAGAAATAACATTATTTTGGCAATAGTTTTAGGCAGAACTATTTCACAACACATTAATTAAAATTTTTAAATTGGGGCTGGAGAGATGGCTCAGCAGGAGTCAGGTTTGATTCTCACCACCCACGTGGCAGCTCACAACCACCTGAAATTTCAGTTCTGGGTAATTCAATATCTTCTTCTGGCCTTGTGGGCACCACATACACATGAGGTATACATGCAGAAACACAAAACATTTTTACACATAAAATAAAAATAAATTTTTAAAATTATTTTAAAAGTAAGGAAGTAAACATTTTTTAATTAAAATGTAAGTAAACACATCAATGAGACCACTGAAAGAAAAGCTGCACTAGAACAGCAGAGCAACAATCAGGGCAAACGTAACAAAATGACTGCAACAACACACACCTTTCCACAACACCTCTGTGGGCTACTGTTACTACTTCTCCAAGACACATGCTAGCAGACTGTATCTAACAGCAGGACTCATCTCTCTGCTGCCTGCAAGAAATATACCTTACTAGCAAAGACACAAGCAAGTCCTAAGGTGAAAGAAAGAAAAGGACAGTCTAAGGAAAGGGAACTAGAATGTAAGCAGATACTGTTTTACTAAAATCTGACAAAATAGATGCACTAGTTGCTTTCTGTCAAGTTGACACAAACCTAGACATCTGAGAAGAGGGAATATAACAGAGAAAATGCCTCCATAAGAATGGCCTGTTGGGGCTGGAGAGATGGTTCAATAGTTAAGAGCACTGACTGCTCTTCCAGAGGTCCTGAGTTCAATTCCCAGCAACCACATGATGGCTCACAACCATCTGTAATGGGATCCAATGCCCTCTTCTTGTGTGGCTGAAGACAGTGACAATGCACTCGCATACATAAAATAAATAAATAAATCTTAAAAAAAAAAAAAAAAAGATTGGCCTGTTGGCAAGTCTGTGGAACATTTTTCTTGATTGATAATTGATATGGGAGGGCCCAGCTTCCTGTTGGTGGTTCGATCCCTGGGCAAGAGGTCCTGAGTTGTAAAGAAAATAGGCTGAGGAAACCATGAAGAGTAAGCCAATAAGCAGCCCTCCTCCATGGCCTCTTCACCAGTTCCTGCCCCCAAGTTTTTGCCTTGAGCTCCTGCCCTGATTTCCTGTTGATAGTTGGTTGATACAACTATAAACTATTTTTAAATTCACTCTTTCGTCTCCAAATTGCTTGGTCATGATATGCTGTCGCAAAAGTAGAGACTCTAACTAAAACAGTAAGTGGTACCAGGTTTGTGGATATTTCTGACAGACCTGACCACACTTTGATGAGATTGTGGGAAATATTTGGAATTTTGGGCTATAGTGTTCAAAGCTTAACGAGCCAAGAGAACTGAGGTGATAATGCTGAAAGCAGTGCACAGGATGAAGGCCTGACTTGTGAAATTTTTGAGAGAAGAGTCTATCAGGGTTGTTAATGTACTATTTTGTATTAATAAGAAGTGGTTCTAGACAGCTGGAGCTGAAGAATCAGCTCTGATTAAGAAGAGAACAGCATAATTGAGGCAAAATATGAGAAGTATCCTCAGGGTTCACACATGGAGTCTGTGGTACAGAAGTAGCTAAGACTGTACCTCATGCTAACCAAAATGGCTTTCATTCCAAGAATAAAAGGATACTTAAGCATATGCAAATCAATAAAGCCAACCTATTAATAGTCTTAAGGATATGAGCAAAACGATTACGTCAATGAAGAAAAGGCATTTATCCGAATCCAACACTAAAGGATATTCACAACAAACCAACAAACAATGTTACAGTTAAACAAAGCAAGCAAGCATTTCCACTAAATCAGGAGACAAGGACATCTATTTTCTCTCCTCCTATGTGTGACAGCTTGGTTAGAGAAATATGAGATAAAAACAGGACAAAAGAAGTCAAATTATCCTGTTTGCAGACAAGATGATCTATTACACATGAGAGCTAATGACTCCACTATCCAACTCTCAATATGGACAAACATAGTTATTAGCAAAATAGCTGAATATAAAATTAACATGTAAAAATCAGTAGCTTTCTAATATTAACATATATTAATATTAGAAATATATTATATAAATATATAAGTGTGTGTATATATATATATATATATATATATATATGAGAAAGTCAGGAGAACACCACAACACAATGTTTTTTTTTTTTTTTTTAAGAAAGAAAAGAAAAAACTAGGGTAAACCTAACAGAAAGTAAATAAATGCTCCAATGATAATTTTACAACACTGTAGAAACTGAAAATACTACAAAAATGGAAAAATCCTCCATACTCATGGGATGGTAAAATTGACAGTGCAAAAATAGCTGTTTTACCGAAAATGACCTTATTTAATACAATCACCATCAAAATTTCAGTAACCTTTTTTACAGAACTAGAAATTCACATGAAGGCACAGAAGATTGCAAACATCCAAACCAAACATAAGCAAAAAGAACAATACTGAGAGTATTTTGAATTTTGAATTGCCCTACAAAACAACAGTAATAAAAACAGTATCCAACAGGTACAAAGCAGACACAGTTAACAGACTAGACAAGAAGCCTTAGAACTAAATCCATACAATTAATTGTGAACCATATTTTTTACAAAGATGGAAATAATATATACAGTAATATACACTGAGGAAAAATATAACCTCTTCAACATACAGTGCTGGGAAAATGGACAAACACATGTAGAAGAATCAAAATAGACATACACTTTTCATTCTGAACAAAAATAAACATGAATAAAGGACATTATACTATACATCCAGAAATTCTAAAAGTTGATGCTAAGGAGAGAAAACATTTCAAGATAAAGGTATTGTCAAGGACTTTCTAAAGAGGACTGCAGGAACTCAGAAATAACACCGAGAACTAGAACTGACAAATGAGATTGTATCACAGTAAAAGCTTCTGTACGGCAAAGGAAACATCAACGCAAGAGACAGACTCTAGGCTGGGAGAGAATATTTGCTGTCTCTGAAAACCTCTCCCAGTAAAACGGCCTCCTCTTTCCTCTGCACTACTCTCTTTAAGTAGCCTCTCTTTTCTCTGACTTCCCGAGAGTTGGACATACCCAATTCTATCTAATCTTTCTCTGATTCATCACTTTGTCTTCCACTCAATTTCATGGAGCAGGGTGGGGAAAGGAAGAAAATGGAGGAGAAACAAGGCACTTCTTAAAAATTGATTTTTCTGACAAATTGTGTCTCTTGCCAAGTTTCATGAAATACCAAGAACTGTGAATTTATCGAATATGGTAAGGTTTGAGACATTATTTCTTTGAACCAGTGTCTCTGTTTTTGATCCCACTCCCTGGCTCCTGCTCCACCCCTTGCTCCACACATGTGCGCTGAACCATCTGATACTGCCCAAGAAATTACTAGATAGTTTCTTCCTCATACCTGTGCGATTTAGTTTTCATTTTCTGTGATTTCACTTGGTGATTTCTAGTGCTTTACTTTCAAATTCACAGATCTTCAAGCTGAGGTAAAAACCGTTAACTCTGTCAGGTGAATGTGCTTCCTGTGGCCTTAGCTTTAGGAGCTCCATCTGGGTCCTGTTATAGGTCACGCTTCTCATTGTTACACTTCCCTCGAGAGACTTCACCATGTTTACAAAACCTGCTCCCAGGCCTTGGAGGTCATACTGTTCCTCTGCCTGCTTCTCTCCTGACAGATTTCTCTTCTCATTATGTAACAGTCTCCTGTTTCATACCATGTCTACTAATTTTCAGTTGAATTCTGGGTAATAAGACTCTATTATTAATCATGAAGTTTCATTTTCATCCTTTAAGACATGTTTAATGTCCTTGTGATGGCTAGGAATGCCTCTGTGCTGACACAGGTTGTTCAGTGAGAACCTGACTGTGAGGCAGACAGCTGAGCCTCCTCTGCGGCAGACTGAGCTCTTCTTCCTGTGGGACAGTTCCAGCATTCACCTTCCAATCCAAACTTGTTTTTTACCTTAACTTAACTAGTTACCCATTAGCTTTTAAATAATTGCATTTTAAATCATCTTTAAATTAGGCAGTCATTATATATATATATATATATATATATAAATTTTGACTAAAATCCATTACTTTTATTTCTCATTCTTATTAGATTTGTTACTACTTCCAGAAAAATGCTAAACAGTGCCTTGTTCTTGATTGTAATGAGGTGTTTCTAACTTGTTAAATGGTTGGTTTAACAGATACATTGATCAACGACACAGAAATAAGTCTAAACACAGAAACCTGATTTTTTTTTTAAATAAGCCAGAAATACAAGGTGAAAAATAACTTCTCAACAACAACTCAAATAACTTCTCAACAACTGGTGCTGGTAAAACTAAATGGCTACACATGTGCACAGAGAAGAATGCAAACAGATCCACACTTATCATCCTGCATAAAACTCAAATGGATCACAGACCAGACCTCCTCAATAAGAGGCCAGATACACTAAATCTCATGGAAGAGAAAGTGGGGAACAGTCTTGGACTTATTGTCACAGGAAAAAAACTTCTGAATGGAACACCAATGCCAAAGGCACTAAAATTAACAATTAGTAAATGGAATCTCGTGAAACTGAAAGGCTTCTGTATGGCAAAGGACACTGTCATTCAAACAAAGTGGCAGCCTACAAATGGGAAAAGATTTTTACCAACTACACATCCAATAAATGACTAATATCCAAAATATATAAAGAACTCAAAAATACTACATGCCAAGAAAAAAAAACAATTTAAAAAAATGGGGTACAGATCTAAACAGAGAATTCTCAAAAGAGAAATTTCAAATGGCTGAGAAGCACTTGAATAAATGTTCAATATCCTTAGTCATCAGGGAAATGCAAATCAAAACTACACTGAGATTCCATCTCAGAATGGACAAGATCAATAAAATGAGGAGAGCTCTTGCTGGCGAGGATGTGAAGGGAACACTCATCCACTGCTGGGGGGACTGCAAACTTGTACTTCCCCTAGGGAAATCAGTGTGATGGTTCCTGAAGAGATGGTCATTGATCTACCTCAAGACCCAGAAATAACCACTCTTGAGCATATACTTAAAAGACACTTTATTCAACTACAGAGACACTTCCTCAGCCAAGTTCATTATTGTTCTATGCATAATTGCCAGAAATTGGAAACAACCTATATGGATCTTCAGTGGATCAATAGGAAAAGAAAGTATGGTACGCTTATACTACGGAATATAACTCAACTGTTTTTATTTTTTATTTTGTTTTGTTTTGGTTTTTTTGTTTTCTTAAGTGAAATCATGAAATTCACAGGTAAATGCAGGGAAAAAAAATCCTGAGTGAGGTGCCTCAGACCCAGAAAGACAAATGTGTATGTAATTGCTTATATGTGGATATTACATTTAAGTCAAAGATAAACACGCTAAATACTCATATAACCACAGAGGTTAGGTGGAGAATAAGGTACTAGCAAGGAGGGACTGATCTCCCTAGGAAAGGCAAATAGTCTGGATGGATATGGGGACACTGAAAGGAAGGCTAAAACAGGGAGGAGGGGAGAAGAAGGGAGAGGGAGGGAGGGAATACAGGAAGGGACAGCTAAAACTAATGGCTATTTGAGGGGTCAAATGGAAATCTAATACAGTAGAAGTTTCCTAAAATATTACATATATGAAGGAAATCTAAATGAAATCACTAAATAACAGAGAAGACAAAACCCCAACTGGACATCTCTTATCACCAAATTAGCTTGCAGTACTGGGAAAGGATTACATCTAAAGAGTTCTTGACCTAAGGGGTTACGGGTTATCCTTAAACAATCCAGGCTATTGATAAGATGGCTTTGCACAAACTGAAAGGAAACATCTACACAATTCATTGAACATGGAGAGGTCAAGCTGGTGCTGATCTAGAGCCTTCCTCCCTATGAACTAGCTTCCATGATGTAGTTTACAGTACAGGAGGCACTCTGAACACCACCAGAGGAGAAAGGTAAACAACAACAACCCAGCTACAAACCTCTGACATACAATGATAACCTGTGGGATAAGCAGCCAATATTTAATCTGAACGAAGGCCTACTTCATGAGATGAAACCCATACCCAATTCTGTTTGGGTAACCAAGAGTCTGAGATTAGACAGGCCAGGGGCCCAGGAGAAAACCTAACACTACTGTTCTGCTAAGTGAACATAGCATAAAATGACTCCACGTGGCACTCTGCTATACTCATAGATCCATGCCTTGCTCAACCATTATTAGAGTAGCTTTTTTTTTTCTGTAGCAGATATAAACAAATACATAGACCCAGAGACAGACAATATGCAGAAAGTGAAAGATTGAGGAACACTCAGGCCCAAAATAAACGTCTCTCATCATATCCATCTCCTCTCCTCTCCAGGGCAGAACTCTTTGGAAGAGGGGACAGAGATAGCATAAGAGCAGAGGGGATAGAGTGAAGACCTTCTAGACTCAACAGGACTGCACACAGATAAAGTCACAGAGACTGTGGCAGCATGCACAGAGCCTGCATGGGGCTGCACCAGATGGGCTCCTAGAGCTGAAAGTGGACACATGCTTCCACCAAGACTCTGTCCAATTGATAGCCATTTGCAAATAAAAAATGAGTTTTCTCCAAGGGAGTCTCCCTGGGAAAACCAACAACTTGAGGGTAGGCCCCATGCCCAGCCTAGATGGCCGGGACAAAACAAACTCAATGGGATCTTAGGAGATCCTCTCATAAGTTAAATCAGGGCATCGTTTGTTTCACCTTATAGGCCCTTCACATACATAGTATGGCTTTCAGTCTTACGTTTTTATGAGATTCATGCATGCCTCTCAACTGTGGTTTTTCTTTGGATCTTTTTCTCACTTAGTTGTTTTGTCCTATTCCAATTTGTTTGGTTTTGTTTTATCTTATTGTACTTTATTATTATTCCTTAGATGCCAGTTTGTTTTCTAAGGATTTGGGGTGGATCAAGATGGAAGGAGATGTGGAGAGGAACTGGGAGGAATAGGAAGAACAGATACCATAGTAATATCTTGTGTGAAAAAAATCTATTTCCAATTAAAAATACATAAAAATAAAAAATGGGGTAAAAGAAAAAGTTGGTTAAATAAAGGCTGTACTGTGTTATATTTGAAGTCTTTTAGTTCCTAAATTAAATAATTAAAAGATCTACCATGTTTCCTATCAGTATTTTCAATTAGAAAAATAAATACTATACACAATTTTAGAGATCCTAAGAAATTCAGAAATGACATAAAAGGAAATATAATAAAGATAGGTGGAAAATGGATTATCAAATGAAAAAGAACTATGGGACTGTAGGATGGCTTTTAAGTGCAATGAATTTGAGCTTTGGAAGGAAATCAAAAGTCAGAAAAAAGATATTAGAGCACTTTTTCACATATTAAAACAGCAAATATGAAGGGCAAAGTGAGAGAAAACAAATCAAGGGATACACAAGAACAACTCAAATCATCACTTACAAACAATGGAGGCCAAACAAGAGCAAAACAACTTCTTCAAAGGGAAGTTTTATTCTTCAAATAAAACAAGTCTTTAAAAAAATAAGAATTTATTAAAAATTAAAAAGAAATGAAGGCTGGCAAGATGGCTCAGTGGGTAAGTTCCTTTCACCAAACCTGACCATCTCAGTTTGATACCTGGAACTCACGTGGTGGGAGAAAATAAACTCCCACAAGCTGTTCTCTGACCATAATATTATTCCATAATACTCATACAGATGCATGCATACATGCAAATGCACATATAGACACAAAAAGCTTATATGAAAGAAAAGTTCTGGATATAATAAACATTTGGAGACATGTCACTGCCCTCTCTCAGTGTCACTGAAATACTGAAGTAACAGTTGTGTCAGTGGAATGCCCACAGTAGCTACTTTATAAAGGTAATGAGGTAAATAAAAACAGTATAATGAACTTAAGTTCCAAACTGGACTCTGTCAGGTCAAAGGCAGTAGGGGAAGAGAAGAACAGAAGAACTATCGGGAGTCAGACTGATGCTAAAGCACAGCAAAGGAAACTGCAGCAGAGTGAGGCAGCTGGCCATGAAGCAAGGAGAAAAGGCTTGCAAACTATAGTTACAACAAGAGCATACGATCTAGACTGCCACAGGTTCACACCTATAGAAAAAGACTGTTCTCAACTTGTTCTGAGGTATCTGAGTGTAAGGAGACCAACAGTCATATTTTCAGGTGATTTTAAGATAAACAATAAGTACTACCTGGAGAAAACATGAACAGCAAAAATTTCAATCAGCATAAATGATTTAAATGAAAATTAAAATTAGGGATTATTAAAATTTTTGACTTACATAAAGTAACACAAATAAAGTATTTCATCCATTTCTAAGTTAAAAAAATCAGTGTTTTTGAATGAAATTGGTAACAAAGAATAATTATTTTTAAGGCTTCCTGCTCAGCCTTGAACCTAGACACTATAATGAGCATCCTACATCAGAACTGTGTGTTCCTTTATCCTTAGCATGGCATTCCAGAACAGACTGTCTTGATTTCTAGGCAAGTTGCTTTCTATCTTGCCTTAGAACAGTAAGTAGTACATAAGAAGAAAAGGGAGAAGGAGAATACTTTTAATACATTGCAACACTAAACAGAATTGGAGACAAGTTACTAGCAACTGGAATGAAATTCAGGCAGAAGACCTGTCTCAAAGCAAAGGACACAGCTTAAAACTAAGGAAAAGCTTTGATGTTCTTCTAAACATACAAAGAAAAAAAAAAAAGTCTTGAAAGCATAGTGGAATAGCTAAATGGAAATCTCCATGAATAAAAATGTCAAAATTCAGTTAACAATTCTGGAACATAAATAATCAAATAAAATAGCGTTTACCTTTTCAGGTTCACCATTGCCCAGGGAATCCCAGTAGGTGTGTTAAAGGCAGGAAGGAGTTTCTCAGCCAACTGCACTGCTTTAGTCTTGAATATCTGAGACGAAAGCACAAATAATCATCAATTACAGTAAGTACTGCGCATTACCACCTCTTGCCGCATGCACACCACCACGTACATGTTATAAGAAGGCGTGTGGTAAGCGGTTACAGGTCATCCTTACTGCAGAGTACACAGGAACTAGAGTAGATGTCTGAGTGCACGCTGAGGAAGGTTTCCCAGCATGTGACAGCCTCAGTGGACACATAGTTACACAGAAAGGCCATAGTTCTGGTCATCACCTATATTTTTACCTGCCCCCGAAAAAAATCTAAGAGAAGGCTGGGAAAATGGATCAGCAGCTAAAGCAGTTGCCATGAAAGAATCAAGACTGGCAATCAAACTGCCAAAATCCCACATAAATTCTGGTGGGCATGGCAGTTCACCTTAAGTCCAGACACTCAAGTTGAAGCAGGATCCCTAAGCGGACTACCTAATAAGACCAGCCACATCAGCAAGCTCTGGCTAGGACTGGAAGAACAATCCAGCATGACTCCCAACATAAACCCAGGCCTCCACATGCACCCGCACACATGTGCACCCCCCAACCCACACATACACGAACACACAAGAAAACTATGTTCCATAGCACGCACGCGCACACACACACAGAGAGAGAGAGAGCGAGAGAGAACAGAAAAAGAAAAGATAACTGGGCTACAGAATCTTCATCAACATGCAAGCATATTTCAAATTTTAACAACAAAAAGCTAGTAATACAGTCTTGATAGATGCTCTTGAGTTGCTGTAAATGTTTCTTTTTGACTTGGCACAGCCCCCCACCCCGACCTCCATGAGATGTGTGTTTCTGATTACATAATATTAGAAAACAAATTTTTTTTAAAAAAATTGAAGACATTACTGGGTATCTCAAAAACTTGAAGGAATTTTTAAAAAAAGTAAGTAACATAATATGGTTTTTACTTTAAAACTGCAATGCTAGTCCAGTGTTAACTGTGAATAGCACCTCACTGCATTTCTATTAATACATGCCATCAAAGTGACATTGGTTTGGCTGAATTTGTTGCAAATAGCTCATTACTTTTCTTCTTTATTTTGTTACTTAAAATAAAAAATTATGTTAACTGTTTTGTTTTGATATTAAATCAGCATTGCTTTCTGAATATAAACCCAACTTATGCCTCCGACAATTTTTCCATATTCTTACTGGCTTAGCTTTACTAATTTTTTCCAGTATTTTTACTTATATGTTCACAATGTTTACAAATCGGTAATGTTCTTTTGGCTATCAGTGCCACTATGACCTCAGAAGAGTGGGACAGTGTTCCCTGTACAGGACAGGACACCTTCTTAGCTTCTAGGAGCTCCTGAGTCAATCACTAACACCATCAAAAGAAGCTCCTGAGTTTGTGAAAGAGAAGAGCCACGTTATACAATCTGCCTGCCTGACCGTCACCAGATGAATGGGTCAAGGGTATGTGATATATATACATAATTAAGTTTACATATACACATACAATATATATATGAACAAAATTATGTCATCTGTAGGGAAATGGAACTAGATCGTCTTCATGTTGAGCTAAATAAGGCACAGTCAGAATGACAAATCTAGCCTGTTTCCATTCACATGTGGAATCAATGCTCAAAACCACAAGATTAGGACTATCTGGAAAAGGAAGGGGACTACCATTGGGAAGGTGGGCAGGAAACCACTGAGAATGGAGACAGAAACCTAGCAGGGTAAGTGTTAGTAAGATCAAAGTACATTATACACGTCACGTGTACAGACATGGCACGGTGAGAGCGCTTATTTTGTACAACTAATAGATACTAGTAAAAAATGGAGGAGAAGGACAAGAAGGGGTGAAAGGAGGAGAGGGAGAAAGGAAGAGAAGAAGGAGGAGAAAGAAGAGAAAGAGGAGGAGTCAATTTAGACATATTTTTTAGAGGACTTGTCCATTTTACCTAAAATCTTTGAAAAACAACATCGGGCACACTCCACTATCCCATTTTTAATGCTTTGTGTGTGGAGGGGTAGGGAGTCTTGGCAAGCATCAGGGTCAGCTGAGTAACAATCCTCAGGAGGCAAGAAGAAAATCCCAATCAACACAGTTTGTTAGCTGGTGTTAGTTCACACTTCTGGCAGTTTACTGTAGGCATATTTAAGTGCAGTACAACTGGAAAAGGGTTTTCTGGTGTAATACAATCCCCCATGCACAACAATGCATAATTACATAGAAACTCTTCTCAGGGGCTGGTGAGATGGTTAAGAGCACCAACTGCTCTTCCAAAGGTACTGAGTTCAAATCCCAGCAACCACATGGTGGCTCACAGCCACCCATAATGAGATCTGATGCCCTCTTCTGGTGCCTTTGAAGACAGCTACAGTGAACTTATACTAATAAATAAATCTTTGGCCGGAGCAAGTGGGGTTGGCTAGAGCAAGCAGAGTCCTAAGTTCAATTCCCAACAATCACATGAAGGCTCACAACCATCTGTTCAACTAAAGTGTGTACTCATATACATAAAATAAATAAATCTTTAAAAAAAAATGAAAGAAAGAAAGAAGGAAACATGTGTCGGTAAAATAAAAGCCAGAACCTTCTCTGCTTTAAAAAAGAAGAAAAGAAAGTCTTCTCTGAAGAGTCTCACTCTCGTCACTCCTTCCGTGAGACGGGTTCTGGAGTTGGCTGTATGTGTTATACTAAGGACCTAGGGAAGGATCTGTTGTAGTCGTGGTCATCCAGAGAGCACAGAGGTCATCTGGGCTCTGAGCCACCTCTGGTCTTGGTTGCTGGAGCTTGGGGAAGCAACTGGCCATACAGATAGTGTGAAGGTCACCTAAATGATTAGTCAACTCTGGTTCTCCCTGTGGAAGTTCTTTGCAGCTTGGCCTTACAGATAGCACAGATCACCAGGCTACTGAAAAACAGGTTATATATCTTTTCCCTTGAAAAAGACAACCGGGTATGTTTAGCATTCCTCGTTTCCCTGGTGCTCTCTGTGAGCCCAAGAACCTTTGTGCTCCTAAGAGTGTCTATGGTGTCTCCAACGAAAGCCTAACCACTAGCCTGGCAGTGGTGGCACATGCCTTTAATCCCAGCACTTGGGAGGCAGAGGCAGGCAGATTTCTGAGTTGGAGGCCAGCCTGGTCTACAGAGTGTTTTCCAGAGTGAGTTTCGAGACAGAGAAACCCCGTCTCAAAAAACAAAAACAAAACAAAAGCCTAACCATGGAGATAGCACTCATTCCTGATCTTGGTAGGCTATCTTCTATTATTTCCTTAAGATATTTAGCTTAAAAGCTATACTCAATTTTGTTCATACATTCCAAGTACCAACTTTATAACATTTTCACTTTCCCATGCAATTCTTTATTTGATGTGTATACCACCTGAAGACATTTTTTTTTCCAAAGCCTCAAACCAGGCTAGACTAGGACTCAGTCCAGCCTCCTAGAGAACTGGGATTATAGTGAGCCACCACATATGAACAAATATGTTAACATTTTTATAATTTTATTGAAATTTGCTTTGATGTCCAGAATATGCATATAATATGTACTTAAAAAGACTTGTGTATTCTGTAGTTGTTGAATGAGTGTTCTATAAACATCAATTCACTTAACATAGCTGTTACTGGTGCTAAGGACTTGTATACATCATTACCTATTGTCTGTCTGTCCTATCAATTTGCACAACTGTTTAAGGGTTTAACAGTCCTTGTGGAATTGCCTTTTTACTTCAAGAATTCAAAAGAAATCTTTTAATTCTATCCATTCCTGTTTCATTCATTTGAAGCTGTATTATTAAGGTGTCCAGAATAGAGTAAGCTACTGATTTAATTTTGGAACTGTTGAGTCTTCCTGATGTATTCATCCTTTATCATGAAGCAGCCTTCATCTCTGTTGGTAATTTTTATTGTGAAGTCTATTTCATTATTTCATAGAGGATATACATTAAGCATTGTAATGGAATATTCTGGGCTGGGGTTTTTTTTTGGGTTTTTTTGCTCTAAATAAATACATCATTTTAAAGGCACTTGATAAAAAAATAACCTTCATGGTTTCAATCATTTAAATCATAGTTTTCCATGGTATCATTCTGTCCTGTGAGTGCTTTCAAACTTCCGTTTTAATCCCTGGTTTCTAGCTGTGTGACTATGATATGACTAAGTGTGCTTAGTCATGATGCCCTAGTTAGATTTTTCTGTCAACCTGACATAGCCAGAGTCGTTTGGTAAGTGAAAACGTTGAGAAAATGTCTCCATCAGACTAACCTATAAGGAAGACTGTTGTGGATTTCTTAATTACTGACTAATGTGAGAGGGCACAGCCTACTGTGGGTGGTCCTAAAGTGTACAAGAAAGCAGGCTGAGCAAGCCATGGGAGGCAAACCAGTAAACAAGCGTTCCTCCATGGCCTCTGCTTCAATTTCTGCCTCCAGGTTCCTGCCTTGACTTCCCTTCACAACAGACTACAACTCTAAGATGAAAGAAAAATTTTCCACCCCAAGCTGTTTTTGATCATTGTGTTTCGTATAAACCCTAACTAAGATACATGCTAAGGAAGCGTGTCTTCAATTTCAAGTCTCCCACCAAATACAGAAAAAATATAGCTGTTGTTTTTCAATATCTCTACCCAAAGCACACATATATCAAACTTTTTTAACATTATCCCAAACTTCTGAAGCATTTACTGTTTTTTTTCTTTCTGATTTTATTATCTTTCTTTGTGCTAAATAATATATCGTTGTACCTTCAAGTCTAGTGATATTACTTTCAATGACAGCTGTAAACAGTAAAATTTTTTTGGATACCATATTCCTCTTTTCTAGACTTTTAATGTTCTCTTTCATAGATTTACTTTTTAACTAAAACTTTCATCTATGCAATAACTTCAAGAATACTTCCCATGCAATTGAGTCTAGCTGTGAAAGATTCTATAAAACATTTATTGACTCATCTGGGTAAGCCCAAGACAGGTCAACATTCATGTGGAAGTAATGTTTTCCCTTGTTTCCTCATACATTAGTAATTCTGAACTGAAACCTGGTGACTGTAAACTGTACTCTGAGACTTTCAATATTGTCATATCCTCTGAGAAATGCTTGTTTTACATCTTCTAAAGCATGTAACTAAACTCAAAATCCAATCATTGCTCCTTACAGCAGCCACGGCTGCAAGAGGCATGCTCAAGATCAAGAGCAAGTGACATCAGGAGGCTTGATGCTTGTTCAATATAGGCTTACTCTTAGGACCTAGCCAATCAGGTAGAGCTGTGTACAGCATCTAGGGATTTTCCTCCAGAGCACTCTCTTCTCATAAATTTTACCCCAAAATTTCTACCTGTTACAAATGCTATAAACTGTCTTTTCAATCAAATGACCACAAACACAATCAACTATAAATTAGTATTATCACTGAAACTTTCAAGCATACATGACAAGACTGTGTACAAATGCATATATGACCTAACACACTAAAGAGGAAAATAATGAATATATTTAAAGATATTTATGTCAGTTTACTACCTAGTTTTGTCAACAAAAGCCAAGGTCATCTTGGAAAAGGGAACCTTAGTCAAGAAAATACCTCCATCAGTGTCTTGTAGGCAAAACTGTGGAACATCTTCTTAATGATTGGCATGGCAGGACCCTGCAACCCCTGGGCAAGTAGGCCTGAATTATATACAAAGCTAGCTGAGCAACCTAGAAAGAACAGCCAGTGCTCCTGCACAACCTCTGCTTCAGATCCAGCCTCCAGGTTCCTGCCTTGATCTGCTGACTTCCTCTCTTAATGAACGAGCAGCAGTAAGGGGAGGTAAACCCTCTCCTTTCCTTTTTGGAGAGCAACTTTTGGTCATGGTGCTTATAGCAATGGAAGGCAAACTACTTCAGTCAGCAAAGTTTAGTGGAATATTTTACCCAATTACTAGGCCATTTGTAGACAACAAAAAAGTCAAAATTTCAATAGAAATTGCAGCTATTTCTGGGGCAAGATCACTTTTTCCAAAACAACTTGATATTTAAACCAGAAAACATTAATACTTAACATTTCTTTTTCTTTATTCATGACTTTATTTAACAGTACTTTAGGTTTAAAAGCTATTCATTTGTCCAAGAAAATACCCCTAAACTGACTCAGTATATTTATGTTTCAGTAAAGGCAGATTTTATTGCTGTTATTTCTTTTGTTTTTATTATCTATGAGTGTGTATTAAACTCCAGCTAACAATTTCTCTATTTTATCTGACAGGTTCCAGGTACCATTTCCCATATAAGTTATGCTTTCTTAGCTAGGAAAGCACTTTGATACTATTTTAAGATATGAAGAGAGACAACCTTGTTAAGGAAATGCCATCTATCTGTATGGAGTAAGCGTCATAAATCATCAAAAGTTCTTAACTTGTGAATAGTTGTTAACAGAAAACTCTTTTTCTGAGACAAATAACACATCACATTTATGATAATGACAAATCCGCAGGAAAGAGAAACGCTATTAGGACAGCATGTAACCCTCATGTAGCTCCCTACACAGAAAATGGGACGCATGTAACACATTTCTTATTCTAGCTATACCTCCAATACAACAAAAGCACTTTGTTACATTATAAATGATAGTCAACTTCAGCTCAGATGAAAGGCACCTACTTCCTACTCGTTCAGCATCAGATAATGCCAAATAAAAATTATTTTTCTATGATGCATTTATTTTTAGCACATCACAGATGCAAATTCAATGTTGAAGCCACAGAAACGGGTCTGGTGAGGACTTTCAAATCAAAATGATCACATATATTAATGTAAGTCTACTGTATAAGAAAGTCAGGAAAAAATGCATGTCTTTACCCCTGAGAGAACATATCTTAAGAATTTGTGTTATTTATTTATTTTCAACTAAGTAAAAAACTTCACTACCCTCACAAACTTCTGGTTAATGTTACCAAGTTGATTATATTAAGACACACATAGAAAATGACAGACACACACAGCTGTGAAGTGCTTCTAGAGGCAGGTGAAAGGCCTGGTCTAATAAGTGGACTTCATATGCTGGCACACTTGTGGTGAAGGGTAGAAAGTCACCCTAGAAGTAGGAAATGGGTCACAGGACACGTGCAGTTGGGTGCCCTACTTTACCCTGGCTTAGTCCTACATTCCTTTCCTGGCTTCCTTTTCTACACTGCCATGCCCTCCACGCTAAGATGTTCTAAAACCTCCAAAAGCATTGACAGAGGAAAATAAACCTTCCGAGCTCTACCTCTCCAGAGGTAGCATCTGTGTCCTCAAGCACTACACAGGTGCTTACCCACAACCAAATCTGCCCACTCTCAAGCCAGCTTTTATACATGAGGAAACTTACAGTACAACAGGTAAAAAGCTTCATAAATACCACTGTCGGGGACAGGGAGGCGGAGGCATACAAGCTAAGAAACCAAAACTCTGAATTCCAGCCCATACGTGCTCCTCCCCCTGTTCCTTCTTTAAAGTTCAAGGCTCACACATACAATGGTAGAACTATGGTAGCAACGTGTATTTCCTTAACTATTTGGTTTTGTCCATGACATCAGCAACTAAAATTTCAATGTTTGCTTCAACTTTTCTGCAAAGAATCTAACATGGAAGAATTAAGGCTGAAGCTTCCCTCAACTAAATCTTCTCAAAATTAATTTTGGTTCTCATTACTGATATGAAAATTAATCAAGTATATCAAACACTCACACATAAAACAGTACTTCCAGATAAATAACAACCTATAACTTGGAAAAAGATCTAAACTCAAAGTCTTCAAACATTCCTATGTTCTTCCTCCCATTTTTAATATAAAAGAACCAAGAACCACCATCTTCAAAAACCACCACCAACAAAATCCCTTAAGCTCTGCTAGATGACAGAACACACCTGTAGTACAGTTACTCAGAAGGTGAAAGCAAAAGATGGAAACGTTAGTGACCTTAGCAACTCTGTGAGACTTGTCTCAAATTTTGTAAAGGGGCTGGAGTATGAATCTGGAGAGGCAGCTCAGCAGTTAAGCATACTTGTTCCTGGCTGAGGACTCACATGATGATTTACAAGCATAGTAACTCCAGCTCCAGAAGATCTAAAACCATCTTCTGACCTCCTTGGTACCAGGCATGCAGTTACATGATCCACATGCATGCATACATGCAGGCAAAACACACAAATCAATTTAAAGGGGGTAAGAGGACTGGTGTATGTCTCATAACTAAATTGTTTGTCTCATATAATGTGCCATGGATATAGTCTCTAATACATTAAATATACAATACAATAGTAAGTCAATTATAAAGATTAAAATATCACAAAGATATATTTCTAAAGTAGGCATATTTTTAAAATTATTTTAGAAATATATTTTTAAAAGAAATTACAAACCAGTAAGACAAACAGAAAATCCTAGCAGTTGTATAAAAACAGCAGTAAGGGCTTCAGAGATAGAGCATATTACTCTTCCAGAGACTCCTGTTCAGTTCTCAAATTGGGCAACTCATGCTGGCCTATGACTCCAGCTCCAGGGAGTCCAACATGGACACACACAGAGACACACTTTAAGTCTAAATCAACAAGGCACTATGGGTGTCTATTGCCCTGTGTCTAGACGCTCCCATGAAAACAAGTTGATATCTGTACTGTCTCTTGATCTTACTGGGTCAAATGCTAAAGAAAAATGTAGCTAAGCAGGCTCTGCTGCAAACACTCCTCCTGGCTGTACACAAAGTATAAATGAAAGGACGGTCATGTAGAAAATCCCCAGAAGCAGTATAAGAACAGTGTGGCCCTAGCTACAAAATCTTGACTACTGTGATCAATCAGCTAAGTATCACAAAGGTAGTCACTGCTTTGGTGAAGACTTCCCTTTCCTAGCTATTAACCCTCTCTAAAACAAAACAAAACAAAACAAAACAAAACAAAAAAACAAACATAAGCCCATGATCTTCCATCCAGTTCCCCACCAACACTCAGATGGATCCTTGGAGCTGTGGGTGCCTCCCCATATCCACACACTCCATGCTTCCAGTCTGTCTTTCTCATGCCTTCAGAGAAAGACTGGCACGGAGAACCAGACTCGGCCTCTTCCTCTCGGACCAGCCCATATGCCCACAGTCCTCTTCTACAGTCTACTCAACTTCCTTACTCTTTGCTGACAAAGGATTGAGTAGGAAGAATAGAAAATGCTGTGTTCTTTCTTCCTTCTTCCTCTGCCTGGCCTGTACTAGAAGGCCCCTGTGTCCAGCAGAGGGAGAGGAAGGAACTCTTTCTGTAGAGTAAGTAAGAGTGGGTAAAGTAGAAATTTCTGGTTTCTTTGGAGACTCCGGTTATAATGATGTTTTGCTGAGGCAGACAGGTGAAAGGGCGTTTTGCTAAAACAGACACATGAAGAAATGTTTTGCTTAAGCAGACACACGTGAAAAGATGTGTTGCTATAGCAAATGTGAAAGGACGCATAATGTTTAGAAAGAATATGAATATGACCCCACAGACAGTGGGAGCTCGAGTGTTGGTTTGCCTCGCTCCACCTCACTATTCTGGGCTGATGACACGCATGTATTGGTTCTCCTTACACTGCGTTGCTGAGCTTCACCTGTGGTGTCTTCAGAGAGAGACACTTGCCAAGACTTCTGAGGTCCCTGCGGCTGGCTTCTTGCCACTGGCTGCAGGTTCAGATGAGTGCTTCGGGACTGAACTGCCCTTGCTGACTAGTGTGTGGTGTCTTCTGAGTGGACTGAACTACAGCTGCTGAATCATGTTTGCTGTTTGCTAGTAGACTTTTACTGCCCTTAGCATTTCCTGATTCTTTTTTCCTGCCCTGTCCTTCACCTTGAAAATGACTGGGAACAGTTCTAAAGGAGAAGGACAGAGTAGAAGAAACAGTGATTTAAATTTTATTAAGTATAGCTTACAAAACACTATTTTAGTTACAGCTTCATTTTATACCATGACCTTGCCACAGAGCTTCAAAAGTAGTTTGAGCATGGTCACTATGGGTGTACGGATCTCTGGGTCTGCTAGTCTAGCTTCCCCCTTGACTGGCAGAGGGATTATTAATTCAGTGTTTTCTCTCTGTGCCCTGGAGCAAAGCTGGGCTCTGGATCTAGTCTTTTAATCTTGCAAAGAGGTTTTTACTCAAAACTAGAGAAGGGTGGAGTTTATAGCTCACACTCTTAGTTCTTCTAAGATTCCCAGAAGTTTTCAGTCTTCTGGATTGAGTCTGTAATTTTTGCTACTCAATCCTATCCTGATACAACCTACATCCAACTAGGACGTCTGGGTTTTTCTCCTTCCCAGGTCAAGAGGCGGCCTTCTTCAGAAAGCTTTTGAGAACTAGATTTTTCCCTAGGAAGATGAGGCCTCACCTTTCTTCCTGATCCAAAACTTCCTCCTTGCAACAGTGTTTAAAGCCAGCTCCCTAAGCTGCTCTACTCACTAACTACCCATTTCCCAGTGATGAAATGAGACCAATACCTGGGCACGACTGATGGGGCATCACTGTGTGAGTGCAAAAACAAAACACATTATATTTTTTAACCATGTTATAGCTACCAAATAATTTGAATATATTGTTATAAAATGTGACAGTAGGGGAAATCAAAGCTTATGTTACCTCATATGAAACTTCTACCTTTTAAGGAAAATAATCAAGTTTACACAAACCTTACCAGAAAAAAAGGAGAGAGAGTGTGATTTTAAGAAACCAGCATTACTTGTGCAAAATACAAAAACTGGCAGATACAAAGTATTAAAAGATGAGGGCTGGAGAGATGCCTGGGGGTAAAACACTCGTCCAAGTGTGAGGGCTGGAATTTGGACTCTCAGAATCTACTAAAAAAGCAGAGTAGGCATGACAGCCTACCTATAATACCAATGCATATACAGGATTCCCTGGGGCAAGCTGGCTCACTAAACTAGTCAAATCTCTAACTTCTGGTCTCAAGTGAGAGCAAGCAAGACAACACACAACACTAACTTCAGGCTTCCACATGTACACAGAGAATAAAAATGTTTGCCACTAGGGCGATTACCTGACTCCAATCCCCAGGACCCACAGGGCAGAAGGGAAGAACAGACTTCCTCCAAGCTGTCCTCTAACCTCTACACATGAATATAATATGCACACCCCATCAATCAATCAACAAATCAATAAAAAAATAAATGTGGTTTTAAAAACTAAAAAAACACAATCATCCTACTACATGCCAAAATAATTTGATAATAAAACATCCACTCCTAATGGGAAAAGCCCAGCAAACTTAGAAGTGTGAGACAATATCTTCAAGATGATAAAGGATATCTATAATAATAATAATAATAAATAATAATAAGGCCGGGCATGGTGGTGCACGCCTTTAATCCCAGCACTCGGGAGGCAGAGGCAGGCGGATTTCTGAGTTTGAGGCCAGCCTAGTCTACAAAGTGAGTTCCAGGACAGCCAGGGCTACACAGAGAAACCCTGTCTCAAAAAAAAAAAAAAAAAAAACCAAACAAACAAAAATAATAATAATAATATAGCTAACATTTTGTTAATAGTATAAAACTAAATGCTTTCCCCCTAAGATCAAGAGCCAGGCAGGGATGACTACTCTGACAAATCCTATTAAACTTTATAAAAGATATCTTAGAAATGCATTAAGGTGAGAAAAATGCTCTTCTCTAAAGAAAAAATAAGTCAATTCTTTTTACTAATAATATTGTTCTTCACAAAGAACATCCCTAAGAATCTATTCTATTTAGAGCTACCAGAATTAGTGAAGCTAGAAAAGTCTAGAACAGACTCTGCACATGTCCTATGACCTCCATATACATAGAGTTAAAGTTAACAAATTTAATGTATAGTAATAAAACTGTTTTATAAGAAATACCAATAGATAAGACCCTTAAAAAAAAAAAAAAACTAGGAGCTGGAGAAATGGCTCAGTGGTTAAGGGCACTGGCTCCTCTTAGAGAGGACTGGGTTCAGTTCCCAGAACCCACATGGAAACTCCCAACTGTCTGCTTTTTGCCCAGCTCTAGGGGATCCAATGCCCTCTTCTCGCCCCCACAGGCACCAGGCAGGTACATGGTGTATAGAAATACATACGGACATAAGACTCCTACACATAAGGATTTTTTTCAAAAACCTAAATAAAATTCTAAAATAAAAACAAAATGTTCATAAATCAAAAGAGCCAAAACTATTTATCTGCCAACTCTCTAAGCTCATAAAACCCAACTAAAACTTTAATTTTGTAAAAACCAGTAAGTAAATTCTAAAATTTATATTAAAAGAAAATAAAATCTTCAGTTGTAGTCAAATTACAAAAACATTTTCTTTTACACCATTCATATCTCTTCTAATCAAACAAGCAAACAAAGTATTACATGACTCTACTTACTTCCTCTCCTGACAGGTAATATGCAGCGAGGAGCCCTCCTATAAAGCGAATGTTAACTTCAAAGACAGACACTTCTGAATTCTGTGGAGACAAAGTGAAAATACACACATACATATAGTGCTTCACAGTTTTCAAAGTTTTTCCTTTTTTATAAGCTCACTGGTTTCTCATCTACAGTGTGTTTTGCTTTAATACTCTGCACTTTCATTTCTCATGCCACAAATCCTGACTTCCATTTGTTAGCTCACGCAAGTTCCTCTATTGTTACCACCACAGCTTCCTAACTGCCAAAATCAATGGGCCATTTGATGTACCCTCCACAATCCTGTGAGATTATCCTAGGATTCACTGCCACTGACTATTGTTGGCTCCTTGTGAAGGCCTCCACACTTCCTTAGTAATGAATCTCAAATCCAAAAAATAAAATAAAAAAACCTCCTCTAATGATTCTATTGCATTTATTTTAATTATTATAGCATAAACTCTATTTCTATCTCTTCTCAAGAATTTTTAGTACTTTGCTAGTACCTAATAACCTAATAATTATTAAAGGAGATGCCAAAGACCAGTAGAATTATTGTTAATAAATTAGCACTGTTGAAAACCCACTACTATGTCAGAAACCAATGTTGACATTCACAGCACATATATATCAAAATGAAGAATGGATATATAAAAATTTTAAAAGAAAAATAAATGCAGAAGTAGAAGAAAATTTGACAACAAGCAAACTTAAGAACACATAATGTGTAAGAATAAAGTAAAAATTTTTGTAATAAATCAATTATGAATTTGAAATTTCTCTAAAGTGTAAATTATCTACAAGAAAAGATCATAAACAAAACTAAAAGGCAAACAAACTGAAGCAAATTTATCACAAATATTTACATATGTAATACACAAACTATTTTGTACAATTTCAAGGTGGAAGAAAAGACGCTCTCCACTCTATTATTTTATCACATTGAGGTATGCATACATGAATAACTATAGTAAAAAGGTTTTATAATGAATACCAATAGATAAAACCCTTTAAAAAGAACTAAACAGAGGCTGGAGAGTTAGTTAGTGGTTAAGAACACTGACTAATCTTCCAAAGGAACTGGGTTCAATTCCCAGCACCCATATGTCAACTTACAACTATCTATAAGTCTAGGCCCAGAGGATCTGATACCCAGGGAATAGAGAAAACATTCTAAATAGAGCGCCTAGATGCTTATATTTAGGCTTAGACATTAGGGCATTTCTAGGACCAGTCAGTGGCTCAGTAGGTAAAGCATCTCCTGTGAAAGCACCTGGGCTGGAGCTCTAATCTCTAGCACTTCCATAAATGCCAAACATGAATGGGAGTCCTCCACATAATCCCAGCAAACAGGCAGAGCTGGGAGAGAGGGGATCCCCAGAGAAAGCTTGCTAGCTAGACTAGCCAAACAGGTAAACTGGGCTCAGGTGAGAGACCCTGAGTGATAGATGAGATGGAAAGCAATCAGCCAGCAAGGAAGACTTCACTAACATCAAGCACTGGCCTCCACATCTCCACATGCAGCACTGCTACGGACATCCAGCTACCCAGATGGTCACACTGGATGCAACATTATGAATGAGGTCAAAGGAGTCCTGGAGATTTGTAGAAGTGAGGCATGTTCCCTCCCTCCCACCACAGAAAGTCAGACTGCCTGCCTTCCAGTCACATGTGCACAGCTTCCTGGACTATTTCTCAGAAACATCACATTAATAAGAAATTCTCCAATAGTTAGGAATGATAATAATGATAATGATGATAATAATAATAATAATAGGTGTACTCTATTATTCTATCATTACTATTATAAATGTTATAAACTAAGCATTATAATGTAAAGCAGTTAATTAGTTAGACTAGTTCATTGTTTCTCCCTCAGCTATTATGTCCTTAACTGGCTTTAAATAATTGCAAGAAATATAAAGACAGTGAGAAAAGATGATAAAAGTAACAAAACAAATGATAATTCCAAAAGAATGAAGACTTAGCACAGTTCAACAAACTGCTGAGACCATGTTCACAGCACCACAACTGCTATCTTCACCCATGAGATCTACTTTAACAGGACAGCATTCACCATATGCAGTTGATAACTAATAGAAATGTTCTTCTCACCTTCCTGGCTGGAATCTGGAAAGTCCAGGATCAACAGCACCAGCAGATTCCGTAACTGGTAAGGGCCACTCAACTGATTCACAATGGTACTTATACGACCTCGCACGTATGAAGCAAAGAAGTTCTCTGAGAACTACATTATAAGGAACTAATTATATCCATAATAGCTTTGTCCTGATGAACTCATCATTACCCAAAGAACCTTCTAGTTCCAACCCATGAGTGACTAATATGAATTTAGGAGGGTAGAAATATCCCAGATCAGAGCATTAAACTGTCCTTTTATAGTTAAGGGATTAGATAAATTGCCAAGGTATACACACCACACTGAAATCAAGGTTTTCTTCAATCCATCTTTGCCCATCCATGAATTCATCATGAAGCCCCATGATATAAAGGGTATCCAAAGCATCCACTATGGTGGCACCCATCTGTGAGCTTCCTATATTTAGGAGGAAGAAACAGCTGTTGTTAAAAACATCCCCTCAGGGACAGCAACCCCATAAGAAGAACAACAATATCTACTAAATGGATCCCTCAGAGCTCCCAGGGACTCAACCACCAACCAAAGAGTAATGGGTGGGTCCATGGCTCCCCCTTCACATGTAGCAGAGGATGGCCTTATCTGGCATCAATGGGAGGGGAGGCACTTGGTCCTATGGAGGTTTGTTGCCCCAGAGAAGGGATGCTAGAAGGGGTGAGGTACAAGTGGGTGGGTAGGTAGGAGAGCACCCTCATAGAGGCAAAAGGGAGGGGGGAATGGGATGGGGGGATTGCAAAGCGGAGACTGGGAAGGGGGGCAACATTTGAAATGTAAATAAATAAAATAATTTTTTAAACTGAAAAAAATCGCCTTCATCTAAGTTCTATTTTTAATTTGTACATATTAAGAGTAAATCAAAGATTACTTTTAAGTAATGTCATTGCTTACTTTTCTATTAGGTAGAAACAGTTTGATAGACTTTACAAAAGATAAGATTGGGGGAGCAAATTCAAAAATAAGTGAAAACTAACAGTATAGTCTCCTTGTTTTTCTGTCTTGGTCAGAATATGAGTATATACTTAACTAAAGTATGAAAAATGTAAGAGGAGGGTAATGATTCAAGAAAAGGGGACTATTCAAAATGACAGGGTAAGACACAACATAAGCCATGTCCTTCTGGTTCAAACCCGTAGAAGGGGGGACATATATGTATAAGAAGTTCATAAGACTCATATAAATAAAATAAATCTTTTAAAAAAATTCATAAGACTAAATAATTATAATAAATTTTATTACTTTTTTTTTGGTTTGGTTTGGTTTGGTTTGTCAAGACAGGGTTTCTCTGTGTAGCCCTGGCTATCCTGGAACTCATTTTGTAGACCAGGCTGGCCTCAAACTCAGAGATCCACCTTCCTCTGCCTCTCAAGTGCTGAGATTAAAAGCATGCACCACCACACCCAACAATGTTAATACTCTTTAATTAAAAAAGAAAATAACAGATAGAAGAAAAAGAAATGATGAAGTAAAATATGTAGAGAGAAAAATCAAAATACAAGATGCCACCACATCTAACAAACAATCCTAGTCTTTAGTTTCAGAAAGCAGGTCACGAGGAATTAACTAAGCGAAGCAACCCAATGGGTACTCAGATCGGCCCTGCACACAGGACAAGAAGGCAGGACAGCTTACTGGATTTTCTTCTCTTTCTTCCTTTTTCTCTCTCTTGGGGGTGTGGGTAAAACTAATTTTCCCCTCTATGGCCTAAAGCTATAGGCACAAATATCTTTTGATCTTTGTCCTTAAGTCACATACCTTTTTGTTCAAATGTCCTTAATAATTCCTTCACCTCATCAATAATCTATCTTTCTATTAATTAAACAAGTATACAACACCCTGATAACATGATTTGGTTTTCTCCAAACTCAGTTCATGCCAGTATCATCCAGAATGCCCATTTGGAGTTATTACACACACACATTTTCATTTACTTTTCTTGATCCTCAGCTTTTTTACTATGATAAAAGCTTTTCTCTCATATACTCATTTGACCATCTAAAAGATAACTGTTAGTATGCTCTTCAGACTTTTTTTTTTTATATGTAAGTACACTGTAGCTGTCTTCAGACACTCCAGAAGAGGGCGCCAGATCTTGTTACAGATGGTTGTGAGCCACCATGTGGTTGCTGGGAATTGAACTCTGGACCTTCGGAAGAGCAGTCGGGTGCTCTTACCCACTGAGCCATCTCACCAGCCCATGCTCTTCAGACTTACTGGACTCCTTCCTTTAAGGCCTGCCAGCGCTGCTGTCCCTCCTGTACTGCAGCAGCTATGTTCCCAGTTACTAGTCATCTCCTTGTCTACGCTGCGCATTGCATACATACTCTGCCCACACCATCCGAGTTACTTACACAGGGTAGATCTGTGCCATAATTTAAGAGCTAAGGAATACATGAGTGAAAATGAAACCATTGTTTGCTAGATAACATAAGATTTCACCTGGAAAAAAAAACGCAAAATAACTGGAATCACCTATGTGTGAACTAACAGAAAAATGACAGTGCAGATGTGTAACACAGCCAAGCGTGGTGGTGCACATTTTAATCTCACCCAGCACTAGGAGGTAGAGGCAGGGGAATCTCTGAGTTTGAGGACAGCCTGATCAACAAGTTCTACAACAGTCAGGGCTACCCAGGGAAATCCTGTCTCAAAAGGGTGGGGAGGGAGTGTTATATACCAGTTTTTTAATTTATGGGATTGTCAAAAGGTTCTGAAAAAATAATAACTTTAAATTTTTACTATTTAATGAAAACAAACGAAGTAAATGAACTCTCAACACTACTGAGAAGGAAAAGGACCAGCAAGCATGAACAACAGAGTCAAACTACCAAAGCTAAAGGCAGAAATATATTAGAAACAAAGAAGAGTATCGAAAGAACTAATGTGAAAGATGGTTCTATAAAAACAATCATACAAAAGATCTATTCCTAACCTAGTTTTTCAGAAGGAAAGAAACAAATAAAACATCAAAATAGGAAATAAAAAAGCAACAAGATAAAATTCCAAAAGTCTTACTTTATTTTCACAATAAATTTCAAAATCTTAGATTAGTGGGACAGTGATCTGACTATATGTGTGAGAAAATATTCAAAGAGCCACTCACTATAAAATTACCACACATTCTACAATGTTAAGACTGCCAGTTCTACTCTGTACAAAGTGCTACACAACTAATTTTGAAAATAGCAACAGCCTGCTGCCAAACCAAAGCAAAAACACAGTTCAAGAAAAATATACATCTGGGTGTCATGGGTGCACACTTATTTCTTTTTTAAAGAAGTATTTACTTATTTTATGTGTATGAGTACACTGTAGCTGTCTTCAGACACACCAGGACAGGACATCAGATCCCATTGCAGATGGTTGTGAACCACCATGTGGTTGCTGGGAATTGAACTGAAGACCTCTGAAAGAGCAGTCAGTACTCTTAACTGCTGAGCCATCTCTCCAGCCCCTGTAGTGGACACCTTTTAAATCCCAGCACTCAGGAGCTGAAGTCTCACACCCAGGTATATAGTAAGACCCTTTCTCAAAAATGAATGAATGAATGAATAAATGGATGGATGGATGAGAGGGAGGGAGGGAAGAAGGAAAGAAGGAATGAGGGAGGGAGGAGGAAGGAAACAATCTACAGAATATACCTCATAAACATGAAAACAAAAATAGCAAACTATTAGCCTATCAAGCCCTAGTTAAATCAAACGTGAAAAGACTTCTATATGTACATACATAGATATATGTACAAAGTCAAAAGGAGCTTTTAAAAAGCATTGCAAAGTCAAACTTTGCCAAATCAAAATCCCTCTTTTTAAAATGCAAAAAGTCCTTTAACATAACTCCACAAAAAATTCTCCAGAATATCAAAGAAAAAGCATCCATGCAGCCAGGAGGTGGTGGTGCCTTTGATCCCAGAACTCCAGAGACAGAGGCAGGCAGATCTCTGTGAGTTTGAGGCCAGTCTGATCTACAGAGTGAGTTCTAGACAGCAAAATATGCACACAGAAAAAGCTTGTCTCAAAACAAAAAAGATAAAAAAAGCATCCATGTTAGTCAATCATGTGGTACAAACCTGTAATTCTAGCACTTGGGAAGCTGAGGTAGGAAGATATTAAGTTATAGAGCAACATAAGCAAGCAAAAACTTGTCTCAGAAAATCAAAGGATTCATTCTATTAACCATGTCTGGATAGCTAGGACCAGTGCTAAGCTATAACCAGCAGCAGTCTCTTCTACTCTTGGTCCTCTGTAGCAGCGGGCCCAGAGAGGGTAAGACACATGACTACAGCCCATCAGTTAGAGAAAACAAGAATCAAAGATTCTTTCAATCTTATTTCTAAGAAATCCAAACACTTCCCTGATTCTACAAATACAGTACACAGTATAAAGACATGAAACCCCAAATGCTGAGCCTCTCCTCCTAAGAAGCCAGCATATATAGAAGGGGAGGGGGAAAGCCTGAGCTGAATCAACTCTACACCAGGACTCCGCTGAGATGACTGAACTGGTTCAAGTCATTTTGAGATGGGTTTTTTGTCATCTGCGAAGTACTTTGGTGGCAAGGATTAACTAGACAAGGCAAGATGCACTGATTCCAGTTATCACATGAAAGAACCATTTACAATAAAAGCTTAGGGAAAGACATGGTTTAGGTTAACTCCCTGCAACCTGTAATATTGTGAGTTAGAGTTCAGTACCTGTCCACTCAACCTACAGTGACAGGAGATGGATTGAAGAAAACTGTCTTGGTTTTTGTCTGTTGGTTTGTCTGCTGGTTTGTCTGTCTGTTTGGTCTACAATTTTAACTCTACAAAGTCATAATAAAATTTGGGGTAACAAATGAGACAACTGGGTAAAGGGAAAACTGAGGGCTTGGGGCAAGGCTCAGCAGGTAAAAACACTTCCTGAACAAGCCTAGCAACCTGCATCTGAGTTCTGGAACTCCATAATAGAAGACCAGAACTGACCTCCATCCTGGGAAGGAGTGAGGGAGATGTTTCTATACACACACACACACACACACACACACACACACACACACACACACACACACTTTCTAATTTAATGAAGAAAATCCACATCTGCCTCTTATTTTCTATACATGTTTATCCTCAAATCCTTTAAAACTAAGGCTCATTGGTTATCACTGCTCAGGGACAGTCTCTGGAAGATAACTTAAGTATAATATAAAATATAAGTCTTTATCTTTAAGTGGACCATCATTTGTGACATCTACAAAAGCAACAGGAACTTTTTTATCTGTAACATTTTTGCAGAGAAAATATTCTCTATTTCATTAAAAGATACCAGCTAAATGAAATATATTATGAAAAAATATGGTAACCACTGACTAGCTACAAAATGTTTTTCTGTTCCCAACACAACTCCTAAATTTAGAACAATTCTTTTTGTTTGTTTTTGTTTTTTGAGACAAGCTTTCTCCTTGTAGCTATGGCTGTCCTGGAACTTCCTCTGTGAACCAGGCTGGCCTTGAAGTTGGAAACCTGTCTGCTTTCTGCCTCCAGAGTGCTGGGATTAAAGGCATGCACCACCACCACCCACCAGAACAACTTATTTTTTTAAGACATTTGTTTTTACCAAGGTGGGGTGGGGGTGGGGGGTGGGGATGAAGAGAAGGAGAAGAAGAAGACGAAGAAGAAGAGAGAAGGGAGGGGAACAATAATATATCTCACCACTTTTGGTGTGCTACATATTAAACTTCTAATAGCACACTGGAATCTCTCCACTGCTTCCTTTTCCTTTATGAGTATTACTAGGAGTACTTTACTGTCTGAAGGGGAGAAAATTGCAAATAGATATCTACCTTTCATGACATTAAACAAAAGAAAATACAGGGGGAAAAAGACCTTCAAAATACTTAGATAAAGATATGAAGTACCTATGTGTAAATAGAGTATCTAACACAAAGCTATGTATTTCAGTGCAACTAGAACTAAATCTTGACACACCAAAACAAAAAGTTCATATTATAACTGCACAGAAACAGAGACCTTGGAGAGTACTTTTAAAAGCCAGATTTTGTTTAAAAGATAGGAGGTGGGGGTGGGGAGTAATTCAAAGAAGTTACCTTACCAAAGATGTTAGTGGAATGGCCTTTCCTTGCAATAGGCCTGAGTTCATTATGTCCCCATCCGTATGTTCTGTAATTATCCCAGGCATGTTTCATCATCTGAGAAGAGAAAAATTGTAATACACCATTTGAAGCTATCCACAAACTGCTTTATTCTTCACATAATTTAGAGTTGGGATATTATATTCTTACCCATTCTGCCATGTTTCATACACTAGCATATACTCAATTAACATTTGTTTCAGTATAAAAACACACATACCTGCTGTGCTGGCTACTCTGATGTCAACTTGACACAAGCTAGAATTATCTGAAGGGAAGGAACCTCAAATGAGAAAATGCCTCCACAGCTGTAAGGCAGTTTCATAACTAGTAACTGATGAGAAAAGAGTCCAGCCCATGGTGGGTGGTACCATTCCCAGAATGGTGGTCCTGGGTTCTGTAAGAAAGCAGGCTGAGCAAGCCATTTAGGAGCAAGCCAGTAAACAGCATCCCTCCATGACCTGTGCATCAGCTCCTGACTCCAGATCCCTGCCATGTTTGAGTTTCTGTCCTGACTTCCTTCGATGATGAAGAGCAACGTGGAAGTATAAGCCAAATAATCCCTTTCCTCTCCAACTTGCTTTCTGATCATGGTGTTTCATTGCAGGAACAGAAACCCTAAGAAAAACAACTATACTTAATTTCAACTTACACAACAAAACATTAAATGTAATCAGAAAGCTATCTGGAGAAAGAGAGGTAGTTATCTGGCATTCTTTCCTTTCATAAAGTGCTAATACTTGGGGGAACAGCCCCTCTTCTTCACTGTGATAATGACTGGGCTGTCAATCAGGGGGTCTTGCTTCCACCACCAACTAATCCAGCCTGATTCTACAATCTCTTACCTTTAGCACAGAGATCAGAAGGTTTAAAGTGTTACAAAAGCAGTCCTAGGTAATATGCAACCAAATGGCCATGTCTGTATTCCAACTAAAATTGATTTTTCAAAAACAGGCAAATGAAAAGCTTTAGCCCACATGTGGTGAGCTGCCAAACCTTGCTCTCAGTCATAGTGACTTGATGGGTATATGGATCAAGTAGGATAATCAAGTCCTTTGTATTCATATTAGTCTAACAGCAGGAAGCAGAAGATTATCTTATTTAGGATCTCACGGGTTTATATCATTTAATCCTGATAATGGCTAACTCTCTCGCATCAAAGAAAAACCAAGTAATGAAAGAAAAGAGACAAATACAAATGCATTATTACAGACTTAGAATCAGCCATGCCTAATGCCCTTATTTGAAGCCATTAAACTAATAAATACTCTGTACCAGTTAGCATGAGTTCAGTGTCTTACAACCTATGTAGTTCTGAGCTACACAACAACATTTAGTGTAACAGTAAACTGTGGTGTATCATTTAACAACGTACCATCCATTAAACCACTTCAAAACGTGCTCTATGTAATCATATACCAAAATCAGGCAAAAACATTATAAGAAAACTCCAGACAAATACAGACAAAATTTCTTCTAAAACAAATATTGCTGTATAAAGAAAATATGTTAACATGATTTCATGTACCCAGACATATAAGGTGAGTTTAACATTTTTAAAAAAGTAAATAAAATTTACCATATTAACAAAAAAGTTTTTAAAAAATCAGACAATTATCTGATTTTTTTAGAAAAATATAGACAAAGCATTTCACAAAATTCAATATACATTCATGATAAAAAAAAAAAACCCTTAAACTGTAATTACAAAGAAATATCCTCAAACTAAGAGGCTACCCTGAACTGACCCAGCATGCCTAACGGTTGAATACTAAGCACTTAAGCTCTGGAGTAAGCACCTAACTCAGTCTGCTGATTCTCACCATTTCTTTCACACAATAGTTAACAGAAGGTCTAGCCTGTGCAGTAGGCTAAGAAACAAAGAAAGGAAAAGGAAAAGTACCACCATTCAAAGAGGATAATTATGTAGAAGGAAAATCTGAAGTTTCTACAAAAAGTCACTAGAAACAGTAGGTCAAAGCAAGCCTGGTAAAGGAACAGGACAAGCTGAGCCCCAATGCATTGCAAAGCTAACCTCTATGGAATCTGACAAACTACTGAGCCTGAGCCTTAAACTCCCTTAAATGCACGTGATTATCAATCCAAATTATTACATATGTAAGAAAATATTTCAAAACATTATAATGACATCTGAAAATGGATAATGAACGTATCTGAACAAAAAGCTGTCAAAGAAAGTATGCTCCCAAGACAAGCATACTAAGCAGCCATTGTGTAAAACAGACCACAGTGACAGGCAAAAATTAACATGTCCCCCCATCTTCACTAATCAAGGGCAAGGTTTACAACCAAGGCCAAGGGTGATGGCCATCAGGATGGAACATCAACTGAGCAGGATAAGGAACCACTCAGGAAACAACCCTGGCTATGTCGATAAGGATGTTTACAGGAGGCTTCACTGAGGAGGGAAGACCAACCCTGAAAGTGGGAGGTTCCATCCTTCCCATTTGGTTGAAACTGGGGGCGAAAGGGAGGAAAGGAAAGGGTAGACGCCAGCTGAGTACAGGATTCACTGCTCTCTTGCTCCCTTACTGCAGATGCAACATAACTAGCCATCTCACCTTCCCTGGCGCAACAATGTCTAACTGAGCCAAAAAAAGCCTGCCCACCTACCCTCCCTCCCAGTCCCTTCCTTCTCCTCCCTCCTACCCTCTCTCCCTTGCCTTCCTTCTCCTCCTTCCTTCCCCATCCCTTCCTTTTGTAGCTTCTGTCAAAAATGTCATAGCTGTCTCTTGTGAGACTACACCGGGGCCTAGCAAACACATAAGTGGATGCTCACAGTCAGCTTTTGGATGGATCACAGGGCCCCCAATGGAGGAGCTAGAGAAAGTACCCAAGGAGCTAAAGAGATCTGCAACCTTATAGGTGGACCAACAATATGAACTAACCAGTAACCCGGAGCCCTTGACTCTAGCTGCATATGTATCAAAAGATGGCCTAGTTGGCCATCACTGGAAAGAGGCCCATTGGACATGCAAACTTTATATGCCCCAGTACAGGGGAACGCCAGGGCCAAAAAGTGGGAGTGGGTGGGTAGGGGTGGGGGGGAGGGTATGGGGGACTTTTGGGATAACATTGGAAATGTAAATGAGGAAAATACCTAATTAAAAAAAAATGTCATGGCAGTGAGAAAAACTGACAGACTTTAAAATACATTAAAAACATATCCATACCAGACTATATAGATACGTGACTGTATAAACTGAATGTATTCTTGTTGATGCTGTTACAGCTGACGAAGCTGCTTCACAAGCAGTGTAACTATAAACTCTACTCAACATTATCAAGAACCCCAATTAACACAGTTTAACTCAATCCACTAGAGTTGGTATCCTCGTAATCTGTAATTCCTAGAAATTCCTTGAAAGACTTCTGGGGCTAAATAAATTTAAAGACCTCTGAGATCAACCATTTTCTATCATTTAATCCATGAAGAATCTTTGGAAGGAACATGGTCCTAATAGCAGTACAGTTCCTTAAAACATGGCTCAAACAGCATGAATTGCTTAAAATCTCATTTATGAAAGGCTCTGCACAGCATCTGGTACAATCCATTCAAACTGAATATTTTAAATTGCTTATTCAATAAACTTATACACAGATCTTACTCCTTTATAAAACCCTGGCTTCAAAAGATCTGTAGCATGGTGAAGCCATCTAACCATCTAAACAAACTTGAGCCAATTTCAAAAACTTTATGATCAATAAAGAAAAAGAGAGCGCTCCAATCCTTACAGCCATACTGAGGAACAAGGGGATGCACACCCAACACCACAGAATGTCCAGTCAGCCACAAAGCTGCTGTCTCTGGATCACCAGCCTCAGCTTATTACCTCTTTAATTTTGTCTCTTTTCTTCTTGATCTCCATGTCTTCTGGATCCCCACCACTGACCCCTACACGTTGTGGGACAGGGACAGGAGGCAGGACCCTGGTCTCTTTTGTCTTCATTGCTTGGGCTACTTTGTTTTTCTCTGTCTGGATTTCTGCACGAATTTCCTCTCTTGACTTTCTTAATTTTTCTTTTGCTTCTTCCAGGGCTTTCTCATGATCAGCTCTAATCTTATTTCTCAGACGCTCTTCTTCTTCCCTGGGAAATAAAAATAAATTAATTTAAAAAAAAAAAGAAAAGGTCAGAGTAGTACTTGACACCTTAGAATTCTCCTACGAAACTCTAAGGCCTGTTTTCTCGTCCCCCACATTAAAAGGTAAAGATTATCAGTGGCAGAAAGTCATCTGCTCAAAGAACAGAATATATAGAAGGAAAATGTAGTCTAGATGCTGAGTAAATATTTTACAATGAGAGGGGAAGCCTACAAAGAAGTTCTAATTCCACAACAGAGACCTGGGGAACTACAACCAGTAACTTGAAGGGATCCATGGAAAGAGGGCAAGGATGAGGCAAGGAGAACAAGAGGGCAGCGAGAAGGGAGAGCAAGTCAGTCAGTGGTGGTCAACAGCAGAGAGGAGACAACATGAACCCAGGACCAAGGGAAGAGACCAAGGGAAAGTAGAGGTGGAAACTTTCATTTATTTAGTACAGCATATACTGCTGAAAATACTCTACAAATGGCCAAGATTTAATAATGCAACAATTCCCAACTGAGGAAGACTAATTAAAACTCTCTTCAGCTTTTTTTAAAAATAAAAGTTCTAATTTAGTTAGTGGTGAATACAGTGTTTCTTATTCTAAATAATTGAGAGCACAAGTGTTTCAGATTTCAATTCATCAGGTTTTGAAAAGTCTAGTTGTGTTTTCCCACTCCTAACTGCCTGTCACAAAAGGGCAAATGCTACCATTCATGTGAGGTCTGTAGAAAAGGCAAAGCTACGGAGCTGCAAAGTAAAATATTGGTATCCAGGGACTGCAGTAGGGGTGATAAAGTCATTGCTTTATGGGTGCAGAGTTCCTGTTACCGGCATCAAAAGAGGTCTAAAGAAGGAGACTGATGGCTGCACAACAATATGAATGTACCTAATGCCACTGTATTCAAGGTGGCCAACAGGATAAAGTGTTATATATCCTTTACTGTGAAGTTTAAACCGGAAGAAAAGTCTACTCAAATACTTATACCAACTTTATTCATAATAAACACAAACTAGAAAAATCCAGATGTCCTTCAACAGATAATTAAACAGAAGACCGAAGACAGAACACGCACACGCACACTCGAGAAGAACAATGCTACCTTACCAAAAATAACGGAGAATTGTGCCTGCCCAATGTAACACATCATAATCCATCCATGCCACCCAAATCTTTCCCACCTGTCCACATAATCCTAATTTCATAAATAAGAAAAAGGGGGTCTACCAGGAAATATTTTTCTCTGTGGATTAAGAAATGGACAAAGTCAACTGAAAAAAAAAAAAAAAAAACCTGCCATTTGGCTGCTAAGTCCAAACTGACCCAACTATTCATCCTTTTCTTCAAACAGCTACAACCATGAGACAATCAGCATGAAAACAAACGGCCACCATGGACCAAAGAGAGAAGAAAAGGGGAGATTCTGCTGGAGCCCTCAACTACCTGCCCCAGATTTCAGACTCTGTGGAGTTCCTCGCAGTTAGGTGTTCTGCCGCTTTCAGTTAAGAGTCTCCCCAACTTACTCCATGCAAGCACAGGCATACACATAGGTTCAGAAAAGCAAAGGGCTTAATGGTTCTTTCAAGGGCAGTTTCTGTCTTCCTGACAAGTACTAGAGTCTGAAGAAGGAAACCAGGGGCTAACACCGTGTTTGCAGAGGCTTACAGGCATAACTGTAAAGCATCGTCCTCCCCACCCCCAAACCTCTGCAAACAGGCTGATTAGTGCAAATTATACAGTAATCTAGAGTCAGCACTGAAGTGGATGGCATGGGATATAGAATATATCCCATCTGTCTTTTCAAAGCTTCTCAAGGAATCAAGACCAGTTTATAGGGCCTGAGCTTTGTGAAAGAAATGTCTAACACATTTCTAAAACTTACTTCGTGACAGTCTCCTTATCACTTTAGTCTTCAGAGCCCTTTTAGCAAGATAGAACACACTAACCAAGGACATCTCTCTAACTATGCAATCAGTGAGGCCTGTGGCATCTTCATTAGCAGGGTGACAATAAACACATATCACCTCTCTGAGCCTCCTTTTCTCAGTATGACAGAAGGCCTCTGCCAAGCACACATGATTACTAGAAGAGATGAGAGGCCCCTTGGCTGAGAGTCCAGTAAAGTTCTGAAGTGTTCCTTCATTCCCTTCATGCCCTACCCTTCTCATTACTCCCCATTCCCCACACATAGCCATATACAGAGCTAAGTAATGACTAGGCTACATTGTCACTGTCCTTTGGGACCTGCACTCTTATACCTTTTCAGCTTCTCTAAAGAGGAAGAAAGCAACAAATTCTGGGAAAGACAGTGAAAATTTAAAAGGCATCAAATCATTCTAAGACAAGGCCTACATCTTTAAAGGCAAAAGTATCCATAAGTGTGTGGTTTTATTTCTGGGTCTTCAATTCTATTCCATTGATCAATGTGTCTGTCTCTGTACCAATACCATGCAGTTTTTAATCACGATTGCTCTGTAGTATAGCTTAAGGTCAGGGATGGTGATTCCCCCAGAAGTTCTTTTATTGTTAAGAATTGTTTTCGATATCCTAGGTTTTTTGTTTTTCCATATGAAATTGAGAATTGCTCTTTCCATGTCTTTGAAGAGTTGTGTTGAAGTTTTGATGGAGACAGTGTTGAATCTGCAGATTGCTTTTGGTAGGATGGCCATTTTTACTACGTTAATCCTAACAATCCATGAGCATGGGAGCTCTCTCCAATTTCTAAGGTCTTCTTCATTTTCTTTCTTGAGAGACTTGAAGTTCTTGTCATATCGATCTTTCACTTGTTTAGTTAGAGTTCCCCAAGATATTTTAAATTATTTGTGACTATTGTGAAGGGTGTCGTTTCCCTATTTTCTTTCTCAGCCCATTTGTCATTTGTATAAGGAAGGTTACTGAGTTGAATTAATTCTATATCCATGCACTTTGCTGAAGGTGTTTATCAGCTATAGAAGTTCTCTGGTAGAATTTTAGGGGTCGCTTATGTATACTGTCATATCATCTGCAAATAGTGACACCTCGACTTCTTCTTTGCCAATTTGTATCCCCTCCATCTCCTTTTGTTGTCTTATTGCTCTAGCTAACTTGATCTTTGACAAGGAAGCCAAATATATACAATGGAAAAAAAGAAAGCATCTTCAATAAATGGTGCTGGTCTAACTGGCAGTCAGTATGTAGAAAAATGAAAATAGATCCATATTTGTCACTGTGCACAAAGCTCAAGGCTAAGTGAATCAAGGACCTCAACATAAAACCAGATACACTGAATCTCATAGAAGAGAAAGTGGGAAAGAGTCTCAAACTCACTGGCATGGGGTTGGGGGGCGGGGAAGCACACGCAGAAGAATTTCCTAAACAGAACACCAGTGGCTCAGGCTCTAAGATCAAGAATTGATAAATGAGAACCTCATGAAACTATAAAGCTTCTGTAAGACAAAAGACATAGTCAATAAGACAAATTAGCAACCTACAGATTGAGAAAAAATCTTCACTAACCCCACATCTGATAGAGGGCTAATATCGAAATATATAAAGAACTCAAGAAGCTAACCTCCAAAAAAAACCAAACAACTCAATCAAAAAGTGGGGTATAGAACTAAACAGAGAATTCACAACAGAGGAATGGCTGGGAAGCACTTAAAGAAATGTTTAAAGTCCTTAGTCATCAGGGAAATGCAAATCAAAACTATTTGCGCCTGCGATTCCACCTTATACCAATCAGAATGGCTAAGATCAATAACTCAGGTGACAGCACCTATTGGCAAGGATGTGGAGAAAGAGGAACACTCCTCTATTGCTGATGGGATTGCAAACTGGTACAACCACTCTGGAATTAATCTGGAGGTTCCTCAGAAAATTGGAGATAGATCTAACTGAAGACCCAACTATAGCACTCTTGGGCATTACCCAAAAGATGCCCCACCATGCCACAGGGGCACATGTTTCACTATGTTCATAGTTGCCTTATCTATGATAGCCAGAAGCTGGAAACAACCCAGATAGATGTTCCACAATGGATGGATACAGAAAATGTGGTTCATTTACACAATGGAATTCTATTCAGCTATTAAGAGTGAGGACATCATGACTTTTGCAGGTAAACTGATGGAACTAGAGAATATCATCCTGAGTGAGGTAACTCAGACCCAAAAGGACATGCATGGTATGTACTCACTAATATGTGGATATTAGCCAAAAAAGTACAGAAAACCTAGGATACAATCCACAGAACTCAAGAAGGTTAACAAGCCAAAGGGCCCAAGTGAGGATACTTCAATCCCACATGGGAGAAGAAAGCAATCACAGGAGGAAGAGAGAGGGAGGGGCCTGGGTGGGAGGGGGGAGGGGGAGGGGAAAAGGGAACATGAGCAGGTATTGGGGGTGGGGGGTGGGGGACAGGAGAGAAGCCCTGATGGCCAGCAGAATGAATGGAAATATGCAACCTTGGGGGTGAGAAGTTGGTAGACACTCTAGAATATACCAGAGACCTGTGACGTGAGAGATTCTCAGGACTCAAAGGGAAGGACCTTAGATGAAATGCCCAACAGTGGGGAGAGTCCACCTCCAGTAGAAAGGCAGAGCATCCTGATGATAACAGACTGAATCACTGAATCTGTAAGCCAGCCCCAATTAAATGTTCCTTATTAAAAAAGAAAGAAAGAAAGAAAGAAAGAAAGAAAGAAAGAAAGAAAGAAAGAAAGAAAGAAAGAAAGAAGGGAGGGAGGGAGGGAGGGAGGGAGGGAAGGGAGGCAGGAAGGCAGGAAGGCAGGAAGGCAGGAAGGCAGGAAGGAAGGAAGGCAGGAAGGAAGGAAGGAAGGAAGGAAGGAAGGAAGGAAGGAAGGAAGGAAGGAAGGAAGGAAGACAGGGCATCAAGTGGAGGGAATGGGGTTGCCATTCCACAGTCAAAAATTCTGACCCAAAATTGTTCCTGTCTAAAAGAACTGCAGGAACAAAAATGGAGAAGAGACTGAGGGAAAGGAGGTCCACTGACTGTCCCAACTTGGGATCTATCTCAAGGGGAAGCTCCAAGGCCTAACACTATTACTGATTGTCTTAATTAGGGTTTTACTGCTGTGAAGAGACACCATGACCAAGGCAACTCTTATAAGGACAACATTTAATTGGGGCTGGCTTACAGGTTCAGAGGTTCAGTCCATTATCATCAAGGTACGAGCATGGCAGCATCTAGGCAGGCATGTAGCAGGAGGAGATAAGAGTTCTATATATTCATCTGAAGGCTGCTAGAAGACTTCCAGGCAGTTAGGACTAGGGTATAAAGCCCACACCTACAGTGACACACCTATTCCAACAAGGCCACACCTCCTAATAGTACCACTCCCTGGCCCAAGAATATACAACAGTCACACTGTTTGCTTACAGATGGGAGCCTAGCATGGTTGTCCTCTGAGAGACCCAACAAGCAGCTGAGAAAGACACAGATACTTACATCCAATCACTGGACTGAAGTCGGGGACCCCTGTGATTGAATAAGAGAAAGGCTGGAAGAAGCTGAAGAGGACGGTGACCCCATAGGAAAGACTAGCAGCAGTCTCAACTAACACGGACCCCTGAGATCTCTCAGACACTGGGCCACCAACCAGGCAGCATACACTAGCTAGTCATTGGACCAGCCCCTGACACATCCACAGCAGACGGTTGTCTGGTCTGGCCTCTGGGAGAGAAGATGCACCTAACCCACGAGAGACTAGAGGCTGGGGAGTGTGATTAAATATCTTTTCTAATAAGACAAAAAAACTATTATGTTCAGAGATTTTGGTTTCTGTTCAAATCTGTCATGGAAAGCTTACCACAACAGGCAGGTAACATAGGCTCAAAAAGAAAGAAAGCAAAAAAGTTCCAAGTCCTACCCAAAGTGCTGAGATAGTCAAAGGGCTATCTATAACAATTGTCGTTAAAGCAAGCAACTTGCCAAATTCATCCTCAAACCCATGTTAAAACTCATGAGGTACAGAACATCTAGCTGTAATAATATTGTCATGTAATATAGTAATAATAGCTCCCAACATTTTACTTTATTAGCTAAATGCTAGATTCAATTGCTCAACCACAAGTGAAGTACATTTGAAAACAACATGTGGGAACTGACAATTTACATAATTTTTATAATTAGTTTTAAAAATAAAATTTGAACTCCTTAAATTTTAGCATTTTAGAGAAAAGCATTAGAAAAAGGATAACACATCATAACTGGATTTCATTCTGAAATATTAAGAGCTTTAGAAAATTCTACCAATAAAATTTGTCCACTAATAGATCAAAGAAATAAAACCAAATCATCCATCAGAAGTGAACAAAAAATAAAATTCAATATCCATTTATGATGGCTATACCTCATATCAAAGCAGAAAAAGAGAAAACAACCAGATAAAAGATACTTTCCAAAGGCAAATATAACTCTTGTCACTCAATATAATCATCCCTAAACTACAAAAGCAATTCCTTCAAGATGAGCGAACAAGATGCTATCACAGCTTCTTCCTGACTGCAATGGGAAACTGTCAGCAGCAAAAAAATAAACAGATGAAAGGAAGAAAGAAAGAATAGAAGGATGGAAAAACAGTTTTGTCCCAGCAGGCACAAGTCTACAGGAACCTACAAAACTAAGAGTTCAACAAGGAGGGGCCGCCAGCCCATGCTCAGCAAACACTCTCTTTCCAGCACAGCCTCTGCTCCCATCTTTCTAGACTCCAAGCCTCGCAACGTCCACTTCATGGCCTCATCTATGGTAATATCATGTTTATGTCCACAGGTGAGCTCGGTTATGTCTATTATTTTCTTGCTACGATTAACAGCCTTAAAATTTTAAAATTATCTATGAAACAGCCTTTTTCAGGCATCTTGTTTTAATAATATTAAAGGAAAATTTCATAGAATGTAGGAAAAAAATCTAAAAATAGCTGAGTTATGTAAATTGCTACGAATGTACAATACAGAGCAAGAATTGGTTTAGTAAATGACTAGAGGACAACTAGCAACTGGTAAAGAAAACAGTGAAACAACACAACTGAAATCTTACACAATTTAGTGCAACATGCCTGCAGAAAATTAAGATCTTCTAAAAAGAAAATGCCTCACCTTCAAGGCCGTGACAGAAGGACCTCTCAAACTCAGAGGTCTCCAGGGTATAATGGTGCCAACTATTATAAGGGAGTTATTCACAATTCAGTCTAAGATGATTCTCAGTAGCAAATGGATGTACTCTATCTGCACAGAATAGCACTCTTACATGAACAAGAAAGAACTTTCTGTACACTATTATTGTAGGCCAAATCATGTACTTTCTAGTATACTGATTATGTTAAGAATCGGAGGACAAACCGTACCACTGGGACTCCCCATTCCTTAAGAGTGAATCCTCTGCTTCAGACATATTAATGGAGAAGCCTAACTGTCTCAATACAAGCAATGCATCAGCCACATGAAAAAGACTTGCGATTTGAAGCCAAGCACTGAGAAATCCACTGAGGCCCAAGCATCAAAGCCAATCTATCACCAGGCTTCCCCGGCTCCAAAGCACTGATTGCTACATGATGATGCAGCCCATGACCATCAACACAAACTCACTGTCTTTCCTCAGGTACAGATCACCAATTTGGCTGTTAACTCTTTTCTGCTTATATAATGAGCACTTACTTAATCAGTCCAACATGAGTCTTAATAGGATTTCATCTTAATAATAATTTTAGTTCAAATGAATGGTTACCACTCAGTAAATTCAATGATAATCAGCCAGCATTCCCCAAAAGTAAAGAGTAATTTAATAGGCTCTGGGAACACAGAGGGGGGTGGGGGGAGAGGGGAGAGAGGAGAGAAAGAGAGAGGATTTGCTGATAGGAGCAAGTCAAATGTGTAAACGGAGTATGTACACAATGAGTAAATCACAACAGAGGAAACAGGACACAACAACTGTTACAGAAAATGTAAACCACACATGGAAAATATAACTATATGTTAACAATACAGAGTATGGCCTGAAAACAGATTTGCATATAGACAGAGAAAGATGTGATTGTCAAATAGAAATTAAAAGAATGGGACTCTGCCAGGCTGAACAAGAAAGTAGAGTGTATGATGGCACAAAAGAAGGGCACAACATACTAGACAAAGTACTTTGTCTATTAAAGTCAAGAAAGCAAACCATGTGGGCTAGAAGAGAACACATTCCAGTAGGATAGACACACTGAGCTTAACAAGAAAATGGGTGTGGGTAAGAATAGGGGTAGGGATGGCAAAAGTATGAATAGCAGTTACATAAATCCTGATTACAAGAGGAAGATACTAAAGAACTTCAATTTGAAACAACACAACTGCACTTTAGTCTTAGAAGATGCTGTCAGGATTGACTTAGAGGAAAAACAGAGACTGGAAAAGGAACTAGAAGATCAAAGACACCACACAGATGAAGGGGGATGTGCTAAATTAGATTTGAAGTAAAAGCTCTAAATATTAGAGATTTTAGAAGGTCAGAACAAAGGGACTGGAAAGATGGCTAAGTGGTTAAGAGCTCTTATTGTTCTTCTAGAAGACCCAAGTTCAGATCCAAGCACCCATGTCTGTCAGCTCACTACTACCTGTAACTCCAGCTCCAAGGAATGCAATGCTCTCCTCACACACGTAAGTTCATACCCACACACAGACACAAAGTTATCTTTTTATCTTAAAAAGACAAAAATCAATAAATTTGGGTGAATAAGTATGAAAAGGGAAAGAAAAGGTTTTATCTTAAAAATAAATAAATAAATAAAATAAATAAAAATAAATAAATAAAAGAATAAATAAATTTGGGTAAATAAGAGAAGGAAGTTAAAAGTGGTATTTTTCTGTACTGACTTGAAAGAAAGGAATATCATTAATTAATACAGAGAGTAAAGAAGGGAAGGGGTGGTGAGATGGCTCTGTTGGTAAAGACCCTGGCATACAAGCAATGAGGACCTGAGTTCACTTCCCAACTCATGCCTCAAGAAACAAAAAGCAAGCAAACAAACATACAAAGACATATCTCACATCACACAGAACCTTAGGTGTCAAGATGCATGCCTGTAATCTCGGCAAAATCTCAATGAAGGTCTGGAGAGGTGGCTCAGAGGTTAAGAGCACTGACTGTTCTTCTAGAGGTCCTGAGTTCAATTCCCAGCAATCACATGGTGGCTCCCAACCATCTGTAATGGAGTCTGACGCCCTCTTCTGGTGTGTCAGAAGACAGCAACAGTGTACTCAGTGGGAAAAGAAAAAAAAAAAAAAAAGGCATGTGCTTCCATGCCCTGCTTTATAAAAACAAACAAACAAAATAAACAAAGCTCAGTGCGCACCTCTAAGAGCAGTCCAGGTATGGTGGAAACAAGAGGACCCTGGGGTCAGCTGCTCTTGTCAAATCTGTCAGCTCCAGGCTCAGTAAAAGATTGTCTCAAAATAAATCAACAAATAAGGTAGAGAGCAAGAGGAGACACTGACATCTACTTCTGGCCTTCCCATGCCAGACACATGTATGTGCACATGCACAGTCATACACACACAGAAGAAACTGATAAAAGGAAAGAGTGAGAAAGATAAGTATGACTTGAGTCATGCTAAGTCAAAGGTCAACAAAGCACAGAATTCAGCTACCTAAGGGTAGACAGGTAGATTTGGAAGTCATCACCTAAAGGAGACAGTTCAAGCTCCCACCTAACTCTACATGAGTATTATGGCTTTAATATAAAATGAACCACATACACAGTCTCACATATTAAAGCGTAGGTCCTCAGCTAGTGGCATTATTTTGGGAGGTTCTGACATTTTCAGGTGTTGACGCCTAACTCCACTGAAGCAGGTTCTGGTGGGCATACTGTCCCTGCCCTGTTCCTTCCTGCCACATCACCATGATGTAGACTGCTCTGCTTCACCATGTCCTCCACACCACAATGGACTGACACTTCTGCATCTGTGAACCAAAATAATTCCTGGCATTCTGTCAGTGAACAGCCTAAATGGGTACACTTTTATATCTCAATAGCAAGGCATGATGATGCATGCCTATAATCTCAACACTTGGGAAGCAGAAGCAAGTAGAGTATGCATTTGAGGCCAGCCTGGGCCTTATAGTGAGCTCTAGATCAGCCTAAGCTGCCAAGCCCCTATCGCAAAAGCAAATACGTGGCAGGATGGCTTCTTCCTAATGTGCAGCAGCTCCATCGACATCACACAGTGCGTCTCAGAATGAGGATAAAGATTGTTTCATTCTGTGCACACAACTCACAGCTCAGTGCACAGTCCAGTGCTTTGGAGTCCACTGCAACCTTACTGCTCATCCAACTGCACTTTTCATCTCCTCTGACCCAGGACTCAGGAGGTGTCCATTCCCAGACATTGGGAGATTATCCAGTACCATCATGTTACCAAGGTGTTTTGCTTTCACTGAGGCTAAGAGCATACTTCATATGACCCAAGTCCTTTTATTATAGCCAAAAAAAGATCTATACTGATATAGCTGCATCTGCATTTAACAGAATGTACATTTTGCAGTTATTGGGTAGTGTCTTAGATAGGGTTTTACTACTGTGAACAAACACCATGACCAAGGCAAGTCTTATAAAAACAACATTTAATTGGGGCTGGCTTACAGGTTCAGAGGTTCAGTCCCTTATCATCAAGGTGGGAACATGGCAGTATCCAGGCAGGCATGGCACAGGCAGAGCTGAGAGTTCTATGTCTTCATCCATACCCATACATACCTGCATACCCATACACACACGCATACACATGTGTGCATGCAGAGACATACAAAATTAATAAAGCAAAGAAAACTACATTGGACTTAAAGGAATAAGTATATGATGAAGAGTAAAATCACAAAGTTAATTACCCATTCTTGATTTTCTTTTAATTGAAAAGTCACTCTCAGCAAACTAGAAATATAAGGGAAAATCCTGATCTGACAGAGAAGTCCATGCAAAACCTAAAGCTGAGATCATATTTAAAGATGAAAATCTGAACATGTTCCTGCTATGATTAGCACACTTTCTCATTTTTACAACATCTATGATATTAGAGGCTCTAACTAAGACAATAAGAAAAGAGAAAATAAAAGGCATGAAAATTAGGAGGAAGGAAGTAAAGATGTTTTATTTACAGATAATATAATTACATAAAAATGCTGTCAACAGGCCAGGTGGTAGGGGTACAACCTGGTGGTCCACGTCTTTAATTCCAGTACTCTGACATAAGCAAGTGGATCTCTGAGTTCGAAGCCAACCTCGTCTACAGAGTGAATTCCAGGACAGCCAGGACTATACACACATACAAAAATAATAAATAAATAAATAAATAAATAAATAAAAGTGTGAATACAAATATGCTATTTTTGCGAGACCACTGCATGAAGTGAATACTCAAATAAGATACATTATTATAAATTAAATAAAAAGAGCAAAAATTTTAAAACCACTTAAAGTAGCATAAAATGTGATTCAACTTAAGAACACATTAAAGAAAGACATATTAAGGCCTGAATATTAAGTACTATAAACACAACTTACACAAATCCAAATTAGTACATGTACTGGCTGGTTTTGTGTGTCAACTTGACACAAGCTGGAGTTATCACAGAGAAAAGAGCCTCCCTTGAGGAAATGCCCCCATGAGATCCAGCTGTAAGGCATTTTCTCAATTAGTGACCAAGGGTGAGAGGGCCAATTGTGGGTGGTGCCATCCCAGGGCTGGTAGTCCTGGGTTTTATAAGAAAGCAAGTTGAACAAGCTAGGGGAAACAAGCCAGTAATAACATCCCTCCATGGCCTCTGCATCAGCTCCTGCTTCCTGACCTGCTTGAGTTCCAGTCCTGACTTCCTTTGGTGATGAACAGCAATGTGTAAGTGTAAGCTGAATAAACCCTTTCCTCCCCAAGTTGCTTCTTGGTCATGATGTTTTGTGCAAGAATAGAAAGAATAGTAACCCTTTTTTACTTTTAAGACAGTAAAAAAGACACACCATGTTTGTGAATCAGAGTCAATGTTATTAAGACAACTATTCTCCCTAATTAATATTCATACAAAATGTTCAGGCTTTTATAGAACTTGAAAGCTGACTTTAGATTTACAAGGAAATGCTCAAGACCTAGAATACCCAAACGATGTTTGAGAAGAGAAATAGAAGACTTAGATAAAGACACAGTGACCAGCAGTGCAGTGCCAGCATCAAAGACAGTCGCTAACAACAGAGCAGCTTTCCTTGCCAACCTTCATTGTCCACTATCCTGAAAAACACTCTATGATCACCCTCTGGCCACCCCTCAAGCTAGGGCCTCAGCATTATTACACTTCACAGTCTTTACCTATAGTCTGCTTCACTCTTTTCTTGTTGTGGTGAGTTCACACTCATTCTTTAAAATCCTATCCATGTTAAAACTATCCAGAACTCTACAGACTCTCATATTATTAGGACTTAGTTTATTTCAGATGCCACTTTGGCAACAGAGGCATGCGAATCTAAAGGCATCACAGTGACACTAATGTTCTGACAGCAGCTCTGACTGTGGTACCCTAGCCTGTTCTGTCTTCAGTAAGGTTCTGTGTACCTGGTTTTATTGCCTATTAAAACCAAATCTATGGTTTTAATGCCTATTAAAACCAAATCTATGTTCTCTAGACATTGTCAAGTCTGAAAGACACCAAATACCCTTCCAATAAACCCTTTGGTTAAATATATTTCCAGTATTTGTACTCTAGGGCAGATCACTGTAATACAGAATAGTCTAGTAACAACAACTAAGGATATGTGTCCATTCTCCATTTTGATAAGGCAATTCATTGTAGAAATGGAAGTTCTTACCTGCCAAAATCCCTGAAAAGTTGAGAAGACTCCTAGCGACATGTTTAATGGTCATAGCTGGATGGGAACACAAGGAATATAAGAACTTGGCCACGAAGCCTACAATTACTATATACCATTAAGCACTCACAACCAAGGCACTTTTAGAAATCTAGGAAGAGATCTGGAACACAAGACACTCATCTCCATACCCTGTTCTGCAAGGCTATGTCTAAGCTGAGAACCGACATGCACACACAGACAAGGCCTATCCCATTACTTTCTCCTAAGAAGTCCTCCTGCTCGTCTACCTGGAAAGCATTCTTTACCTGAAGAATATTCATGACTTTATAGGTGAATTCTACTGAGCAGCCAAAGAATTAACATTAATCCTTAAACTCTTCAGAGAGAAAAATACTTCCTCACTCATTCTATGAGGTTAGTCTTACCCTGAAAACCAAGAAAAACAAAGACATCACAAGAAAATACAATGACACAAATATCCCCTAGAAATGCAGGTGTAGAAATCCCCAACAAAATTCTAGCAAACTGAATCCTATATCATATTTAAAGGATTATACATAACAAACAAGTGGAGCTTATTCCAGTAATGCAAAAACAGTTGAAGAAAAATCAATGAATGATATATAACACACGAGGAACATGTGACAAAATGCAGTACTCTTTATAATAAAGTACTCAACCAACTAGAAAAAGATGCAAACTTCAACATGAAGCCCCAGCTATAGCACTCAATGGAGATGCTATCAGTACTACAGTGTATGCTCAGATAAAATATCAGCAAGAAAACCAAATAAAAAGCATGCAAAACTGAACGGAAGTAAAACTAAGACTCTTCACAGATGACATGAGTGTGTGTGTACCTAAAATGACAGAATACCTACAAAATGACTACTATACCTAATATCCTCTTACACAGTGCAGGCCACCTGTTCAGGGATGACCACCCGTAGTGGGCTGGGCTACATCAATTAGCAATGGCCATAGGCCACTCCAATGGAGGCCATTCCTCAGTTGAGGTTTTCTCTTCCCAGGTAAGTCTAGTTTGTGTCAGGTTCACAAAACTCACCAGCACGGTGCCCATAGCAAGAAGAAATGTTCAACACACTTAACAAAAGAACTCTCTATGTGAGAATGTATAATTTCTACAAATGTGAAAGAAAAAGGCAAAAACCAATGTTTTAAGAAAAGTCAACACAGTTACGTGTAGTAGCACACATCTGCCATCCCAGAGACAGGAGGCTGAAGCTAAAGAATCCCTTCCCTGAGCCCAGAAGTTCCAAAGCAGCCAGACCACTAAGAGATACCTTCTCAAACACAAAAGGAGAGGGTGTCCAAGAATACAAACCTAAACAACCAAGCAATGTGTTCACAAATATCCTAACTTCATAAATAATCAAGAAAACACAAACTAAAGGTGATCACATTGGTAAAATGTTCTTTAGTCAAATAATACCAGGGTTTATAAAGACACAGGTGGAAGTGTCAACCCAGAACACTAAATGTCACAGGTTACTGAAACAACACTGCAACCCAGTAATTACACATTTTTATCTTGAAGAAAAATAGATGCACCTAATAATACATTCCAAATGTTTCTGCAGAGTAAATGAATCTTTTCTAGAAATCTCTCAACTGAGGAACACATAACTTCAGAGCTAATTATACAACAGAATACCTAGGTGGATAACTGAAACAGAGCCACAACATCAATACACACAAATCATAATATTGAAAAATGTGTGAGGCATGTAATGAACATATAAAACCAAGCTCTGACAATGACAGTGTCAGCCCAAAATCTGACTTCAGAGATAAATCTTCAGCTGAAATAAGAAATGTTAAGAACTGACCACACTCAGGGGCTGGTGAGATGGCTCAGTGGGTAAGAGCACCCGACTGCTCTTCCGAAGGTCCGGAGTTCAAATCCCAGCAACCACATGGTGGCTCACAACCATCCGTAACGAGATCTGACGCCCTCTTCTGGAGTGTCTGAAGACAGCTACAGTGTACTTACATATAATAAATAAATAAATAAATCTTTAAAAAAAAAAAAAAAAAGAACTGACCACACTCAATACTGAGTACCCTGACATTTACTGTACCTGTTCATCTATTATGTATGATGACTTTTCATAACTTTTCAAAACCAAGACTGATATGGAAGTACTCAACATGAGATATTAAAATGCAGTAATATAAAAGTATGAAAACTGTGATCTTATTGATAGTAACTAGAAAGATCTATAGAAGTTTTTTTTAAATATGAAGCCATTATAATTTATTTAACTAATACTACACTGACAGAAATTTGGGTCATTTACCCTTTCATGTGACAGCTTCAAGGGACATTCTTCAACATTTGCACTATATATACAATGCAATGTTTTTCCAAAGATAATTTCCTAGACTTGCAGAATCAAAAAAAATACACTGTAAATTTGTCAGGGTAGCTAAATGTTCTCAAGAAACCTCAATCAATTTTCACTTTTCAGGGAGTTTGCAAGAGAACCAGGCGCTCCTGATTACCTCACCCTGATGTGCTGCCACCGAATTTTTAACTAGAGGATGAAAATCTGGGTTGTGAAAAGGCAAATGTTTATTGTGGCATCACAAAATGATAGAAAAATACTTGACAGTTTTTATAAACACATCAGCAAACATATATCCAACACAAACTTTTCATCTTGTTCTGCCTTACTATTGAGAGCCGTGCATGCACATGTAACAAGTGTACAAATAAAGCCACAATACCTACATGTCTTACACTTAAACTACAAAACTAAAATGCTTAGCTATATATGGACTTAGGACTGTGTCTGGCCTGTCTTTTCATATGCCAGAGTCCATTACCAATCAAAAAAGTTTAGCCGTATCTGCCACTTACTTCCAGACAGTCCAGGCCAAACATCAAAATACACAAGTTAATGACACAAAATATATTAGAGAAAACAAAAATAAAAGCAAAATCAATGACTAACCTGAACACAAATGAAAGCAGCTATCCAAATAACAGAGCAGAACCTCACACAGGTAAACACATTAAAAATGATATTACGATTTGAATCTAAAATTTGGATTTCAGTAGTGTCCACTGTCGAAAATTGATCTTCTGTATTTCACAGAAACCCCCATTACTTAGCATATTACTTGGTACATAATAAAAACTCAAAACACTTGCTGAATAATAATTTAATAATAGTATCAGTACTACTAAGGGGAAACTAAAAGAGATATAAAAATAATAGAGGGGGTTATAAACATATAAATGTGGAAATGCCAAAAAGCAAAGCAATAACCCATATGATCTCCAAATTACCCTAGTCCTTTAAAAAAAACTCCTGCCTAACTTGTAAGATTTGCTGAACAGAGAAAGCAAGTATTTTCAGGGACATCTCTCAATATTAAGGTTAGAAAATGATGGTCTTCAATCAGAGCCCATCTATCCCTCAGAGGCAGTGAAAACCTTTAAAGGGCCTGGTGGCTCAGTCACTCAGGGACTGTTTTTACCAAAGTCTACCCTCACAGCTTCAATAGTAAATCAAAACGCGTGACTATTAGCACAGCTCTGAAACGTGACACCTAGAAACACTTTTGTAAATATATTGAACTCTTCCTTCAAGACGGCACACAGAAAACATTCAATAAATTATTGCTTAACACTAATGAGAAATAAGAACTGTAAAATGGCCATCTCACTTGTTCTCAGCTTTACCGAAGAACGTTCTGCTGTAACCCTCCCCATCTTACTCCCTTAAAACAGGGTCTCCCACTGAACCTAGAGTCCTAGAGTCCTCCTTTTCCGTCCTTTGGCTAGGCTGGCCAGGCTGGCTCGCAAGGCCCAGTGAGCCTCCTAAATCCACTCCCCGCAGCGCTGTGGCCCTGGCTCACGGCTACCCCTAGCTTTTACATAGGTTCTGGAATCTGAACTCAGGACCTCACATTTGTGCCCTGATCACTCTTACCCAATGAGCCATCACCTTAGCCCTCATTTTAGTTTATTAAATTTGCATAAACTGTATAATCAAATTATAAACAAATCTTAGTCACTTCTTAAAAATATTTTATAACTTATTTTATGTACAAAAATGACACTACTTTCTATCAAATAGAACATATTATCTCATCAGTTCATGTGCTGTATAAACTAAAGTACCCCACACTTGCCAGTTCCCTATTGCATAAAATTACTTTTAGATAACATTCATGAGCAAAATCTGATTCTATCAATTCCTTCACTTCATAAATAAGTACATCAAGGCACAAAAGAAAAAAAAAACATTAAATAGGATATCTTAACAGTAATAAAGGCCAAGACTAAAATCAGAGCCTCTATTTCTTGCCTTTGAGTCAAATGCTACTATTAAATAAACGACAATATAGTAGTACAAAGAGTGTCCTCTGAAGGAGGTTTTTAAATAAATCTTAAAGCCCATTTGAATGAACAATCTCCACTATACATTTCATTTCAACAATATTCCAACAAAAAATTTCAGCAAAAATTCATCAGCAAAATAAACATTTCTAGCAGAATTTACACAAATAGAAAAACCAAAGTAACAAAATCATTTTCCTAGTCTAGAAATACACAGACTGAGTTTGGATATTTTAGTCATCTTCGATCAATAAAGAATATAACATGTACCTAAAATTTTAAATCACTCAATGATTTCAGTAGATACATAGCTTCTGCAGGAAACTTTTACAAATTTAGGCATGATTTAAAAGTTAGAGTGTCAAAATGAGATTACTTAAGTCCACTTACAAATCTGATGAGAAAACTAGAGAGGATAAAAACACTCATCACATGTTTCTACTCTTTTACCTTTAAAAAAAAAAGGAAATTCAATGCAGAGTAGTTTTAGATACATTTGAAGGACTAAGTTTGTTCTAGATTGGGCAAATATGCATTATTTCTAATAGTTTTCACTGATATTTTAACAGTAGGCCTTTATGCAGCATTGGAAATGAAATGTAAAATAGTCATCTGTCCTCAAGGACTGTATTGGGAAAGACAGATAAATAAGCAACAACTACATAGCCCTTTACGTAGACCATAAAAATGAGAAAGATTCAAAAAAATCTTTAGAGTCTAATAATAGCAGAGGAGCTAAAGGAGTAAGTCAAGCTGTTAATAAGTAAAACAGTAGCACCAAAAACTGAGAGTTAAAAGAGCAACAACAAAAGAAATATTATTAGAGAAAAGTATTTTAAAATCTCAAAGTATTTCAAAAGTACAGATGCATAGATTTACAAGTTATTATGGACAATAATATTCTGCTTATAAACAAATAATGTACAACCATCACTTTTCTTTGCTAAGCAAACCTTTTGGTGCTTTGAAATGTTTAGAGTTCACTCAGGTCTGCAAGTTTCTGCTGAAGGCTTTCCTGTGGCTTCCCAGTCCTCCCCAGCCCCTGCCTGCTGCAGCCCCCTTTCCCTTACTCCTTGTTCAGCTAGGCTTCTGTCAAGTGATGGAGTTTGTTTTTCTGTTGTTTTTTGGGTTTTTTTTTTTTTTTGTCCCATTGTAGTGTTACTAAAGTTCTATTCCTGTATAGACCCAGAGTCCAATGTTGACTGAAATGATTATTATATAAATTGTCCTCCTAAATTATATTCTACCGTTTTGTTTTTGGTTTTGGTTTTGGTTTTTGGGGGTTTTTTTGGGGGGGGGGTTGGGGGGTTGGTTTTTTGAGACAGGGTTTCTCTGTATAGCCCATGCTATCCTGGAACTCACTTTGTAGACCAGGCTGATCTCGAACTCAGAAATCCGCCTGCCTCTGCCTCCCGAGTGCTGGGATTAAAGGCGTGTGCCACCACTGCCCAGCTTTCTAGCCATAGACTCTTAAGAAAGCCAAAAGAAACTTTATTTCCTTAAAACACATGTTTTAATAACAATAATAATAAATACCGTCCACCTATTATGGCATCTAATACTCATATCTTAAAATATCTAATACAAAAATTAAAAAACATCCTGTTGTTTCAAAATGCTAAACTAATAATGCAGAGCTATAGGCATTTTTGCTTCATATGAAAATTAGGCTTTAAATAATATACAAAAGGTTATCCTGTGAGTGGGCAGCTCACAGTACAGTGTCTCCCAGATTACACTTGTGAAAGAAAAAAGAAATGATTTAAAGTGGAGGAAAAAACAAAACAAAAAACTCAGACTATCAAAAAATCAAAAACAAACAATAACCAAGCAGCCATCACAAAGTTAGCATCAGAAACCAGATGCCCTCTTTTAAAACAACCAGGCCGTCCTTAATACTCATCTACCTCCCTAGCAAGTACCCCTGATCTCAGTGAAAGGCCAACTGTGTGCCTGAGATAGATCAGAACCTTCAGAAAAGTCTAGAGCACTACCTAGACTTTCCTATATACAGAGCTCTTCACACCTCTTACCTTACATTCCAATCACCTTCATTATATCTGAGATAAACTATTGGAGGATCTGTACAGAGGAACCAGAAAAAACAGCTAAGCTCTGTGTGCTGAAGGAATCATAGAGACTGTCCACTACCAACTGTATTCTCAACTTGAGAACTTCATAAAAGCTTAAATTGCTTGTTCTTCAACTATGAAGTTTAAAAAAGTAGTCATTCAGTATTCCTATCCAAAGAACAAAAATAATAAGAAAAGCACCAACTTTAGACTGTTGATCACAAATACGAAGTTCACAGTCTCTATATAATCCATATCTAAGTAAAGAGAAGCAAGACAAATAACCAAGAGTTAAATAGGTCATGGAATAGTCAACAGATGTAACACAAGACAAAACAGCAAACCCTCAAAAGGGCCAAAAGTCTTAAGAAGGAGATAGGCACTGGGTGTAACAACTGTATATATCACTATTATTGTGCCACCCTGGAAGACTGAGGCAGAAAAGTCAATAGTTCAAGGCAAATCTGAGCTACATAGCAAGACCTTGTCTTAAAATATAAAATAAACATATTAGGGGTCTAAAGACACAGAAAATATATCAAAGGAGTAAAAAAAAAAAAAAAAGGAAGAAAATTAAAAATGAAATACTGCTATTTAAATCTGTAACTCTTCTACTATAATGACTCATTTAAATTATGAACTTGATTAAAACAATAAACACTGAGGGCATTAATAAGGCACTCCATTGAACATGTCTGTTTGAGTTCCAAAAACAGTTAACTAGATTGAGGAACCCACCCTAAAGATGGAGAGTACCATCCACTGGCTAGAGATAGATGAATATGGACAGTCCCTTCCCCTATTTCTTGGTCAGGACCTTGAGCCAAGCCTCTCCCACCATGCCTTCCCCGACCTGCATTCTAAACTAAATGTCAAAAAGAACCTTTCTGTCCTTCAGTTGCTTCCTATTCGGTATTTGGCAACAGCAAAGAAAAGTAATTAATATAGAAAGCTGGAACCAAGAAGTAGGGCCTGTCACTGCTGTGACAGCCTGCCCACACATTTTAGAGTCCTTTGGAACTGGTCTACAGGAGGAGATAAGAAGACTTTGGCTCTACTAGAACTCAGCTTCTTAAAATGTGGGTCAGGAGCACAGATGGAAACGCACAACTAAATGCAGGAGGCATGGAAATATGGCAACAGCAAATATGCAATAACCAAAGATGTACTCAACAGCTAACATGGAATGATTCTGGGGTGTCTCTAGCAATGCTCACCCAAGTTCATCACATGACTTCACTGCAACCCTGATTCTGAATACACGACATGGACACTTGTGATGTGATACACCATGCAATGTCAATAAACTCTGTTTCAAGAACACTGCATGCTGTTAGCTGCAATGTTGTTTGTTTGCTTGCTTGCTTGCTTGGTTTTTTCGAGACAGGGTTTCTCTGTGTAGCCCTGGCTGTCCTGGCACTCACTTTGTAGACCAGGCTGGCCTCGAACTCAGAAATCCGCCTGCCTCTGCCTCCCGAGTGCTGGGATTAAAGGCGTGCGCCACCACCACCCGGCTGCAATGTTTTATTGTATATGTTTGTCCTTAAAAAAATAGAAATTCAACTATGAAAGCCAATTCTTCTGGTATTTTAATCAGCATGTATTAGTTTATCTTTGTATAATATTAAAAGGTTTGACTTTTAAAGATGCTATGTCAGTTGCTGGTTTCAGTTTTATTTTAAAAATCATTAAATGAATTTTGGCTTGAGGTTATGGCAGAATTTCCAGCAATTTCTGAAAACAGCTTAAAACGTGCCTTTTGTGGGCCAGCGGGATGGCTCAGCAGGTGAATGCACTTGCTGTCAAGCCTAATGACCTGAGTTTGATCCTCAGAAACCACATGGTGGTAAGAGAAAACTAACTCCCACAAGCCATCCTCTGACAACCATGTGGGTTCCAAATGAGTCCTATGGCATGTGCATATTCAGATACACACACACACATACACACATATATATACACATATACACATACATACATACAATAGATAGATGATTGATTGACAGACAGACAGAAAAATGCTTTTATACATTTTGCCATTTTATACTAATTTATGTGAAACAGAATTCTCAGCATTGATGATTATAAAATTAAAATACTAATCAACTGAAAAATGAAGATGTTCTATTTCCTGCATTATCAAATATTTAACTAGGATTTCTTTTTTTAAAGTAGCCACAGATTTAATTCTTTATGTAAAAATAAACACATCCATATCATTAGTATGCAAACCTGCTTTTGCATTTAAGGTTATATGAAAGCCAAAGAACACTTTTTAAATAAATCTGATTTACTGTAAATACTTTCTATCCGAGATATATATATATAGATATATATATATATGGATGGATTGGGGCAACAGGAGTCAAAATTAGGAAGAGGTTTAGTCCTTGGGTGATGCCCTAGAATGCTGTAAATGGAACTTAACAGGCCATTCTGGGAGAAGTACAGAGGAACAGAAAGCCAATAAAAATGCAAACAAGTGAAGTCACAGCTCACAAGGCCTCAGACAGAAATAAAAACTCAGCTGGAAACTGGACTAGAGGACATTCATATTACATTCTAGAAAAGAATATAGCTGTGTCTTGCTTGTGTCCAGACAACTTGAGCTAAATTAAAAAATAATGGACTACTTTGTTTAGCAGAGGAATTTCACTATAGCAGAGTGTTGAGGCTGTGGCATGGTTACTACCCACTGCTCTTGCCCTGATTTATAATAAGGGAGAACAGAAAAATAGGGAAAATGTACAGTTTAACAAGAAAAGGAGCATGAGTAAGCTTAAAGTTCTAGACATGGTAGACATAGGCAAAGAACCTTCAGTTACTAAGGAGATTATGGGGTTCAGACAGCTCAGCAGTTAAGAGGACGCACTGCTCTTGCACAGGGTCTGGGTCTAATTCTCAGCACACATATCAGAAGGTTCACAACTACCTCTAACCCTAGATCCAGGGAATCCAACACCTTCCTCTGGCCTCCTTGGGTATCAGCACATATGTGCAAAATTTATGTACATACATATAATTAGGTAATCTAAAAACCACTTTTCTTTAAAAGAGGGTAAGTTGAGAGAGTAAGGCAATCAAAGAGAAGTCACTCATTTTGTACTAGGACAACAAAAAAGGTCCCTCTAGAGACAAAGAGTTGGGTCATTCGGGAAAGGCACTTACATACAACCTTATAACCTGAGATCAATCTCTGGAACCCACATGGTGTAAAGAACCATTCCATTCTCTAATCTTCACACTTGCACCACAGCATGCATACAACACACACACACACACACACACACACACACACACCATAAATTTTAAAATATTTTTTTTAAAAGAGAAATATTCCTTCTTAGGGCAAAACCCCACCCACTGAAGACTTAGCTAGTAAAATGCAAATTCTTTTGAAAAGAGCCTGCATTCAGAATGCTGCTGAAGGGGTTTCCTACTAGAAAATACCTGCCTAGGGAAGTGTCTTCCCAAGTTCAACTGCCAATGCACATAGAGGCCTTGTAAAATAGGATGCCAGACTACATTTTGACTTGGCATTAAAACTTGGCAGGGTTGTACACACAATGCTGGTTTCACACACATGCAAAATTAAAGAATTACAGGGTCATGGAGGCTTGTACCAAGGTTCCAGAAATCTACTGAAGCCAGGCAACACAAGGCCGGATACCCTGCAAGGAAGTTCTAAGAAGCCACTGCATAAAGTTATAAGGGTGAAACCTAAGTTACAACAGAAACAAATCCCAGGAAACTGGAGATGCTGGGACCTGGCATATCTGCAAAACAACTGCAGGGAAGGCATAGACTAGCATAGGATAAGTATGCTGTATTATAGACAACAGAACCGGAAGGGAAGGCCTACCCAACGTTGTTGGAGTCCATATGTTATCAGGAACCATGGATACCAGACATGTAGCCACATAATTTGGCACTTGTCCTGCTTGATTTCAGTTGTACTTTGGCCTTCTCTTTCATTGAAATGTCATTACTACTTTTAGGAGTAGGAATGTTTATATACTGTGCCATTGTATATGGAAATAAATAACTTGGGTTTTTTGTTTATTTGTTGTCAATTTTATGAGTTGAGAGACCTATAGTTAAGAGATTGCCTTGAGTCTCAAAAGAGATCTTAGCTATTTTGAATAGCATTGAAACTGTTAAGACTCTGAGGACTTCTGAAATTGGAATGAACATAGTTTGCACTATGAAGCAGCCATTAGCCTATAGGGGGTGGAGGTAGAATATTAAAACTAAAAAGACGTGTTTGAGCCGGGCAGGGGTGGCACACGCCTTTAATCCCAGCACTTGGGAGGCAGAGGAAGGTAGATTTTTTTGAGTTTGAGGCCAGCATGGTCTACAGAGTGAGTTCTAGGACAGCCAGGACTACACAGAGAAACCCTGTCTCAAAAAACCAAAAAAAAAAAAAAAAAAAAAAATGTGTTTGGGCAAGTTGACAAGGACGTAGACTTATGATGGTGAATTTCAACTGCCAACTTGATTAAATTAATAAATACCTAGCTCACTAGTAAGGCACTGTGTCATCCTGCTGGCTTAGGTCCAGAAGCCTTGACTAGGGTCAGTGAGAGAATGAAGAACATATATCCAGACCCATGTACAGAAAAGATGGGGTCAGGTAGAGGTGTACACACGCTGATGGAATGGTAGCTACTACCTCTACAATCCAGAACCTCAGGAATTCATTTACAGCACATGAGGAGGAGTTGGCTAGTTTCGGGGGTTGGGGGGTCTCTGTTGGCAAGCAGTCTCCAGCTGTAACCATGTAGTTGCTAGCTTTCATACACCCTGATCACTTATCAGTAAACAGTCAAACTTTGCTTTTCTGAGCCTGAACCACACGGGAATAGGTTTGCCGATTTCCCATGGGTCTACTCAGAGTCCTTGGCAAGACTGGGCCCATGCCAACAACACTCATTCACTCAAGACTTCACTCGCTCAGGGCTTCCTCTACAACTGCAAGGCATGTCAGATATGTCTGTCCAGGGTGTTTCCAGAAACATTTAACTGAGAAAAAGATACCCACCTATAGTTGGGGAGCATCATCCAATGGACTAGGTTCACGGGCTAAATAAAAGGGAAACAAACCAGCTATGCACTAGGATTCCTTTCTGCTCCCTCAGCACTACAGTCCAAGTTGTTCCCACTGCCATGTAACTGCATGCATTCCTCAGCTTCGAGGCAAAAGGAATCTTCTTGTCTAGCACCTCGTCACAGTGACTAGGAAATAACGAATACAAGCACTAAAGAGCAATGCCAGATCATAAGCAAAAGCCAGCAATCTGGACGTGAATAAAGAATTTGAGGGTCTGCTTCAGTGGTGAAGAGTACAAAAGGTCGACTCCCTGTACCCACATCCAACAGCTCACAAAGGCCTGCAACTCCAGCGCATGGAGCTCCAGGGGATCTAACGCCTCTGGCCTCTGCAGGTAAGTGCACTCTTGCACAGCATACACCTAGAGAGGGAGATTCACACAAACATAAATAAAAATATGAAAGAGGAGAGAATGCAAGAATCTCTCATTACAACACTTCTGTGGGTTTTGACATTTGTTTGAGTTTTTGTTTTGTTGAGACACTAGATAGCCTTGGGTAGCCTGGAATTCATTATGTAAATCAGGCTAGCTTTGAACTCTCAGAGATCCTCCTGCCCTGCTTCCAGAGTTAATCCACCTCAACACTGGCTAACAGTACACTCTAGTCTGATGTGACTGGTAATGGTCACTGTAGGTTCAAGATGATTACATCTACTACACTGTCACATAGCCACCAAATAAAAACTACATTCCACTTTAGGTCCTTTCTACTCCAAAGCCTACATTTTTTTTTTCCCTTTAAGAAAACTATCAGGCCGGGCGGTTGTGGAGCACACCTTTGATCCCAGCACTTGGGAGGCAGAGGCAGGTGGATTTCTGAGTTCGAGGCCAGCCTGGTTGGTCTACAAAGTGAGTTCCAGGACAGCCAGGGCTATACAGAGAAACCCTATCTCCAAAAACAAAAACAAGAAAACTACCAGACACCAGGCTCTGCCCACAGTGACACCACTTCAGAGCCTACCTGTCATGCTGCCAACCCTCTTAGCTCTCATGAGCCCCCACTACTCTGTGATTTGTCGGAGGACCCTGGTGGGAACTACACTCTTTTGGAAAGTATGAAAGAGGTCTCCCCAGAAGCTCTCCAGGCTCTGAAGCCCAGCAAGCTGCTCAAGGCCCAGTGGGATGCAGCTGTGACCTCCAGCCCCAGCCAGGCAGCCAAGGTGAGGGACCTTGCCTTGCAGATCTGCTGTCAGCCAAGCTGCACTCCCCACCCAGTCTCCAGCCAGTGCCCAGACTCCCAGTCCTCAGAGGACTGGAGAAATCACAGGGGCTCCCCCAAGGGTAACCCCAGGCCCCCTAACCCTGTCCTAAGTGTGTGATGGTTTACCGGAGGGACAGGGACAAGTGTGTAATTTGTACCAGGTAATGTAATAACATCAGCTGAGACAGACAGACAGCAACTAGAAATAAACACACAAAACTCTCAAGTATTCAATTTGAACTAACATGATCCTGACTAAAGGATAAATTACAAATATATGTTCAATGTTTTAAACAAACACATGGGGAGGTCAATCTCATTTGTACAATGTCATTATATAAGCAATGTCAGTTTCAAAATGAAAGACTGAAAAATGAAAGGAAACTGTCTATACATAAGCTAAAAAGATACCTTTTATGTAAATCAGCATATATTATAATAACATAAATGAGCACTATAACAAATTCCTATTTGTGATGATTTGAAATCACAAATCTAATTTTAAACTATTAATACAATTTGTGCTATTATCACCTTGACAGTGGACTGGTACTTTAAAAATGCTTTATAAACATATAAAAAGTTTACTGAAAAACTGTGTAAGCTGCTTAACAAAAGGGAACATGCTAAGCAAACATTAACTTCACATAAAATCATTATTAAATAAAGGCAAAAAATTGTAATAAAATAAACAAAGCTATTAACAGAAAAAAAAAAAAGAAGTTTGTATTAATGCAAGACCATACAAAAGAGAAACTCAGAAGTTACTTTCCACTCTCTCCTCCTACCTTAACTTCTATACTCAGCCAACCACAGGTCCCTAAAACTTAATTCAACTTCATTTCTCACTAATTTATCTTCTCTCACAGAATTACTAATATGGCCAGTCAATTTGCTGCGTCCTAGACCCTCAACTTTGGTTGCCCTGCACAAAAGTAATTGGTTTTGTTTTTTAAATTCAAAATGAATTTTTTTCACTTTGCTTCAGTGACTTCCCAGCAGCTACTCAGAATGAAGACCAAAACACTTAGCAGCAGACCCTGAGTCCAGCCTAGAGATGCAAACTTAACCACCGGCAGGCTGAGCATTGATTTATGATGTTATTGGACACCTTAAGTGAGTGGCATAAAATGGAGAGCACACGCCTGTCAAGAGGGAGCCAGATTCCGACTGAGTGTTAGCCATCGGAAAATAGACACTTGAGTGTTGCTCTAGTCTCAAATTCTTTTAAGAAAAGCCAGAAATCTAGACTGTCACATGAATCTCCCACGTTGTGCATGCCAGGAACTAATTCAAGCTTCTGTAACTAGGGGATAGGCAGGAATTGTAAATCCACATCTGCCCTGTCTACTCTCTTCACCTGGCCACACAACCACACTGTCTACCACATCAGTCACGGAACATTTCTCGTACCCGTAAGAACGCCAGGTTTTTCCCACTAGGGCTCTCCTGTGCAGCCTGCTTGACCATGCCTCCTCCCATCACTGCTTCATTTAGCTTTCTTTTTCTCACAGTTTCAGAGCCCCTTCTCCCTCAATGAAACCTTCCTGGTCTCATTTCTCTCCCCCTCCACTCCCAATGCTGGACTCCCTACAAACTCTGGTTGCTCTGAGTATAACTTTCTAACAACGAGAACCAGAATCACTGAATCAATCACTGAATCATTAACCCATCCACACAGGAGGCTCTAAATGAACAGTCTGAACAGTAGATTATTTGTTGTTAACTAATAACTTAGTTATAAAATAATGTCATTATAAAATGTTCCTTTTGATAGTAACATTCTGGTGTACTCTTTAAAATATTTATCAAACTGTACCTAGCTTTTCAGAAACAAAACACTTAAAGCAAAGTCAGAATTCAAACATTCAATTATAAGTGATAATAATACCTAAGTCTTCCTGATAACTGGCTGAAATTGTGAACTATATTGAGGACGCTGCACGTATTATCTCATTCAGTACAACCCATAAAGTAGATGTCACTGTCATACAAAGGAAACAATTTGAGCTGATTAAAAACTGGCTCAAAAAACAAAAAACAAAAAAAAAAAAATCACAAATTTTAGTCAGTGTAAGCTGTAAAATGACTAACTACTGAACTAAAACACCAAGGTACTACACTAAGTATGCATTCAGAAAGAAACATTATCCCAACAAGTATCTCTTAAACACTGGTAAGAAGAATTGATGCCCTCCATTTGCAAGGCTCCCCAACCCTGTCCCTAGCATGCACACAACACACACACACATAACACAATTTTTACCTTCTAAGATACTACACACAAAATAAGTATGATCTTAGTTACAAATAATTCTATAAGACTATCTTTCTGAATTACTTTTAATCAAGATATAGTTGCACATTAGTTTCTGTCATTTTAAACATATTCCTTGCTCAAAGTAAAATTATTCCAAGCAGACTGTTTTCAGGTGAGAGGAAGCAACAACAAAGTGTAAACAAAGAGCAACACAAACTGTTCCTGCCACAGTCAGCGTTAGCACTGCCTCCTTCACTGCTTCAACTCCTCACACAGGAGTTCTGATCCTCTGACTGGGTAAGCAAGCAAATCCATCAACACACTGTCATTTCCGTCACCCTGACTCTTCCTATCCCAAACTGAAAATGCAGCTCAATAACCACCCCTTAGCCATTACAACCTTGTTCCCACTGCCAAACTCAGGAACCAGGTGTTCTGAATAACAATAAATAAATACATATTCCTGGGCTATAGAGTTTAAGAACTGTTACTTATGAGACAAACTATTCTTTTGAATTTGTGCAGTACAATGAACATAAACACACTTTCATTCAAAAGTATTTTAACTTCAACTAGTTGAGAACTTTTCTTAACTCTCTTAATATCAATTTTAAAGTAAAAATTTGCAAACTTCTACCCATACATAATATAAAGGAAACCACTTACTAGTACATGACAGCAGATCATAATAGCTAAATGACATGAATACATCACTGCTGTCAAAAAGCTCTGATGTCAGCCTTAAATACATTTTTTCCCAAATGTTCATTGCATCATATATACATACCATGGGAAATAAGGTCCAAAAAAACATTTCTTTTTCAGCAAATATTTCCCAGACCAAGTAAGGATTTTCGCAGTTACAAAGCAAGGGAAGTTTTAAAGAAAAACCTCTTAAAGTATGTAAGTTGAAAATATCAAATACCCCAAAGTATAGAAAAATGGTATGAAACTGTATTATTAGAAGTACTCCAATAAGGCCAAAAGTCAATGAACTACCAAGCAAGTAATTATTAACTTCACAGACAAAGTGAGAACGCCCTCATTACAATAGTGTATTGTCCCAAATATTTAACTTAGGCTCACATTTGAACCTAGGCTTTTTCAAAATCCTCACACTAGGTTAAAACCACTACCCATTTTCTACAGGGGTTCTACCATTCGGGTGAAGTCTCATACATAGTTCTCGTTCACACATTCAAGAATTAGCTTATGAGAGGAGAGAGGTGTTTGGAAAAAGCGAATTGTCTCCAAAGTCTCCTTTTAGGTAAAAAAATCTAGAAATGACTTAAAGGCTGGAAGCAGAGCTTCCATTTCATTTCATCTTGACTATACCCTGCCAAGGGCTCAATTCAGATTAACTGGCCAAATTACAGTTAGGGATATACACACCCCACCTTTTAACATTAAAAAAAAAAAAAAAATCACAGCACAAGCCAGAGATTGGGACTTGGTGGCTGAGCAAAGTCTAGCAAGCTGTCAAGATTCAGTGACTTCCCATGGTGGCAGAAAGGCTGAAACACGTTCTCCATACGCGCATGGTGACTCCCTGTATCTCCGCTCCCTGCTGTCCACAGCAGAAGAGTCTGACTGAACACTTCGTTCTGCCGGGAAAAACCAAGGAACCCTAGGAGTCCTTCCAGTCTATGTATGGTTCTACCTAGCCAGCTCTGAACCAACAACGTTCAACACCCATTCACAGGGGCCGGGGATGGGGGGCGGGGGGAGGAAGAAAAAAAAAAAAAAAGACAAGAAAGCAGTGAACTGTACCTTGCTCTCCCAAAAGGAAGTACCATAATTTAAGTAACAAACCAACCTGTGTCTGTGTTCGTCGGGTCCATGGATCAGGAAGACTCCGGGGTTTTTAGCTCCTTTGCCGGCATCTACGTGAGGAATTAACACATCTTCTAAGCCCAGATCAAAGCGTTTGTGTTTTGAAGAGTCTGGAAGGAAGAAGAATGCCCCAAAACACAGGGTGATGAAGGCACTAAGGATGAGGAGAAGGATAAACTTCTCCGAGAGTCTCAAGGTAGCCCTGTGATGTGGGAAGGAGGGCGGCCCCAGGTTCAAAGGTGGTATCCTACGACCAGAGAGGGGCAGCAGCGCTGGGGTAGTCATCGTTTAGGCTCTTGGACGGAATACTTTATAAAGTTCTCATCTTATATCAAATGTACAACACATCGAACCGTTTCTCAAAACCTCGGCCAAAAAAAAAAAAAAAAAGAATAAACTCAATTTTCCTCCTCTCAAAGGGTTGTTGTGCTTTTTTTTATTATTATTATTATTTACGAGGCCACCTCTTTCACGCTCTCCGATTACATCCAGAAGCCCGGGTGACCTCCCAAGCGATCGTTGATTTCTGTCCCGTCAGATCTTCTCGCCATTTGGCTCTCAGTGCCTCACCGGGTGATCGCGAGTCTCCTCTTCATTCCCGAGAGTGGATCGGGCGAGCCACACTGCAGAGAAGCTGCAAGGTGGGTTCTGCCATGCCCGCGCCCCGGCGCGATGCTCAGAGGCGGTTGCCCGCCCCGGTAGGCGCCCGGCGAAGACGACGAGTTGCAGCAGGTCGGTTCCACTCGGCCCCCTCCGGAGCCTCCTCCACTCCACCGCTCCTCAGCCTCCGCGGCTTCCAAGCAGCGGCGCCGGGCGTAGCAGCGGCGACCCTCAGCCGAGGCCGCGAGGGCGACGGCGTCCCGAACACCACAGCGCCCGCGCCGCCGCGCGCTCTGTCAGGAGCGGAACTTCCTCCTCAGCCGAGCGGCCGCCCCCACCCGGCTCCTCCTCCTCCTTCTCTTCCTCCTCCTCCTCAGCTAGCCCCGCCGCCCGCTTCCCGGCCGAGCCCAGCCGCGGCGGCCGAGCCCCTGCGCCTTGGCGGCGTGCGAGGTAGCCGGGCCGCGGCCCTCGGACCGACAGCCCGGGGCCGGCGCCGGCTCATTCCTCGCACCGCCTGGGAGAGGCGGGCGGGCGGGAGGGCGGCCGGTCGCGCGCGAGCGAGCAGCCGCGCCTCGGGCGGCCGCAGGGCGGCTCCGGCAGGGCCCGGCCTCGGGTGGCTCGCACGCTCGCGCTGGCGGCGGCGCGGGTCCGCGGCCCTGGGCTGGTCCCTGGCCTGTAGAGGCCCGAGGAGCACGGAGCGGCTGCGCGGCTGACACCGGTTGGGCCGAGCGGCTCAGCCGTGGGGGGCGCGGGCCGGCTAGCGGCCCCGACTCGCGAGTGGGCGTCCCCGGGCGGCGGAGTGTGAGGTGCGCGCGCACGCTCCGGGCCGCCGCGCCCCTCCCCCGCCCGCCGGGCCGCTCGGGCCTGGCCGCTGCCGGGAGCCCCGAGCCCCCGGAAGCCCCGGCGGCCGGACGAGGAGGACCAGGCGCTCGGATCGCGAAAGTGGCGCTGGAATGTGGGGTTCCTGGGACTGACGGGTTACGGGGGGCCAAGGCTGATGCCTGCCTCAGTGAACAGTGACTCCGGGCCGGGGTTCAACATCAGGGTCTCAAACTTCCACGCGAGGCTGGTTGAAGAAGGAGGTGGCACCGGCCACGTGCCGGATTCGTGTTAAAATGGCAGCCTTGCGCTTTCTACTGGGTTCCTTTCTGAGGAATCGGGCTACCTAGGTCAGACAGGAGATTCCTGGTGGTTCAGTCCCAAGGACACACTCTATAGTCATCTTCACCACCACCACTACCATCCCCCCGCAAAGATAATAAAGATGAATGAATGAGCAGGTGTTAAAACCCAAAAGGCTACAAAGTGAGCTCCAGGACAGCCAGAGCTATAAAGAGAAACCCTGTCTCGAAAAACCAAAAAAAAAAAAAAAAAAAACCAAAAGGACAATATTGTTGAAGTTGAGGCTTGAAACAATCTGAGTCAATTCTGTTATCTATAATATTGAGAAGAACCAGGTTGTGATAAAGAAACCTTAGCAATGCATATGTATTCTTGCATCTAGTTTGCGTTTAGCTTTTTTTTTTTTCCTTAAATTTACCTTCTGTTCCTTGCACACATCCTAACTGGTAGCTGGCAATTGGAGAGGAGGCCCATAAATGGCAGGGGTGGGAAGTCAGCCTTTGAAATCAAGGAAAACTTCATATCCCTTGGCAAGATTTCAGAACTACATTCCACTAGGCATTTCTAGAAGCTCTGCAAACCCTACCTTCCTACCACAGGACAAAAGAAGTCATTGGTTTACAAAACAAAGCCAGCACAAGATGTAAACGTGTTCCCAAGGGCCACCGCTGGATCCAAAGTGAATGAGATTTGAGTGAGACACGTGAATGGATGTTAGAAACTGCGGAGTTCATACAGTGTGTCTGTCTCATAGATCTCTAATGTTGAGAGCCCAACCAAAAGGAACACTGTGCTCCGACAGTTGAGGTCACTCATTTCCACGAGAAGATGGAGGGAAATAAAACACCAATCTCTGAACGAGACAGCAAGTTGTATAAATCTTGAGAAGTTATTATTACCTAGCTAACACTACAGTTAGCTGCAAGAAAAATTTACCAAAAGCAAACGTTCTACAAATGTGACATTGGAAGTTCCAGTCTTATAGCTGACGAGTCTTCTGTATGCCTTGTCCTCTTTCTTGTCCCTGCCTATTTTTCTCTGAGAGATTAAAGTGTTAATTTTACAGATTTTTGTAGATACTCAAATACAGCCAACTATTTTGTCACACTCCTACACTAGCCTCCAAACCATTACCAATTCTTCCTCCCTTCTCCTTTTGCCCCCTCCCCTCTCTACCTCTCCAACTCTCCCTCTGTCTTCTTCCCCTGTCTCCCCTTTCCATTTTCTTTCACTTCTAAAAAGAAGGTGTTAAAAGAATGTTTTTTAAAAAACAAGCTGCAAATGTATTCATTATGGTTACAAGTATATAAGAATATGCATATAAATATAGTAAAGGGAAATATTTAGAAAAGATTATAATTCTTAAGACATTGGTGTTATATATAATTTTCCCCATGTGTTCTGTTTGTATTGCATTTATAATTAATTAAATTAAAAATTTATAAAGAATGGTACTTGAGAAAGTTAAGGTCAAATTTCAGGAGGTGGATCCAGTCAGACCAGGATGAACACAGACTGATCCCTCCATGTGAGGGCAATCCACAGAAAGCAGAGAAGGTGAACTGGGGTTGGGGTAGGGGGTAAGTATTCAACAAAGAGGAATTTCATTCCAGATGCCTAAAGAGAATATTTCATTTTCAAAGCTTAGTTAGGCTTTGATCAAAGATGTAGACAAGGTTCCAAAGTGGCAGATAAAACAGTAATTTCCCTTTTACAAATCTATTTAAGTTAATTCATATTTTACGAGATCAGAATTATTAAATGTTAACAAAATAAAATGTATCCTTACAGGTTTCAAACTGATAGGACCATTCCCGGGATCCACTTAAGCACTGCAATATCAAAGTTCCTTGTGTGTGTTGACTTCATATTGACTCTTCATTGTTTACAAAACAAAACAGTTTTGACCTTGATCCAGGCTTCCTAGATGAAGTATCATCACCTAGCCCTATTTTAAGCAAAACTCAGGGATGGGGAGAAGCAGGGGGTAAGGCAAAAAGACAAGCTGGGTTTTTATTTACTTACAGAACCTGTTCCTTCAGCATTTCAACTGGTTTCCAAGGTTTCCAAGAAAGATGTCAGCTGAGAAGTTACCAGGTGTTCCCAGAGTGAATGCCTAGAGAAATAACTAGGCTCCCGCCTTGCTCCTTCCACTCCTATTTGCATCTAGAAAGCATTTTCCTCGAAGATCAGGGATAATTTGTAGTTCGAAGCTATGAAATTTTTAGGTTAGTTGCATGAAAGTTAGCAAGCCCAAATAAGCCTAGGCAGATACTCTGGGCCTAAGGATGTACAGCTTCCTCACTTCCTTATAGAAGATGAATTTGTTGAACTACTACTGGGTGATAAATCTACCAGTGACCTTGCAGTTGTGTAGGAGAATATGTGTGTGTGTATATATATATATAACACACATATGCAGGCAAACATCCACACACAAAATAATAGTTTAAAAAAAAAATTAGCTCAATGGGAAATAACAAGTTTCCCACTTAGGTGATGTATAAACGCAGACAAGCCTAACCTTCCTCTGGCTAACTATCCTTTCCCTGATCTTAGTCTATGCATCTCGGTTAGGCTGCCTGGAGAGAAGTCAAGATGAAAGCACTGGACGAGAAAGTCAGCACATGCCTTGAGTGCTCAGATCTGCCAGCGAGTTAGGGTGCCCAAAAAATGCATAGGAACTCATGTCCGTGTCACTATCCAGCAAGGCACTCGGCGACCTTAGCCCAGGCAGGCTCAGATATAGTTCACACACTCAGCAGACCTTGATTCCTCCATGTAGTGCTGGTTCTGCAAGCACACAAAACCCAAGCATGTGTTTGCACTGAGAAGTCAAAGCCTGAATAGCTGTACAGTAGACATCAGAGCCAAAGTTTCTGTTTCTGCAAGCAGACCACAAGGCAATGGCCAAAGCTCATGGAAGACCCTAAGAAGTCATGGGTACTTGCAATATGGAATGAGAATCTGCTAGGACAGTGGTTTTTAGCATTCCTAATGCTACAACCCTTTACTATAGCTCCTCATGTTGCAGTGACCCCCAACCATAAAATCACTTCTGTTGCTACTTCACAACTGTAATATTGCTTCTGTTATGAATCACAATGTAAATTTCTGGAATGCAGGATATCTGATACGTGACCCCCCCCCCCCGTGGGTCACAAGGCACAGGTTGAGAACCATTGTGCTAAGAGACTCTGCAGGCCGTGGGCAGAATCTGGGGATGGGGCCACAAAGCCCCTCAGAGATTCTGATCTCACCAGAGCTTACCATGGATGCTGGAAATGGAGCGGTTAAGATTTGGTTTTAGCCCTTCTGGGTTTCTTGATGTCTTGCTATCTTTCCCTTTTGGAACGATGATGTTTATACTGTGCCTCTATACCTTGGAATGCTGCAGCTCACACTGATTTCTATAAAGGCTCATGGCTGAGTGTACTGGCTGGTTTTGTGTGGTGTCAACTTGACACAAGCTGGAGTTATCACAGAACAGGGAGTTTCAGTTGAAGAAATGCCCCCATGAAATCCAGCTGTAAGGCATTTTCTCAATTAGTGATCAAGTGAGGAGAACCCATTGTGGGTGGTGCCATCCCTGGGTGCCATCCCATCTTGGGTTCTATAAGAAAGCAAGCTGAGCAAGCCAGTAAAGAACATCCCTTCATGGCCTCTGCATCAGCTCCTGCTTCCTGACCTGCTTGAGTTCCAGTCCTGACTTCCTTTGGTGATCAACAGCAGTGTGGGAAGTGTAAGCTGAATAAACCCTTTCCTCCCCAACTTGCTTCTTGGTCATGAAGTTTGTGCAGGAATAGAAACCCTGACAAAGACACTGAGTTTGCCTTGAGACGTTGGAGGTGGACTTGTGAGCAGTCATAGAAAAGCTAAGTTACCAGGAACTCATGAAGATGAGCATATTGCATAGGCTTTTGGAGGCTACAGGCAGAATGCCCAAGTGTGGGTCTGGAATGTCCCCAGGAGCACACCATCTTTAGATGGTTACAGGTGTATCCTTGAAGAGATTGTCTTTTTCTGTGTTGCTCCCAGCTTTATCACATGTCCACTGCTCTTGTCACCAGTACCTCTGCCAGAGGACTAACAGCAATGGGTTGGTGGGATCGTGAACCAGTGCCTCCAACCACGATCCAAAACAAACCTCTTCTCTTGCTAACTTGATTAACTCAAGAACCTGTCACAGGAAGCTTATAACATAATTACACAAGCCTAGTAATTTATTTTTCACTTGGAATTAGTTTCTGTGGCTTGCAACCAAGTCTTGAGCAATACCTAGTGTGTCTTGACATGGAGGAACCATGGCTGCCCCTACCATATGAAACTTCATACACTTTAGAAATATAAAAGATCAGGAACCAAAAGTAATCCATCTTTTGGGTAAGAGAAAGGCTTGCACCAGGGACATAAGCTGGGTGGACCAAAGAGAACAGCTATCTCCTTAGGCAGCCAGGGAGAGAAGATGTAAGTTGAATGGTCTGTACAGAACTGACAACAAAGATCTATTGAATTCAGCAACCTCTCCAGGCACCTTCAAAATGGGATGCTCATATCCATATTTATAAAGAGGAATCCGATGCCAAAAGAGGTCAAACAGTCTTTATAAATCCATATGTTAAAGTTACTTCAAGTCTACTCTGGGCAGCTAGCTTGAGAATATATTTTGTTGATTTATGTATTCTGGTGCTATTACTGTGTTGTAAGGGATCAAAGATGACTAAAATATGCGAGGTAGCCTACATATAACAAATGAATGTAGCTCTGGTGCTGGGAAAACTCAGGTTTAATGTGGTGTTCACCATTTACCTGTTATTTTTTGAATATGTTCCCTGCCCTTAATTTTTTTCGTCTGCAATATTAAAAATGAGAAGCCTCATTTAAAACTTGCAAACCTCATGGAGTTGTCCCGAAGATTAAATAGATAAGTATGGTGCTTCCTGGATGGGTGGGATGTCGTACACTAAGGAGTATTGTATCCTAGGCATAGAGATGAATAGGAGCTGTCGGGACAAATGAGATGGGGAAAGCCTTGGAGGATGTCACGTGGAGAAAGAGGAGTTTCTATGAAGTGCCACTTAAGGCTTTCACACTGCTCTTTGCTCTCCGATTTCCTGGACAGGCAAGTACATGTGGTTCCTGACTGGCGCTAATCTAGCTGCACGGCCTCACTCAGTTACTAAGGATTCATTCACATTTCCCTGTCCTGGCCCCTGACCTACACAGGCAATCATCTCAGATAAGCAAGTCTGCCCTGCAGATCCTTCCTCTTTGGTGGCTTCTCTGAGGCTGGAATTAGTAGAGGTCAAGGGCCGTCAGAGACCATTAACAAGTCCCTTTGGGTTATGGATCTAGAAACTAGTGGTTTCTTAGTTTATATGTATTAATGGTGAGTTGTGCTTTTTTTTTTTTTTTTTTTTTTGCTTGTTTGTTTTAAGTCTCCACTTGACCACTTCTACAGCTTATGTCATCCTAACTTGGCTGTTTCAGAGGGGTGTGAAATTTGTTGACCCTGTGGAAAGTAAACGCAGTTCTTATCTCAAGAGCTGAGCCTCTAATGGAAGAACAAGAGAAGAGAGCGAGGCCCACACAGGAATATATTTGCTCAAGTTGGTGCAGCAAGGTCATGTTTTAACCATTCCTTTTCCTACACGAAAATAGCAATGAAAGTGGTGGGAGTTTTAGGATTCCATTTGCATCACCCACATGACTGTTCCAGGGGGATCCAATGCCCTCCTCTGGCTTCTGTGGGCACTACGTGCCCAAGGTGCACATACATGCATTCAGCCAGAATACCCCTACACTTAAAATAAAAATAAAGACAAACCCTTCCCCGCCCCACCCCCCAAATTTAAAAAAAAAAAAAAAATGCCGGGCTTGGTGGCACACGCCTTTAATCCCAGCACTTGGGAGGCAGAGGCAGGCGGATTTCTGAGTTCAAGACTGGTCTACAAGAGTGAGTTCCAGGACAGCTACGGATACATAGAGAAACCCTGTCTTGAAACCCCCCCCCCCAAAAAAATTAATGATGGCTAAATATAGAAAGAAGAAACTAAAAGGACAGAATCAGGCTTAGAGACAAAACAAACAGATTTGTGAACCAGAAATGGAACTGAAACCGAAAGCACTTGGCAGTCTACAGCCAGAAGCCCACTGGAGGTCTAGACCCCAAAGCCAAGATTTTTGTCTCCTCTAGAGTGGCAGGAAAAAAAAAAAAAAACCAGACTTCAAACAAAGTAAAGAGGACAGGAGCCAGCCGGGAGTGTGTGAGCCAATGAGCGGAGTCTGTAAATAGCGCTGCCATCCCTGCCGGGGAAGCAGGAGGACAAAGCCTGCCCTGGGACCAGGAACCAAGCCACACTGCTGGCTCTATGCTGTCCCCAGCATCACGGTGGATGAAGTGGAAACATCAAAACACTAACATTAGACCTGATCCTAGAACCGAAGGCTAGGAGGCAAGAGGAGGCAACATTACTAACTTTGGAGAGGTAAGCATAGCAGGAGAGGGAAAAAGTATGCTAACACAAACCAGAAAAAAAGCAAATAAAAATACCCTCGTAAAAGTGAGTGTAACAGTTAGGTTCTAAGTGCACGAAAATATCTAACACTAAGAAATAATATTAGGGGTGGACTGGGAGGGGAAAAAATCTGGTGTTTAAAATAAATAAATAAATAAATGATAAAAAGAAAAAGAAATAATATACGACACTCAGAACTTGAGTGTCCTCCAAATGAAACTATGAACTAAAAGATGTTTAAAGATTTATTAATCTTATTTTGTTTGTTTGTTTGTTTGTTTATTAAGACAGGGTCTCTCTAGGTTTCTCTTGGCCAGCCTAGAACTCAGTGTGCATACCAGGCTGGCCTGAATGCATAAGGACCTGCATATCTCTCCCTCCACAGTGCCAGCACTGAAGCAGTACACCACCACACTTGGCATGATTTACTTAACTTTTAAAAGATTTTATTTTTAATTATGTCGATGTGTCTGTGTACACAAGTGCAGGTGCCCCAAAGACTAAACTTTATTTACCTTTTTTTTGTTTGTTTGTTTGTTTTTTCTTTTTGATTTTTTTGAGACAGGGTTTCTCTGTGTAGTAGCCCTGGCTGTCCTGGAACTCACTCTGTAGACCAGGCTGGCCTCAAACTCAGAAATCCACCTGCCTCTGCCTCTGCTTCCCAAGTGCTAGGATTAAAAGCGTGTGCCACCACCGCCTGGCTTTTATTTACTTTTTAAATTTATGTGTGTGTTCATGCCAGATGAGGATATTAGATTCCCTGGCTTTGGAATTACAGGCAATTTCGAGCTGCCTAACCTGGGTGCTAGGAACTGAACTCAGGTCTTCTGCAAGAGCAGCCTGTTCTCTTAAACACGGAGTCATTTCACTGTCCTCAGATAAAGACTTTTTTTTTAATGTTTATTTATCCATCTATTTATTTATTTATTTATTTTGTGTATATGAATATTCTATCTATAGGTACACCTGCATGCCAGAAGAGGGCATCAGAACTCATTATAGATGGGAGTGAGACACCATGTGGTTGCTGGGAATTGAACTCAGGACCTCTGGAACAGCAATCGGTGCTCTTAAGAGCTGAGCCCTCCAGATGAAGAAAAGTACTTAAACACAGTACTTTTGCTTTTTCAAGTCAATACATGAAGGCATAACATCACTTTTAAAAGGAGAAGAGATTACGGAACAGGTAAAAGTGAAAAAGAATTAACAGAAATCTTGCAAGATAAAAACATGAGCATTGAAGTGGGGAAATTTTTTTCTCTGGAGGTAACAGAAGTCAAAGAGGAGATGGAACACATCAATGGGATGCATCAAAAACTCACCCAGGATAGAGTGAGGAGATCTGCAAATTAGAGGGGAATTTTCAGATCCACGGGGATTAGGTTAGGTTAGGTTAGGTTACTCCAACTTACGTTGACTAGGAATCCCAGTAAGAAGAACAGAAAGGCTCTGCGTACGGAGGTGTGCTGTGCATGATGTTTCTAATGAGAACATCAGAGCTTCATCCGGTGATAAGGGCAGATATTTCCCACAATCTTGTGAGGGCACAGACTAAGAGGCAAAGATAACTTATTAAAGAGAAAATGTTGAGTATCTGCAGAGGAACCGCAGCTAGGTCCTCAAAGAAGACAATTGATATGTTGGAAATGGTGAATGAAAACTGCCAGCTTAGAGTCTGGTTTCCAGATACACTGTCGTTTAAGGAACAAAATGAAATAGTCACTTTCATTCCTAACACCTAAGAGAGTTTATGGATCACAGACTTGCATCTAAAGAACTGTTAAAGTAAAGCCAACCAACCCAGAAGAAACAAAATAAGACAAAACAAAGCAAAACCATTAGGGAGAAAGCTTAAGATAGAAGAGGTACTGATGAGGGAAGAGATGGATAAAGTGAACGGTAGAAAGGAGTCATTCCTAAGTCTGTGTTTTTGGTTTTGTACTTTTAAGTACATGAAAACACTGCGTATGCTATCCCAGCACTCTGGTGACCAAAGCTAAGCCTGACTCAAAAAACAAAACAAAACAAAACAAAACAAAACAAAACAAAACAAACAGAAGTGAATGCGCGAGGGCAAATGTAAAATGGAGAGTTGAAGAGCCCCACGCCCTTTGTCATGTTTGGGGAAAGGCAAGAATAATGCCTTTCTCTGAAGTCTGTTTTTCCTCTGAGAAGGGATTTCACTATGTGGTTCCAAACAAGTTTTACACTCCTGGGCTCAAATGATCTTCCCACTTCAGCCTCCTAAATAGCTTAGGCCACTATGCCTTTTGTCTGATCCTTTATATTCTGGATGTTTTTTGTCAATGAAAATCCAGAGCTCTCAGTCATCAGAAAGGCCTGGTAGCCAAGAATTGCAGAGAGTTAATCTAGAAAACTAATAATTCAGCAGAAAGCAAAATAAACATAATATATACTCAGTGAAGCATATAAAAGAGAATTAAGCCCAAATATGTAGTGGTGAGTATAATAAGCACATTTAAATTACCTTTTAAAAAAGACATAGAATATCATATTGATTTGAATTTAACAAAAAAAATTGAAAGTAATATTCAAGTAGGTGATACTAGCATGAGACACACAAAAGTAAACCACAGAAAGGCTATGTAACAAGATACCTATTTTAAAAAACAATAACAAAAAAAGACAGCTGGTAAAAACTATAAATATCAGACAATAATTCTTTAGCCAAATTTGTTAGTAGTTTTTCACAGAGACCTAATATACTTAGCTAATCACATGGCTTTCAATTATAGAAAGAAGAATGGCCAAAGCTGCAAAGAGAAATTGACAAGCTCCCCGTCTGGCTGGGCATTTTTAACAATCAGAAACAGCTAAACCGAGCAGACAAGAAGCAAGTAATAAGGATAGACCCATGAAGGGCCTTGGGGGTGGCCACATTAAAGCAGGAAGGCTTTATTCTGAAAGCACTAGGAAGCCATTAAAAAATTCTAAGCAGAGGCGTGATTAGATCAGATATCCATTTTTAGAAGGGTCACTCTGACTATAAAGTGGAGACTGGACTTCAGGGTGGTCAGCCGACAACAAAGACAGAGCAGTTAGAAAACTCTGCCATCTAACAGAAAGATCCTGATGGCCTGCATGAGAGCAGAATCATCCCCAAAGGTGGGCAGGCTTCTAAGGGGCACACAGGTAGCATGGCTGACTGGACGGCAGGGGTTAAGAAGTAGCATCCATATCCTTCATGCATGACAGTAGGGAGAGAAAGAGGAGTTACTTGTGTTGAAGGTTTGGGGGGTTCATGAGGGAATGGATAGTGTTTCCTTGATTCTGATTACAGCACTTAAAACTGCCCTCAACTTTGACATCCAAATTGTTCACTGAAAACGTAAATTATATTCAACAAACACTAGGTTAGGTTGTCTTTGTATTTTTCAAATGCTGATTTCAATACCAGCAGAGAGTTCAGTACAGGCCAGACTTTGTTACTGTTATTTTTATGAAGCATCGCCTTTATAAACATCCTGCTATATCACCTTCTGATTGGTTTAATAAAGAGATGATCAGCCAATCAGCTGGGCAGACAAAAACAGGGTGGGACTTCCAATCCCAGTCAAGGAGTCCCCAAGGAGACCAAAGAGTAGAGAAGGACGACAAGAGAGAAAAGAAGGAGAGACAGGGTGGGTGGACCAGGAGGATTCTCCATGAGGTCACGATGAGAGAGCAGCCATGAGGACACATATGGACCAGAGCAAACCAGGGCAAGACTCATGCAGGTAAAGGACTACACCATGGGTAGTAGGTAGCCTAGTTGGGTTAGAATAGCTCAGAACTTGCCCAGTTTAGGCTTGCAACTTGTTAACAAATATACCAAATCTCTGTGTCATTTATTCAGGAGCTAGAAAGTGCTACAGCAGGCATAGAAACACTCTGAGGCTATTTGGGAGCAAACAGGGAATAGAAAACCTCTAAGAATTACATTTATACAAAGTAAGTACATCCATTTAAAAAAAAATCTACCAAAAAGTCCCTTTTGTGTGCGATACTGGGGATCACGAACACAAAAATCTCATGCATGCTAAGGAAGTGCTCTACCCCTGGGCTGTAATGCCTACCCTCAAAAATCATAGGTAAAGTTGCTTCAATAAACTGGAGGAAGTCAGATCCTGACAATACAAGAAAACTGTGTAACTTAATTACCATTTTCAATAGAAGAATGATGCTTGACAGACATTCAAGGCTATCTATATGCGTTACTACTCAAGTAAGAAAGCATTCCTGATTTCTCTTAGTATACAACTGCTATTTAAAAAAAAAATGGGCTGGAGAGATGGCTCAGGGTTTAGACTGCTCTTCTAGAGGTCCTGAGTTCAAGTCTCAGCAACCACATGGTGGCTCACAACCATCTGCAATGGGATTCGATGCCCTCTAACGGTGTGTCTGAAGACAGCTGCAGTGTACTCACATACATAAAAATCAATAAATCTTTAAAAACAAACAAACAACAGGTAAGTTGGGACTAGAAAACTAAGAGCCCTTATAGCACTTGCAAAGGATTTGGGTTCTGTCCCCAGCACTCACACCGAACAGCCACCTGTAACTCCAGCATCCTCTTCTGGCCTCCACAAGCCCCTTCATGCGCATGTGCACATAAACTCACCCAGGCACACATACACACACATAGAGACAAAATCAATATTTAAAAAAATAAACCGGAAAATCCAAGACAAGGGTTGCACATGTTAGAGCTTCGGGCTTAGGGTTAGTCCCCAACACCACAAGAAAGGAAAAGATAAAAGCAAGTCAAACTTGCCCAGTTTAACCATGAATTCTCAGGCACACATTTCATGGTGCATAAATCCCCTTCTTTTTACAGGTTGCTATTAATTACCTTAAACTAATGTTTGCGTTTACAACTGGCCATTATTCTGCAGAGAACAATGGTTTTGTGGTGATTGGGATGGGAAGGGGGGTGGGGCTGAGCATGTGTTGTACAGCCGAACTGAGGTATAAAACGCTGGACATTAGGAGCTATTATTCCAGAGGCATTTAACTTGGCAGCTTCAAGCATGAAAGGGGCTTAAAGGATTTACAGATTTCCAATTATGAGTTGTAAGGTTTTGTATTTACGTTATAGTAATTCCCAAATGCAAATGAGGTGTAGATTTTTAACGGCCCAAATGTGCTGTGCAATTTCAGCCTAATGTAAGTAAAAACATGGGAACAAAGTTTGAGCCTGTAATGACTGCCCAGAGAGGCATGAGATCTTCTGGAATCACTGAAGGAAATGTTCTTGGGAGTCTGAGACTGGAAAGTTTCTGGGTGGTAAAGGAGTCATAATGAAGTTGTTACTCTAGGGCTATTATTTATTAGTGGGTTTTGTTTGTTTGTCTGTCTGTCTGTTTGCAAGACAGGGCTTCACTATGTAGTTCTGACCATCCTATACTAATTATGTGAGGCTGGCATAAATGTATGTGCTAGTATTGTAGACAGACACCACCATGCTAAGCTTAAATCTGTCTCTTTTCGGGTAGGTTGGTATCTTTTTTCTTTTTTTTTTGGTTTTTTGAGACAGGGTTTCTCTGTATAGCCCTGGCTGTCCTGGAACTCACTTTGTAGACCAGGATGACCTCGAACTCAGAAATCCGCCTGCCTCTGCCTCTGCCTCTGCCTCTGCTGGGAGTAAAGGCGTGCACCACCACGCCCGGCTGGTATCTTTTTTTAAAATTTGTTTTAACTTGTATTTTTTCTATTCACTTTACATCCTAATTATAGCTCCCCTTCCTCCTCTCTTCCCAGTCCCACCCTAGCAAATCCCTCCCCCATTGCCCCAACCCCTTCTCCTCAGAGAAGGGGAGCCCCCCACTTGGGTACCACCCCATCCTGGGGCATCTAATCCCAGAAAGTCTAGGCACATCTTCCACTGAGGCCCATCCAGGCAGTCCAACTATGGAGGAAAAGGGGATCCAATGGCTGGGGACAGAGACTGATATAGTCCAGGCTCCACTTGTTAGGGGAACCACATGAACACCAAGCTGCACATTTGCTACATATGTGTTGGGGTTCTAAATCAAGCTTCTGCATGATCCCTGTTTGGTGGCCCAGGCTCTGTGAACCCCCATGGTCCCAGACTCTGTAGGTCTTCTTGGGGTAGTGTTGACCTCTCTGGTTTGCTCACTTCTATCTCCCATTCTTCCATAAGACTCCCTGTGTTCCCCCTGATGTTTGGCTGTGGGTCACTGCATCTGTCTCCATCCGCTGCTGGATGAAGCCTCTCAGGAGACTGTTATGTTAGGCTCCTGTCTGCAAGCATAGCAGAGTATCATTAATAGTGTCAGGGGTTAGCTCTCTCACATGGGATGGGCCTCAAGTTGGGGCAGTCATTGGTTGGTTGATCCCTCGGTCTCTGCTCCATCTTTGTCCCTGCACATTTTGTAGGCAAGACAAATTTGGGAGTTGAAGGTTTTGTGGGTGGATTGATGTCCCCCTCCCTCCTCTGGAAGTCCTACCTGGCTACAGGAAGTGCTCACTTCAGTCTCTATTTCCCTCTCTGGTAGGAATCTAAGCTAGGTTCATCCCTGTAGACTCCTGTATCCTCTCCTATCCCAGGCCTTCAGTTAGTCACCAGAGATTTCCCACCCTCATGTTGTCTCTTAAATGATAACAAGGATGTGTTCTGAGAAAACAATAAATTGTTAGAGCATTTTAATTAACATTTACTTGAAGCCTACTATTACATTAACTTTCATGAAGTCTGTTATGTATTATAAAGTCACTGTCAACTTTATTAAGAGCATAAAATGTCTTCAATTGCAGCTCTTTCTCATCAGAGACAGTGCAACAAAACAGCCAACTGGACTCCTGTCCTTTTGAGACAGGGTCTTTCTGTGTAGCCAGTCACTAAATGGTGTCACCCATCCACAAGCATGATGAGCCATTAGCTGCAGTGAAGACCTCACACTTAAGAAATGCTGAAAACACAGAGCCCTACCATCGAAATGCTATATTGAAGATGATCAATAAAATGTAAGTTGCAAGATCAATAAAATGTAAGTTGCTTGCCTCTTCTGGGTATTTCCCCAAATTATCGTAATGTTCTGGTTTCAAACAGTGTGGGGACAAAAAGTCCACAAGAATGGAAAACTTAATAAAGTTGGTTTCTCTTTGTTTGTTTGTTTGTTTGTTTGTTTCCTTTTCCTAGTGGTGGATGGGATGTCCTTCTAACTCTTGTGTTCCATGGAAATGTGTATTCAGCATAGGAAGGAACCAATATACCAGCATGGAAGGAAGAAAGGAGGAAGGAAGGAAGGAAGGAGGGAGGGAAGGAAGGAAGGAAGGAAGGAAGGAAGGAAGGAAGGAAGGAAGGAAGGAAGGAAGGAAGGAAGGAAGGAAGGAAGACATGAGCAGATGTTAACACTGCTCAAGATTGACACATGCTACCAGACAAGACTCACCAAGCTTAAAGATAGAATTATCAGCCAGTAGGAAATGAAGTGAGCTGTCTGCAGCTCAATGGCATATTAACCAGGAAGTAGGACAGAGCTCTGAGAGTTTCTCTCATTTTTCCACCAAGTTTCCAGTGTCACCCCACCTCCCCCATACTGACTATTTTATTTCTATGCGTTTGGGGTAAATGAAGGCTTTTCAAATATCTGGCTATTGTATCAACGCTGTTTTCTGAATCTAAACTGATTCTCTGTATCTACTCTCCTACTGGAGATCCCTGCAGGCAGCTTGAGGAGTGGTAACCGCAGCTCCTGTACAGCAGAGTCTCATCTGCTAATGGAACAGTAGGAAACTTATTGCAGATGTAAGGGCAGAACTGGGGACTTCAAGCTGGTTAGGGCTTGAAGTCCCCAGGGCTGACTAAATTTAAAAACTGGGACTGCTGGGGAATGCTCTGAATAGCACATGTAGAGAAATGGCTAGGGAGATGGCTCAGTAGAGAAAGGACTTGTCTGTACAAGCCTAGTGATCAGCTTTTGGATCCTCAGCATCCATTTAAATGTTGAGTGGGTGTGGTGGGCCCGCTGTAATCCTAGGCTCAGGAGGTGGAAATGGGATGGGAGCCTGGCTAACTAGACTAGACGAATTGGCACGCTCTGGGCTCAGTTCATTGAGTGACCTGGCCTTAGTAAATAAAGTTGAGGAAGACCAAGGAAAATGCTTCTTGCTGGACTCTGCTACATACCCAAGAGAATATGTGCCCACACACATACTCCCACATACATGTGAACATTCATACACATAGGCCATACATAAACAAGAAAAGACAGACCAAAGGATACAGATCCAGGAGTTGGTTTTCTATGAGAAACACAGGGAGAAATGATCGCTAACCTAGGCAACTACTTTCTATAAAGGGTTAATTGCTTTCAGTTTGAGGCCAGGTCAGGCTACACATGAGACTCCTTCTAAAATACAAAACAAAACCAAGCAAGCAAATAAGCAACTAAACAAAAAACTCCCAAGGATCTCAACATCGGGATAACAAAGACTGGGAGATACAGAGCTCTAAATATATTTCTAGCGATATCACAAACCAGGGGGCTGGAGATGTAGCTCACTTGGTAGAGTGATTGCCATGCCTTCAGCCACGTGTTTGACTCCCCAAATCACATAAAACTAAGCATGGCAGTGTGTAAATGTAATCCCAGCACTCAGGAAGCAGAGGCAGAACGAAGTGCAAGGTCAACCTTGGCTACACAGAGAGCTCAAGGCCAGGCTATACCACAGGACCATGGGTCTCAAATCAGGGTTGGGGGCAGTTAAGTCACAGTTTTATGGAAACATTTCTCATCTTTGATTCAACTGCATCATCATCAATCATCATCATCACCATCATCCTCATGAGTGATGCCAGGAATTCTTCATTTTCTCTGTTAACAAGACCTTTTATCTCTATGTCACATTCACACATGGAGTTTGTCTTGTTTTTACATCTCCACATTCCCTACTCTAAGTGACCCATAGATTAGAATCTGGGATGGAACCTGGTCACAAAACGAACTCTACAGTGCTTCATTAGAAACATACAACTGCCAATGATAGCACCACCCATCTTGGGCTGAGCCTTTCTGGAGGCCTCTGAAGAGAAGTTAGTTTTCAGGCTTAGGTGACAAGTACCACCAAGCACAGGCAGGACTCTACTCTTAGTAGCTGCCAATGGTGGAATGGGCACCTTGCTTTTCTGACCACTGACAGTCACAAGTTCTAACATCTAGGATGGAGGAATTACCCATGAAACTGTCCATAAATGAACAACAACACAAAGGACCAAGACTTACATTTAATAATTGGCAGTAACGGTTTCATGAATGACTTATAGTTCTATCACACTACCAACTGTCAAGAGTAACCACTTGAGGCCACACAGTCCCAGCTTTAAATATTGAGCTCTAGCAGGGTGTGGTGGTGCACGCCTTTAATCCCAGCACTTGGGAGACAGAGGCAGGCAGGTTTCTAAGTTTGAGGCCAGCCTGGTCTACAAAGTGAGTTCCAGGACAGCCAGAGCTACACAGAGAAACCCTGTGTGGAAAAAAACCAAAAACAAACAAAAACAAAACCAAACAAACAAAAAATTTGAGCTCTGCTGCCAACTTTTTGTATGAACACAATCTTAATATCTTAATATATCTGTGCCTCAGTTTCCTCCTGGGAATCACTAGACATAGTTGATCCTACTTCCTAGGGTTATAAGGACCAATGAACAGTTAAAACCTATATAGCTCAAAGACACAGCCTGGGACAAGTATCAATATACTGATATTATTAGGAGAGATTTGTGTCAACAACACACACCTAAATCTTACTCCGCCTCATAAACACACACACACACACACACACACACACACAACTCTACATGTTACTCTATATGCTCTCTAACCCAGTCAAAGCTGCCCTTCCACTCATGATGGGGGCCAAGAAAAAGGAACAACAGTGAGGTGAAGAGTCTTTACTCTCCATCTCTTTGAGAAAACCTCTAATTATAGAAATGAACACAGACATCCCGGAGCCCCTTATTACTACTCTGTGAAACATGGGAGAGCCTTAGCGGCACAATACTTCAAGTAAACTCATGCTAGGTCTAACTTACCCAGAGAGAGGAAATGGCCCCTCCTGAGAGCTCACGAGGTACTCTGCCGCTGGTGCCTTGATTAGAATGCTCTAATGTGCAGCAAACTCCTTGCAGATCTCCAGAAGCCCCTCCATCTTTCCTATCCCTGAGCCTCTGCAAGCCCTTCCTGCCTGCAAGACCTACCTCCCCACATGCTCTATGTGGTGATGCTCAATTGCAACAGCCTATCTACCTTCAGCCTTCCTTGCTAAACTGGCAGCCTTATGAGAACCAGGAGGGCTGTTTCCTTCACTGTGCCCTTAGCGCCTAGCAAAGTGAATGACACATAGTGGGCCCTCCAACAATATTTGGGAAATGAAAATAGACAGCCCAGCTATTGATAGCTGAGGACTCTACCACTTCAAGCTGTTTAGCTTAGAACAGACCGAATAACTTCTCAGATCCTCAGCCGAAATAACTTCCTTTTATGTTCTTGAAATGACTAAAAGATAGAGCAATGAGAAAAGCAGCTGGCAGAATGCCCAGAACAAAGTTAACGTTAATAGTTAATAGGCGTTTTAAAAAGCAGTCGAGCCAAGCGCACCCAAGCCTTTCATTTCCCTAATTTTGTCCCTTTCTCGTTTAATAAAAATAGATGTTACAGCCATAATTGTCAGTATCAAGACCCCAGAACACAGGAGAGACGGGATGAAAGGTCAAAGGATACTGTGCTGCAGCTCTCAGAGGCTGACATGTATTAGTACTGATTCATAAATATTCATTAGACAACTTGTAGAGGCCAGGCGAAAGCATATAGCAAAAACGCTCAGCTGGGAGCTTGCCTTCGTGCCTGCTCCTCTGTACAGAGTTTAACTCTGCACAAAACCAACAATTGTAGAACTAAATTGAAGTAATAGATGCATTTTAAAGCTAAGCTAAACCTGCGCACCAATTACTCATTCAAGAAATGATTCAAAGATACCGGAATCACCGGTCACATTTGAAAATTTCATCTTTGTTTGCCTTCATTGATAATCGTTTGTATTTGTTGAGAATTAAGTATATACCTAGCAGTTAACTTTGGCTCTCACATATGCTTCTTACAACCTGGTTGTTTTCACTTCAGAAACGAGAAAACTTGGGATTGCCAATGAAACAACGGAGGGACAAGACTTAGTAGAAAGTCAGACTATCTGACTACACAGCTTGGACTCAAGGAAACCCGAAACACCTCCCCGCGTCACCACTGCCTTCCATCATCTGACTCTCTGATGTTTTGAGTCTGGCTTGGGAGGCTAAGATCCCCCGGTCACTAGTTTTTTTTGTTTGTTTATTTGTTGTTTGGTTTTTGTTTTTTGTTTTTTTGTTTTGTTTTTGTTTTTTTTCGAGACAGGGTTTCTCTGTGTAGCCCTGGCTGTCCTGGAACTCACTCTACAGACCAGGCTGGCCTCGAATTCAGAAATTCGCCTGCCTCTGCCTCCCAAGTGCTGAGATTAAAGGCGTGCGCCACCACACCCGGTTTAGTTTAACTAGGTCCCTAGTTAAAAGTCTCCGCTGGAGGCATCGGGAGGAGCGGGTCTGCTGGGTCACGTGACGTCAGGCTTGCAGGTCACAGACTCTCAGCCTTCCCACAGCGCAGGGGATGCTGTGATTACTTGACAGGCTCACGGGTGGGAGGGCACGCCTGTCTCCGCTCATTTAGGCATGCAGGTTCCAGCAAGTTTCCTCAGTGAGAAGAAACAGCAGATCCAAGAGGCTACTAAATAACAGAAAAAGCTTACAGGGAAAGGGCCAGAACATACTAGGCTAAGAGGGCACCAATGTCAGGGCTAGAGGATGTGTTCGCCTTGGTAGTCGCCGTTGCTCCACTGCGGTGCATATTCTCCTATGGACTGGCAGCCTTTTTGTCTCTCCTCTGAGGTGGAAAGGTGGGCTTGGGAAAGCAGACAAACGACCGTTACATTACAGAAAATTCCAGCAGCCAAGATAACCCAAACATCGTCAACAATCCCCCTTCCTCTGACCTCACTCAAATCATGCTTGAAAGGGTACTCTTATATGTAATGACAAAATTATAATTTATAAAGCCTTATGTATATTTTAAAGATGTTTTGTTAATGGAAGATAATGAGGCCTATTCTCTAAATACCAAGCATTTACCGTCCTGCCTCCACACTACCACTACCTTCATGGGAAGATGAAAGAAGAAAAGAAGAGCCATTTCATTTTTTTCCCTCCAAAGAACTCTGCAAACGACATTTTGTAACGATTGTGCATGTGAAATGTTTGTTAAGAAAAGCCACGTCTCTCTCAGATCGAACATTTCCTTGGTTCTGTTTCCTAGAATGATCAGGGAGAAACTGCATGAGCGATCAACGCTCTTCCCGTTTTTTTATTTGTCGGTATGAGGTTAACAGAGGAAAGCATCTGCCTTTCAAGGCAATTGCATCTGTGTGGCAAGGAGTGGGGTGGGGGTGGGGGGGCAGAGAGGTGGTGTCTGAGGCTGTCAGTCCCCAGCTGGCCTCAGAGCAGTCACTGAAGCAGTGAGCTGTGGCCAAGACCTTTTTCCTGATTTAGCTGTTAGTCCAGAGAGAAAACCCACACAAGACAGGCCCCACAGAAAAGGCAACAGATTTTGCTAGGGAAGGGGATGATGGGGGTGGGAACGGGGGTGCAGACGCTGAGGATTTTAATCACATCTCTTCAAAGAATTGCACAGCGGCAAAGTAAGCAAGAAGAAATTGATATTTCTAAATCTAAGAGACAGGAGACGCCTGTCCCTCACTCTCTCTCCTACACGCATGCCCACCTTCCTCCAACACCCAGCTATTTCTGCCCTAGATTTTGCTTTCATTCTGGAGAACTCGCTTCTTATGCCAGGTGTATAAATACAGTTATGAAACACTGCCTGCTTCTCCCGTCCCATAGAGAAGCTCTCTTCTGCTGAAACAAAAGAAAACCAGCATTGTTTTTGTTTCCCCTGTGGTTATATTAAAATTAGGTGCTGAATTTTTGGTTCTCTAAATTGTTGAATTTAGGGTTTGGGGGGGGTGTTGTTTCCCTTTGTTTTGCTATGGTTTTTGTTGGGTTTTGTTTTGTTTTGTTTTTTGAGTCTTCATAAAAAAAAAAACCAATGTCATCTAGCCAAGATGAAGCCTTTAATGAAGGAAATCCTGACATGTCTTAAGTGGTTAAAGATAACTGAGTGCATGGTTTGACCCGATTTGAAATTCTCCTCTACCCACTAAGTACAGATAAATCTTTATGGAATGACCTACTAACTGTCTGCTGTTGGAAATGAGCTTTGGGTTTTGTTTCAGCTATAAAATAAGGTCACTCTGCTTTTGGTTTAAGGGGAAAAAAAAAAAAAAAAACCCAAACCTGATGTAGCTGCTTTGATAATTAAAAGTTACAGAGTCGTGACGAGATGACATATTTAAACCTCTAAAAGTTAATGCGAAGTGATAAAATTGCAAAAGGAAAAAGGATAAGGGTCCCCGACTACTGCTCATCAAATTAAATATTAGTCATAGGATATTGATGTCACTTTGAAGTAAAGAATTCCAAAAAGTTACTTGAAAGCTTGAAATTCAAGTCATGAACCATGCCCTGGTTGACTTTGTTATTTATATAAGGGAACCTACAGAGGGGGCCACAGGGGGTGGGGTGGGGTGGGGCACAGGATCATGTAAGTAAATACAAAACATAAACAGCTGATATCGACACCCTAGGGGCCAAGACTCAAAGCAAATAAAACTGACTTGGTCCTTAATGTGGGTGTTTTGTTTTGTTTAAGATAAGGTCTCAGGGAGTACATGGCGACCTTGGATTCCTAATCGGTCTGCCTCTACCTCCCAAGTGCCAAAGTGAGGGTTTCTATCTATAGACGGATCTGTTACCTACAAGCCAGAGCCCTCCAAGAGACAGTTCTCTTTTGCTGAAATTAGAGCAGAAGTTCCTGGCTTGAGGGGGCCGATCCCTCAAGAAGCAATGCCTACAAATAAAATCAAACAAATGCTTAGGCGAGATAATTAATCTCCTTGCGTCTACATCTCCTCCCTTCTAGACTGGGACCGATGATGGCAGGAAGTACCAGTGCTAATGGAGTGGCAAGATAGAGACAGCTGACATTGCAGGCATCAGCACATGCCATTTCTCTCCCTGTCCCCTACTCAACATCTGCCACCTTCTTCCCCTCATGCCATCACTCAGTCTGGTCATACAGTGTGTCCTCATCTGTAATCCTGCTAGCAGGGGAGGTGCACACTGGCTACACCAGAGGCTGGATCTGCCTGGTCTATGAAGTGACATTGGTTCTCACCATACACACAGCCATATGGTTGAGGCTTCACTCTCCTGTGTATTTAGTAGTGACATTCACATGACTCTTGAGAGCCAAGTCTGGGATAAGCTAGGAACAGATCCTGCTGTTGTATGTGGACAGACAAGGGGAAGAGGGAACTCTTCAGAGCCAGGTGGTAAATGAATGTCACAGGACTGGGAAACTCCCAGGGTTCTGAAAGACACATTCCTCAGCTTTATAAACAATACGCAGCTGCTGTGGAGGATACTGACCAGGCAAGCTGTGGATAGCAGATGTCTCAGGCCTGTGGAACAGCCTGGACCTTGTGCAGAGAACCCTAGTGTTGCTTTGGTGACCTCACCTGTGAGTTAGTGGGCTTTCCAAAGATGTAGCTCCTTTGGAGTCATCCCTACTCCTGTAAGTAACCCTTCATCCACACTCCTGCTGGTAACCTCAACTCATTGGTTCACTGAGATGCACAGTTGTTTCTCTGGACTCTTGGCCAGTTCCCTTTCTAGGGGGAGTAGATGTATGTTACATCCCCTTAGGAAAGGTTTCTCTCACACCTATCCCCCACAACTAAGGCATTAAAAAATATTTATTATTATTATATCTAAGTACACTGTAGCTGTCTTCAGATGCACCAGAAGAGGACATCAGATCTCATTACGGATGGTTGCGAGCCACCATGTGGTTGCTGGGATTTGAACTCAGGACCTTCAGAAGAACAGTCGATGCTCTTAACCACTGAGCCATCTCTCCAGCCCCAGCCATCTCTCCAGCCCCTAAGGCATTTTTTAAATTTTATTTATTTATTTATTTATTTATTTATTTATTTATTTATTTATTTATTATAAGTATACTGTAGCTGTCTTCAGACACACCAGAAGAGGGCATCAGCTCTCATTACAGATGTTTGTGAGCCACCATGTGGTTGCTAGGATTTGAACTCAGGACCTCTGGAAGAGCAGTCAGTGCTCTTAACCGCTGAGCCATCTCTCCAGCCCCAATGAAGGCATCTTAATGAAATAAGACCACCTGTGAGGTCTGAGAAGACAGCCAGCATCTCTTCCCCAGGTAGAATACCACCTTCAATGGAGGGTCACTTCAAATGTTACCTGCATTTACGGACTGAGTATGCATGAGAAAAATCATTCAATTAGGCATAATATAAAGTGCTTTTTTTCTTTTAATGTCTGAGTCACTATTGTAATCCAGGTGGTAGAATGTTTAAGGTAACGTAACGCAGTTTTCTGTTGGAGAGTGTCTGTGTATCACCTGATAGAATCTGTTTAGATTTTTACCTTGCGCTTTATCGGTCTCCTACTGACTTACCCTTCCCCAATCATTAGGCACTATTTTCTGTGGTATAAATGGCAACTACAGTAGCCCCAAGTGACCCATCTTTGCTTTGCTGTAAACCCGATTATATAGTAGAATTGCTAAAGGTACTGAATAGCAATGCCTTAAGTTTGGAGTTTTATCACTCTCCCTGGTCACTGAACCCACCAGTTATAAATTACAGTTTTATTACCTTCTAGAAAAAACAAATTAAGTGATGGGCAATTCAAAGTCTACATGCAAAGTAGCTCTCTGAGAAGTAAAACCTCAGCTCGGACCAACTCCCATCCTCCTCCTCCAGGGAAAAATGAAGACGCTGGTGTACCTGACTCGCCAGTTGGTCGGGTTCCTTCTGCCAGCTGTGTAGGTCAGGCTGTGATCTCACTGGGCTCTAGAGAGGTGTGAGCTGTCTCTCTCACACCCCCTCCACTCCACCTTAGTCTCTGTGCTCTCTGTGCTCATCTGGCTGTTTCTCTGCTCTTCCTTCATGCCAATAGGGCATCTAATGTGGCACGATATCATTTCGGAGCCAGCTGGACTTCCATTGGATTCTTTATTTTGCGAGGCGTCTCTGATAGTGTTCAAGTGTAAGTTCACCCTCTTGGCTTCTTTTGTTTTGCCTTGTGTGTCTTTGGCTCCTATTTTTAAATGTGTTTTTAATAATAATAATAAAAAAAACTCTGACTTCCCATTTTATTTCTGTTTCATTTCAGAGGGTCACAAACTGTATTCCCCACACTTGCACATCCATGAATTTAAATCAGGATTTGGGCTATATGACATAAGAGACACTATCTATGATACCCAGACACTGACATTAAATTACACAATGAAAGTGATTTCCCTTCCTAAATCTCTCCTAGTCCTGCCTATCTTTTCAAGGAGAAACTTTCCATTTGGTCTTGTGCACCTATCACTTACCAATCTTCCCTTTGAAAAGAGAGCAAGCCCCAGGCTGAAAGCCTTTGACATGTGTAATTGTATCTAGCTAGGGTTGTATAACATTGTTCTGGTTTTTATTACATAAGTGCTTGTTTTTATTGTTACCTCCTACTTACGGCAAGTGATATTGGTTTTCTTTTTATAGTCCTAATATAATGTTTCTTCTTTTAAAAGGCGCATGTAAATTTAAAACATGCACCAACTTAAAGGAAAATATTAAACAAAAGGGTAGAGAAAGATGTTCAAAGTATCATTGCTGGAGTGATGGAAGTTTGAAAAACTGGAATCACTTTTCAGCTTTTGCTGTGTGTGTGTGTGTGTGTGAGAGAGAGAGAGAGAGAGAGAGAGAGGGAGAGAGAGAGAGAGAGAGAGAGAATTATATGTTATTGTTAATGTAGATTTGTTAGTAACATCTAGACCTAGAGAAAAGCCATTCCATTTATGATTCCTCCAATTGAAATTATACATAAACTCTTTCATGGTCACTTCTAATGCTTTCTAGCTATAGGGTTTGACAGCCTTTTCTTCAAATATATACCGATAACTATGTCCCTAATTGGCTTTCTATTGCCATAACAAACAACAAGACCAACAGTAATTTGGAGAGAAAAAGGTTTACTTTGTCTTCCACCTTATAGTCCAGCGTGGAGGGAAGTCAGGAAAGGAGCTGAAGCCTAGATGGTGGAGGATGCTTACTGCCTTGCTCTTCAGTTTTTGCTCAGCTTGGTTTCTTACACAACCTAGGACCTCCTGCCAGGGATGGAACTGCCCATAGTGGGCTGGGCCCTCCCACCTGAATCTGGATTAATCTCAAGAAAACGCCCCCACAGATTGCCCTACAGGCTAGTCCTATATAAGTGTTTTCTCAGGTGAGGGTCCTTCTTCCCAAAAGACTCTTACATTGTATCAGGTTGACAAAAATCTTCCCAGGACCAACGACTAATCTTGCAACAGCGATTCTGGGAGATGGTATTCTGTCTAGTAATCTGGCTTAATTCTACATCTATTTTTAACACACACACACACAGTTACCATTATCATTATTATGAAGATGTATATAGGCCAGGAGCTATCAAGACTTTGACCCTTATTTATTATGAATTATTCAAAATGATCTCATTAATCCCAAGTCATGAGCTCTTTGCACACCTCTCCCTGCAGGGAAAGGGTGATGCGCTGCAATGCTTTATGCTGCTTTCCCCAGAAGCCTCTTCCCATTCTCATCGAGGGAGCATTTATCTCAGAGAATCACATTCTCCTTGACCCCTTTTCACTGAGCAATACAACTCTCTAAGATTTGAAAGTCTATTCTCCTGGATGCAGATGGGATATCCTCCGAGGTAGTTAGTTGCATTGGCTCCTTCCCAGCCCTGTCTTCCGTAGATGTCAGTCTGCGGCGTTATGGGAAGTTGATATCCAGATTTCTGTGGTTGATACCCAATGGTCCATAGCATAGAGATAGGTCTTAAGGTAGATGGAGCAGGTTCTTATGCACGCAGCTTCTCTTTGGGCCCATATTCTCCTTGCAAACACAACCTGCTGCCATGCACAGCCACCTCTTCCATTCTCTCAGAAGCAGGAAAATGGTTAACCCCTTACGCTAGAACAGCAAGACGCATCCAGTTCTTATGAAAAACTGTGTCAGGAGGGAGAGATAGAAAGGCAATAACTGCTTGCAGTCCACTTTCCTGCACTGTTTGAACACCATAGCCTCCTTGTTCCCTTTCCCTGTCTCTGATATTTTCAACTCTCTGGATGCCTCAAGCCTACTATTCACAGGAACAGGTTGCACCTTGGGCTCCATTGCTGTATTGGATTCTGGGGTGTGCCATGAAGCTTTGGGGGGGGTCTCTGGAATAGGAAACTTGAAGCCTCTGTCAGTGCTTCTGGGTTCTTGTCACAGTCAGAGAAAGAATTTAGAGACAAGATGAAGTAAGAAAGAGCAGAAGTACACATTCAAGAAGTTGTGGGCTTCTTGGGAAAGAATTAACTCAGAGGGAAGTAAGGTTAGGGGTAGGGGGTAGCTGGGTTCTTGGGGAGGGTTAAGATTTTCCCAGAATAGAGTTCATTTCCCTTTTTGTCTTAAACCCCAATACAGGTTAGACATGTCATGACAACAGATGTATGACAAGAATAGGCAAGGCTGGTGATACAGAGATGCCACTAGAATAAGGCAGATGACAACAGTCAGCTAGGTTGGCCATGAGAGACCCAGCAATTTTGGAGGGGTCTTGTGTCTTTACTGTTTTAGTGGTCACTTGATGCCCTGCCATCACACAGGTCTACGGCAGCACCACCTTCTAGTCACTTCCTTTCCCTCCCTGATACCTGTCAAGCTTACCTCACTGTGACTCTGGATCACTCTGGGAACACTATGTGCAGGTTTTCTGCTTGTGCACAGGCCGTATGCAGGTAGCGTCCCCCTCTCCGCTGCCCACTGGGAGACAGTCTTGCTCAGTAGTTTTATAAGTGCCTTTCCCCAGGTTGGTTTCTGGGCTCACTGACCCTGAGGCTAGCAAGAGACCATCCCCAGCCCTTCTGAGGAGACCGAGGGATGAAGTTAGGCCTCTGCCTTCTCTCAGTTTAATGGCTGTCCCAGTTTGTCCCGCTGGCTCCTCTGTGATTTGGATAGGCATTTCCTGCAGCTTGCACCTAATCTTAGCAGCTGGATGCAATTAGGAGCCTGCTCTTGGGCTGGCAGCTGGAGCGTTGATTGATGTGCTTTGCCCAGTAACTGCTCCTTCCCAGGAAGCTGGCTCCATGCTTTCTTCTCAACCCATGACAGGGTCCTCTCCAGCTTGAAACATAAGCCTTCTCTTCTCTAGCTTAACAATCCTATGTGTAGCCCTATAAATGATGCCACTCTGAATGTGCAAACGTCCTCAAACACTTAACCACTCTTACTGAAGGATATCACGTGCCTTGGAATACAACCTCAAATGTTAAATCTGCGGAAGTTCTCCACGCCCCTCCTTCAACTTCAGAATGAGATGATCCTGGAACGTGCTGTCTGCGCCAATGTCTAGTACACAACAGTAAGTGTGAGCTATTGTTGGGATTGGGTTTGAGCCTGTTGACATTTTGTTTCTGATAGCTGCCATTTTTTTTTCCAGTGTCGGAATCTTCCCTCGACACTTTGGATGTCTTTGTACTAACCCTGTGATGAAACCCTTGACGAACATGCAAAGCTCTTGTCTGTGACCTCCAGGGTTTCCACTGATTGTACATACTTCACACTGCCTGTCTAGACTCAAGTCCATTGAGAAATTTGTTCTCTGAGAGAGCAAGGTTGAGTTGCCCATCCTCCCTCCCCTTTTCTCCCTCCCCCAGAGAGCACCATGTGATGCTGGTGAAGTGTACTTCCTTCTTTCAGAAGACTTGCCTGATGCCATATCCCTCTACAGGGCCTTGAAGGGAAATGTCACTCTTCACTGGTAGTCACAAACGCAGAATTCATATCCTCTTGTATGCATTACTCTCCCACAAGATCACTGCCATATCTGAGTATCAATTGTCTACAATTTCTAGTAGTCTTTGCTGTGCACGTGTACAGCATGCAGGAGTCACAACAACTCTGGAAGGAGCCCTAGAATGTATCTGTATTTAGACTTAGTAGTTGCCTTTATCCCCAAGTTGTAACAGCTCAGTCCTCATTGCGTTTCCTGATTTTGCCCAGTGCATAGTCTTTTTTGGGCCTCTTTTTCTTTATTTAGTAAAAATAAGATTTATTTTTATTTTCTGTGGTAAGGATGCAAAGGACTAACCAGACAGAACCTAGGGTGTTGTTGTGGTGAAGCAGAAGGATAACCTGGGCTACATAGTGAAATACTCCCTCAGAAAAAGAAAAAAAGAAAGGGAGGAAGAGAATACACACACACTCATGCATACACAAACGCATACCACACATACCTTCATACAGACTCCACACACATGCACACATACATAAGCATACTCGCCCCTACACTATACACACTTGCACACATACACACTCATACATACCCTATGCACTCGTATATGCATATGTATCTGTGTATGTATATGTACACATACATGCATACCCATCCACACATGTATGCGTATTTGCACCCACACATGCACATACACACACTCATACATACACCCCCCACATGTAAACACATGCATACAAACTCATATACGCACATTCATACACACACTCAAATACACCACACAGAGATGCACATGCACATGTATACTTGCATACACACATGCACGCACTTTCATACATATACCCTCACACACATGCACACTTCTACACACACCTGCTCACACCCTCCCAACACACACACACACACACACACATGCATATCCACATACCAAACTTTCATCTTGGAAAGCTTCAGTATTATTCAAAAGTCTCATTTTAAACTACTATCATTTAATCAACTGAAGAGACTAAAAGCAAATTCTAAAAACCACTCATTGCTCATCCCCTGGTAGTGCCTGTGTGTCACCCTGAGATGCTGCTTAATAGAGGCTATGCACTTTACAAATGACAAAGTGTAAGCACCTGCACAGCACTCCCCCTACAGACCTCCAAGGCACTCCCGAATGTTTCCCAAATTGATACATTATACAATTCTGCTTAGGAAAGTCCTATAAACTCAGTTATAGCTTCCTTTCAGCTAATAGCTCTTCAAATCGTAAAGCCATACCTTCCACGGGAGAATTTAGTTCTATCATGAAGCAAATAGGGCATACTTGCCTTTTTTTTTTTTTTTTTTTTTTTCATGCTTGGGTTTCCTCTGTCCTCTATGCCTAAGCCCAGATTTAAGGAGTGTCAGGATCTGTCCGGCCGACCTATCATCCCAGAGCTAGGGAGACTGGAGAGTGTGTGTCAGATTTGAGCCTGGGCTGTACAGTTAGACCTTGTCTTAAACAACAGAGGAGGGATTGGCAGGGAGCTCTGGGGGATCTGGTCACTGAGGCTCATCAGCTGAACCCTGTCAAATAGACCAAGTGAGTTAGACCCCCCCCCATGGCCATTCTTTCCATTGTTGAGGCGTCAGGCACCTGGCCATGTTAAGTACCCAAGTACAAAGTTGAAGTTAGTTGCAATTTGACCTTGGCAGGAAACGTGCAGCTCAGGATAGAGAATATATATCCCCACCGTGTTTCTGATTGAATGTCTATGAGCAGCCGAGCTTGTCAAGCAAGACCTCTGTGTAGACGTCAGGCAGATCATACAGTCCAACGTCACCAGCAGGGATTTCACTACAGAGGCCAATGTAGCTTTAGAGCTACACAAAACTTTTCACTGCTGTGTATGTGTGTGTGTGTGTGTGTGGGGGGGTGTATGCACATTTACATAAGTAAATGTGCACACCTGTCCCAGTGTTTGGAATCCAGGGGGACTCCAGGTGTCCTTCTCTATCACTCTTTGCTTCCCTGAACCCAGAGCTAGGCTGGCAGAGCCCAACCCCTAGTGATCCTTTCCTTTCTGCCTCCCATGCACCCACCAGCGTCATAAGTATGGACCCAGTCAGGTTTTCTTTACCTGGGTGTTGGGATCCAAACCTAGGTTTTCATGTTTGCATAGCAAGCGCTCTCACCCACTGAGCCATCTCTACAGCCACCCAAACTCTCATTTTCATAATCCTTTTCTTTATAACTTCTGGATTTTGTGTGATATTTTTAAAAGTCCTGCTCATTCCAGATTTAGTATACTATGCACCCACGTATTCTTCTGGGATATCTGTGATCTCATGCTTTACATGTCAATCTTCTAGGTATCTTAGCAGTTAGTTTGTCTTAAGAAGCAAGATGACGGGGGGGGGGGGGTTCATGATACTCTTGAAACAAATTGAAGATTAAGAGGACCCAAATTGCCGGGAGTGGTGGCGCATGCCTTTAATCCCAGCACTTAGGAGGCAGAGACAGGCAGATTTCTGAGTTTGAGGCCAGCCTGGTCTACAAAGTGAGTTCCAGGACAGCCAGGGCTACACAGAGAAACCCTGTCTCAAAACAAACAAACAAACAAAAAGAGGACCCAAGTTTCATTTACAGCATCCACGTTGGGTGACCCAACTGCCTGTAACTCCATCTCCAGGCAAAATCTTCTGGCATCCACACACATGTGCGCATGTACACATGTACATGAACACACCACACAATTTAAAATAATATTCATTTTTTATAGAGGCAAGATTAGAATCTAGTTTGTTAAAACTATATCTGTGTTTTATACAGACATGTAGTAATTGTATGTATTTATAGGGTACAGTGTGATATTTCAATGCAGGTTTATAATGTATACTGATAAGCTTATCTATTACCTAGGCTATCTCTTTTTATGTTCAGAACATTCAAAATCCTCTCTACCAGCTATTTTAAAAAATTCAACGAATTGTTATCAGCCATTATCCTACTGGGCTGCAGAATGTTAGAAACTACTCCCCCCATCAACTTGTACTCTTGGGCTTGTTAACTGTCCTCTCTCCAGCTTTATTCATTTTTTTTTTAACCTCAAAATGGTATGCCAGCAACCCCCATTATTATTTATTGAACTAGTCTATCCTTCATAGGTGCTATCTCCGCAAGCTCTCTACCCCCGAGCCACACCCTCAACCCATTTAGAAGTTCTTTAAATAGCAACTTGCCCCTGCTCTTTCTCAAAGTGATATGATTCATGACAGTTCTGGATATGCTCCGTAAGATTCCTATTGAAAACATAATGCCCGAGCCATGGAGGGTGGGCAGTCATTTAACCCTCCAGAGTCAGTTTGCCCACCTGTAAAACTAAGATCACAATTACAATATCAATTTTGCATTGTTCTTGTGAATATTAGAAATAAATAAACAAATAAACAAACAAACAAACATGGGCTGGAGAGATGGCTCAGCAGTTAAGAGCACTGACTGATCTTCCAGAGGACCCAGCTTCAATTCCCAGCATGCACTCGGCAACTCACAACTGCCATACTCCCTGGATCCAATACCTTCACACAGACATACATGCAGACAGAACATAAATGCACATTTAAAAAAAAAGGAAAGAAAAGATAAATCAATCAATCAATCAATCAATCAATCTGGGCCTGGTTATGCAGTTCTGCTAATTCCAGGTACTTAGGATATTGAGGCAGGAGGATCACAGATTTAAGGATAGCCTGGCCAGTTTAGTGAGGCCCCAGCTCAAAAAACAAAACAAAACAAAAAAACCAACAAAACAAAACAACAACAAAAAACCGAACAAGTGATTGAGAGCTGGCTTACTTTGGCCTGCCTCAGGCTCAGTCCACGGTACTAAGTAAAAACTTTTTTTTTTTAACCTACTTAAATCAGAGGTTCTCAATTTTCTTTTTTTTTTTGGTTTTTCGAGATAGGGTTTCTCTGTATAGCCCTGGCTGTCCTGGAACTCACTTTGTAGACCAGGCTGGCCTCAAACTCAGAAATCCACCTGCCTCTGCCTCCCAAGTGCTGGGATTAAAGGCGTGCGCCACCACACCCGGCTGGTTCTCAATTTTCTTAACGCTGCAACCCTTTCATACAGTGCCTCATGTTGTGGTGACCTCTAATCATAAAATTATTTTTGTTGCCACTTCATAACTGTAATTTCACTACTGTTATGAATTGTAAATATCTGTGTTTTCCAATAGTCTTTGTGGGTCCCTGAAAATGCAGTTTTTTTTTCTTTTCTGGTTTCTGTAATCAAGCAAACAAGTCAGTCCTCAGAATCAAAGATCCAGCTTTGAGGTGAGCCACTCGTCTCTGCCTATGTTTACGTCCTGAGTGGCTGGAGGCAGAGGTAGGGGCGTGGCTCTTCAACATTGCCTCATAGGTATTTTCCTTTCTATTAAGCAGTGCCTTACTTAATCCTCTTAGGGAACCAAACTTGTGTTTACCTCACAAGTCCTCAGCAAAGCATGGCGTCCAGGACCGAGAGCTTTCTCTTGGGAGCAGACCCGAGTCTGAACTCCAGTTCTGGCACCTGCCAAATAAAGAATGATTCACGGTGGGAGGACGAGGACAATAGGCTTCCTGTCATCAGGTTCCTGATGGGGTCAAAGAAAAATTTTCCTGGAATGTAAACTCCCTGAAGCCAAGGACTTTGTCTTTAACAGCAATGCGCTGAGTTACTAGAATAGAGGCCCTTACTGTATCGGTGTGGAAAGGGTTGGGGCTAAGGCATGGTAGGTGCTGTGTCAAACAGGAGTAAAAGCTCTCATTTGAGGAAAAGTTCAGGCACAGCAAAGGTGCGGTGCCGACATCAGAGGCTAAAGATAAAGAGGTAGTGTAGGAAGGAACCAAACTGAAGCCATTTTGAATAGGGGTCAAATAAAGTTTAAGTTCCCAAGACCTCCCCAAGGTAACTCATATTCTGCTAGGCAGAAGAGACGTGGACGTGGGTAACTGACATGGTTGACAAGTTGAGACGTGATTGCTAGGCAAGTTGCCCACCACGGCTAAACAAACCAGCCAATGGGAACAGGCTAAGTATACGTGTTTCTAAGGAAGTCCCTTATCCCTAAATCCTCATTGGTGGAATGGCTTGGCACACATTTGTGGATTTGAGGGCATAAAAACTGTATTGGAGTCAGAGTCTGGCTCCCAAGTCTGCGGCCTTGATCGATCAGTAGCAGCTGGAGTGCAATCCATTTTTGTCATTGCCTAAATACTTACTAAGATGAACATTTAAAGACACAGTCAGCTCCTAAGTCTGTGCTGTTGTCCCTGACTGGTCAGTTTTCTTGCTTGGCTGGACTCTGGTGACTGCTTGGGTTGTTTCTTTTTCTCAGATCCCACCCCAACGGGAGAATATGCACAAGGCAGGTAGAAAAGGCTGCTGGAAGGTCAGTCAGTGGCCTCCACAGCTCTGCACTGCTGAAGACAAGAGGAAGGGAGACTTGAAGGTTTTCAAACTGCAGAGTCAGACAACAAGCCTGTGTTATTATGCTTACTTGTTGATTTTTTTAGTGTGTTTTGGGAGTAAAGAATTTTGAGGCTGTTGTAATAGCACGGGGAAACGCTGGGACAGTCTAACTGAAGGGGCTGTAGGGTTAGGAGTGGGCCAGCTGGTCAGCAGGGAAGGCAGTGCCAGAGATAGCTGAGCGACTGTTAAGATAGCAGTTAAGCAAGCTGAAGGTGACGCTTTCTGGGGCAAGAGTTCATGCAGGTGGGCTCTGTTGAACTTTACAATAGGGAGATGGCTTGTTTGGTAAGGGGCTGCCACACTAGCCTGAGGAGCCGGGTTTGAATCCCTTGCACCCAAAAAAAGGCCAGCAGAGCAGCATGTGTCTGAACCTGAGCACTGGGGGAAGGAGGGAGGGTAAGGGACAGGTAGGTCTCTGCAGCTCTTAGCCATCTAGACATCCTTTAGGCAGGCTCCACTTTCAGTGAGAGACCCTGTCGGAAAAAATAAGAGAGGTATTGAGGACCACACCTAGCTGCTGACTTATGGTCTCCCCCTCCCGCCTCCCATAAATAAATAGATAGATAGATAGATAGATAGATAGATAGATAGATAGATAGATAGCGGGAAGGGAGGGGAAGGAAAGGGAGAAGTCGAGGGAGAGAGAAAGAGAAAGAGAGATGTTTTGGACACTAAGGCAGAAGCAGGCCCCTGATATTCAAGATATCAGAGCAGAAGAGGCAGAGATGTGTCAGCATTGCTACATCATTAAGCATCAAGGTTGCTTTTCTAATATGTTTGCAGTCAGCATAATATATGGTAATGAAAGTGTCTCAGATCAATGGGAAGAGATGAATTATGCAATAAACAGTGTAGGGAAAATTGGCTGGCAAGTTGATAAAAAAGGGGGGCACCCCTTCTCATTCTACACACACCCAAGAAATCCCAGAAACGTGTGATGAATTCCAAAACTGTTGAAAATATAACAAAGTTAGAAAAGTTGGTAAAACCTCTATGTTTACACATGCGTATGTCCACATAGATATACAGAAATGTATTTATTTCCTTATCTGTATATGTTTATTGAAATCTGTGAATTTACACCGAAAGTCCCAACATCAGTTCAATACCATACTGTTTGCTCTAGCATTTCTTAATTTCTTTCTTAATTTATTTCTCTCTTCTACAACTTAGCTTCCATCACGTTCAGTGGATTTATCTACTGGATCTGTTAGACCTAGTGGGGAAACCCCCACCCCATTCCTGATTCTGTGTGCACCCAAAAAATCACGAAGGACCATGTGATGGTTTGTATATCCTTGGACCAGGGAGTGGCACCATCTGAAGGTGTGGCCTTGTTGGAATAGGTGTGGCCTGGTTGGAATGGGTGTGTCACTGTGGGTGTGGGTATAAGATCCTCACCCTAGTTGCCTGGAAGTCAGTCTTCCACTAGCAGCCTTTGGATGAAGACATAGAACTCTCAGCTCCTCCTGTGCCATGCCTGCCTGGATACTGCCATGCTACCACCTTGATGATAATGGACTGAACCTCTGAACCTGTAAGCCAGCCCCAATTAAATGTTGTTTTTTATAAGACTTGCCTTGGTCATGGTGTCTGTTCACAGCAATAAAACCCTAACTAAGACAGACCATCTCTTGCTATAATTACATGAGGACGTTTAATTACGGAGCTCCGAGCTGACATGCATCTCACACAGGAGATAACGGATGTCGGCCCCGAGGCTTGAAAGCTAGGGGTTTTTATGGGGTAAGGGGCTTAGGGGTGTGGAATTCAGCATAGCGACACACTATTGGCTTATTCAAACATTAACAGAAAGCAGGACTTTGTTCCTGTGAGCTGGGGGCTTATCTTTGTTTACATAGCAACCAGTTGATGTATGACTTTACCTGGTGCCAAGGGGCAATAGACAGAGGGGAGGTTCCGGCCAGATAGCCTCGCCTACGTCCTTGCATTCTTTTCATCTTTACAGTCAAGATGTTCTTAGGAATGCCTTAACAACAGCCCTGCCCTGGCATGCCTGGGGGCTGTTCTGCTTTGTTCTCAGTCCCAGGCCGGGGCAGTGGGCTCTTAAACAACTCACAAGTTACAATATTTTATCTTCTTTCAGATCAGCTCCTTCCATATAGTCAGGCTCCTATCCCCACTCCTGCCCCCTTTCCTCAAGACATTCTTCATCCTGACTGGGTTCTGAGAGTTAATCCTGATGGGCACCTTGCTGGGATTTAGAATCCCTGTGGAAACAAAGCTCTGAGTGCACCTGTGAGGGACTGTCTAGATTAGGTCAATTCAGGTGAGAAGACTATCCTACATGTGGGTAGTGCCGCTCCATGAGCTGGGGTCCTGGACCACATAAGAAGGAGCTAGAGCTAAGTAACTACCAGTGTTCATCTCTCTCTGCTTCCTGACTGCACAGTGCGACTGCACACTGTACCCTAGGCTGTAAACCCAGGTACACCTCTCCTTCATTAAGGTCCCTTTTCAAATATTCTGTCACAGCAGTGGCAAGGTTCCAATGTCTCATACCATGGCACCCACCTGAATACATGTGCATCTTGCTTTGCTTCACATAAAGGATTTAGTACTGACGTACAAAAGGTTGAGGAAAGAGCGTAGGGAGAAGAGGAATGGGAAGAGGAGAGGAGGGAAGGGAGGATTCTCGCACTCTTGGTTGAACACGAGTCAGTGGATTCAACCTTTGCAGTGTAGACTCGACTCTCTACAGTAGTTCACAGCCCCACAGTGTAACTGGACACGATTGGGGCTTTTTGTTGTATTTTAGAACACATACCTAAGTCATCTGTTTTGAATAAAATACACTCTTGAGATGATGGACTGAATTGTCGATGTGCTGCTCTCCCTGGTCTAAAATAGACAGTAAATACCATTATATGTTTATCTGATTCCTTCTCATTCAATTCCCATCTATCAAACACTCTCTGTGTGTATGCAGCCTGGGAAGAATGAGCTCTTTCCAAAAGCATCAGTGCTGTCCAAGAGTTTACAATCTCACTAGGCAGTTTAAAAGGAGACGTAGACTAATAGCATAAATAAAAATTAAACAGGTCAGTGGCACATATGTGAGGCCAGGTCTGGTTCTCACGGAGCCAAGTGGGTAAACACAGTTCCACCAGTCTGGCTTATCTGGGGCTGGGGGATGACTATGCTCCTAGCTTTACAGAGCATCCTGGGTGGATAGTTTCTTACCGAGGACATTTTAATGTAACCACTTCCTTCGGCTACCAGTTCACGTTACACAGAGCATGCGAGCACTCCCAACTCCTAGCAGATGCCCATCTCACTCCCAAACATGGCCAGCTCTGTGGTCCTCAGCTCACCACTCACAGACAAGAGCAGGGAAAAAAAGAGAGTGAGGTCTCTAGCTTTCCTTTAGCTCGGTTACATAAATAACATAAAGCCAGGCTGGGCATGGTGGCAAAGGCCTTTAATCCCAGCACTCAGGAGGCCTAGGCAGGATGAGCTCTCTGAGTGCAAAGTCAATCTAGTCTACATATCATGTTCCAGGCCAAACAGAACTACACAGTGAGCCTGGGATTCAAAAATTACATTTAATTACATAAGTAAATGATGTAAATTTTTTTCTGGTACCATGGCTTATGGCTTTGTAACTTTTAGGACACACTTCCAGAACTTTCTCTGTGTGTTCATGATTCACGGCTGTACATCAGCCCTCTCATCGGTAAAATAAAGATGGCAATGGTTTTTATCCTCCTCATGGGTAAAGTGTGAGTTAAAATCCACAAAGCGCTGCTTCCAATCGGGCCTGCTGTGTCTATAAAAGTAACATAACCTGTATCTTATCTATCAAGACAGCTATGCATTTTCACAAGATAGGATGGATCCAACCATACTTCCCTGTGGCTTGCTGTTTTCATTTAATGATATGTCTTGAATGTCTTCCCTCATGGGACACTTTTTAAAGTGCGAAGAGACCATTAGATCCTCTGAGTGGTTTTTCAAAAGTGAAAAGTAGTTTGGGAGAATGGGCCCTGGCTCCTCAAGAGCGCTCTTTCAAGGTGACACACTAGCTTCAGGAAAGGCCAGAGTGAATTCCCACCCCAGGCTGTTGTGAGTTGAGTGCTGAGAAGAACCCTGGGGCTTCTCGAGTATAAGCTTTGCAGTTATTTAAACAGTAAAACCATATTTCCCTCAACAACTTCTAATGTTGAAGTGAAGCAATTTAAACACACTTTGGGGTCAGGCGTGCCGCTGCATACATTTAGTGCCACATGGAGGCACCAGGGGCAAGTGGATCTCTGAGTTCAAAGCTAGTCTGCCTGGTCTACTTGAGCAAGATCCAGGCCAGCTGGAGCTACACAGTGAAACCCTGTCAAACAAACAAACAAAAACCCCAAAAAACAAAAAACAAAAAAACCAAAAAACAAACATAAACAAAACCCCCTACCCACTTGAGCAAATTTATTAGCTGAAACATATCAGATTTATGGTAATAATGCTTGCTAATAGGTGAGAAGACTAGTCCTAAAAACTGGGCAAGTCCAGGTAAGACTAGGCAAGTCAATTACTATAGAAAAATCCCAGGCTCCAAACTTCACACCCAAGTAACAGAATGTCCCAGCCACTTGGCCTGAAGGAAGGATAATAGGTCAGCAATAGTTTCCAGACTTCCTCAGCTACTTCCTCAGTGACAATTCCCAGATCTCCCCTGCAAGTTTCCTCCCTCACCTAACAGAATGTCCATTAAGGTGGACTTAACAGATTAATATCTGTTACCTGGGAGCCGGACATGGTGGCACACGTCTTTAATCCCAGCATTTGGGAGGCAAAGGCAGGCGGATTTCTGAGTTCGAGGCCAGCCTGGTCTACAGAGTGAGTTCCAGTACAGCCAGGGGAACACAGAGAAACCCTGTCTTGAAAAAACAAAACAAAACAACAACAACAAAACATCTGTTACCTATCCTGGAATTCCATAATGTGCTTAAAACCAGGCCTGCAAGCTCACTTGGGAGTGAGTCTCTCTCTATATCTTGGTCATCCTGTTGCAGTAAATCTCCATCCCAAATATGCCCTGGCAATGAAAACACAACACAGTTAATATGATTACATGCTTTGTGCCTAGATTGGGCAGATCTACTGCTACACTACCATCTTCCACATCCATGAGACCCCTTAGAACTTGCAGACACTCCAGGCCATGTGCTTCTGTTCCAGTTCTCTTCTTTCTCCTCCTCTGAGTCTTCTCCCTCTTCCATTTTCTTCTTCTTCTCTCTCCCCACCTTCCACTCCATCTTCCCTTTTATCTGCCCAATAATCAGCTCTTCTTTATTTTACAAATGAAGGTAGGAAGCAGGTTTACAGGAAATCACCTGAGTGCTGACTCATTCCTCGTTCTAAACCACTCACAGGAGAACAGAATTAACATCAAATATAATTAGCCCCAGGACTATCCACAAAAGACCCCGGCATGCTGGACTTCTGCAGAATAAAACATTCTTTGCATTTACATACTATTTGAGTCTGGGGTTTCATTCTTCGGCAAATCATGGACCCTTATAGCAACATCAATAAACTTGTTTTAATAACAAAATTTGGAATCTAGGAATGTGTATAGTAATTTCCGTTTTATTTAGCATAAGCTTCAGTGAGAGTAAGGAAGACACTTGTGACGATCTGCCGCTGTTGAATTGGTTACTTTATCTGCTGCCTGGAGGAAATACTTCACAAAAGCAGCTGAAGGAAGGAAGGTTTTACCATGTCTCCTGCTGTGAGAGAATAGTCCATCAGGGCAGGGAAGGTACAGCCCGGGGAGCATGGTCACAGTGTAGCTTGAAGGGAGGTAGAGAGAGATGGATGCTGGAGAATATTTACAGTTTTTGCTCTCTCTTCAGTCCCAGACCCAATCCTTGGAAAGGTGCACCCACATTTGAAGAGGTCAGCTCAGGACCTGTGGAAAACTTCACCAGGCACCCCTCCTCTCAGCAAGGGAAAGGCTGTTACATTCCTCAGACCACAGAGTATCAACCTTTCCGCCACCTGCAGATAAGGGAAGCCCAGAGCACGTAGATTTATCCCTCAGGGCGTGTGGACATTTGGCCACCCGAAGACCTCATTCCCTAATGACCAACCAGTTTAAAAGTCACGCTATTATGCCAATCACATTGTGCCTAGTGGCTGTGGCTCTCTCTCTCTCTTCTACCCCTGAAAACTGTATAAAAACTGGCCGAATGGACTGCCTGGGGTCTCTACATCTCCCTTGGGTGCAGGATGACACCAGTGCACTAGAACAATAAATTCCTTTTGCTTTTGCATTGATCCCCAGTGCCGCATGGTTCACTCAGAGGGTCCCCAGTAGCTAAGGCTCGTCAGAGTCTTATACATTCAGGGTATCTAGGTCAGACCTCTCTGGAAACTCCCTCATGCACACCCTAGAAAATTTGTCTTTTTAAGTGACAGAACCCCTGCAAGTTTACAGTTGAGATTAACCCATGTCACAAACTCTATCATTCTTACGTCACAAAGAATTTAAGACTAAGATTCTGCCTCCAATATTAAAATACTAAAATAGTAAAGATAATGATAACAAGATGAAAAACATTTTACTGGAAAAAAGTGTCTGGAATGGTTAACATGTATTTCCTAATGAAAGAAAATTAAAATTCAAGGTCCATGACTCATGCGGCTTGCTAGTTAGGAGGTTTTTTTGGGTCTAGAGCAAAGAACAAAGGCTGTAAAGTCATCCCAAGAACTAGCTAGCCTTAAAGATAGAGAATACATACAAGAATGTCCAGACTGGCCCAGTGCCTCCCTATCTCCCGCCCTTCTGACCTGGGTTAAATGTTAACCAGATGCTCTGCTGACTTAGATAAGCACCCGGCCCTCAGAATTCCTGATGCCCTGACCTGCACGTACTCTTTTTCTGATGTGTAATCATTCTGCTGATGTTTAAATGAACCAATCGTGTGAAACCGCGCCAATTCCTCCCCCAGCCCCAGACCCTTTTCTTTAAAAACCCCTAGCTTTCGAGCCTCGTGGTCGACAACTGACCTGTGTGAGATACGTGTTGGCCTGGAGCTCCGTCATTAAACTACCCCATGTGTTTGCATCAAGACGGTCTCATGATTCCTTGGGTACACACCGACATGAGTGGGGGTTTCCCCACTAGGTTCTTTCACTACCAAATACTGTTCTTTTACATTTAAATGATTGCCACATAGTTCCCTAATTAATAAAAATAGAAATGGCCAATAAACTTAGCTGCTGTTCATTACTGTTTTGCATTATCCCATAGCATACAAACCTTGGATTGTGCTGACTAGGTGATTTGTGTTTTATTCCATTAGTGGGTATAAAGATTTACTGATTATCTCTAATAATTGAATTATGTATTTCAACTCTTGGGTCAGCATCTCATTCTCTATGTATCAGCTCTTCAAATCGACTAAATGTCAATCCTATCACATGTAATTTCAGCTGTTTTCTCACCCTGAGGTTTGCTGGTAAAACTTGGGAACCACTATTGACAAACGATCTCCTTCCCTAATTAAATACTGTTGTACCTTCCTGATTGCCAACTTCACCGAGGCTCCCTCCTCCTTCTGCTCTAGACTGCAAATGCACAGCTCCACAGTTCAGTTGCTGCCCCTGCATCTGACTGTCACCCTTGACCTCTGGGTAAGTATAGTTTTAGAGAACTTTATGTGAGCATGACTTTTCAAAAATAATTTTTTAAAAAAGGGTAAAAACAACAGTTCTTGCAACTGAAAATTATACTGTGAAATAGTCCACATGTGCCAAGAAATACTTAGGATACTTTTGATATGACCTTTTGAGAAATTAGTGACATGAAATCGCACTTGTTTGGGCTAGGAAGTTATCTACTGGGCTCAGTAGGTGAAGTGCTTGCTGCCCAAACATTAGGGCTTGACTTTGGGCCCCCAAAGCCTATATACAAAGCATGTGGGGCAAAACATGCCTATCACCCCCGTCACAGGGCAGAATCAGGCAGATCCCTGAAGTTCTCTGGCCAGTCAGTGAGAGACTCTGCCTCAAAAACTGAGGCGGAAGTGATGGAGGAAGACTTCTGGTATTTACCTTTGCCCTCTGCATGCATGAACACACAAAAAACAAACATATGCATGTACAGCACACACAGAAATTTATACTTGCTTATTATAAACCCTTTGGAAATACACTGACATTTGTATATCTTTAAGTATTTCCAAACAGTTTACACATTAAATATTTTAGCTAACCCAGAATTTTCTGGGCATTTTATTTACTTTTTATTAAATACTAGGGGATTTTTTCCTCCTCACAAATGAGTAAGAAGTAAGGAAGAACTCTAGAATAAATATTCATCTTCATTTTTGATTTTTCACCCTTGCATTAAGTCATGTCTTCTGATGTCAGATTTTGTGAATAGATTAATAACTTTCTTAGTAATAGTCTTAAATCTCTGCCTATTACTGCCAATTTCTGACTTAATTTGCGTTCTGTTGCTGTGATAAACACTAAGACCAAAGGCGACTTGGGGAGGAAAGTGTTTATTTCAGCTTATGACTCTCGGGTCACACTCCATCACCAGGGAAGTCAGGTCAGGGATTCAAAGCAGGAACTGAAGTGGAAGCCAAGGAGGAATGTGGCTTACAGCCTTGTTGCCTGTACCTTGCTCAGACTGCTTTCCTGTAGCACCCAGGACCACCAGCCCGGGAACTGCATTGCCAGTGGTGGGGAATGGGGAGGTATTGACCCTTCCTACATCAATCATCAATTCAGAAAAAGTCCCACAGACCAATCTGCTGGAGGCATTCTCTTGGCTGAGGTTCCCTTTTCCCAAATGAGTCTATCTGACATAAAAACTAGCCAGGACATGCATCATGTCCGGCTTGTGTCGACAGCACTGGTGGTTTCTGGTTCCTACTCAGTTTACTACAGCCTTGTAAATGGGTACCTTTTAACTTCTAGAAGTTTCTTTGGGGGCTAATCTGGGCTCATGAATTCATGTAAATGTGTAAATGAAATGGCAGGAGTCTTAATCAATGCCCAGGATAAATGAGAGGAGGTAGAACTAGAAAGTGAGGAAGAAGAAGAAGAAGAAGAAGAAGAAGAAGAAGAAGAAGAAGAAGAAGAAGAAGAAGAAGAAGAAATGGAGGAGGAGGAGGAAGAAGAGCAGAGGAGAAAAGGAAGGAAAGGGAAGGATTCTGGAATTGTTGAGCTTTTACTTAGAAAGAAAGAAACAGAGAGAGTAGTTGGCCAGTGGTTCATAGCGCAACGTAAATACCAAGACAAGATGAACCAAATAGTGTTAGATTTGCCCAGAAGGTAATCATTATTTACTCTGGAGCAGCTTACAAACAGCAGAAATGATAAAAGATGGAGTGACATCTCAAGGATGTTGAATTTAATATTACATAAAGCCTGACTCTCTCCCGCAGCATAAACACGCACCACATCAACCCACTGTGTAAGGCAGTCTGTTCAGGAATGGGGGCACATCTGTGAGTAAGGCAAACATGATCGGGCTCATCTTCTAGGAGCGAGAGACAGTCACTAACCAGGAAACAAGTCAAGCAGAAAGCACGGTGGAAGGCCATAAGGAAGAGGGCAGCAAAGTTGCTCAGGGCAGAGCCCCTTCGCACAAAGGAGGTAAGGGACGTCTTTCTGAAAGGTGACATTTGAGATGACTTACAAGAAGACACCAGTGGTGGGACTGAGGGTCTAGGGTGTGGTCAGTCTGCAGAGAAGATAACAATAGAAAGCTGAGAGATGAATGAACAGCCCCCTCCCTCAACAGGAAAAATGGGTGTGGCTGGAGAGAATAAAGAGGGCGTTAGAGCAGAGGAGGCTGGAGCCCAACTGCCTAGGGCTTTATAGAGACTTTGGACTTAATGCCAAAGAAGTCAGTTTTGATAGATGATAATCCTGACAGCAAATCATTGTGTTCCTTTCCCATGTAACCCGAGCATCTTGTTTAAGTTTCCTTTAAAACTGCTGCTTTGCTGGCAGGTAATGGTTGCTAGGGAAAGGGAGTTTATTTTCTTCAGTGGTATAGCCACTGATGTTACCCGTGCGCCTGTAAATAACCTCCGGTCTAAGCAAGACTGAGCTCAGTGAGTCACAGGGAAGCAAAGCAAATCAACCAACACATGTGCTTAAAAACTAGCTCCTTTTATTTATTTATTTATTTAGAAATTATTGGTGAGTACACTGTCGCTGTCTTCAGACAGATCAGAAGAGGGCAACTAGATCCCATTACAGATGGTTGTGAGCCACCATGTGGTTGCTGGGAATTGAACTCAGGACCTCTGAAAGAGCAGTCAGTGCTCTTAACCACTGAGCCATCTCTCCAACACCCCTCCCAAACAAAACAAAACAAAACAAAACAAAACAAAACAAAACAAAACAAAATCAACTGGCTCCTTTTGAAAACAAGCATGGGTGATGCAGGGGATATCTTTTGGATTGATGCATTTCATTTACCTTTTTCCTGTTTATTTAGATTTCTCGAACCTCTCATCTTTCCCCTGGACACAAAAGACAACAAGTGAAAGGCAATGAAAATGGAAGTTGCTGGGCGTGGTGGCTCACGCCTTTAATCCCAGCACTTGGGAGGCTGAGGCAGGAGAATTTCTGAGTTCTCTCCAGGTGAAGAGATCAGCTCAGAAACTTCGGAAAATTCCACCAGACCCCTCCCTCCCCAGAAGAGAAAGGTCATAGTCACCCCTCCCCTCTGAAAGGGAGGGGCTAATTGCTTTCCTTGGACCACTGGGAGGAGGGACTGACCACCTGCGAGTAGGGGAGGCCCAGAGCTCTTAGCTCTTAGTACCAGAGCTCTTGGTACTACCAAGGCTGTACCAATCAGCTGGCAATATCCCTGTCCACAACTCCCCTGTCTCTCTCTAACCCGCTCCCTGTTTTCTAGCTACTACTGCCTTCTCTCTGCTATATAATTGCCCTTGGTTCCACCCAGGGTTTTCTATGGCCCCTGTGTACTGTCATCCTGACTAATGTCAGTATAGCAAGGTTACTAGAAAGAGCAAAGGCTGGATTTAGCCGGAGTCTTTTGTGACTCAGAGTAAATTGCTTCGTTTCATCGAGCTGAAGCCTCCTGATCTATAATATGATTTAAAAGAATCATAAGAGATGTCATGAAGATTATAGAATGAATGGATATGAGAAAGGCCTTAGTAAAGCTTTTGTCTCTCCCACCTCCCATGGAAACTAGACACCCCACCCCACCTGTGAAATCAGGGACACTAATCAGGCACTCGTAGACCTTGTAACTTCCTTTTGAAGTTGTCTCTCCCTGTATCCAGAGAACATTTTGGCTCTAGGACTTCTCTCTCTTATTTATCTGTATCCCCCACATGCTAGCCCAATCTCTGGACCACGGCAGGATTCCAGTAAATATTAAATGATAAATATCCTATCCCCTATGTGTCATGAGGAAGGCTTGGGCAGAGGGAACTGGGCTGTAGAATAAAATTGAAAAGGTTTGAGACTTGGGAGCCTCCCTGGTGCTGATGCTGTTGCTGGCACAGCAATTGAACAGAGGAAGAAGGAGCCAGTGGAGAGCTGTTTTGCATATGGACCAGAGCATCCTCCCACTGGCCCAGCTCATTAGTTTACTTACACAGAGCTGCACAGAGCCCAGGGGTGATATCACTCACTCAGTAACACCCATTCTCTGCCTCTTGTTGCTGATGTGCTTGTCATATCGTTTTCGTTCACGGAGTGTCTTTTTGGTTTAAATCTCTTAAGTTTATTTTTTTTTTCCTCCTTACTGTCCTGGAGATAGATGAAGCACAGCCAATAAAAAGGGAGCCCTCTTTTCCTTCACAGCTCTGAAAGCTTTACATAAGTGTTTCTTCACTTCTATTTTATGGCCAGGACCAGATGCAGAAGTGCTAAAATATTTTGATAAGAGCTGTCCTGGCAGTAGTTTTTGCTTTTACAGCTATCCAGAGGGAGAGAATTAAGTAGGAAGTCAGCCCACAGAGAAGAGAGAGAAGAGAGAAAGCTATGAAATCTCTCTGCTGACTGAGATTCACAGTTCATTTCAAAATTTCAGTTGGACAAAGGCAGAAAGAGAATGTTTAGGCACCAGGACAGTTACCTAAGTGAGAATACAGGAGGAACATTCGAAGGTCATAGAATCCTGAATTTTGAAGTTTATAAAGTGCTTCCATGCATAAACTGATATACTCAGAACACTGAGTATAAACATGTGCACCACAGTGACCTCTAAGGTATGAACTATTAACATCTCATGCAATGGCGGAGACTAGGCCTCAGGGCTTGTGTCGGCTGCCCAAGGTTAGCTGTTCAGGGGCTAGGTGGGTGTTTAGCTGCTGTTGTCCAGGTCCTTAGGGTTTGTTTTTCATGGAGGAATGAGACACACAGAGGGATTAAATGAGCTGCCCAAGGTCACAGAACACAAAGCAGAGGAGATTGGTTCATTCTATGCTCCGTATCTGGGTTACCACCTCCCTCCCAGCCATCCACAGGCCTTACCTTCTTTTCTGTCTTCTGATGGTCTCTTTATCTCGCCCCTCCCCCATTTTCGTCATTTTACTTCATTCTATCTTATTCCTCCTTCTGTGTTTCCTTTGAGGGCCGTTTCTGTCCCTCTTCTGTGCTCTAACTGTGTGACTATATTTCAACTTATGTGCCAGAATCCTTGCCACAAGCTAGACACAGTCTGAGCACACTGCAAGTGTTTACTGGCTTTTTATTCCCCACAACAGGCCTAGGAAGCAAGCCTATGATTTATTCTCATTTTACAGATGAGGGAACCAAGCTACCTTATTTACCCAAGGACACACAGCTAGCAGGGACAAGAGCCAGCATTTGAGGCGAGCAGTGTGGCTTCACAGCCCATTCGAGGCTGTTTTGCAGCAGCTTCCCTTTATGCCTGTCTTGGGGTGGGGGCTGGAGGGTGCATAGGCATAGCTAGATGTGCCTGGATGTGGATTCTCTGGATATCACTGCTGTTACCCCTGCCTCTCTAACATAAGTTCAGACAACACAATCCAGAATCCTGGGAAGTGACTCTGAGGCCGGAATTTCCAAGGGACACATCAAAGATGAAATCACAATACAGGTTTTTCTGTGTCTTATTTCAGAATTCTATTTTTTTCATTAATTGCTCATTTATTAGGCTGATGTTGCCTGATATCTGTATGAAAAAGAGGGCATAAAACAGCTAAATGAGTAAACCACTTAAACCGTGGCTTCATAAATATGAAATAAACTAATAAACCAGTTGCATGTGTTTGCATCTATAAAAATATGCCATCTTCCAAAGGGAGAGAGATACTCAGGCTGACAGAAGGGAGGAAAACCAGCGTGGGAATAGTAATGAAATAAAATGCTTGAATCCAATTTCCTTTGGTGAGATGTATTAGATTTTAATCATCAAAACCAAATGCCCGAAACTCATTTAAAGCCAGTTCAGCTAAAATCTGCCTTCTATTTATTTACAGGGGTCTCATCTTTCATTTGCACCAACTAAAAGTGCCATGCACAGGAAACTGAATGTTACCCATCTCGGTCTCCTCTCCCTATCAAATGCCTGGCACATAGAGGTGCCCAGTACATGCTTATCTAATGGAATTCTTAGAATGTCTTCTAAGAGAAGACATTTCAGGATTTATACATTCCACACTCATCCCAGAAGAGAAGGATGAATGTGAGGCTATGCTCTGTTGGGTACAAAAATGAAAACAGTTGCCATCTCAAGGTTGGTAGCTTAAGAATTCTGGGTCCCTGCAGTGGAGCCTCTCTGCAGTGGAGATTGGCTATGCAGCACGTCCTCTGTCAAGGTTTTCTCCAGCATCATCACAATCATCCAGAGCCTAAGAACAAAAGAAGAGACATTTCAGGAAAAGGTAAATAGTTTCTCATCATAGTTGATCTCAAGTTGCAGTTCGTTTCCCAAACTACTTAGGTTTGAAGTCAAAGAACCTGGAAATTAGAGGCCAACTTCCTGATATCTTTAGGTATGTTCAGTAACCTGTGTCTGTGTGGGTTTGGCTGGGGGGTGTGGTCACAATATAGACTTCCCATCCTTTCCTTACTGTTGACAGAATCAATTGTGTAATACATATAGGGGTTAGTCAGCTATAACTCACAAATTCAGTCTGTACTACTCAAGAAAAGTGTACTTAAAGAAGGGGGCTCTCTACTGGGCAGCACGACAGAATTGTCCCTAATGGCAAAGGCATGGGTGAGCCAGCCTCAAGGGTGTAAGAGGGGAAGAGCTGACCCTTCACTTTGTCAGCTGCAGCTTTGGGTTTTTTTACTTTTCTTTTGTGGGAAAAGTTGGAAGGCAGGAGGTTAGGTACCAAGAGACGGGGAGATGGGTGGGATTATGGTACATAATGTGAAATTCATAACGAATCAATGAAGGAGGAGGAGGAGGGCAGGGCAGAAGACATCAGGAAAAACAACGCATTGCGATAGAACAACATTCTGGGAACCCACCACTCATGTCTACAGCCAAATGATTTTCAGCAAAGACAATATAGCAATTCAACTGGGGCCGGGGCTTGACAAGTAACTTGGAACACTGGGAGGAGGAAGAGGAGGAGGAGGAGGGGAGGGGAAGGGGAAGGGGAAGGGGAAGGGGAAGGGGAAGGGGAAGGGGAAGGGGAAGGGGAAGGGGAAGGGGAAGGAGAAGGGGAAGGAGAAGGGGAAGGGGAAGGGGAAGGGGAAGGGGAAGGGGAAGGGGAAGGGGAAGGGGAAGGGGAAGGGGAAGGGGAAGGGGAAGAAGAAGAAGAAGAAGAAGAAGAAGAAGAAGAAGAAGAAGAAGAAGAAGAAGAAGAAGAAGAAGAAGAAGAAGAAGAAGACCCAAGATCAAGCATGTGGTGGTGACATGTGCCTTTCATCCTAGCACTGGGGAAGCAGAGGCAAGTGGTCCCTTGGACTCACTATCTGGGCATCCTAGGCTAGTTGTGGAGCTCTAGGCTAGTTGTGGAGCTCTAGGTCTTTGTCTCAAAAGATAAGATGGGTGATGCCTGAGGAATGACACCTGAAGCTGACACCTCTACATGCACACACAAACATGCATGTATACCTGCTCACACACAGGACTTAATGGCCTGGACAGATAGAGTACAGGAGACTAGAACAATTGGTCCCTACATCAGTACAGAGCCTGAGGAAACACTGAGATGGGTTGACAGGCACTCGCCTTATTTGATCTTTCAGATGGAAAGTCACTTTTTTTTTTTCTAGGAAAAAATGAGAGAGGATGAATAAGAGATGAGGAATAGTATCCCCATAGAAACCTCTCCATCCAAAAACTGAGGCATGAAAACCAATTGTCTCCTTCAACATATGACACATGTTGCAACAGATGCACCATACTGCTGATAACTTGTGTGGAATCCCGTCTCTTAGCAATGATTTATTGGATTCTTGTTATGTGCCAGATACCATGCCAAAGCTTTGCAAATATGTTGGTGCAGTGAATCCTCAAAATATCCCTAGGAGAGACAACAGTTTGGTGTTTCCCTCAAGAAATTAAATAGCGATTTAGCACATGACCCTGCAGTTTCATTTCCGAATGTATGCTGAAAAGAATTAGAAGCAGGTGTCTCAAAAAACCCACACATGGCCATATTCACAGCCACGCTATTCATAGCAGCGAAGGGTGGACACCTAAACAAAACAAAGCTGATTGCAATAGACCATTACTCAGCCATAGAAACAAATGTCGTGTATTCTAGTTTGTTTTCTGTTGCTGCCGTAAAAATACCATGATCGACAGCAAAAGGTTTATTTTGGCTTATAGACCCTGAGGGAGCTCTATACTGGTGAGGAGGGCATAGAAGCGGGCAAGCACGGCAGCCAGAGCATGAAGTTGGCTGACCTAATCGTCAACCACAAACCGGAAGTAGAGAGAGGGAACGGGAAGTCGGGCAAGGCTCTCTACTCTAAAACCCGCCCCCAAGATGGACGTCCTCCAGCAAGGCTCTACTACCCAACCTGTGGGTTGTGACTCTTTCACAGGGCTCACCTAAGACCATCCATATATCAGATATTTACATTATGATTCATAACATAACAGCAAAATTACAGTTATGAAGTAGCAACAAAAGTAATTTTATGGCCGGGGTCACCCTAACATGAGGAACTGTATTAAAGGGTGGCAGTAGCATTAGGAAGGCTGAGAACCACTGACCTAAGGGGTCCATAACCTCCCAAAGTAGCATTGTCAGCTAAGACCAAGGCTTCAAATATATGAGCCTCTGGGGGACATTTCTTATTCAAACCACCACAGAGACGGATGTCATTATTCAAACTCGATAGACAAGAAGACTGAGGCTCTGAGGGATGAGAGACCAAGAACACTACAGTCAGACAACAGATTAGCCTACGTTTTTGGGGGTCCATCATGTTTTCAGTGTGGGGTCTTTTCTTAAGATATAAACTCATGGTGTGAAAACCACTCATTTACCTCGGAAAGTTTTACAAGGGCCTTTGAAAGAAGAGACACTGATATATGAGTCTTACTTAGATAGGACTAAAAAGTAAGCCTACCAAGTCATTTTTGTTCATATCAGCAAAACTATATAATTATTAGGAGTAAATTTAATTAAAAAAAACACTCAACCATTGCCAAGGGAAACTTCAAAAACCCCCAAATTCATCATATGTATGGATTACATATTTCAATACTATAAAACTGCCCATTCTCCCTATATTGATCAAAGTGATTCTAATTATCACTGCCTCTACCAGAAGTCTTTTGTAGAAATTCACAGACTCATGTTTTTATTCAGAAGTTGGAGAACTCCAGACATTCTCAGGAAGGCAAAGTCGGAGGAGCTAAACCACCTGGCTTCAAGATAACACTGTTAACGCTACACTGCAGGGCAGAAGACATCAGGAGAAACAACCCATTGCGATAGAACAACGTTCTGGGAACCCACCACTCATGTCTACAGCCAAATGATTTTCAGCAAAGACAATATAGTAACTCAACTGGGGCCGGGGCTTGACAAGTAACTTGGAACACTGGGAGAATTCTATGGAAAAGAAGGCACAGCTGCAATCTGAACTCATACCTCTCTGTCTCAGTCCGTTTCTCCCTTGTTCTGTCATCTCCTCCCCACCCAATCCCCCCTTTCCCCACCCTGGCCACAGACAACAGAAAGGTGAGTCTGCAGTGACGAGCTGGTATGTCTGTGTGCGCATGCGCGCCCGCTTTTGTCAAGCGGTTTTGTTGTTGTTGTTGTTTGCGGGAAGAATGAGAAATGAGCAAGTACGTGGATGCTTGTCTCTGACAGAACTGCTCTGCTCTCTGTCTTGAGATGCCTGGAATCCTGCTGTTGGTTTTCAAAAGGGGTAAGAAGTTTGTGAAAACTAGAGTAGAAAGTCACATGTGTTTGCATTGTCCCTGGAAAGGTCAAAGTGCAGCAGAAGCCAGGCACGGTGGCGAATGCATTTAATCCCAGCACTTGAGAGGCAGAGGCGGGAGAGTCCCTGAGTTTGAGGCCAGCCTGGTTTGCAGATGGAGTTCGAGAACAGCCAGCGGCATAATGAGTTTGAGGTCTACGTAGGATGAATGAGGCCTGGTGACAACAACAAACCACCACTGCGGGTTCGGACTCTTAGTTTCCTTTTCTGAAAATTCAATCATAAAGACCCCCCACACACACCGTCTCCCACCTGCCTTTTATTGAGTTCAAATGAAACACTCTGCCAGCTCCTTCTGAAAACTACGCTGGAAATGTCACAAAATTGAGTGTCATAGCTCCGTGTGTACCTTTTGTAATTTCTAGGTAATAGTATTACTTTCTGTTTCAAATTTCAAATTTACATATCAAGTATAATCTATAATTACTTCTCTTGTTCCTTTTGTGTTTACAGAGATAATGATTCGGAATTTTCTTATTAGTGGCATTCTTACATCAAAGACAACTTTTATTTAATGTTTTATTTATTCACTTTAATTATATATGTTTTACTTTTCTCACGCATTCATTTATCTGTTCATTCATTCATTCATTCATCCATCCATTCAGGACAAGTTCTTACTGACTGCCTACTATGAGCAAGACAGTTTAAGTGCAAAAGATAAATGAATGGAGACTTGGATTCCATTCACAAGAGGTTTAGTTCCTATGACAATACAAACACAGACCAGTTAAGACGCAATGTTATTGCTGATAAGGTACTTGGGAGTACCATCCATGGTGGCAGGCAGGGCAGGCTTCACAGAGGAGGTGACGTTCAAAATCGAGACCTCAGAAAGAAAAAGAGATTTTGTGAAGACAACCTCGATAAAGTGGAAAATACAAAACACACCCAGTGTGGAGGGAGGATGGTGTGATGGCTAGGCTAGAGTCAGGCTGGGAGGAGGGCAATAGACAGTAGTAGGATATCGAGGGGGAATAGTTAGGTCATCACTGCAGTGGCTGTGACAAAATGAGGAAGGCCAGACCCAGGTTCATGGACATAAGGCTGGCCATGAGAAGAAAGATTTGAAACTGAAGGGGTAGGACCGAGATGACTTAGCAATTAGTTAATTGAACGAAATGGCTAAGAGCAAAAAGTGCTCCATTCCACTTCTCCCTAGCGATGTGGCCTTGGGCACAGCGCCTGGCCTCTGAGTTCCCAGTATTCTCATTTAGAAAATGGGAAGTAATAATAACTGATTCATACAGTTGCTGAGAGCTTTAAAAGTGCTCACTGTGAAAGCCCCCGTCACAGGGTCCTTGTACAAATAGATTAGACATGGATATTAATTTACCACCCACCTCCTTCTCTGCTCGGCTCACACTGAAGGGCTCAATGCAGACTTTACCCTCTGCATCTGGGTTTGTGGCTCTGCAGGGGCACAACTCCTAAACCACATCTGTGGAGTTTTCATTAGGACGCTCTAGGCTAGATACACCACGGTTGTGGTTGTGTGGCAGTTTCTGTGTTCCTTAACTATCTGAGAAATCGACCTGAGCTCCTAGCAGGAATCTGGAAGTTCATGAGTGAGGTCTGTCGATGGAGATCCTGCTCTGCTCTCCTGCCCGACGGTGGAGAGCCCACTCTGTTGTTCCGCAGACACTGTCCTATTCCACACTTCTGTGACACAGCAGTGGGAGTAGGACCCTCTGTGCTCCTACGTGCCTGCGTGACTCTGTCTCTCTTCTACTCCAAAAGAGGACAAATGAAGGATTTCTGGGAGTTCCGTCAGCATCTTCAGAAAAGTGTGGTTAATGTGGGTGCTGAGATCTTACATACAACTTTCAGAATCACCTTTCCAAAGTAATGGATCTCCATGTAGCTTTTCTTGACCCTTGGTGCTTTACTGTCTGTCCCTGTCCCTTTGTCTCCCCTGCCCTCTGCCTCTGTTCCTGCTTGAACTTTCTCATCCCCTGTGCTCCCCCTTCTTACTTTGATATTACTCATGGTCTGCTAACTCCTCTCCCTTACTGCATCCCCTTCAATAGTCTTCTTCTGGTTGCCTAGCTTCAACAGCTGCTTTGCGTTAAACTTGTAAAAGTAAGGGCTAAAATCCAGAATTCACACGTGAGAGAGTACATGTGGCATTCTTTCTGTTTCCTCCCTAGAAAGAACTCGGGGTCCTTACCACTCCCTGATGGAATCCTGGGTAGGGAGGGGCAGCCGTTGCCCTCACCTCTGTACCAAATGCAAGCTCCTCAGGCTTGTGTGAATAGTTCTGCATCCAATAGCCACATGCATAGTCTGGTTCAGTCAGAGTTCCAAAACAAAACCCAAAGGCACAAATGTGAGAACGTAACCTGGAGAGAGAGAGAGGGAGAGAGGGAGAGGATGAGAGAGGTGGAGGACGATAAGAGGGGTTTGGGGTAAGCGGAATGTACTGTGTATGTGTATGGAAGAGCCAATGGGTAAGCAAGGATCACTGTGCCAGCTTACTTTCCCACATTGCTTTCTCCTGGGTGTCCTGGCTTGATGACATGGTGGCATTAAAGACAGCAACACTTGAGGAGAGTTGAGCAACCCCAAAGAGAGAGGAACAGACCTTGGAAAAAGTGGTTGACTAAAGAGTGTCTGCCTGGAGAGATGTTGATTGAAAGCCCCTGCAGTCTACAGAGGCCAAGATAATTAAGGATGTTAGCTCTTTCACAGACTAAATGTTCCCTTCATTTCTGGCTGGCATTTGTTGGGTGTAATTGCTGAGTAACTTAAGATACTCTCATACACAAATAATAATCAGTGAGCCCCGCTGCCTGTGGTCTCCATACCTGATGAGAATTTATGTGCCCTTTTTATTTTTCCAAAGTGGATTTGAAGGTCTGCCTCTGCCGCCCGACTCCTGCTGCTTGGCAGATGATCTCTGCAGATTGCTCAGGTCCTGAGTGCCTGGGAACCCTATTAAGTCACACAGAAGCAAAGCCTTTAATGAAAACCCTGGCTTCGCTTCTCATTTCTTGTACTCTCTTCTGTGATGGAGCTTGGTCTAATGGAGTGAAATGATGTGCTAGAACCTTAAGAGGAATTGAGTTCTCCCACAGAAACTCTCAGTGGAGGGCCACCTGGGTCTCCTGAATGGTGTCTCTATGGTGGGGAACAGCTGGGACATTTGCCTCTTCCTGGCAAGTTTCTGGGCTTCAGGATGGGGAAATCATAATGAATGGAGGGTGGGTGGTGGCGAGTGGTAGCAGGCTTCACTCAGCACACAGTCCCCAGATGTCACCAACCTAAGTCCGTGATGCTGAAGGAAGACAAGTCATTAGGGTAATAGTCGAAGCTAAGTGATAATCACTACCATGACAATCCATGTACAATTAGCCCATAACTGTCTTCTAATAAGGGCCAAGAGGGCGGACCTTTAGTCTGTCATGCACAGGTAACCCCACTCTCACCTCAGATACATCTTCATTTCTACCCAATGTTCCTCTAAGGCCGTGAACTTATTCCTTTAATTTTTAAAAAATTTTTACATGTATAGGTATTTTATCTGTATACATGTCTGTGTACAACTTGCACACCATGGAGGCCAGAAGAGGGAATTAGATCTCCTGGAACTGGAGCTATAGGTGTGTGTGAGTTATCATGTGAGTGCTGGAAATGAAACGAGGGTCTTCTGGAAGAGCAGCCAGTGCTCTTAACTGCTGAACCATCTCTCTAGCCCCTGAATGTAGTCTCACCTCTAACAATTCATTTTTACCCATGGCTCTTTAATACATATCTATATTTTTAAAGCTCATCGTTAGCGGCAGAGAGAGAATCAAGCAAGGTCTCCCTGAAATGCAGTATATAAACCAGATGCAAGGGCAACTGCTATAACAAACACTAGGAGCCAGAGCTTGGCCCAGAAAACTCTGACCTTCATCTGACCCCTGTGAGCTGTGCCTCCCTCAGGACCACTAGGGAGATAAGCAACTCTCAGCGACGCTGGTCAAAACCCATTGACACGCAGTGGGTCTCATTCTGCATGCTCACTGAGAGGTACGTCCATCAGAACTAGTATTTTATAGGTGTTAACAGGTAGAACTAGTATTTTATAGGTGTTAACAGGTAGAACTAGTATTTTATAGGTGTTAACAGGTAGAACTAGTATTTTATAGGTGTTAACAGGTAGAACTAGTATTTTATAGGTGATAACAGGCTTAGAGATGATGCTAGGTCTTGCAGGCAGGAGCCAGTGGTTCTGGGACTTGAATCCAGCCCAATGCTAACTATCTGGTTTGATAATCTCTTAACTTTACCTATGTATTTCACTTTGCTTATTTCACCATCCTCTCCCCGGGAATGGTTGAATGTTAGAGAATGACCCGTGAAGGAGAAAGGAAGGCTGACAGATACAGCACCCTCCAAACAGAATCTTCCACAGGTGCTAAATGAGTCATTTCTCATTCTAGGAGTGACATGCTAACTGTGGGTCTGATGAGTTGGGTCAGAATGAGATCTGCTCTCAGCCTCTGCTCACCTTCAGCGATCAGAATTTCAATTTCTTAATAATTTCTGGTACTGTCGGCTGTGTCTAAATATTTAGGCAGATCTGTGCGAGTCGTTTTGTCTGTTTGATGTGCCACATATATTTATGTATTCCGATTGTCAGTCAGTAAGCAAGCCACGCCATAGGAAGCAGATGTGATTTGACAGTTGCCAAATGCCGCTCTCACTTTCTCCAGCATTCCCTGTTCCTTCCAAAAACAGGCCTGGATTCTGCCTTAGGCGTGTAGGTCCTGGAGGACATCATTCCCTGAAGGTCACCCCCCACACGCTCCTGTCCAGTGAAATAGCCACACCTTCAACTCTTTCCCTGAAGTCTTGATTTCATATTCTCAGCCCATGTCCATGTTCAAGTCAAGAACTTCATTTCATCAGACACATGAACCATGATCAGAAGCAATGGAATCTACACATTCAGAGTTATGATAACTCCTGTCTAAAACAGTGCTTTCGGAATGTTCTCCTGTGGTGTCCGCTGCTATCTCTTAACTCCTAAAGGGTAGAGGAAACCGGGTTTCCTTGAATTCTTCTCCTTTGCCTCCTACTTTAACTTCACCAAATCGTTCTTGAGAGCTTGTTTGGAGGCTCTAGCAGGAGCCACAGCTACTTTTATGCCTTTAACTGAAGACTAGGCCTCCTCTCTTCCGGGAGGGATACAGATGGAGTGATGAAAAAGAAAGAGGAAACCGATCAGATCATGTGAATCAATCCTGATGGTCAGTGGGGCGACCGAAGCTGAAACCACGTCACCTTCACCTCCACCACTAAGTCCTTCTGGTTAAATGGTTTTGTTATCTTCTCTCTGTCTTCCCCTTTGTGCTCCAATCCCTGCGGTCTTAGTTCATTCATTCCCTCCCTATTCTCTGTCAGCAACTGTAGCAGAGTTGGTGGGTGTTTCCCCAGTCAGACTAACCGAACGCTTTCAACTTAACTTTCGTAAGGCTTAGTTCATGCGAAGGTCCTGCTCAGTCTGTCCCCAATCTATCTCATCAGTCTCTCTTCATCCATACCGTGCTCCATCTCCCCACCTCCTCTATCCACTCAGAGATTACTTTTTTAATAAAATGCATCTTCTAGCCTCCCCTGCTCTGATCTTCCCGTGGCTGTCGTTCCAAGACATGTTGAGTCTCATTGTTGCTCACCTGTTGTGCTGAGGTGACTGCAGATGACAGCAGTCATTTGAGGCTTCACCTGGCTTCATGGTCTCCAATTCATCTTCATGTGTTTTTCCTGCTGTAATAATATATTTGTTATTGCAACTTTATATCCATACAGTGAGTGCTGTTCTTCTCCTTATCCATCCCTCTTCTTATTTACTTAATACTTAACAACTTGCATTACTGTATATGGAACTTTAGTGTGTGTGTGAATTCATATATTATGAATACACATGCATTTCAATATATTTATATATTTGCTTTGAGACAGAATCTCACTAATTAGCACTGGCTGACCAGGAACTCACTATTTAGATCAGGCTAGCCTTGAGCTTATACAGATCAGCCTGCTTCAGCTTCCTGAGTGCTGGGTTCAAGGTATGTGTCACCACATCCCATTTATATATATGACCTTAAAGTATTATTGTAATCAGAATAAACTGGAGTAGAAATAACTTTGTAATGACTTTAATAGTCCCATCCAAGAACATGGTATACCTCCTCATTTGTCTGTAGTCATTTATATTTTTTAACAAAGTTTTAAGCTTTTCTCTATGAATTCTTCCCTCCCCAGGTTAACTGTTAGATAACTCATTTCTTTGTTGCTATCGTATCTATCTTGATTTACATTTCTTTTTCAGCTGCTTTTTGCTAACATAAAAAGGAGTTTTATAAAGTAGCCAGTATTTTAAGTGTTTCTGAAATAGCTTTGATATACTAGCTATTATTCATTCCCTGAAAGTTTGGTAAAATGTACTTGTGGTGGTTTGAATATGCTTGGCCCAGGGAGTGGCACGATTAGGAGGTATAGCTTTGTTGGAGTAGGTGAGGCCTTGTTGAAGGAAGTGTAACGCTGTGGGGGTTGGCTTTGAGACCCTTGTCCTAGCCATGTAGGAGTTAGTCTTCTGTTTGACTTCAGAACAAGTTGTAGAACTCTCAGTTCCTCCAGCCCTGTGACTGCCTAGATACTGCTATGCTTCCTGCCTTGATGATAATGGACTGAACCTCTGAACCTGTAAGCCAGCCCCATTTAATATTGTCCTTTGTAAGAGTTGACTTGGTCATGGTGTCTCTTCATAGCAGTAAAATCCTAAGTTAGACAGCATGTGAAGAGTATTCATGTGTTTAAGTAGAAGTGTATGAGGATATGTGCATGTGCGCGTGTGCCTGTGCTTGTGTGTGTGTGTGTTGTATGCTTATCTGTGTTGCCAGAGGAGCCAGAGACGGATGACCTGCTGTTATTTTGTACTTCAATCTGAGGCAGAGTCTCCCACTCTGGAGCTGATGGTGGTGGCCAGCAAGGCCCAGTGATCATCCTCCTATCTCTGTCCCTTACAACACGGGTTACAGGTACACATGGCCTGGCCCCGATTTTTATGTAGGTGCTTAGAATCCAAACCCAGATCTTTATGCTTGCACAGCAAGTATTTGTACCAGGACTCCTGGTCCTTGGCAATTAACCAGAGACTTCTTGATAGATAGTTTACTTTATAATAGTTTGTTCAAGCCAGACATAGTGGCATATACCTTTAATCCCAGCACTCAGGAGGCAGAAGGAGGGGAAAATCACTGTGAGTTTGAGGCCAGCCTGGTCTATTATAGTGTGATCCAGGAGAGCCAGAGCTATATAATGAGACCTTGAAAAACAAAACAAAGTTTATTCAAACTTCCTATCCTTTCATGCCTTCTTAATTTTGCCTGAGGAGTACCCCCTTCATTTCATCTAGGCTTGTTAGAATAATTCTTCATTGCCTGTGAAATCTATGGTGAGCCTTTAATTATTTTCCTCTTCATTCTACGCTGTTTTTTTTCTTAGAAACTTCTTATTACCACCCTCACCCTGGATTTATAATTATCAGAAAGTTACAGAAAAGAAAAGAAGAAGAAGAAGAAGAAGAAGAAGAAGAAGAAGAAGAAGAAGAAGAAGAAGAAGAAGAAGAGGTTTTCTTGCATGTTGTATTTCACTTCCCAAGTTGATGATTTAACATATATATATATATATATATATATATATATATATATATTTTTTTTTTTTTTTTTTTTTTTTTTTTTTGGTTTTTCGAGACAGGGTTTCTCTGTGTAGCCCTGGCTGTCCTGGAACTCACTTTGTAGACCAGGCTGGCCTCGAACTCAGAAATCCGCCTGTCTCTGCCTCCCAAATGTTAGGATTAAAGGCATTTTTTTTTTTTCCTCACGGGGTGTTTCCGGGAGCATGTTTGTCTTCTGAGAACTCTGCAGCCTGTTTACTGAAGCCTCATGCTTAATGGGGTATCTGAGACATCAGGCATCTTTTAGACTTTGCTCTTTGGGAAGATGCTCCACTGACTTCATCTCAGTAGCACAACTGAGAAATCTGATGTCTCACTCAGAGTCCTTGGTGAGGTATTATTTCCTGTATGATTGTAGAATTGCCTTTTGAAATGTGAAAATATTGTCTTATATTTTACACCCTAAACTATACTTCTTCCTTCCTTCCTTCCTTTTTTTTCCCTTTCTCTCTGGCTTGGGACCACCGGGTCAAGGGACTGAGGTTCATATTTTATATAACAAAGCAGACCTGGCCTCTAGATTCTCCCAGCATTCCTCGGTCCTTACCTTGCATACCAACCCTGCCCCCAACCCTGAACTTTCCAGCCCAGGAGCTGGGCTGCCCTTACCCTAGAAGCTCCTCCCTATATAATCTAGATATGTTGTGCCCCACCCCCTTTCTTTTTCTTCACCTTCTCTTCTCTTTCCTCATCCCTCCTTCCCTTGCCCCAAGGATTGAGGCCCAGGGAACTGGCCTGAGAGCAGCTTCCCAATACACCCACCTTTAATATAATCTAATCTGGGGGCTGGAGAGATGGCTCAGCAGTTAAGAGCACTGACTGCTCTTCTGAAGGTCCTGAGTTCAAATCCCAGCAACCACATGGTGGCTCACAACCATCTGTAATGAGATCTGACGCCCTCTTCTGGTGCATCTGAAGACAGCTACAGTGTACTTATGTATAATAATAACTAAATTTTAAAAAATATATAATCTAATCTGGTTTGAATTGGGTCCTCTCACCAGCGGCTGGGAAATGACCTACGCCTCTCATCCTTGTGCTTTTTCAGCATTCGATTGGCCTTTCTTAATTTTCTATTTCAGCCAGACACACTACTGTGTGGGGAACCTTGGGTTATTATTTATCCTTATATTATCCCCCATGTCTATGGCGATACCTTTCATGCCTTTACCTAAAATCTAAAAGAACAACAGTTGTTCTTTCTGTTTGCTGGCTATGTGTCTGGGCTGACTTCAAAGAGGCAAACTCAACTGGCTGTTTCAACTCAAGAGAGTCCTGAGCTGATCTGCACAGCTGGGACTATTTCTCTTTTTGTGAGGTCTTTCGTGATTCACATGGTCAGAGCAGTGCTTGGCACAAGTGCTTGCAAAGAATGTGCTAGCTTCCTATAGACTGGTGTCAAAATTACCGATTATGTAAGGTAGACCACATGGTCACAGCTCATTATCCCAAAGGCACATATGCTTTTTTTTTTTCTTCTAAAGAACCTTAGTGTATATAACAATAATCAAAGAAAAAGAAGTCTATCAATTTGAGAGTAGGGGGCCATGGATGAATTGGAAGAAAGGGAAAGGAAGAAGTGATGTAATTAAGTTTAAAAACATAAAAATGGGGAAAAAGAAAAGGGAAAAGTACCTTTTTTTTTTTTTTTTTTTGGTTTTTCGAGACAGGGTTTCTCTGTATAGCCCTGGCTGTCTTAGAACTCACTTTGTACACCAGGCTGGTCTCGAACTCAGAAATCTGCCTGCCTCTGCCTCCCGAGTGCTGGGATACCCGGCTTTTTTTTTTTTTTTTTTTTTTTTTTTTTTTTTTTTTTTTTGAGACAGGGTTTCTAGGCACATACTCTTAACACATTTGTGGCACACGATATGATTGTTGTTCACCCATGCATCAGCACCAGGTGAGTGATGGAGTCGGGAGTCAGCATGAGGGGCAGACTGTTGGGGGTTGGTCTTGAGCACTATTTATTCAGATGCTGATTTTGGTGCCAAGAAATCTGTTTATTGTACAGGGATGGCAGGGGTTGGTCAAGCATCTCTGGTTTCAATGTTATGTAAACATTGTTTTCCATGATCTCTGGTTGGTTAATAAAGAGCTGATCATCCTATGACTGGGCAGGAGAGGACAGCAGAGGTGGGACATTGGATCCCAGGGAAAGGGTCCCAGGTGGGAGGAGGGAGGGAGGGAGGGAGGGAGGGAGGGAGAGAGAGAGAGGGAGAGAGAGAGAGAGGGAGAGAGAGAGAGAGAGAGAGAGAGAGAGAGAGAGAGAGAGAGAGAGATTGAGAGAGAGGCGCAGAAGAAAGGTGGGAGACCCAGCTGGATTCTCCTTAAGGACACACATTGTGATGGTTTGTATATGCTTGGCCCAGGGAGTGGCAATGTTTGGAGAAGTGGCCTTGTTGGAGTAGGTGTGGCCTTGTTGGAGGAAGTATGTCTGTTGTGTATTTAAAAAAAAAAAAAAAAAAAAAAAAAAGGAAAGGAAAGGAAGCCAGGGATATGTTTGGTGGAGGCATGGTATTGTACAAGGGGGTGGGGGAAGGGTTTGCCTCTGTGGGCCCATGAGAGACATCCCTTCCACCTGAGGTACCAGCCACATGACAGGTATAGTATAGAGTTTATTCAGGGCATGGGGAGGGGAGTTGAAGAGATAGGAGAGAGAGAGAGAGAGAGAGAGAGAGAGAGAGAGAGAGAGAGAGAGAGAGAGAGGAGGGCAAGCAAGCAGCCCCTTTTATAGAGAGTCAGGCACACCTGGCTATTGCCAGGTAATTGTGGGGCAGAGCCTAGAAGGAATGTCAACAATGTCACTGTGGACCGTGCTTTAAGACCTTCATCTTAGCTGCCTGGAAGCCAGTCTTCTAGCTGTCTTCAGAATAAGAGGTGGGACTTTCAGCTCTTCCAACTCCATGTCTGCTGGGACACTGCCATGCTCCTACCTTGATGATAACAAACTGAATCTCTGGACCTGTAAGCCAGCACAATTAAGTGTTGTCCTTATGAGTTATCTTGGTCATGGTGTCTGTACACAACAGTAAAACCCTAACTCAGACACACATGGAGCAGAGCAAGCCAGAGAAAGCCTCAGGTGGCAAGTTAACAGGGTATTTATCTGGGTATTAACAGCCTGCTTCGGTCAGGATAGCTCAAAACCTGCCCAGCATAGTGCCAGCAGGCTATTAGTAAAAATACCATCTCTGTCTTTTATTTGGGAGCTATATGGGCTAAAGTGGGTGTAGAAAACCCTGCAGATATTTGGAAGCAAAAATCCCGTCCTGCCCCTCCCCCTAGCCCCCCACAATACTACTCTAAGGCTGTCTTGTGACAGGCATGAATCATGGGGGTCCAGAGTTACAGTCCACCACATCTTCTGTACCATCTCCCTTCCCTCCTGAGGCCTCTGTAACAGGGATGGTAAATTCACTCCTGATTCCCTTCATTTTGTTTCTTCCCGATGCCTCTGGAGACAGACTCATGATTTGTTTACAAATTCAAATTTGCACCTATTCTGTAATTTCTCTTCTCAATTATGTTCTTTAAGTAAACTGTTATTTTTACTTGGTCTTTTAAATTTTTATTGTATTTACTCAGCATTACCAATAGCCTAACATCTCTTTTATAGTGTATGTTATGCTTAATTTGATTTTTAAAATGTATCCTTTCTAATGTGGGCAATTAAGTTTATTATCTTTCTTTGTTTAACTGTTGGTTTTGTTTTGTTTTGTTTCTTTATTTCATTCTCCCTCCGAGATGTCAGCTATAGGGCAGGATAACAGGCTCAGAGGGGAGGAACCTACGTTGACTTATCTGTGTCTTTTTCCGCTGACTTTGAGGAGAATGTGCAAATACTCTAGGGCAGGAAGTAGATGGGTCAGAGAGTGTCTGACCATCCCAATGGCCGCCTCTTTTAGTACAGCCCTACCTTCCTAAGCTAAGTTCCACACCTCTAACTCAGTACTGGTGAGGGTTTAGAAAATATGTGTATGGGCTTTTACAAGTCTCCACAGGTGTTTGAAAACCTGGCAGCTATAGAACCTGTAGGAGGCGGGGCCTGTTAGAGGAAGTAGGTCATTTGGGGGCGGGTCTTTGGGGTGTCATTATCCCTGGCTCTTTCCGATCACACTTTTTTTCCTCTTGGTCTGGCTATTTTCCAAGGGGCTCCTGCGAGCTTCCACCTGCTGGCACCACTCTGCTTGCCTTCCCTGCCATGATGAACTGCATCTGAGCCAAAACCAACTGGTCCTGCCTCTTGGTGCCTAATGGAGCAGGCAATGCATGATCCACAGGGGCACTTTTCCGTGGGCAAAATAATTCTGTAATTTGACTCTCCTCTGAAGGGGAATTGGTACCTTGCCATCCCTCACTGTCCTTTGGCGCCTTGTCCCGGCTAGATCTGTTCCTCTAGCTACCTTTGTGGACTTTTGAAGTTGGGGGTAAATTAGCTACAGCTGGCATCTCTCACCCTGCACTGCACTCTTTCCCGCGGTTTCTGTCCATTTGGTTGTTGTCACTAAGGCGATTTTAAGTAGAGGCTGGGCCATTTTTTGATCTGTTGACGTTTGTGGGGAATGCCTTGATCCCTGGTTGCCTTGACAATGTCATCTGTTGATTTTTTTTTTTTTTTTTTACTAACTTCCTGCCTGCGTCTCTGCTTGCTGAGGGGGAGAGGGGGTTAGAGAAAACAAATAAGTACAAATCACTATACGTTTGTTTCCAAGCCCATAGACTGCACAGTACCCAGAGTGAACCATCGTCTGAGGGTTTTGCCTGCTGATGATGGAACTTAATAGACTCAAGTATCACACTGGAACAAATGTACCAGTCTGGGGTGGGTGTTGATACAGAAGAGGCTGAGCTTGGGGTTGCGGGTATATAGTAGTCCCTGCTTGACTCTCCAGGGGCTCTTCCCTGTGTGCCCTTCTTATCCAGCCTGTGTGTCACTTTATGTACAGCCCTGTCTCCTAGAGAATACTAGAGGCTCCTTTTCACCTCTCCTTTTGCTTCAGACCTGACCCAGAATGCCTCTGGCCGCCCAGGCATTGCGGAGCATGTTGATTGGCTGTTGTCCTGGTCTCCCCGCCTCCCCCCCCCCCCCCCAGCAGCCTAGTGCAGTGTTACTATCCCATCACATTTTCCAGATAAGAAAACAAAACCTTTTCCCCCCTGCAGTGTTGTGATCAAGACCAGGACCTGCTAAGCAAGCACTTTTTATTTCTAGCCCAAGGGGGGGAAGCTAGAGGCAAAAAATATAGTACCTGTAAAGCAACAGTGTGCCTCTCTGTCTCCTGAGAGCCTCTCCTCAGTCATTTGTAACATGGCCTCTGGAGCTGGCTTCCCTAACATTACTGATGCAGATTATTCCAGACATTTTCTCTTTCTTTTCTTTCTGGATTTAAAGATGTTTGCCCCTCAACATTTCAAAATTTAAAATAATAAAGAAAAAAGCTTTGCCTGTGTTTTAAGTAAAACTAGCATATATCACTCCCTTCATCCTTCTTTCCAGACAGGGCTCACGATGTAGTCCAGACCGGCCTCTGCCTCACACTCCTGCCTCAGCCTCCTGAGTGCTGAGATTACAGCCTATGCAACCTCCACCTGACTTGATTCTTAAAAGTTATTAGCTGCAGAACCAGGAGCAGTCCTGAGTGGCTTTGTCTTCCAGCTACACTTGAAATTGCTTGGTGTCCTTTGCTGTCTGGAAACCCCCTTTATTGCAATTAACTCGGAACCTTCCGCTCCAGCTCAACGGGAGCTTTAACGGCTCTCTCACCAGAAAGACGAACAGAAAAGGCTCATTTACAGATGGCTTTTAATAGCAGCCACAAAGGCCTGGGAGGCAGAGGAAAGATCTACTCTCTTTCTCTACTGCCACTTAGTTCTAGGTGACTCTGGGGATCCATGGGGTTAAAAATTAACCTCTTGCCTCTAGCTTCCAGGAAGGCCCGAGGTGTTTGTCTAAGTTTTCAGATCACCTCCTGAAGAGGAAGGTTTGAAGGAGAAAAGAGACAGTATCTATCAATTGCTTAGTGGTTCCTATTGAAGTCAGAAACACACACACACACACACACACACACACACACACACACACATTTGCTGGTAGAAGGAGGGCAGGGACCTGAGAGCTGGCCTGTGCTCACCCAGCAGGATGTGGAAAAATTCAGCTGGCTTCTTTTTATAGTTTCAATCATCCCTGGTAATGAAGATTCTGCAATTAGAACTCAGCTGGCAGTTATGTTGGGGATGTGTGCAGCAGACTAGGATCCTGGGTCTGCAGGGGGCACGCCTGTCTGTCAGGACGACATGAAGGCGCCCCTAGAACAAGGAGTGCAAAGTGAGGACAGAGCTATTTTTGCAGGCCACTTCCTAGCTGTCATCACACCTCAGATAAAGGTCCCGCTTGGGTATGACAACTTTTACATTTTTATTAAGCCACATCCATTTGCAACTATCTGTCAAGTAGATGGAGAGGAATATTATTAACAGAAGGCTAATAAGTCTTTTATCTAGGCACCCAAAACATGGAGTTTAGGATGATTTCACTGGGCATTGATTAACATTTGCTTAGTCTGTGAAGACAGAGTTTGTTGAAAGGTATTCCAAGAGGATTAGCCTAGTTAAGAAGGGAAAGTGTGGGTCAGTCAATGAGACAGCTCACTGAGTAAAGGCGCTTGCTGCCAAGCTACCACAGGGACCCACGTGGTGGAGATAAAGAATTGACTTACCCAAGCCATCCTCTGATCTCCACAAGTTCTCTGCAACCCACCCCCAAAGAAATAGAAATTTAAACTAAGTTTGAGAGACAGTAAACTTTTAAAATACTTAAGCAGAATGAAAGACTAACTTTAATTGAACACATACTATGTGCTAGGCCCTAGCTAAATCATTTGTATATTCCTTATCCACATCCTACTTAGCTTATTAGGTGGCACTTTTAGATGCTCTGTTTTATAGGTAAACGGTCACATTGCTAAGAAGTGGCAGGTCCCAACATTGAAGCCAGCCAACTGATTCAACTGTTCCTTCGCTGAAGTCTCAGGCAATAAGCTGGTTCTAGCCAACTCATCTGCTTACAAAACAACTCTGGCATGGCATCGCTGTTAGCAACTGGAGCTGTCAGCACTGCTTTTTAAAGTATCTTTGCCGTAAAGGATGGAGACGCATTTATTTCTTGATGAATTATTAAGTGTCTTTCTCATGTTCCTGATTCCTTCTCTATTGGATTTAAAGCTCTTGCTAAACCTCCCACACTCTGACAACCAAAATTATATGATCGAAACAGAAAAGACATCTGCTCAAATTGACGTTTCCATCCTGACAAACCTATCTCGAGCGCCACAGGCTGCCATTTGACTTCCATGTCTGAATGCTTCCTATCCTCCCCAGCTGTGAACTCCGGGTCGAAAGCAAGCTGCAGACCTCTAGGTATGGGCAGTAGAGATGGCAGGAAAACAGAAAGAACAAAAGCCGATGCTCTCGAATCTAACAATCTAGGCTACACTTCTGAAAGGAGGGGGGTCCCAGGGATAAGCTCGCTCATGGAAATGTGAACTACCTCTTCTCTTATGAGAACTGCTGCTCTGCAAATGTTCACGGTTCCAGAGAGTGATGTTGTGATGTTGCTGTCGTAAACATGACCTTGCTGTTTGTGGGGAGGGGAGGCGGGGATTGGGGAAATATTTGGAACTTGGACCTGAAAAAGCCATGGGGTGCTTAGAGCTGTTGTGTGGGACCTTGGAAGGTGATTGAGAGAAACGCACGTGATGGAGGCCTGCCTTGTGACATTTGAGAATTACCTCAAAGACTCTACCATGTGATGTGTTTTCAGTTTGCAGTCTTGAAAGTGAGATATATTGCTGATTAGCTGGGGCTGAAACATCAGCTGTGATTAAAAGCCCAGTATCACTGAGGCAAAAATCTGAGCTGTGTTTCCCCAAGGCCAGCACTCAGAACCTGGCAGTCAAGGTTGTAGGTATATTGTAAGAACGTGGCAGATGTGCAAGCATCTCCCACATGGAACTGGTTTTAAATTCTCGAAGGAGTCATGAGAGCAGCTGAAGGTTCATGCTCTGTTCTGGGGTAGAGGCCCTGAAGGCAGGCCAGGTGCGGCCATTGGTGGAAGGAAGTGCAGCCTCAGCTGCAGGGAGGCCTGCAGGATATTAGAGATGCCACAACCATGCGGTATCTGCCAAGGACAGCTGTGGTGAGGGTTTGAGCCTACAAGACATGCTGTAGGTGACAAGGATGGCAGAGCCACCAAGGTGGGACTTCTCAATCTCTTTTGGTCCCAGAGGATCATGAATAAGTCTCAGAGCTTGGACACTGAGGTATTTTGGGTTGTTTCCTGACAAAGTCTCACTATATAACCCTGGCTGTCCTGGAACTCGCTATGTAGACTAGACGGGCCTCAAACTCATAGAGATCCACCTGCCTCTGCCTCCCCAGTGCTAAGATTAAAAGCATATGCCACTGTGACCAACCCTCCACACTGAGCTTTATACACTGTGGACTTTGCTTTTGCTTATGTGTGATTTTTTTTCTATGCCCTGGTGTATTTTATATATATATATATATATATATATATATATATATATATATATATGAAATTTGTTAGAATGACTTAAAGCCTGTGGTCCAGCTAATCTAACAATGGCTGACCATGAATAGCCAAGAAAATCCAGGCTGCTCAATCCGAGGCTAGATGTCTCAGCTGGTCTTTAGTATATGCTAGAATCCCAAAGACATAGGCTCCAATGCCAGTGAAGGAATAGATGCACTAGCAAGGCGAGGGAAAGCAGGCAAAGAACAAAACTCCCTTCTCCGTTGTCCTTATATGAGTTCCCAGCAGAGGGTGTGACCCAGATTAAAAGAGTGGGTCCTTCCCCTGCCTCAAAGACATTTCTTCCTAACTCAAAGATTCAGATTAGAAGTAGGTCTTCCATCTTTAAATTAAGCAGCAACAACAAAATTCCTCACAGGGGCGCCTGCCATTATTGGGTTTTCATTCCAGATACAGAGTGACAATCAAGAATAGGCATCGCACCTGGCCTGTTGAAGTTAAGTATGTTACTTGGTTTTGATGTCCATAGGAGATTACAGTTAAGAGAACTGAGGCTTTTAAAGCATTGGGATTTTTAAAGATGTGGGGGATCTTTGAAACTGGTTATACTATGAAATAAACACGAGACTTAGAGGACAACGTTATGGTTTTTAAGGTTCTTTTAAAAGATGTGTTTATTCATTTGCGTACAAGTGTGTATGTCTGAATGTTATGGTTTCGAAAGTGAAATGTTTGTATGCCAAGTAGACAAGAGATGGCTTGGGGTGGTTGCTTTTGACGTCAACTTGCTACAAATGAGAGTCCCCTGAGTATGGATCCTCACTGGAAGAATTGTCCTGATTTCATTAATTGATGTGGGAAGAGCTACACTGATTGTGGGCAGCACTGACTGATCACAGCCCAGATAAAAAGAGCCTGGCAGAAGGGAGACTGCTGCCTCTAGCCCACTCAGCCTTCCCTCCAGCTCCAGAGTGGATTTACCCTGTTGGCTGCTGCAGATTCCTCCACTGATGTCAGAGCCAGCATTTCCAGCTTCCTCCATGCACCGAGGACAAGCAGCTTTCCAGCAACCTTCCAGGTTTTTGGCACCAGACTGGCACTGCCTAGCTATTCAGCTTTGTGGACTGAATAAACTACCAGGCTATCAGCCTTCCCCAGGTGAGACTGCCACTCTGAGACTGCTCTGATTTCTGAGGTACCCAGTCTCGAGGACTGATTGACTACAGGATTCTAATATTGAAGAACCCCATTTTCAGGGCTGATGACACAGCTGTAAAGTGCTTCCCTGGCACGGGCAGAACCTTGGGCTCAATCCTCAGCTCGGCAATAAAATGATATAGACCAGAGCTAGAGCGATGCCTCAGCAGTTAAAAGCAAGCACTTGCAGAGGGCTGGGAGTTAAGATTCCAGCTCAACAGTGGGTAACTCTGCAGGTACCGAAGAGGTACATTCACACGTATCCCCTCATTGGGTACCTTGTATAAGTCTCTCTGTGTCTCTGTCTCTGTCTCTCTGTCTCTCTCTCTCTCTCTCTCTCTCTCTCACACACACACACACACACACACACATACACACACATACACACACACTATTTTACAGATAAGAATACAATGTAAAATAGCTTTAGGCTGAGTTATGGGTTTTGCAGAAAAGTGAGTGTTAAAATAGAAAGAGAGGGCTGTAGAGATGGCTCAGTGGTTAAGCACACTGACTACTCTTCTAGAGGTCCTGAGTTCAATTCCCAGCAACAATATGGTGGCTCACAACCATCTGTAATGGGGTCTGATGCCCTCTTCTGGTATGCCTGAAGACAGTTACAGTATAAATAAAATAAATAAATCTAACAAACAAACAAACAGACAAACAAACAAACAAACAAAGAGAAACCAACCTAAGTATGTTTCTAAATGTAATTACCTCAGCCCCCATCAAACAGATCATTAAGAACAAATCTTCCTTCTCCCATTGTTTTGGAGAGAAGGAAGACGCCCTGGAGGGAGTCTCCCTAGCATGTGCCAGTCTTACTATATTCAGTAGATAGGAAACACAGACTACAAGCCAATTTTCATTCAAGTAAGTCTGTGGAGGAAGAGATCTATATTAACAGGAACCACCAACTAGATTCCAAGGACAGCTATCCCAAGCCATCTTTCATGATCATCTGCTGTTTTGAATGTTGAGTGCCAGTGCTCACTGCCATGTGTGTGGGCAACTGAGAACTGCCTGTCCACAGTCAACGCATGATCAATATTGGCATGTGCAATATGTAGAAGTTGGGGCAACATGAATATGTCTGCTGGCTTCACAGACATATCTGATAACTGTGGAGAACTTGCCTGAGTTTCAGGCCAGGGCAATGACTGGTCTGGAATCCAAACCATGCTAGGGAGTCAGTTGTGAGGGTTCCTCCCGAGAAGTCTGGAGAAGTTCAAGGCACAGCTTGCACAGCTATGGGAAGTGTCCTTGGGGTCAAAGTTTAGAGCCTGGGAAGATCCTCTGAGAGTTCATATGGGGACTTGGGGGAAATGTTATGGAAACAAAATTTAGAACATCATGTACTCTCATTAATAATACATAGGAAGGAATATGTCTTAGCTAAGGCTTCTATTATTGTGATAAAACACCATGACCAAAAGCAAGCTGGAGGGGAAAGTGTTTATTTAGCTTATATTTCCACATTGTAGTCCATCACTTAAGGAAGTCAGGACTGGAACTCAAGCAGAGCAGAAATAAGGAGGCAGGAACTGATGCAGAGGCCGTGGATTCTGCTACTAGCTTGCTCATCATGACTTGCTCAGCCTATTTTTTTTTTTTTTTTTTTTTTTTACAGAACCCAGGACCACCAGCCTAGGGACTGCAACACCCACAATAGACTGGATCCTTTACTATCAATCACTAGTTTAAAAAAATGCCTACATGTTCGCCTACAGCGGGATGTTACAGAGTCATTTTCACAGTTGGGGCTCCCTCCTCTCTGATGATTTCAGCTTATATCAAGTTGATACAAAACTGTCCAGCACAGAATAACAAGTAACAACACCTTATTCCCCAAAAGCAATCACTGTTGAATAAGCTAGATTGAAAGTATAGCATGACATTTATATACAATATATTAATAGAAAATATAGAGCCAGGCATGGTGGCGCACGCCTTTAATCCCAGCATTCGGGAGGCAGAGGCAGGCAGGCAGATTTCTGAGTTCGAGGCCAGCCTGGTCTACAAAGTGAGTTCCAGGACAGCCAGGACTATACACAGAAACCCTGTCTCGAAAAAAGAAAGAAAGAAAGAGAGAGAGAGAGAGAGAGAGAGAGAGAGAGAGAGAGAGAGAAAGGAAGAAAGAAAAAGAAAATATATATTTATAAATAATTTTGAACTTAGTTGTGGGTGTACTTTTTTGGGGCTACTTTATTGGGTTCTATTCTCTTCCTCCCTTCCAACCCTATTCCACCCCAAACCCTTCCAACCCCATAACACTAGGTAGGAGAGGAAGGTTAGAGGGGAAAGAGCATAGACATCTTTAGATAACTCCCTGCTGATTAGGGGCATTGAATCCCTTGGGGCAAGTCCAATATTCATTGTTAGAATATCTCCAACCAGTAATCCAGCAATAACAAAAGCACAGCAGGGAGCCACTGCATCAGCAGCAGACCCTCTGGAGGCTCTTGAATTCATACCTTCTTGAGTCCCCAGTTCCCTACCTAGAGCGCCAGACAATCCTAGTGGCTGTGGACAATCTCAAGTGGCCCCATATCCCACACCTGGGATTAAAACAAAAACATATGTATATAATGTAACAGGGTTTTTAAAGAAACCAAAATCCTCACTACATTTACCTAAAGCAAATTTCTATTGTGCATACTTTAAAAGAAAATTTAGTAGAACTTTGGCTCAAATCCAGAGCCTCATACAGTCTAGCACTGATTGATAGATTCCCACCAGCCCTGATCTATACATTTGGACATCTTTCTTTTTTCACTTAGCATCTGTTTATGAAGTGCTGGAGATTGAAACAACACTTCCCGTCTTTACTTAATGACATTTGAAGCATGTCCACATCCATTACTTAACCACCTTCTCTCTTTTTTTTCCCCACTTTAACATTTTTTAAAATTTTCATTTGTTTGCTTTTTTTAGATAAGGTCTCACTTTGTAGCCCCGGCTGCCCTGGAACTCCCTATGTAGACCAGGCTGATCTCAAACTCATAGAGATCCTCCTGCCTCTGCCTCCCAAGTGCTGGAAAGGCATGCACTACCAAGCAGGGGCTGTTTTTCTTTAGGTAATTATGAGAAATCCAGTCACAGTGATGTCCTCTGGCTTGTTCCGGTTCTTGCTGAATGTTTATCTCCCCCCCAACCCCCAATTTCACACTATTCTGCTTCTTCCACAGCCTCTCTACACACTGCTTGGTGTATTGACTGAACAAGAAAAATGAATGAAATCACAGTACTGTGCCTACTTCGGGGTGCTCACTGCAAGCTAGAAGCCATGCAGGGTGGGATGGTTGACCTTGCTGACCTCTTGCCTCAACACACACACCTTACTGAGAGCAGCTGATGTTGAATGGGGGGTGGGGATAGTGACATAGGCAGTGCATTGGGTAGTGTGTGTCTTGCAGCACCCTCTCTGAAGAAAGCCCTAGAGTGGGACATGACATCACCCTCCCATGCCCACCCACAGCCCTGGCTGTGACCTGGGGAAAGGCTTTATTCTACAGCCTTGGACTCAGACTCAGAAACTCAATCTTTGACTGGCAGCTATGAATCCAAATTCACTTGGCAAACTTATTTCTAAGAGAAGCGGTCCTTTGAGAATTTCTCCGGCTTGGTGGTTACCATCCATTTCAGTGCTTCTAAGCTGTTGAAAATGGCTCACTGGACTGAGTTACGCTGAATTATGTGTGGCTCTGCTTTCTGATTTCCTAAAGTGAGAAATTGAGGAAGAAGTTACATTAATGACCTTCTTTCTTCCTGAAGGTTCAATCAAATGATAGGAGAGCAATCTGCATAGTAATTAAAATCCCCTTCCAAGTGAGTCCCTGTGCCTCAACGGAGGAGAGCATAGAAGTTGTATCTATAATGAAACTCAGACCCATCACCTCTAAATCATGGGGAGGTTAATTCAGCCTGTGCAGTCACAATCAGAAGGAACATGATATATAGCAATGGTCATGGGGACAGGCTCACATTGTTCCCAACAGTGGAGGGTAATGGGAAATAAGCTGTCACTTGAGACAAGGCTTATGCTGGCAGCTGCCTCCATCTGGGATGGCTTGGTAAGTCCCATGATCACTCAAAGTTATGAATGGGCATCTTGCCTCTGTATATATATATATATATATATATATATATATATATATATACACACACACACACACACACACATATATATATACACATATATATTAGTGTATACACACACACACACACACCACACACACACATATATATATATCAGAGCAGAAAATATACTGTACAAAGTTCTTGCCTTAAATCCTCAAATCAAAGATTTTATGACTAATGGCACTGACAGGTCATACTTTGGAGGAGTTGGAGGTGGTCAGAAGGAGATATACACATCCCTGACCTTTTAGGAATGTCTGCCCGTAGTCCCCAATAGGTGTCTGTTAGCTATAGGTGATACTGGGCAGGGCAGTGTCAGGGGATGGGTAGGTGGGAGAGATAGTTTCATGACTAGAGTGGCATTCCCCAAGTTTTTACTGTCCAAGGGGATCATATGAAGTCTTTATTTTATGAGATAAAAAACCATTTACCCTTTAAAGATTAAACAAATCTTATTTACTCTTTAGGAAGCTGATGTTAACCAAAGACCTATAACCTGAAATCTCCTACTGGCCAGTATCAAGCAGGACTCCTGGGCTTCCAGCTTGTTTCCCAGGAACCCTCCTTGTTCTCTCCCTTGCCCAGTTACTCCCAGTTCCACCCAACACCAGCAGCCCAGTGAGGCCCTGGTCATCAGACTTGCATTTTGCCCAGCTCTGGTCTTCAGAGCAGAAGTAAGCTTTGCTCCTTTTTGTTTACCCCTGACAGAGTTCCAGAACTGATGAGATCTCAGAGAACAGTGTCCTTCCCAGAGCCACAACACAACTCTTATCTTTGTTGAGCTTCACATTCTGTGTGGTCCAGGGCAGGGCTTAGGATGGGTAGTGTCACATGTGAGATGGGCCTGGATGGGAGTGCCCACTTACTGAGAGGCAGTGAGTGACCACAGCCATTCTGCATGATCCAAGACACCTGCAGCATTAAGTACTGATGTGGAGTGACATCATTTATTACCCCTCCCACCCACTCTGTGTGTGTGTGTGTGTTAGAACACCCATTCCCACCTCTTTTCCTTAGATTTTTTTGGGGGGCGGGGAGGGTGTGGTAGTTTTAGTGAAAATGACTCCCATAGTATCCCGAGCTTTTGTCCCCGCCGGCAAGAACACACTCAGGACAACCGGAATCTTCTGCAGCAAAGCTTTATTGCTTACTTCTCAGGAAGATCTCGACCCCAGAAAATGGAGTCCCTTATATAGCACTCAGTCATGACGTTTCAGCACCTGATGTGGCGTGACAGCTCTTGATTAGTTGCTCGCTCATCACACCACTATTACACCCCGAGAATGGGCAGTGACTAGGAGTGAGTTCACTCTCGCACTTGCGCACAAGGCTTGTTTACTAGTTTGTCACAGCGGAGGCCAGCGCCATCTTATAATGGTGATTGCTCGCGGCACGCGCACGGCTCTCCACAGCGATTGCTCGCTGCTCGCTGCACGCTGCACGGCTTTCCACATCTCCCCCTTTTTATTTTATTAAATTGAGGCTGGACTAGGTCTGTGTAATTATGCCCATCCGCTGTGGCTCCTGTCTTAGGTCGTTCCTCCAATGTCACAGCCTTTTCCTGTCATAGGGTAACCCTATCGCCACTGGGCCCCGTGTCTTAGGATGATCTGTGCATGAGGAAAGTTGCCCGTCCCTGGATACCGCAGTGCTATGTGACAGTAACTACTAAATGACCTAGGGCGAACTCTACAAAAGAGGCCAGCCACCAATGTCAACTAATTTTTGAGCATAGATAGCCAGACTTCGGGGGAGGCGCCTTGCTCAATGGCAGCAAGTGCTTGAGCTATCACAACCTTGTCACGTGTTTGTTGAGTTCTGAGCTTGCAAACCAACCAGAGCATGAACACAAGTCCACAGCAGGTGGCAACGCCAAATAAACCCACCCCCACCCATTCCTTAAAATAAGAAAATGCAGATGAAATCCAGGAGGAGAGGCCCTCTGTCAATGACAGGTCCACTCGCGTTGAGTTGATCTTTAAAACTGCCACCCTCAGGGCCTCAAGAGTCTCATCGAATCCCTCAGACCAATTTCCTGCAAGATACAAGGAAAGCTGTCTAGACAGATTAGCTGCATAAGTAAAATTTTCATATTGGACACTGGTAATACACAGGGCTTCCAGTTTTCTTTCACAACCCAACTGGGCCATCTGGTATAGAACTCCTATCTGTTCTTCTGCCAAGTCAAGGCGCTGATTCAATATCATCAGCCCTCCCTTTAACTTGGTACTAGCAGAAGTTTGGACAGTGATGGCATCAGCCAGATCTGCTGAAAGCTGATTTAATTTTGTGCCTGATTGAACCGTACTAACCATAGCATACCCTGCAGCTGTAGCAGCAGCTGCACTGGCTGAAATTGCTATGATCACGGCAGCAGTAATTCCAAAATCTCTTTTTTGTCGAAACAGGGATAAGGTGGAGGGTGTTTCCACCGGAACCGGGATCCAACGTGGGATCCGTGCTACCATGGCACGGGTGTTCTTTGTTATGTCCCAACATTGAGAAATCCAACAAGAATCATTGGAACAGACTTCAAATGAATCATTTGAAAGAATAAACAAGAAAGGGGGGTAAACACAGACTGGGGTAGATGGATAATTAATCTGGTTTACCAAAGTTTTATTGAACCCAGTGATCTCTACACTGGTATTAGTATATCCATAAGAATCCTGGGAGGCAGCATGTATTCCCCAATACTGAGCAAATCTTGAGATGCCATTAAAAGAAGCTTTTCCAACTGCTCCTCCCTGGATAAAGATCAAAGTATTGAGTTCTGTACAACTGCCATTGACTCCACAAAGCACCCACTTGTGAAAGGGATGCATTCTAAAGTCCTGTATGAAAAGTCCCTCTTTCATAACAAATTCCTTCTCTGGATCATCTATCATGTTGGGAGAAAAGGAAAAGGTTTTACTCTGATCTGCCCAACGAGTGATGGAGGATTGACAATCAGACCAAGGCAATATCAGCCCTTCATCTTCCAAGCTACAATGAGGGGCTATTTTTGGTTGGTGGGGACGTTCTTTGTCTGAAAAGTTAGGTGGTAGAAATGTACCATTAACCCAAATTGCCTCCTGCCAAAAGGTCGGATTTGTAAAGGTTATATCTGCATTGGAAGTATCTCGGGTTGTGCTTACCCAACCTCCTCGGTGCTCATTAAACTTCCCCAAAGCTCGAGCAGTGAGGTTGATACATTTTCCTGGTCCATTAATTTGAAAACATAAAGAACCCTGTTCTAATAAAGAGCGATTTTCCCCTAATGGTGCTCGGGTGGGGTCATAGGGTAGATATGGCAAATCTAATGTTTTATTAGTAGTAAAGAATTTTGGAAAAACTATAGCATTATGGCGAACTGGCATTGGTTTAGGGAAAGTCGAAAGAATGGCCCATCTCTGTTCGCCCCTCATACTAGGAACCTGAGACAAGTTCAGCATTGTCAGGATCAGGAGCAGTCCTCGGGAGGTCAGCATCTTCTGCACCATCCTTGATGAATATCTTGCGGGTGAGTCGTTCCGGCAGCCAAAATGGGTTGTCTTCACTCTGTGGAAAAACACAAACAGCTCCCCTGGATCTTATCAAAATAGGATCCGGGCCTTTCCACAGACCAGTTAAGACATCCTTCCATTTGACCATTTCTTTTGGTCTATCAGGGTCTGAGCTATGTTGATCAGCTGCAGAGCGACCTTGCTCGTCAAGATTCAAAAAATTGAGTGTAAAGAGTGCCATAGATACAGCTACTCTTGGCACTGAGGGCAGAGTCTCATCAACTCCCCTTTTTTGTTTTATGAGATAAGACTTAAGTGTACGGTGAGCACGTTCCACAATGCCTTGTCCTTGAGGATTATAAGGAAGGCCAGTCAAGTGAGTGACATCCATTTGATGACAAAATTGCTGAAATTTAGTAGAGGTATATGCTGGCCCATTATCAGTTTTAAGAATTGTGGGCTTGCCCCAAGCACTCCATGCTTCTAAACAGTGCTGTATAACATGAGAGGCTTTCTCACCTGTTAAAGGTGTAGCAAACATAACACCAGAGCAGGTGTCAATGGAAACATGTAAATATTGATTTCTTCCAAAGGAGGAAATATGAGTGACATCCATTTGCCAGACCTGTAATGGTCTGATGCCTCGGGGGTTTACCCCTACATGAGGAGTAGGCAGAAATTGACAACAGTTTTGACATTGGGTGACAATGTCACGAGCTTCTTTCCTAGTTAAAGTGAAACGGCGGCGTAATGTTTCAGCCGTCACGTGGAAGCGTTTATGAAACTCCCTTGCAGCCTCTGACTGCGAGGACAGAGCAGCAGCCACGATTCTAGTAGCTTTGTCTGCCAAGTCATTTCCATGAGACATGGGGCCAGGAAGGCCAGAATGAGCCCTAACATGAGTAATATACACAAGATGTCTTCTATGTAACAAGGCTGACTGAATTTGCTGAAAAATGTGAGCAAGCTTGCTAGAGGGTCTAATTAAGCCAGCAACTTCAATATTAACTGCATTGACCACATATGAAGAATCAGATACAATATTGAGCGGTCCCGGACAAGTTTCAAGGACTTCTAGAACTATCAAACACTCTACAATCTGGGGTGATGTCTCATTATATTGTTTAGATGTTACTTGGCCATTTACTACATATGCACCTATGCCAGATTTGGATCCATCTGTATACACTACTACCCCATCCAGAAGTGGGTGTTTGGCTGTTATTACTGGAAACACTATGGCTTGACTTAAGGCAAATTGTAAAATTGGATGTTTTGGATAATGATTATCAATTTGTCCTGAATAAGAGGCAACCAAGACTGCCCAATCGTTAGTTGTTGCTGCCAGGGTTTGAACTTGAGCAGAAGTATAAGGTACGATTAGCATATGAGGTTCTTTCCCAAAATAAGCTGCTTTTATCCCCCTAAGTGCAAGTTGAGCAATTGCATTAGGATACCACTCAATGATTTTTGCAGGGGAAGCATTAGGATGGACCCACAATAAGGGTCCTTTTTGCCATAAGACTGCTGTTGGTAACTGTGCAGTTTTTAATATGCACAATTCAAATGATTTTGACTCCTTAATGCATTGTAATTGAGCATCTTGTAAGGCCTTTTCTATCGTTTGTAAAGCTTGACATGCAGCTGGGGTAAGTGCTCTGTGGGAGGAGATGTGGGTATCTCCCTCTAATATGTCAAATAAGGGCTTTAATTCTGCTGATGGAATTTTCAAAAATGGTCTTAGCCAATTAATATCTCCTAGCAATTTTTGGAAATCGTTCAAGGTATGTAGTTGATCTTTGCGAATCTCTAATTTTTGAGGAACAATTTTGTCAGGATAAATGAGTGACCCTAGGAAGGCTCCCATTCGAGCAACTTGCACCTTTTCAGTGGCCACCTGCAATCCCCATTGCCCTAACGTTTTTATTAATATAGGGTATGCATCTTGCAATAACTTTGAATTTTTATGGCAAATCAAAATGTCATCCATATAAATTATCACCTGTAATGATGGAAAATGCTCTCTAACTGACTTAAGTGCCAATTGCACATACAGTTGACACATGGTGGGGCTATTCGCCATCCCCTGAGGTAGGACCTTCCATTGGTATCTTTGATCCGGTTCTAAATGATTAATGGCTGGGATGGTAAATGCAAATCTTTGCATATCTTGAGGGCATAAAGGTATAGAGAAAAAGCAATCTTTAATATCTATAATTATAATTTCCCAATTTTTGGGTAAGGCAGAAAGCAATGGTAGCCCTCGCTGAACTGGTCCAAATAGACGCATTTGTGCATTAATAGCTCTAAGATCATGTAATAAGCGCCATTTGCCAGATTTTTTCTTAATTACGAAAATAGGTGTATTCCAGGGTGAGGTAGAGGGCTCTAAATGACCCAAGCGTAGCTGTTCAGAAATTAGTTTTGTAGCTGCTTCTAACTTTTCAGAGGAGAGAGGCCATTGAGGAACCCATACAACTTCCTCTGTAAGCCATGGTATGGGCATGGAGCCCTCAACGTCCCCTAGAAAAAACCCAAACCTTGTCTCCCATTATTACCTTTTTGAGGGATAGGTTCAAGTTTACCCTGCTCTCCTTTCCCTAATCCCCTTCCTTCTTTATAGCCCATTTTCTTCATTATTTGAACAGCTTGTGGCGAGTATTCATTAGTCAAGGTCAGTCCTAGTGCCTGTAAAATGTCTCTCCCCCAGAGATTTACTGGGAGTGGTAAAACATAGGGAGTGAATCGTCCTGTTTGACCTTCAGGAGCTGTCCAGCTCAAAGAACGGGAACTAATAGTGGGACAGGACTGATAACCTAAACCTTGCAAAGAACGTGATGACTGAGTAACGGGCCAAGTTTTTGGCCACCATTGGGAAGACAGGATACTTTTATCTGCTCCTGTGTCTAAAATCCCTTTAAATTGTTTTCCTTCTATAACTAATTCTAAGAATGGCCTGGAGTCAAGAGGCATCACTAAGTAAGCAGAATCATTTCCAGTAGAACCAATCCCTCTGGTAGCTCGAGGGACACCAGAGGAAGGAAAACAGCCATGTAGGCTTGGCAAAATTATTAACTGAGCTATTCTATCCCCTTGTGAAATAGAAAAGACACCCTGAGGACAGGAACAGAGAACTTGAAGTTCCCCTTCATAGTCTTGATCTACGACTCCAGGGTGAACAATAAGACCTTGTAAGGTAAGGGAGGCCCGGCCCAATATTAGGCCAACACTCCCGGATGGCAGAGGTCCTTTATAGTCAGTAGGAATAGGCTGTACCCCCATTTGGGGCATTAGCATGAATCGGGTGGTGGTACGGAGGTCCAACCCAGCTGATCCTTCTGTTGCCCTGCGGACTGTGGGGTCCACCTTTTGCCTGTCGAGGTCCCATATGTTTTCGGGCCCTGAGACCTGAGGGCCCTGTACTGGTTTTTTGGAATGGTCTCATTATCTACTGCTTGAGGGAATCCTGGCTGCAGGGGCCTGCCTCGAATGTCCCTGACTGAACGACAATCTCTAGCCTAATGATATCCTTTTCCACACTTAGTACACAGTCCTGGTGCTCTCCTTTTGACAAGGGCTCTACAGTCCTTTTTTAAGTGTCCCGGTTTGCCACAATTATAGCAGAGTTTGAGCTCAGCCATGTCAGGGTGTTTTTGCCCTTGTAGAATGGCAGCTGCTAAACCTGCATTAGTGAGTAGCCCTCCAAGCTCACGGCAAACCTTCAACCAATCCTGCAGTCCCTTGCTCTTTCTAGGTGTAATAGCCGCCCTGCATTCCTGGGTAGCCTGTTCATAGATCAACTGTTCAATTAAAGGCATAGCTGTTTCTGGATCCCCAAAAATTCTCCCTGCCGCTTCTGTCATTCTAGCCACAAAATCTGAGAATGACTCCTGTGCGCCCTGGGTGATCTTGGTCAAATGCCCACTTGCCTCTCCCTTCTTAGAGAGTGCCTTCCATGCCTTAACTGCAGCAGCTGAGATCTGAGCATAAGCTCCCCAATGGTAATTTGTCTGGTTATTAGCGTGTTGTCCCTGACCTGTAAGCAACTCAAAAGTCCATGTTCCTTGGTCCCCTTCAACATTGGCATTGGCCCTTGCCTGTGCTTGGCAGGAGTCTTGCCACAAAGCTTTCCATTCTAAATACATTCCCATGTTAGGAGATGCGGCTTTTACTACAGTCATCCAATCGCCGGGGGTCATTGCCAGAGTAGCAAGCCTTTCGACTTGGGCTACAGTAAAGTTGGCATTGAGTCCATAGTTACGAACTGACTCTGCTAATTCTTTAATCTGTATATACTCCACTGGGGCATGAACGCGTCCACCCTCTGCGCCTTCGAAGACTGGGAACGCTTGCTGCACTTTTCTCTGTTCCTCTTTTGAAATGAATGAGTCTGATTGATACCTCTGCACGTAGGGCAGAGGTGTACTAGGACCCAGAGGTTGCGGATCTGAAGATCGCATAGTGATTTGACATTTGTCTCTAGCTACTTTTGCTTTCTTTATGTTATTCTGTAACTGATTAGCTCGTCTTTCATCTGGCTGGTATCTTTCTTCCTCTAAGTCTGTCTCCTCGGAGGAGCTAAGTTCCTTATCCAGTTCTGAGCTACTGACAGCTAGTGCCTTAAACTCATCTAATGGCGGGTAGAGGCTCCTTTCCTTATGTGCCTCTCCAGTTCTTTCTCTCTTCTTCTCTCCCTTTACATCCCTTTTTCTAATCTCTCCCAAGGCATTCTTTCCTTTATATCTCTTTTCCTCGGGCTCAAGGCCCGTGGAAAGGCCTAAATTCTTCGGTGCACCTTGTTTCGTCCCAACTTTCAATCTCTCTCCCCACTCTGCCTCTGATAGACTGTCTTGAATTTCGTCCAAAATCTTCTGCCCTGCTTCTACCATCTGCTGACAATCCTCATCTGTTAAGCACGATCTCACCAATTTCCATAACGGCATGACCCCTGCTTTAAGTTTGCCGTTCTTCTGTTCCCTAACTAGATCTCCTTTCAGTTTATCCCAAGAAGTGACAGTTAACGAACCTGAGCAAGCATACCATGGTGCCACACGGTCTACCTCCCTGACAAATGCCTCTATACTCTTAGTGGCGATTTTTAGGCCACACTGCTTCAGGACTGACCTTAACGCCACTACTACAGAGTGAGAAATTCCCATACTGCCGCTATCCAGTCCTGACCATGACTGAAACTAATCACTGTCCAGGCACTGTCCAGGTGCTGTCCGAGCCTGACTGCGACTGGGAACCAGTCAGCAGTTCCAGCGGTGGAAACAAAACGAAACTGAAAGGGAAAGTGCGATCGCCGTGCAAACAATCATAAGGGCATCTAACTCTGGAGAAATTTCAAGACAATACTTACCTTGCAGAGCTGTAGTGTCCCGCAGTTCTGATTCCGCCCCGCGAACGAGGGATCTTCCTTGCGCCGGTGTGATGGTAGTTCCCGGGTCTTCGGCGCCACTTATCCCGAGCTTTTGTCCCCGCCGGCAAGAACACACTCAGGACAACCGGAATCTTCTGCAGCAAAGCTTTATTGCTTACTTCTCAGGAAGATCTCGACCCCAGAAAATGGAGTCCCTTATATAGCACTCAGTCATGACGTTTCAGCACCTGATGTGGCGTGACAGCTCTTGATTAGTTGCTCGCTCATCACACCACTATTACACCCCGAGAATGGGCAGTGACTAGGAGTGAGTTCACTCTCGCACTTGCGCACAAGGCTTGTTTACTAGTTTGTCACAGCGGAGGCCAGCGCCATCTTATAATGGTGATTGCTCGCGGCACGCGCACGGCTCTCCACAGCGATTGCTCGCTGCTCGCTGCACGGCTTTCCACACCATAGTCTAATAGAGAGTGATGCTATTTGAAAGGATTAGGGTGTGTGGCCTTGATAAAGTGGATGTGGCCTTGTTGGAGGATGTATGACACTAGGGATGGGCTTTGATGTTTTAAAAGCTCAAGCCAGGTTTGTTCTCTCTCTCTCTCTCTCTCTCTCTCTCTCTCTCTCTCTCTCTCTCTCTCTCTCTCTGTCTCTCTCTGTCTCCTCTTGCTATATCTGAAGACCCAGATAGGTCTTCTCATAGTACTCTCTCAACTACCTCTCTAGCCCTGTGTCTACCTCATGACACCATGCTTCCTGTCATGATGACAGTGGACTAAACTCCTATACTGTAAGCCAGCCCCAATTAAATGTTTTCCTTTCAATGGGTTGCCATGGTCATGATGTCTCTTCATAGCAATACAACACTAAGACAATTTCCCCCTAAACTGTTGTATGATGTATGACTTTCTCATGGCTGCAATAACAAAATGACCATATGTTTGGTAACACAAAGCACCAGCAGTTTATCCCTGATGTCTAAGAAGCCAAATGTATGAAATATGTACCACCACTGGGCCAAAGTCAAGTTGTCAGCATGTTTCTGTTCTTCTAAAAGTTCTAAGGAACATTCCAGAATCTATCCCAGCATGGTTTAGGTTTTGTTGCTGTGACAAAATATGAATGAAAAGCAACTTGGGAGAAGAAAGGTTGACTTGGCTTACACTTCCTCATCATATCCCTCTATCATGAAGGGATATCAAGTCAGGACAGAAGCTCAAGGCTGGAACCCAGAGTTAAAAACGGAAGGAGATGAAGGAGAGATCATGGGAAAATAAAGCTTACATTTCCAGGACCACCTCCCCAAGGCTGACACTGCTCACAGTAGACTGAGCCTGCCTACATCATTAAAAAATCAAGAAAATATCCCACAGTTGACAACTGATGTTAACCACGACACAACCCTTTATCTAGCAGTTTCTAGTGGCTACTGGAAACCCTTTGCTTGTAACTATCATTGCTATACACTTGGAGGTAAGCAGCTTCAATATTTCTCTGATACATCTGTGCTATTGTCTCTACTCTGTATGTATACTCTTCCTCTGCTTCTCTGTCATAGCAATACATGTAATTGTGTTTTGGCTCTACCCCGATAATCCAGAATGATCTCCTCATTTCAAGATTATTAATTTAATAACATCTCTAAAGGCCTTATTCTAACTAAGATAACATTTTAGATTCTAGGGATTAGGCTCTGATCCCTTTGGGAAATGCTGTTCATGCTATTAAAAATGCTTCTACATAAATATATATTAGGTTATTCATGCACAATACCTTGTGTATTCTTGTAAACACTTCTTCAATCGGATATAACCTTCATTGGAATGAATCCCAGATCTTCAAAAGATATTTTTGTGTAAATTCATTAAACAGGGCTCTCATACCACATTTCCCAACCAGGAGGAATGCAACCCCCCATTTATTTAATGAAGGCTTTTCCTAAAGTCTTCCTCACTAAATTATCATTAAATATCTAACTCCTAGAACCCAAAAGGAGAACAGACCCAAGAGGAGGTGACTGGTCAATAGACAAGTAGAACGAAGCTTTGGGGAAATACACTAGAATAATAGTTCACATTCCTTCTGCTCACCTATATCCTAAATCAAAGTGACACAACTATGGAAGGCATGGACACAGGAGCCTCTGGTCACAGCATCCCTGAGGGACAGACAGTACATGACTAAAACCAGCTATTGGAAATTCAGGCTACTTCTCCAGGACTAATCATGAGTTTCAATGTTTCCTTCCAGTCTATCACAGCTTCTGGACCTCCAGGCTTTTCTGTGCAATTGCTAGCTTTCAAGTCAATAGAACATAGTCTTAAAGAACTTAGTCTCCCATAGGAGGAAGTACTGGTTTTTGCCATTGGTAGGCAACATTTTTGAGAAGAATCTGAAGGTTGGGGTGGAAGAAAGAAACTATGTAGATTCAGAAGATTAAGCTGAACAAGACTGCAGAGTTACTGATAACTGGGCTCAGCGAAGATTATCAGGCAGAGGAGGACAGGAGAATAATATCAGCTATAGACACAGTGCTTTGTTAACAAAGACAGCCATTCAGACTGCAGGACAAAGGCTTAAGCAGCCAAGCAGAGAGGACTATTGTCTGTTCTTCAGTGTCAAGTATAATTACCTTCTATGCTAAAAAGACTCTCATGTAATGCTTTCTCCACCTTCCAACTGGAAGGAAGGCCTTCTCTCCCTTGACACACACTGTGACTCCTGTAGGCTGCTGCAGTCAAACACCACTGTTCTATATTCTTGAATTCAGGTTGTACTGTTCTCTGCACTTCCTTTCCATCAATGCCATAAAAAAAAAAGTTCTTCCTTTCTTGCAAAACTCTGCCATCTTCTTAGACGGTGTTCATATGGACGACCTGTGTTAGAACTCATGACACCATTAGTTCTATTCTTATCAAAGTCACCTAAAATTATTAAATCCATGGAGCCTTCTCAGTCTATACCCTCCTTTCTGTATCTCTGGCAGTTGACCCTGGTTGCTGTTTTGCCCGCAGAAGTGTCTTTACCTGCTCTCTGTATATCTTCCATCCCTTGCAAGGCTTGCTTTTCATCTCAATCATGAGTTTTCTTTCATCTTGCTAGTTTCTTGACATTCTCTCCTGAAAGTTTTCTGTTGTCTGTGGATTATCTCACTCACTTCTGGGATTTCAACACTGCCATATTAAGACACTGGTGATTCCCAAATATTCAATCCCAGCCCAGTTCTCCAGTTTCCAAGCCCTTTTTATACAGCCGTTTGGTGCATATTTCCACCCATGTATTCTTCCACACCTCCATTTTAACCCAGTCAAACTGATTCGCCACCATTCCAATAGCTTATACTTTTGGCATTCTTACTGATTTACACTTAATTTATGTTTTATAGACTCTATATTATTGAACCCATTAATTAACATGCTGACTATGTATATAAATTCTTTATTGTTATTACTGGTACAATTATGAGCATTCAATATCCTCACTGTTATTAAAATAATTTTTATTGAAATGTAAACTACAAAGTCACAAATACTAACTGCATGGACCAAAGAATCAACTTATCCATCATCCCTGTCCAGAAACAGAGAGCTTATCAGCCTCCCAAAGGGCTGCCTCGTGTGCTTTCCCTTCCCTTCCTTCTTAAGTGTGACTGTACTTTATATGTGAGCTTTATCTGTTTCCCAGTCTTGTAAAAAGGGCATCAGAGTCCATAATGTTTTACTTAATGTTTGTGTTGTCCAACAACCCTACCAATGCTTCATTCTCTTCCATTCTTACATAAAAGTCCATTCTGCAAATGGCACTAGTGAACATTTAGACTCTTACTAGTTTAGGAATACCACAAGTGCTACTTGAATATTCTAGTACATATCTTTTGGTTCATATACCTCTGCAGAAGTCTGCCTTGTGTCTGTCATTTTAAATGCTTAAATGTCTCATCAAGTCTGTGAATCACACAAGCATATTAGATAACAAAGGAAAAAAATTACAAAAGCTCTTGGTAGATTGTAGTAATTAAGTAAAATGAATGTAGTTAAATTTAACGTTGGTAAAAATAAGGTTTTCCACTTTTCGTTAACAAACCTATTATTGCACATGATATTTGCCGGTTAAAATGGAAAAGTCTGAACATCCAATAACAGAGGATAGGTTATCTTGAATAAGAATCACTTAATCTCTAAATCCACTTGGGACAATGCTCCAGTCTTACAGATCTGCAGAGTTCAACTGGCAGTGGAAGTTCAACTGGCTGCTGACCCTGGGGCGGGTGGGAAGGGCAAGAGAGTGTGGTACAGAGACACTAATATATCATGGGGAGGTGTGGGGAGCACACTTAAGGTGGGAGCTTTTTTCTGAGTTAGAGCCAAGCCAACAATGAACTAAACCTCATGGCAGCTCCAGCATTGCCAGGAAGATGGGAAGGTCTCAATGGCATTGTCAAAATGCCTGGGGGTGATGGGTTGTGCAGACCCTTTCCAGGCCGGCAGCTCCTCTGAGAGGAGCTTATGTGGGAGGAAGTCATTTGCCCAGGAAAGAAGGGCAGACTAGACACAGCAATCGTGGAGATGGAGGCTCCCTTCAGTGATGCATCTTAAGAGGGTTTCTGGGACATTGTTTAGCCATGATAATCTTAACCTATGAAGTTAATGTTTGCTATATAGGCTACTCTGTTATTATTGTCATCTTGATACAAACTTGAGTCACCTGGGAAGAAGGAGCCTTAATTGAGGAATTGTCCAGATTAGATTTACCTCTAGCCATGTCTGTAAGAGGTTGTCCTAACTGATGCCTACTATTGGTGGCACCATCCCTATGTAGGTAGGTCTGGACTATATCAAAAAGCTAGGCAAGCTTGAACCTGGTGAGCCAGTCAGCAAACAGTGCTCTTCTAGGGTTTTCTGGTTTAGTTCCTGCCCCAACTTCCCTTCCCTTGGGGTTGTAAGGTCAAATAATCCCTTTCTTCTCAAGTTGCTTTTAGTCAGTGTCTTATCACAGCAACACTATGAGACTAGAAAACTTTGTACTTTTCTAACTAAATTTGTTTTTTACACGTTAGGCCAAGAGAATATGTAGTGTCCATTAAGACATCACTTGCTCCATTTAGCAAAAAAGCAATACCAGTTCTTGTTTTAGGCTGATGATCATCTTTCAACAGATGGCTTTCAATCCTCCCTCTTTCTTCCAGGGCTCTGTAACATTGTAAATAATGTTTTAACATTTATTTTTAATTATGTGTATATGTATGTGTACTGGATAGTTTTGTGTCAACTTGACACAGCTGGAGTTATCACAGAGAAAGGAGCTTCAGTTGAGGAAATGCCTCCATGAGATCCAACTGTAAGGCATTTTCTCAATTAGTGATCAAGAGGGAAAGGCCCCTTGTGGGTGGGACCATCTCTGGGCTGGTAGTCTTGGGTTCTATAAGAGAGCCGGCTGAGCAAGCCAGAGTCAGCAAGCCAGTAAAGAACATCCCTCCATGACCTCTGCATCAGCTCCTGCTTTCTGACCTGCTTGAGTTTCAGTCCTGACTTCCTTGGTGATGAACAGCAGTATGGAAGTGTAAGCTGAATAAACCCTTTCCTCCCCAATTTGCTTCTTGGTCATGATGTTTATGCAGGAATAGAAACCCTGACTAAGACAGTATGAATGTGCACTGGAAACCAGAGGCATCCCATTCCCCTGGAGTTGGAGTTGCAGGTGGTTGTAAGTCACCTTAGGTGGGTACTGGGACCTGAGTTCTGGTCCTCTGCAAGCACAAACTCTGAGCTTAAGCAGTGCTATTCTTCTTCCTACTGCATGAGCTCCCATATCTGTGAGAGCATATGACTTGTCAGGGCATGTGTACAATGCATAGGGCATACAAAAAGCTCTTCAACTATGTGAGCTAACACCTTGTAAAACAAACTCCTGTATAGTCTGCCAGTGTCAACAAATGAAGCATTACAACAGTTACCCAAGCTCCTTCCAAAGCTTAATCCTGTTTTTCCTGGAGAGGCAAATGTTCTCTTAATTTTTATAGCACTAATTTTTTACTCTTCTTCACAAGGTTAGTCCAAAAACTGCTTAGTTTTTAACCTCTTAAAATTATATATATATTATATAATACAGAATATATCCCACATTATTTGATTTTATAAAGATTTTTATTTTATGCACATGGTATTTTTGCATGCATATATGTCTATGTATTACATGTGTGCCTGATGCCTGCAGAAGCCAGAAGAAGATACTAGATTCCCCTGGAACTGGAGTTTCAGGTGCACACAGTGACTGCTAGGAATTGAACTTATATCCTCTGAACAAACAGCCAGTGTTCTTAACTACTGAGAAACCTCTCCAGCCCTTTCCCCCATACGTTAAGAAAGATGAGGAGGAGGAAGAAGGGGGAGGAGAAGGAGGAGGAAGAGGAGGAGGAGGAGTTTGAAACAAAGTCTCACTGTGTAGCCCTATTTGACCTGGAGTGCTACATAGACCAAGCTAGACTGGAACTAATAGAGTTCAACCTGCCTCTGCATTCTGAGTGCTGGTATTAAAACATGTACGACCATACCCAGTTCAGATTTATTAAATTTTTATTTATGTGCATGTGTGTCTGTGTGAATGCCTGCCACATGTATATAAGTGCCCATCACAGTGGTTAGAAGAGGATATTGGCCAGGCAGTGATGGCACATGCCTTTAATCCCAGCACTCGGGAGGCAGAGGCAGGTGGATTTCTGAGTTTGAGGCCAGCCTGATCTACAAAGTGAGTTCCAGGACAGCTACCACTATACAGAGAAACCCTGTCTCGAAAAACAAAAAACAAACAAACAACAACAACAACAACAACAACAACAAAAACCCAAAAAAAGAAGAAGAAGAAAAAAAAAAAGAGAGAAGAGGATATTGGAGTCTCTGGAATTGGACTCAGAGGAGGCTGTGTGTCACACCCATCTTGACATGGATCCTGGGAGGTGAAGCCAGGCCCTCTGGTGATGATGGTAGCAGACACTGGTAGGCTATACTGAAGACTTGGAGGCAGGATGTACGGGTGTTAAACTTTAAAATACTATTTTGTATATAGTATTTAAGAGCTGTTTCTTGGTTCAAACTTTTTAAAATTAGATGACTTTGTTAGCTACTGGGAGCTTATCTCTTTGCCTTCTCTCCTGCATTTATGATAGCTTGGAACCGATTTTAAACTGTGTTTTGTTTTGTTTTGAATCAACACATTATCTAATCAATCAATCTATCTGTTATCTAATTATCTACATACATATCTAGATACATAAATATAGCATGACCTTTCGATGTGTGTATACAGTGTAGAATACTTATAGGAAGGTAATTAGCTATCTCAAATATTGTTTTGATTTGGAGTGTTCAGAATCCCCTCTACTCATAAGTTTTAAATGTGTGATGAATTTCCATCCATCAGAGTTGTCCTGCTGTAGGGCATTAGACATCATCCGTCCTATTCAAGGACAGCCCCATATCTATCAACCCTCTTCATATCTCTGCTCTCTACCCCATACTCTGGGAACTGTTAAGACTTAATCAATACAGTACACTATACTTCTATAAAACTAAGTTTCCCCATGAGAGAACCCATGCTGTTTTCTTAAAGATTGATTTTTATTTTTTAAATTATGTATCTGTGTGGAGGAATGTACACATTAGTGTGAGTGCCCACAGAGGCTAGAGGAGAACGTCGGAGCCTCCGGAGCAGATTCTCAGGCTGTGGGTTGCTGTGCTTTTTGGGGTTCAGACAACCCGTTCACAGGAGTAGCCTAAGACCATCCAAAAACACGGATGGCATTAAGATTTATAACAGTGGCAAAATTACAGTTATGAGGTAGCAACAAGAATAATTTTATGGTTCAGGGTTACCATACAGGAGAAACTGTGTTCAAGAATCATAGTGTTAGGAAGGTTGAGAACCACTGCTCTGGAGTAAGAGTCAATCTGAGAATCAGAGACATTTCTTCAACCTTAACATAGTGTCTTCAAATTAGGGTTTCATCCTTTTTATGGAGAAGTATTATTTCATTGTATATAGTAACCATAGTGTCTTTATTCATTTATCTGATGGACACTTAAGTTGATGAAAGGGTCTGGTTTGAGGCTAATCAGGATGGAACTCTCTCAAAGCCTTAGAAAGCAAAGTGACCGATACACTAAGAGGAAGTGAAAGAGCTTAAGGGACTTCTAGATCAGCTCATGCAGCAGGTCTCAACGTGTGCGTTGCAACACGGTTGGGAACTGTGTATCAGAATTCCTGCATGACAGGTGCTTACATTACGATTCATACCAGTAGCAAACTTCCTACTTACGTTCCTTACCACAACATGAGGAACTGTATTAAAGGGTCACAGCGTTAAGGAAGGTTAAGAATGGCTGAGCTAGTAGGAAGGGGAGTCAATGTTTGAACGTAAGCAGCTTGCCCCTAAAACCCACACTTTCAGCCACTACGCTTCTCCAACAAGTACGGTCAGTCAGAGACCATCTCCAGGACTCTGATGGTAAGAGGATTCCTGTCTAGTGAGGAAGATGGGATGTCTGAGCCAATGGCCTCGAGGGTAGCAGAAACTGCCAGCAGCTGAACTTGAAGCTGCCTTGACAGGAAGAAGAGGGATAAAGGTGATGGTCTCAGTGGTTCATTCACTAGCTCACACCCCTTCTGGTTTCTCGTATGCTTTCCAATAAATATTCTCCACTCTCGATTCTGCCTAGGTCAGGTCAAACTGGTTGCCCTCCCCCTGCACCTCGGGCCCAGAATGTACTGGGCAAATGCTATGCCACTGAACCATCCCCTCTCATCCTAAACTGACTCTTTGACACTTGTCAGAATATCTTAACTGATATGGAGCCTAGTAGTGGTGACTCCCCAAAATGTCAACATTTATGAAAAGCATCAAGTTTGGAATTACAGACTGCATTTTCCTGACTGTATTTGATGTGTGTGTAACAGGACTAGGGAAGTGCCATGGTGGCCTTAAAGGAGCTTGTCATCCTTTATCAAATACTGCCTCATCTTAGAAAAGTCTTTCCCTAGAACCAGATGCCCTCTATCTCCTCTTCTAAACCAAGCTGCTTGTTTTGTTTTGTTTTGTTTTGTTTTGTTTTGTTTTGTTTTACCAGCTGACCCGGTATGTCAAAATGCAGGTGCTTTGCTCATGAATCCTTGACTCTCACAAATATATATAAAAGTTATTTCTTCTTTAGAAGTTTGTTGCAAGTCATCACTGGCAAACTTGCTGGAAGTTACGGGTAAAGAGCAACCTTCCGACCTTCTTTTGGATGAGTGTCTGCAAATGAAGGGCTGAACTCCTAAGTGCCCACCCATTTAGTCTTTCCTTTACCTCTGAGTGTTTAATCCACAGAATAGCATGGGCCTTGCTGTTTTGTTACACTGTGTGTCTCTACCCCATAGTTTCCAGCAGAGCACCACTAAACCCTACACATGGCTTTTAACTCTTTAAAGTGCAATTTCTTATGGAATAAAGATTGCATGACTTAGCATTTGAATGAATCAGACTTCTCTGGGCACCAACAGTAAACTTCCTTGTTGCTGATCTGACCTGGGAAACTCCACATACTGTCAGAGTCCTTCCCAACTTTCCTGGGAATTTCTTCCTTTTCAAATACCACCCCAGTTGCCTTTTCTTTTCTTATTCTTTTAAAAGTGAGTGTGTTTAGTTTAGCTAGAGTACTTCCCTACATATGCTTCATTACACTGTTCCATGTACATCACCTCTGTCTTCCCTCCTCTGCCCTCCCCACTTTGGGCTCCCTTCCCCCACACCCAACAAACAGTGTTTGCTTCTACTTCCATGCTTTCTGTCTCCCCTTCCTTTTCTCTAATGCCCCCCTTTAAACTTTCATTATCTACACACACACACACACACACACACACACACACACACACACACACAGAGTGCAGACAGAGGTAGATTGATCTAACCATAAAGCATAAATGTGCAGGAAAATGGTATTTCTCTCTGAGTATGACTTATTTCGCTCAGTATAATGATGTCAGTTGCATCCATTTCCCCAAGTGTCAGGGGTCCATTTTTCTTCACAGTTGAATGCTGTTCGACTGCTCATAGGGCCACACTTTTTTTTTTTTTTTTGTGGCTTTTGATCTCAGTTCCCTTAGCCACAACACAAGAGTCTGAACCCTAGGAAACTTTAGGGCAGTGGCTCTCAACCTTCCCAATGGTGCAACCCTTTAATACAGTTCCTCATGGTGTGGTGACCCCCAACCATAAAGTTATTTTTGTTGCTACTTCATAGCTGTAATTTTGTGACTTTTATAGATTGTAATGTAAATGTCTGATACTTGACCCCAAGGGGCTCTCGACCCACAGGTTTAGAAACACTGTTTTAAGGCCTCTGAAATCCTTTTCAACTCGAAGCTATGTGATTAAGATTAAGTCTATTATCAACTGAAAAGGCATTCATTCCTCCAGCTGCCATAGTGGTTTCTAATGTGATCTTTCTTCTTGAGTTCACCCCTCAGAGTCTACAGTCACATGGCTCCCTGGAGTGTTTTGCAGAGTGACATCTTAGCCCTTAGGATACTACTTCAAAAAAGAATTCATTGATCTAGAACTACAGAGTCTATCTCCCTAGGAATTCACAGTGTTATTTAAAACTCTTAGTACTTTTTGGGGGGAAAGTAGGTGTGTAACTTTTTTTACTTCATGGTTTTACAAGTGATACATCTGGGACCAACTGTGTTAATAATTTCCCTACAGTCTGAATGGTAAATAGATGTCACCATGGTCCTGCTGTGAACGTACGGTGATGCCACGTTTACTTATCCCCCTTCTTGGTGTCACTGACCGAAAAGTGATCCTTAGGGTGAGGTATTAGGACTAATTCCCACCCCAGTGTTGTCAACAGCTATAAAAGATTCCTTCCAGTTGACCAGAAGAGGGAAGCAGAGGACCTAAGATGGCACGTGAAATACCTAAAGTGAGTTTGGAATAAACATAGAAACATAGAGTCTGGAGGCTTCTCTTGGATTGTCCTCTGACAGAGTGATCCATACACAGTTCAAATGTCATCTTGGGAGCAAGCCCCTCGCTGTTGTCAAAAGCAGGCACTTCAGACCGTTCATTATGCTTTTGCCAGCTTCCGGAGGAAGTGGGAGCAGCAGGGGATTAT